>NC_136261.1:229851396-230451396 GCF_964187855.1 Myxine glutinosa
TGCAGCATGTTACGGCTGCCAACTGGTACGAAATATACTTTGAAATGAGCTCTTTGACTTGTTATATGATTTGTCAACTAGGGATCCATTGAATTGGTATTGCTTTTGCAAAGAACCCGGGATTTTCAACATTTCGTCTTGGCGGCCATATTGGAATTCAAAATGGCGGCCATACCATTTGTCAGACATTTCAAATTATTGCCTTATTGAACTCAGCATGTCAACATACCCTTGTGTACAAAATTTGAGCACCACAGGTCATTTAGAACCCAAGATAGGGATTATCAACATTTCGTCTTGGCAGCCATATTGGAATTCAAGATGGCGGCCTGTCCATTGGTCAGACCTCTTGGATCCACCAATTTTTGAACTCAGCATGTCAAAATACCCCTGTATGCAAAATTTCAAACTTTCTGCCGGATGTGAACATCTCGTGCAATTTTTGCTCCATATCTGCCCCACTAATTCGCTTTAACCACGTTACGTACCGAAAATACCACACAACTCCCAATGACTCGGAGAAGTAACTTCATGTTTAGCACGAACGCCATTCGGGTGTCTCATCCTTAACCACCTCACAAAGATCATCTATATATATAAAACACTGTGTGTGTGTGTGTGTGTGTGTGTGTGTGTGTGTGTGTGTGTGTGTGTGTGTGTCTGTGTCTGTGTGTGTGTGTGTGTGTGTGTGTGTGTGTGTGTGTGTGTGTGTGTGTGTGTGTGTGTGTGTATGTGTGATGTTACCGAAAGACTCCTAAACGGAGAGGCTTACGTGCTTGATATTTGGCATAGACATGGTCATTGAGCCTGGGACGAACATGGCCGACCTCAAAATATTTGACGATGATGTGGGAGGGGAGGGCAGGGGAACGGGGGGGGGAGAGGAGAAAGAGGGGGGGGGGGGGAGAGGAGAGAAGAGGGGGGGGGGGAGAGGAGAGAGAGGGGGGGAGGGGAGCAGGGGGGGGGAGGGGAGCAGAGGGGGGTGGGGGAGAAGAGGGGGAGGGGGAGAGGGGAGAAGAGGGGGAGGGGGAGAGGGGGAGAAGAGGGGGGAGGGGGAGAGGGGAGAAGAGGGGGAGGGGGAGAGGGGAGAAGAGGGGGGAGGGGGGAGGGGGGAAGGGGAGGGTAAGGGTGGGAAGGAAGGGGGGGAGGAAAGAACATGGAGGGAAGGGAGAGGCAAGGGGAGGGGCTAGTCACACCCATCTATATATATAAAACACTTCTGCTAGTTTAATAAATAATTAACTACACGACGGAGGTAACGACGTCGGTTTCCTGAGGAGACGATTCCACACGTACATTGATTAGCACACGACACTCGACACAAGATAAAATTCACTTAATGTTGTGAAAACCCGTTTGTGGTACCTTCGTTGTGATGTCTTCTTCAGTAGATGCGTCTTGAGAAATAAGGATCGAACGAGGAGGAAGGAAGGGAGAGGCAGGGTTGTTTGGAGAAAACTTGAATGAAAAATTGCAGAGCTCAAGAAAACACGTCAAGACAACACGAATCTGCATCGATATGATTGTTTGTAAACAACACCTGATTATTCCGATGTGGCCGTTGCATCGTTACCACGTGATACATTTGTGACGTCAGCCTTCCTCGCCCGAGCAACGGTACCCGCCCTATGGGCGGGGCTTCAATTGGGAAGCCCAAATGAAAAGGCAAAATATCAGAAATTGAAGGCTTTTTTATTTTAAACGATTCATATAAACATCCGTTAAATCATATCACATGCAAATCATCAAATCCCAGTGATGTGGTTTTTTTTAATTGAAATGCTAAAAATACTGTTTAGATTTTGATGATTTGCGTGTGATATTTAACGGATGTTAAAATAAATTCCAATCATCACACTATACGAATAAATAACGAATCTATCAGCAGCTACTGCTATTACAGCACTCATATATGTATCTATCTATCAGCAGCTACTGCTATTACAGCACTCATAGATGTATCTATCTATCAGCAGCTACTGCTATTATCGCACTCATAGATGTATCTATATATCAGCAGCTACTGCTATTATAGCACTCATAGATGTATCTATATATCAGCAGCTACTGCTATTATAGCACTCATAGATGTATCTATCTATCAGCAGCTACTGCTATTACAGCACTCATAGATGTATCTATCTATCAGCAGCTACTGCTATTATCGCACTCATATATGTATCTATATATCAGCAGCTACTGCTATTATCGCACTCATATATGTATCTATATATCAGCAGCTACTGCTATTATAGCACTCATAGATGTATCTATCTATCAGCAGCTACTGCTATTATCGCACTCATAGATGTATCTATATATCAGCAGCTACTCCTATTATAGCACTCATAGATGTATCTATCTATCAGCAGCTACTGCTATTATCGCACTCATATATGTATCTATATATCAGCAGCTACTGCTATTATAGCACTCATAGATGTATCTATCTATCAGCAGCTACTGCTATTATCGCACTCATAGATGTATCTATATATCAGCAGCTACTCCTATTATAGCACTCATAGATGTATCTATCTATCAGCAGCTACTGCTATTATAGCACTCATAGATGTATCTATCAATCAGCAGCTACTGCTATTACAGCACTCTTAGATGTATCTATCTATCAGCAGCTACTGCTATTATCGCACTCATATATGTATCTATATATCAGCAGCTACTGCTATTATCGCACTCATATATGTATCTATATATCAGCAGCTACTGCTATTATCGCACTCATATATGTATCTATATATCAGCAGCTACTGCTATTATCGCACTCATAGATGTATCTATCTATCAGCAGCTACTGCTATTATCGCACTCATATATGTATCTATATATCAGCAGCTACTGCTATTATAGCACTCATAGATGTATCTATCTATCAGCAGCTACTGCTATTATCGCACTCATAGATGTATCTATATATCAGCAGCTACTCCTATTATAGCACTCATAGATGTATCTATCTATCAGCAGCTACTGCTATTATAGCACTCATAGATGTATCTATCAATCAGCAGCTACTGCTATTACAGCACTCTTAGATGTATCTATCTATCAGCAGCTACTGCTATTATAGCACTCATAGATGTATCTATATATCAGCAGCTACTGCTATTATAGCACTCATAGATGTATCTATCAATCAGCAGCTACTGCTATTATAGCACTCATAGATGTATCTATCTATCAGCAGCTACTGCTATTATAGCACTCATATATGTATCTATATATCAGCAGCTACTGCTATTATAGCACTCATAGATGTATCTATCTATCAGCAGCTACTGCTATTATAGCACTCATAGATGTATCTATCTATCAGCAGCTACTGCTATTATAGCACTCATAGATGTATCTGAAGGAGCAGCGCTCCTGCTTGAGACGGACGAAGTGACGGACAAGACACAAACTTGTCCGAGAAGATGTTTATTGTATAATCATCTCGGGAACTCTGAAAGCCCGTTTATCGGGTTCGCATATATATATCCAAACCAAAAAGCATACATCAGAACCAAAGCCACGCCTCTTAGGCAAGGCACGCTTTGGTGGTCATGTGACCGACAGGTGCAAAGGATTATAACCTCGGCGCCGCGGTTTGGCCGCCGGTTACGTCACCGGCTTGGGCCAGGAGATTCTGTTGCTGGTCTCGAGCTTTGGGGGACCCATGGGTCGCTACACACGCCCCCCCAGAATCGACTTTGTCCAGGAAGGTCAACCTGAGGGGGGTCCGGATGACCCGACCGAAACGACCCCTGGCTGGTCGCGGGGGGATCCGGTGTGGTGGCGGGTGGCTGGACGGGGGGTGCAGTGGACGGGGGGCGGCCGTGCCGTGATGGGAGAGCCAGCCGTGGCGGCTAGCCGACGTCCAAGTGAGCCGGCTTGACGCGGTCCACCGAAATCCGGTCCGCCCGGCCGCCGATGCTGACGACGAAGGACTTGTTGTCCCGTCGTAGGACCCAGAAGGGTCCGTCGTATGGTGGCCGGAGCGGCCCCCGGTGCGCGTCGTGGTGCTCAAAGACGTACTCCGCCGTGCGGAGTGCTGGCAGGACGTAGGATTGGGGGGTCGCCATGGCGGGACGTGGGCACCGGGGCGAAACGTTGGGTGGCCTCCTGGAAGTCCATGCGCTGGCGCGCGGCGGACCAGGAGCTGGTGGCGTCGGGCACGAACTCGCCCGGGACACGGAGGGCCTGGCCGTACACCAGCTCGGCAATGGACGCCTGGAGGTCCTCCTGTGGAGCCGTGCGGAGGCCCAAAAGGACCCACGGGAGCCGGTCGGCCCAGCCGTCGTCCTGGAGGCCGGCCATGAGTGCGGCCTTCATGGAGCGGTGGAATCGCTCGCACAACCCGTTGGCCTGGGGGTGGTAGGCCGTGGTGCGGTGCAGGGTAACGCCCAATGTGCGGGCGACCGCGCCCCACAGTTCAGACGTGAACTGTGGGGCCGCGGTCCGACGAGATGTCCGCCGGTGCGCCGAAACGCGTGACCCAGGTGGCGATGAACGCCTGGGCCAAGTCGGCGGTGGTGGTGGAGGCGAGGGGCACGGCCTCCGGCCACCTGGTGGTCCTGTCCACCATGGTAAGCAGGTGGGTGAACCCCTGCGATGGGGGCAGGGGACCCACCAGGTCCACGTGGACGTGGTCGAAACGTCGCTCGGGCACGGTGAAAGGAGCCAGCGGAGCCTGGGTGTGACGGTGGACCTTGGCCCACTGGCAGGGTGTGCAGGCGTTGGCCCAGTCGCGGACGTCCCGTCGCAACCCGTGCCAGACGAAACGTGCCGACACCAGCCTCTGGGACGCCTTCCGGCCCGGGTGTGAGAGGCCGTGGAGCGAAGCAAAAATGCGACGCCGCCAGGTAACCGACACAACGGGGTGACGTCGGCCTTGGGAGACGTCACAAAGCAGGACCGTGTCCGCGAAGGGGACGTCAGCCAAGCGGAGGCCCGTGTCCACCACCCGGAGCGCCTGCACCGTGCCGTCGGTGGCCTGGTCCGTCGCCATCAGGGTGAAATCGACGCCGAGGTGGGACGGCGTTGGCGCCGGCTCGAGAAAGGCAGTCGGCCACGGCGTTGTCCTTTCCGGCGACGTGCCGGATGGCCGTGGTGTATTCCGACACGGCGGAGAGGTGGCGCTGCTGGCGGGCCGACCACGGCTCCGTGACCTTGGCCATGGCGAAAATCAATGGCTTGTGGTCGACAAAGGCCGTGAACGGGCGGCCCTCCAGGAGGTGGCCAAAATGGCGGACGGCCAAGTACAGCCCGAGGAGCTCGCGGTCGAAAGTGCTGTAATTCAACTCGTTGGGCAGGAGTTGCCGGCTGAAGAACGCGAGCGGCTGCCAGGCCCCCGTTTACCCATTGCTCATGAACCGCGCCCACGGCGTAGTCGGAGGCGTCCGTGGTGAGGGCGATTGGAGCATGGGGGTACTGGGTGGGCCAGCAGCGTGGCATTGTCGAGGGCCCGTTTCGCGCCGGTGAAAGCAGCGTCCATGTCCGTGGACCAGACGACGTCGCGCTTCGCCGGCTGGCCGCGGAGGGCAGTGTACAAGGGCCGCATGAGTTGCACAGCTCGGGGCACGAATCGGTGGTAAAAAGTTCACCATCCCGAGGAACTCCTGCAGCGCCTTGACGGAGCGGGGGCGCGGGGAAAACGCCGATGGCCTCGACTTTGGCCGGTAGCGGTACGGCGCCGTTCCGGGTGATGTGGTGGCCCAAAAGGTCGATCGTCGCCGCACCAAAGTGACATTTGGCCGGGTTGACGATCAAGCCGTGCTCGCTGAGGCGGCCCGAACAGCGTCCGGAGGTGGAGGAGGTGCTCGGCTCTGGACGTGCTGGCGACGAGGATGTCGTCCAGGTAGGTAAAGAGGAACGGCAAGTCGCGCAGCACGCTGTCCATCAGGCGCTGGAATGCCTGTGCCGCGTTTTTGAGGCCGAAGGGCATCCGGAGGAATTCGAAGAGGCCGAAAGGTGTAATAAGGGCCGTCTTCGGGATGTCGGCTGGGCACCTGGTGGTACCCCCGAATCAGGTCCACTTTTGAAAAAATGGTCCGCCCCGCCAACCGGGCGGAAAAATCCTGGATGTGCGGGACGGGGTACCTGTCGGGGGTAGTGGCGTCGTTGAGGCTGCAGTAGTCGCCGCATGGCCGCCATCCGCCCCCCGGCTTCGGGACGATGTGCAGCGGCGAGGCCCAGGCGCTGTCGGAGCGCCGCACGATGCCGAGGCGCTCCAGCGCGGCGAACTCGGCCTTGGCGACGGCGAGTTTGGCTGGGTCGAGACGGCAAGCTCGGGCGTACACCGGCGGGCCCGTAGTGGGAATGTGATGCTCGATGCCATGACGCACCGCGACGGCCGAAAACGTCGGTCGCGTGAGGGCCGGGAACTCCGCGAGGAGACGCGCGAAAGTCGTCTGCCAACGGGAGGACGCAGGAAAGCTCGGTGGGCGCGGAACGGCTCAAGACGCATGCCAGCAAGCTGAAAGTTTCGGCGTTGACGAGACGCCGACGTTTAACGTCGACCAGCAGCCCATGGGCGCAAAGGAAATCGGCCCCGAGCAAAGCCATGGGGACGTCCGCCGTCACGAACTCCCAGTGAAAGAGCTGGCTGCCGAAGCGGAGGGCGACGGTGCGTGGGCCGAAGGTGCGGAAAGGCGGAGCCGTTGGCCGCGATTAAGGAGGGGCCGCAAATGGCAGCCCGCCTGTCCTCCGCCGAAGCGGGAATGACGCTCAGCTGAGCGCCGGTGTCGCAGAGAAAACGCCACCCCGACGCTTGGTCCGCGATGAATAGCAGGTTTCCGGAACGGCCGGCGCTCATGGCTGGTAGTGAGCGCCGGCCCGACCGTTTCTCGACTTGCCGAACGTGCACGGGGGGTCGACATGATCGGGCCTGCCGCCCGAACCTGGCGTGGAAATAACACCAGGCCGGGTCTGGCAGGGGCTCCAGTCGACGCGTCGGGACCGGGCGACGCGGCGTCACCGCTGCCAGTCGCACCGGCCCGGCGGCCTCCGGGAAGGAAGCTGCGTCGCGGGCGTCCGGCGGGTGGGCGGGAAACTGCACCGCGGGCGCCGACTGGGCGGCGGGCGGGCTCCCGGCAGCCACCCCGACGAGCTGGCTCGCCGCTCCGACGAGCTGGCTTGCCGAATCGATCTTGTCGGCCTCCCTGGCGAGGTCGCGGGGGTTCGTGATGGTCGTGCTTGCCAGGGCGACCCGGACCTGGGCCGGGAGCTGGCGGAGAAAAAGCTCTTGGAAAAGAAAATCCGAGGGATGCTCGCCGAGCAACGCGAGCATGTAGTCCATACGTTCGGACGGGCGCGTATCGCCGAGCTCAGGAAGGTCGAGCAGGCGTCGTGCGCGTTCACCCGGGGAGAAGGCGAAAGCACCCAGAAGAAGTGCCTTGATGGCGTCGTACTTGCCGTCAGTGGGCGGGCTCTGGAGGAGGCTCAGGCAGCGGGCGGCGGTCACGGAGCCGAGCGCGGCGACCACGTAATGGTATTTTGTGGTGTCCTCCATAATGCCACGCAGGGCGAACTGGGAGTCCGCCTGAGCGAACCAGACAGCGGCATGTGCTTCCCAGAAAGTGGGCAGTTTGAGGGACACTGCCGTGTCCATCGCGTGTCGTAAACTCGGGGTCACCAGTGAAGGAGCAGCGCTCCTGCTTGAGACGGACGAAGTGACGGACAAGACACAAACTCGTCCGAGAAGATGTTTATTGTATAATCATCTCGGGAACTCTGAAAGCCCGTTTATCGGGTTCGCATATATATTTCCAAACCAAAAAGCATACATCAGAACCAAAGCCACGCCTCTCAGGCGAGGCACGCTTTGGTGGTCATGTGACCGACAGGTGCAAAGGATTATAACCTCGGCGCCGCGGTTTGGCCGCCGGTTACGTCACCGGCTTGGGCCAGGAGATTCTGTTGCTGGTCTCGAGCTTTGGGGGACCCATGGGTCGCTACATATCTATCAATCAGCAGCTACTGCTATTATAGCACTCATAGATGTATCTATCAATCAGCAGCTACTGCTATGATAGCACTCATAGATGTATCTATATATCAGCAGCTACTGCTATTATAGCACTCATAGATGTATCTATATATCAGCAGCTACTGCTATGATAGCACTCATAGATGTATCTATCTATCAGCAGCTACTGCTATTATAGCACTCATAGATGTATCTATATATCAGCAGCAACTGCTATTACAGCACTCATAGATGTATCTATCTATCAGCAGCTACTGCTATTATAGCACTCATAGATGTATCTATCTATCAGCAGCTACTCCTATTATAGCACTCATATATGTATCTATCAATCAGCAGCTACTGCTATGATAGCACTCATAGATGTATCTATCAATCAGCAGCTACTGCTATGATAGCACTCATACATGTTGAGTACAGTTCAACACCAAGAGAATGTTGGTTGCCGTTTATTCATGTATCTATCATCACCTACTACCACATGTAATGTAGGCCTCGTTTAATTTTTGACTAGGAATCCACAGCAATAATTATCACGTGAGGCTCTCCCGTTTGCCGATGATATTTGGCTTCTCCTGCAGAATACCAACTACTTCTTGAACTTCCGAGTGGGCCTCTTCTCGGCAGTACGACTCTTACTGCAGGTACTGCATATAGGATATGACTCATCTGTGGTACCTCAGCTCCTCAACACAGGAAACGGATTGTACTGACTTAACGCGCGAAAAAAAAAGAAAAGATTTTTAGGAGCGGACAACCTTTATGGGGCGGGCGGCGATGATAAACAGGAATTTTTTTTTAACCAGCCTTAGGACGGGTACCGTTGCTCGTCATATGTAATGGCGATACAACAATTTTTACTACTCCTGGCTCTCGGGGGGAGTTCGTGGCCATCGCAAAAGCACAAAGTCACGCATGATTTTATTGTTGTACATACCAAGACCTTTCAAAAAAATTTGGGTGACAAGCCCAAATCTGTATAGATTTTGCTACAGAGGGCGATTTTCAAAATGGCAGCCATAAGTATTACTTTTGACCATATCTTGGTCTGTGAGACTCATAGAGACATGATATTGGTGCCTAAACCGATGTATTCAGGGTCAACGAACTCAATAAGACCAATAACAATTACATTGGCTCCTTCGTTTGGGGCAGCCATCTTGAATTTCAAAATGGCCGCCATTCAAAATCGCAGTTGTCCATATATCAGTCATCAAAACACATAGACGCTTGATGTTTGTGGTTATACTCATGCATTTAAGGCCAAGGAATCCAATGATGAGAGTACTAGTACCCGACTGCAAAGCCGCAATGAGCCGGCGAAGCCAAAGCCTCTTGCCGCTATTTTACCCATCACTATGGCATCAGTAGTTAGGTAGTTGGTAGTAGGTAGGTGTAGTAGGTACCGTACCTAGTTCAAAATGACACCATTTGCATTCTGGATGAGATTAAAATTTATAAAATTTCCTTCTTGATTAATTCGGTGAATTCCGTCTCAACTTCGGATATTTCCGGCCGTGAAAAACTATCCCCGACGGCCGCGAGATTTCAAAAAAATTATTCTTCATCAATTTTAGAATATTTGACGCCGTTTTCAGCGTCCGAAATGTGGTAAAAAGCTTTTTTGAAATATTATTTCAAATGCTCGAATCTCATTGGTTCCGGTAATTGGTGACGATTTTCGTTGAAGATAACCAGGGCCTGTGTGGGCCCGGGGAACGAGGTTGGTCTTAAAGTATTTTAATTACAAATTAGAGGTGCATACGATTGTGAATCAAACAAAGACGGGTGAAACAAACTCCTATTGAACTTTTTCGCAATTCTTTTATGCATACTTCCGCATCCGGAAGATGGCGGCCTCCATTGAGTGATTTGATTTTTGAAATATTTTTCCAAATGCTCGAATCTCATTGGTTCCGGTGTTTGGTGACTATTTTCGTTGAAGATAACCAGACCCGTGCGGGCCGAGGTTGGTCTTAAAGTATTTGAATTACAAATTAGAGGTGCATAAGATTGTGAATAAAAAAAAAACGGGTGAAACAAAGTCCTATTGAACTTTTTTCAATTTGTTATGCATACTTCCGCATCTGCAAGATGGCGGCCTCCATTGAGCGATTTGGTGCGTCAAAGCTTCGAAATTCTCAAGGGATCCAGCAAAATCTGGCTTTTCAACATAATACGTACGCGTTCATTCACAACACCGGCTACGCCGGCTATAATAATACAGTGGTTCATTTGGTTGAGTTATCATGTAACCTAAAAATCCACAATGGCGTCCAAAATGGCCACCAAAACCTAACGGCTATACTTGAAATGACTCTAAATCAATGATTATTTTCCATCACTGCACTTTGATGAGAGGTTGATAGTCTGCTCAAGATTCTGATCACCACCAACTGCTGTGAAGCGACCAGGCTTGTCCTTAATTGAGAAGGAATGACCCTCACAGAAGTTCCTGAAGACAGATGGTGCTGTTTCAGGCAGACTCCTTGCATCTTCTACGTACACTGTGCCCCAGGGAAGGTAATTAGTTGAGTCACAAGCAGCAAACTCATAGAGGGCATGTTGCATTGTATCAAGATGTAAGTCCCATAATCCTTCTCGGTCAGCTCGCAACACATCAAGAGATATTTCATGTCGTTTCAGGAACTGACACCAGAATTGTAAGTTCTCATTTGTGGATGATCTTGTCTTGATGAAAGTCTTCAGATCATCGATTAGCTTTGAAGAGGACATTTTGAACTGCTCCAAGAGCTTCAGACTCTCTGATACATTTCCACTGGCTGTGCTTTTCTTAAGCTGATCTAGAATTTCTAGTTCATGAGAATAGTTTTCCACTCCTTTATCCGCAAAGAACTCCTTGTACAGCAGGCGTTGCATTGATTCAGCTAGGAGTTTTTGCGCATCCAGTGAACGACTGTAATGTCCTGCATTGAGAATAGAGTTCTGGATTACCGTTGGCCCATACACTCCAGCTTCTAGCCACACATTTTCTGCACCACTTCCTTGTAAACTCTTTCCAGTGCATTTTAGCAAAGTCTTGACTGTGTGGAATGTCCCAAGACATAGTACGAGACTCTTGAATTCCGCTGGTCGCAGAAGCTGGATCTCCTTAGCCATACAGTACACCTTTTCATCTGCATAAACGGAAAGCTTGTCCTGGACCAGTTGTGAGCATATTGCTACCAGATTCTTCATCTGTGTGTACACAGCACTATACAATGTGACGGGATATGGCAGAACAGGTAGGAATGCTACTTGCTTGAGTGGAACTTTTTCATCTGTCCAGACGGCATTACTAGCACTCCAAGAAGGCATGGTCTGCAATTGATGGGAGATGATGCGAGCAACCTGGTTGTCTTTGACCTCAAGGTTAAGACGTCCAATTGACCACGCAATGCCAGTGAGCTTCTTCTCTTCTGTGTTATCACTTTATCAGATTCGGAGAGTTCATCATTGCCCTTGAAGGAACTTGGAAGGTCAGGTCGTTTCACAGGTGCATGGAAATCTTGAAGAATCTGGCATGGGAGCGTTCCCTTAAAAGCCTGCGGGCCATGTTATGAGCTAAAATATTTTAAGAAGGTGCATCATGTGCATATTGGGTTTAAATCGAGGCATATGCAGTAATTAATACCTATTTATTCCAACAAATTACTCATCAAGTACAGTTTTTACATCAGATTATTTAAGTGTGCAATATCTAGAATAAATTGGGTCAGTATAGTTGGTACTCATAAAACAGACAGGGTACTCATCAAAATTTATATGTAAAAACATGTATTCAAATAATATGACAAAATTGGCTCAAATATGTATATTCAGCGGTACAATTCAGGACTCGTTTCCGACCCTTTTTTTAAATCTGCACGCTTTAAATGATATGCAGACAATTTTCAATTCCAGGTCATGTTTCAGACACTTTTTGTAATCTACATGCTTTGAATATGTAAACAAATCTTTCCAATTTCAAGCCATGTTTCCGACACTTTTTTTTAAATCGACATGCTTTAAAAGATAGGTATACAAAGTTTCATGCTTTCTGCCACAAGTGAACATCTCATCCATTTTTGTCGCATATCCGCCCCACTATGAGGGGCAAACTGGGCAAATATATGAAAAACGTGCCACATATGCACGCAATGATATTTGCTGCTCGACACCTATACCTCGCTGTTTCAGCACTGAAAGTAAGACTTTTGACTGAATAATACAGAATTAAAAACGTTTTCTCTTTGGTTTCTCCTTTTTGAAACAATCAAGACTGGGAGGAGTATGTTGGGAAGATTCATGGCACGGTTGGGAAGAGGTGGTTGAGTCGGTCCGGCTGGTTGAGCAACATTTCACATGAGATGATGAGACGTCAACGATTTCGAACATGTCTCTGGTAATTTTGTTCACGTGATTATTTTTTAAATTTGTAATAGGATTACAATTAGAGAGCTGAACGACAATAACGAATGAGTGAATAAGGTGGATCGGTCTCCAAATACCAAGCAAGGATTGGATTAAGAACAAATCCTTTATATATTTATTAGCGATCGAATGAGGGTGTGGTTCTGAGTGCGTGCGCAGCACACCCGGCACACCCACTTGCCAGGACGAGTTGTTGTGCAGCCATGTCGGCATGCGTGAGTTATCGATCGACGGATCGTCTCCTTTGGGAGACTTCGTGCCCCCCAAACCCACCTGACTGTGCTGCATCTTCTTTAAGAAACCTCATGCCCCCCCATCCCCATCCCCATCCCTCACCCCCTCCGTATACCCGCTTCTGCTCCCATCGTCTCCTTGGTGAAACCTCTTCCCCCCCATCCCCACCCCCTCCGTATACCCGCTTCTGCTCCCATCGTCCCCTTGGGGAAACCTCTTCCCCCCCATCCCCACCCCCTCCGTGTACCCGCTTGTGCTCTTCCTTTTCCAAGCAAAGCACGGGTTATGCTCAATCAGGTTTTATATTTGCGCACGGAATTCTTCTATCAATTATAATAATGTTGTTGTTTTACGGTTATGTAAAACTACTAATAGAAGCTTTATTTTTATGACCCAAATAGTATTAACTATAAGTGATTATCAAAGGACCTTTTATTTATTACGTGTTAAAAAGAGCAGAACATTTTTATCTCATCTTTTTCCCTCCAAAATGCGCCGATGCATGACCCTTCCCATTCCCATTTACTTTCACCATGACTCCCACGCTCCCCAAACCTAACAATTTCCATCCCCAAAAACTCCTTTTTCTTTAGACCCAACCAGGCCTCATCCCGCATGGGGTTTACATTTGGATGTGGTTATTCCGTCCGTCCAATAACCCCAATCACCGCACCCCTACATAACACCTTTAATTATACATATATATATATATTATATATATATATATATACCCTTTACAAGGACGACTACCAACATTCCACCTTGAATTATTAATTTATTGATACACATTACCAGGACAACTACCACATTCAATTATTTATTTATATACACTTTACCAGGACCACTATGGACATACCACATTGAATTTTTTATTTATATACGTTTTCCTTTTCCCCAACATTTATTTATTTATATATTTAAATGTAAATCTCGACAGCCCATTTTAAAGTGTTATTGGGGGCTGTTTCTTCGATGAGGATTTGCATCCTTGTTTTTTCTCGATTTTATTTTTGTCATTTTTCAGCACATTGTGCGTACAATCATGGTGACCCTCAATATCGTATTTAACAAGTATGACAGGTTGAAGCAGAGGTCGTGAGTGCACTTACCTTTGAGCTGTGGAGTCTGTTTGATGACCTGACTATAAACTGTTGGTTTGGTGTTTTTCAAGCAGGGCATTGCATCAGAAAGATGGACGTTAAACTGGGTGTCCCATCTGCTAGAATTAGTTGGTGAAAGCTAAATATCCCACTGTTTTTTGTGAATAGTAGGCGAGTTATCCCTAAACAAAGGCCAAGTTCCTGCCATAATCACCTTGTCAAACACCAGGCCTGGTCAACCAGTTCATGAAAAAACTGGGCTAAAAACATTCACCAGTCGACCCTGCAAGAAGATCGGAATAATTGTGGCCGTCAAAAAATGCTAATGGAAGCTTTAGTGGAAAAAATGCTAATGGATAGTGAGACCCAAAAGCTTGAGCAACAGAACTTCTTGGAGAGGATTGTTGAGAAAGTAGATGGGAGGGTTTTCCAGTCGGTCTTTTCGGAGAGACATCGTAAGAGTGTGAGATTTGTCAGGATTGAAAGACATGTTCCACTTGTTTGACCAGTCTGTGATTTTGTCCAGGTCTGCAGAGAGTGAGGAGGCTGCAGACTGCCGATCTGAGGGATGAGGAATGGAGCGGCAGATGGTGGAGTCATCGGCAAAGAGACAGAGAGGATTTTCCAGAGTCGGAGAGATCATTGATGAAGACCAGAAATAGCACAGGGCCCAGAACACTACTTTGGGGAACTCCAGCCAGAACAGGCAGGGGAGATGAGAGAAATCCATTCAGGGCCACACGTTGCCTACAACCAGAGAGGAAGTCCGCAAGCCATGAGTGGAGATTTCCATGGATACCATAGGAGGAGAGTTTGGTGAGCAGAGCTGGGTGCCAGACCGCATCGAAGGCATGTGATATGTCAAGTGGGACAGCTCTGAGTTCCTGTTTGGCATCGAGGACCTCCATCCATTGTTGAGACAGCAGAAGCAACATGTCCAGAGTGGAATGACCTGGTCTGAATCCAAATTGATGATCAGAGATTAGGCCATTAGAGAAGAGGAAGGACTTGATATCCGAAGCAATGATGGATTCCATGACTTTGCTGAAAATTGGAAGCAGACTGATTGGTCTGTAGTTGCAAGGATCTGTTTTTGCACCTTTTTATGTAAAGCGGTAATGTTTGCTGATTTCCAAGATGCTGACAGATGACCTTGAGCAAAAGAGAGGGTGAAAAGAACAGAGAGAGGGTGAGATAGAGTGGCAGAGCAGGATTTTAAGACCCGTGGGCTGATGCCGTCTGGTCCAGTTGCAGATTCAGTCGAGGTTTTACAAAAACTTCTGCACATTGTTAGGAGAGAAGGACAGAGTCCAGGAGCAGTTGGGTTCGGTGGGAACAGAGAGAGATGGGTTTGGGACACAATATTTTGACGTGCTATTTTTGACGTGCTATCAAATATTTGACGTGCCTCAACGTGTACGTGCTCTCCTGAATGCTCGTGGGGGTTGCACGAAGTACTGAACTGTAATTTTACTGTCCGTAATCCCAGTCGTAATTTAACTTTTGTTTTTGTTTAAAAATTTTTTGGCTAATGTGCAAAATAAAGAGATACTTCTCGAAAACGTACAGAAGTTTAACACAGTACTGTCCATGAATTGAGTTCGATATCAGTTTACATCACTTTCAAGTATCAATTTATTTGTTTCGAAATGTCAAATGTTTTATGTTTCTTTTAAAGGTCACATTAACAAAATCTAGAATAATTTCAACATAATTCCAATGAACTTTTGGTTTTAAGACATCTTGAAAAGTAAGTTCACCCCCACAAAAAAAAATTCCATATTAAATGCCAAGTCTGTATATATATATATATAAAGAAATAAATAAATCCAGATCCTGTGTATTGAGATCCAGAAAGTTTATTACTGTTGTGTTTACATATTTCAGATAATCAAATGATAACTTGTGACACCACTTCTCCTTCCCTCACACACTCCGTTGTGTCTGTATCCACAGGGAGCTGACCCACTTTGGATCTATTTTTCAGCTGTGGCTGGCCAGGTAATTTTTTATTTCAACCTAGGGAGCTGAACTCCTGGTTAGCAAATTGCTTATTTCAGCTGAAGCATGGTGGTAATAATTGTGTTGCTGTTGTGACAGGATGGACAAATTGATGCTGAAGAGCTACAACGTAGTCTCACTAGTTCAGGAATCTCGGGCAACTACAAGCGTGAGTGTCAATAGGGCTATTTATTTGATGTTACATTTCCCATCAGGCATGTTTCCAGATCCACATAGTTTTCCAGTCCACCATGTTTCCCGGAGATAAGTCGTGTTGTAAAATGTGCACCGATGAGGAGTCAGCGTCCATTAAAGAGCACAAACGTTTCCCCCACCCCCCACAAACGCTTTACTCAGCCTGAAAATTCTTCCACAGAAAGCTGCCCTCTCTTGTGCAGAGATCCATCCGATCTCATCTTCAGCTATCCTACCCTTCTCTGAATCTGAACCTCATGGTGAGCCAGTTGCTTTGAAACAATTTGCCTTCTCTTACTGGAAGGCTAATCCGAATGAAGGCAACCTCAGATCATTTGACAAAGCCCAAAACAAGTGTCTTCTCTCAGGTGAGCCAGAAAATAACATATGTCCAATCTCAAGAATGAACTTTCAAACTTGTCTCCCTCCAAAACCTGGTGGCGCCTTGTCAACTCGTGTATGGTCCCCTTCCATCCCTTCAAATGGCACCACAACCGACTCCACTCATGAAAAGGCCGAATTCCTCAATCATGTGTTTGCTTCCAAATATTGTGTCCCCAACCCCTCGCTCCCTGTACCCAACCTACCCAGTCACACCAAACTGCTCCTGGACTCTGTGTCTTTTGCACTTAAGAAGGTAGAGAAGTTTCTGACAACCTTTAGCCTCGATTCTGTAACTGGATCGAATGGTGTCAGCTCATGTCCAAAAACTCTGCTCTACTGATCTTGCACAACTTCTTTTTGCTCGTTTCACTGTATAATTTGCCCTAGGACCTAGGTCATCTTCCATTTGCTGGGAAGACAGCCACGATCACCACATTACATAAAAAGGTGCAAAAAACAATCACCTTACTTCCCATCATCAGCAAAGTCATGGAATCCATCATCACAGTTGACATAAAATCCTTACTTTTCTCCAACAGCCTCATCTCAAATCACGAATTTTGGATTCTGACCAGGTCCCTCCACCTTGGACATGCTGCTCGTACTCCTCCCAACAATGGATGTCGGCCCTCGATATGAGACATGAGATCAGGGCTGTCTCTCTGGACATATCTGGAGCTTTCGATGGAGTCCAGCATCCCACCTTGCTCTCCAAACTCTCGGCCGATGGCATCCAAAGCCAAATCCACACATGGCTGATGATTTTTCCTCTACTCTCATAATCAACGTGCCGCTCTCAACATCTTTATCTATTTGCTGATGACTCCACCCTCTGCTGTGTGCCATCCCTCATCCTTCAGAGAGGAAGGCTGCTGCCTCTTCCCTCTCTTCAGACCTTGAAAAAAAAAATCACAAGCTGGTCAAACACTTGGAATATGTCTTTCAATCCTGACAAATCTCACACTCACTCTTTCTCTCTACGAAACAACCATAAAGCAAACCCTTTCCCACCCCTCCATTTACTTTCTTAACAAGCCTCTTGAAGAAATTCAGTCACTCAAACTCTAGGGTCTTACTATCAGCCATCATCTTTTTTGAGCAAAGCACATTTCAAAATTGGCCTCCAAAACCAGTTTGCCAAATGCACATCCTCTGTCAAATGAAGTCCTTCCTTGGTCCCCACCTGAGCTTCTATCAACCTATAAGGCCTTCATCCACAGCTTGATGGAGCACTGCTCTCCCCTCTGGGCTTGTGCCCCTGCTCATACCTTGCTCAACTTGATGCCGTGGAAGTCAGGGCATTCAAGATCACTGGAATTGGAATCTCCCATGACAAAGCTGATTTATGTGAGAAAAGTTTAAAGCGAACCCAGGCAAGATGGCTCAGAGTTGAGTGCACATACCTCCAGGGCCTCGGCCAGTGGTTCCCAAATGTTTTTGGTGGCGACCCTGCATACAATCTTGTCCTGGTCTGGCGACCCTGAATGCTGTACACGGTGTTAATGACCTATCATTTTGATAGTGTTTATTCACATGGTTTTAATTCATTAATTACCAACACAAAATGATTTTCAAAGAGTTTGTAATTGGACAAAATGAAAAACAAATTTAAAAGGAAAATGAGACTTTATCACACGAATAATTTCTCAGTGGGTACCTGATATTGCTTCATTTTCTGGGTAAGCTCCTCTAAGTTTGGTTTTATGTTGATGGACAGAGCACAATGCAAGTCATACTGAGGATCCACGTGGGTCCACTTCTTTGCTTTAGTCTTGATTGCAACAAGACCTGAAAATCCTTGTTCACAGAGATATATTGTTTGAAAAGGGAGAAGAGCTTTTTCAGCCTCCTGAGTCAGAATGGACTTATCCTCAAGTTGCGTGAAAAATTTCGAATACGGGAGCTTTTCAAAGCGTTGCTTCTGCATTTGATTTTCCTGGGTTTTTTTGTATACAAGATCGAGGCTCGTGGAAGAGCTAATATTAATCACACAAAGAGTCAAACCGACACATAAAACACAAAAATAAGGGGAGCGGTAGACAAGATGGGGAGAGAGGGGGAAGGACACAAACAACATTTGAGAGCAGGGACATTGGGAGAAATGTGGGAGGAGGAGGGCTTTGGGGGAGGTGGGAGAGGTATAAAGCATATGAACACTGCAAGGACTTCCAGGAAAGAAGTTGGAATTACAAAAAAAGTGTATATGGGGTGAATTAGCGGGGATAGAAAAGATCAAGGTTTTGGATGGGGGAAGATAAGAGATGGTGGTGAACAGCTGTTTTAAAGACCTGGAGGGAGGAGTGGGATTGAAGGGAGTTGGGGAGTTTGTTCCAGAGGCGGGAGAAAAGGGGACTGAAAGAGGCAGAGAGCCAAGATTTTGGCAGTTTAACCATAAGAGGGTTGCAGGCAGTTCTTGTGCGACCTGAAGGAATATTAGGGGGACAGAGTACAGAGAGATCTGGGGGAGAAAGGCCGGAGAGGAGTCGGTAAAGACAGAAAGACCACCAACCTGCCTGTGGGGAGTGAGTGAAAGGCCCTCGGAGTTAGCTTCATCGCAGGAGATTCCAGTGATTCTGAAAGCTTTGGTTTCAACAGCGTGAAGCTGAGCAAGGTGTGAGGCAGGAGCACCGGCCCAGAGGGGGGAACAGTATTCCATTGAGCTGCGGATGAAAGCCTTGTATGTGGTGAAGAGCTCAGGTGTGCCAAGGAAGGACTTCGCACGACAGAGGGTGCCCAGTCGGCGACTGGCTTTGAAGGGCAGCTCGGAAATGTGGTTTTCCCAAGAAAGAGCATGGCAGATAGTGAGACCCAAAAGCTTGAGCAACAGAACTTCTTGGAGAGGATTGTTGAGAAAGTAGATGGGAGGGTTTTCCAGTCGGTCTTTTCGGAGAGACATCGTAAGAGTGTGAGATTTGTCAGGATTGAAAGACATGTTCCACATGTTTGACCAGTCTGTGATTTTGTCCAGGTCTGCAGAGAGTGAGGAGGCTGCAGACTGCCGATCTGAGGGATGAGGAATGGAGCGGCAGATGGTGGAGTCATCGGCAAAGAGACAGAGAGGATTTTCCAGAGTCGGAGAGATCATTGATGAAGACCAGAAATAGCACAGGGCCCAGAACACTACTTTGGGGAACTCCAGCCATAACAGGCAGGGGAGATGAGAGAAATCCATTCAGGGCCACACGTTGCCTACGACCAGAGAGGAAGTCCGCAAGCCATGAGTGGAGATTTCCATGGATACCATAGGAGGAGAGTTTGGTGAGCAGAGCTGGGTGCCAGACCGCATCGAAGGCACGTGATATGTCAAGTGGGACAGCTCTGAGTTCCTGTTTGGCATCGAGGACCTCCATCCATTGTTGAGACAGCAGAAGCAACATGTCCAGAGTGGAATGACCTGGTCTGAATCCAAATTGATGATCAGAGATTAGGCCATTGGAGAAGAGGAAGGACTTGATATCCGAAGCAATGATGGATTCCATGACTTTGCTGAAAATTGGAAGCAGGCTGATTGGTCTGTAGTTGCAAGGATCTGTTTTTGCACCTTTTTATGTAAAGTGGTAATGTTTGCTGATTTCCAAGATGCTGACAGATGACCTTGAGCAAAAGAGAGGGTGAAAAGAACAGAGAGAGGGTGAGATAGAGCGGCAGAGCAGGATTTTAAGACCCGTGGGCTGATGCCGTCTGGTACAGTTGCAGATTCAGAGTCGAGGTTTGACAAAAACTTCTGCACATTGTCAGGAGAGAAGGACAGAGTCCAGGAGCAGTTGGGTTCGACTGGGAAAGGTGGGAACAGAGAGAGATGGGTTTGGGACACAATATTTTGAGGCAAACACATAGTTGAGGCATTCGGCTTTGTCACGTGCGGTGTCAACTGTGTAGCCATTTGAGGTAAGGGAGGGGATGGAGGGGGAGCAAACAACAGAAACGGATTTGACCAGATGCCACCAGGATTTGGAGGAAGGAAACAGGTTTGAGAGTTCAATCTTGAGTGTGGAGAGATAGTGCTTCCTGGCACTCCTGAGGGCAGACACAGACTTGTTCCAAGCTTGGTGGAAGGAACCGAGATTGCCTTCCAAGAGGCAAAGGCAGGTTGTTTCAGGGCAACTGCCTCACCACAAGATTCAGTGGACCATGGACGAGAGTAAGGGTAAGACAACTGAAGACGAGATGGGATAAATCTGTGCATGAGAGAGAGCAGTTTACTTTGGAAGAATTCCCAGGAAGAATTGATGTCAGAGGCAGTAGAGATGGGAGACCAGTCCAGATGATTGATGGCTGCTTGCATCTAAGCCAGTCAGTCAGCCTGACTAAGCCAGTCAGCCTGAGTGAAATGCCAGACTCGCCGGCGCTGAGGAGGCTCTCTGAGAATGGCCAGAGAGATGTCCATTTTAACAAGCACATGATCAGAAGAACCGATTGGAGCAGAAGAGCAGCAGACATTTGCAGGGAAGTTTGTCATAACTAAGTCCAAAAGAAAAGATACTCCATTGACTGCGATCCGGGTCGGGAAATTGACAGATTGTGTCAGTCCCAATGAGTCGCAGAAGTCCTTTGCTGAGGTGCCATGGCTGGTGAGAGAGGAACCCACACCCAGCCAGCTGGCATGATGACAGTTGAAGTCGCCACATATGAGGAAGAGACAGTTTGGATGAGTTGATAGAAGTTGGTCCATGCTGTCCGACAGCGAAATGTAAATGGAGTCATCACTGTTTGGAGGACGGTACAGAACACATATGAACAAAAGGTGGGAGCAGAGAGGAAGCCATAGCCAGAGGTCCTCCTGGGGGTGTGGTGGAGAGAGGGCAGTGCAAGGAGAGTGAGGAAGAGTTTTTGATAAAGATAGCCACCCCACCACCAGGACGAGGCTCAGGTCTATCATACCGGAGGAGGGAGTAACCAGGAAGAGATATGAAAGCATCAGAGACATCTTGAAGGAGGAAAGTTTCTGTTAAGCAGATCAAGTCTGGATTGTCAGAAGCAACCTGAATGGAGATCAATCAGGTTTGAGCGAAGGCCCCGGATGTTTGAGGTCCATACCATTAATGAGGAGAGAGGGGGAGCATCGGGTGCAGGACACGGGAGGGAAGGGGTAGGGTCAGATGAAGGATGAGAGGGGGAGGTAGGGAGAGCAGCTGATAGTGTGTCAGAGATGACAGAAGAGTTACAAGAAAGGGAAGGATGAGGAGGACGAAAGGTTTGATGGTGATGGGATGAGGCACAGTGAGGGGTTGTTTGAGGGGAGGCAGAGGAAAGTAGAAGGTTGGGGGAGGTGGAGGTATGAGATCGAAGGGAGACGAAGTGGGGAGGAGGCAGCTTTGAGAAGGAGGTGGGAGGGGGGAGAATTTGGGAGGGATGGTTGGGGGGGAGATTTGAAGGGGAGGGGTTGGGGGGGAGTTTTGAATGGGAGGGGCAAGGGGGCAGTTTAGGAGGGGAAGGGCAAGGGGGGAGATTTGGAGGGGAGGGGTAAGGGGGGAGATTTGGAGGGATGGGGCAAGGGGGAGATTTGGAGGGGAGGGGTAAGGGGGGAGATTTGGAGGGGAGGGGCAAGGGGGAGATTTGGAGGGGAGTGGTAAGGGGGGAGATTTGGAGGGGAGGGGCAAGGGGGGAAATTTGGAGGGGAGGGGAAAGGGGGGAGTTTAGAAAGTGGATGATTAATGAAAGATGAACATTTATAACAAATTGGGTTTGTTGTGATTTTCAAGTTAGCGATCCGTTTAAGAACGATGGAGGAGGGGTGGAATGAATGAGAATTTAGAGCATGTCGTGAGAAAGAATTATAAGAGATTGAATATTTTTTTGAAATGGAATGAGTTGAAGAGGAAATTGAAAGGAGCCTTTTAAATAGGAAGAAAAACAGCGTGTTGTAATAAACCACTGACTAAAACACTGCAGGGGAAAGTTTAAACATATTTAAACAAAACCGTGAAGAACAGTCTTGTATTCACAGGGATACCAATGGGGAGAGGGCCTTGAGGGACAACCACGAGTCACTTGAACAGGGCAAAAGGTGGAAGGCAAGGTGATAATGGGGGCGGGGCAGGACAGCGCACGTGGACAGACACACACGATGGGACAAAAGCACACGAGGAGAAAGGGAAATAATTTTTTTGTTGTTGTTTTTTTTTGGGGGGGGGGGGCGGGGGTTACAACGTTAGACAAAGAGTAGATGTTCGGGGAAGTTTGGGGGAGAAGGGAAAATCTAAAAACCGAGCAAAAACAGCGAAGGAAGGAACAAACTTCGACGGTGGAAGCCTGAGGCAAGGCCGCACACACGCGCGGCAAACAGAAACGATTAATTTATGAAAGATAAACACCAAGAAACTTCCAATGGGCACACTATAGGTTCACACACCGAAAGATAAATACAGTTTCGACAAAATACAACTGTGAACAATGACTTAACTTTGAAAACGTGGAGACCGTGTTCAGCTTCGAAAATCCGTGACGTCGTCTCCAAGATCTCGCGAGATCTTGAATGAATGAGGAGAACTTGAATGAGGAGTTCTTCAAGTTCTTCTTGAAATCCCGGAATATCTTCTCCGACTTCACTGACGTTCACATTGAACACATTTCTGATCCAACTGCTTCTTGAGGTCGACGTTTTCTGGAAAATACCTGTCCATTTCTTCCTGAAGGTTCTTCAGATGATCTTCGAAAATACTTTTGACGTCAACAAGGGATATTTCCGACGCATCTTCCAGCAAAGCACTCAGTTCTGGAAAGGCAGCAGTTTTTCCTTTAGCCAGTTTTTTCTCTCCAAAGAGCAAGCTTTTTCTTGAATGAGGCAATTTTTTCACCAATGTCCACCATGGTATGATTGCAGCCCTGCATGTCTGAATTCAGTTCATTCAGGTGCATGAAGATGTCACTCAAATAGGCAAGCTTTGCCAGCCAAGCAGCATCTCTAAAGCACTCTGCCAGTGAATGTCTCTTCTCACGTTAAAAAAATTAAATTCCCGTTTTTAGTGAAATAACTTCCGAGAATCTTCCCTCGAGAGAGCCAACGAACATCAGTGTGGAACAGCAAGACTTGGTGATGTGATCCCATCTCTTCACACATTTTATGGAAAATACGTGAGTTTAGAGCCCTGGCCTTGACAAAATTCACAATTTGGATGGCATTATTGAGAACTACATGTAGGTCCGGTTGAAAACGTTGAGTGGCAAGGTTTCCCCGATGTAAGAAACAGTGAAGTATTGTAATATATCAGGGTTTTCTGCTTTACCACGAGTAACAAAACTCAAACGACTTCTCATCATAGATGGAGCTCCATCAGTGCACACAGCCAAACAATTCAACCAGTCAAAATCATGTTTCTTGAAAAAATTATTCATCATAATAAAGAAGTCTTCTCCAGTGGTGGTACTTGACAGGGCATTGCAGAAAAGAAATTCTTCCAGAATGTCGTCTTCTCCTCTGTACCTTACAAAAACCATAAGTTGAGCGTCACCTGCAATGTCGACTGATTCACCCGTCTGCAATGAAAATTTTTCTGTTTTTTTCAGTGCCACAATCAGTTGAGCCAAAAAATCATCTGAAATGAGATCAATTACGTTTGATGCTATTATCAGAAAGTGGTTGATCAGATGTCCACATACATCAATTTCTATTATCAGAAAGAAACCGAATCAATGTTCTTGGAAACATCTGCTCCGCAAACAGTTTTCACCATTGCCACTGCTGCTGGCTTCACCAGCTCCTCTCCGATGTTATGGGGCTTTTTGCATCTTGCAATATACCACGCCACTTCAAAGGATGCCA
This sequence comes from Myxine glutinosa, assembly GCF_964187855.1. Classification (NCBI taxonomy): domain Eukaryota; kingdom Metazoa; phylum Chordata; class Myxini; order Myxiniformes; family Myxinidae; genus Myxine; species Myxine glutinosa. The sequence goes on from NC_136261.1 coordinate 229,875,476, forward strand.
AGAAAGCTTTCTCCAGAGAAAAGGCTGAACTCGAGGGAGCATCAATCCGACTTCGTTTTACCTGTTCTTCTTTGTTCTCCCAGTAACTCGGTGGCTTTTCACCAAAATTTGGATGAACTGAATGCAAATGACGCTTCAATTTGTTTTCCTTCATAGATTCATTGGTGAGGACTTGCAGGCACTGAACACACTGAGGTCGGACATTCCCAGATTTTTCTCTCATCTCGGTGAAGCCGTATTTCAAAAAAATCATGCTTATACAACTCATCTGGAAGTTATGAATGTATAAATATCAAACATTTTTAATTTAAATAAAAACATTTAACGAATATAAAGTGCATTCGATAATTAAGCTCAAAATGCTAAAATTACAGCGCCATCTATAATATCGCATTCAGATAAGAGTGCTACTTCACAACAGGCTCTTTGCTGGTCTGCTTGACGCACGAGTATTGGACGTGAACGGACGCGAACATTATTATATTAGGGCATTAGGCGTATATGGATGCTGTTTTATCCAGCAATTACCCGAAACGTACTTGATGGTAACGTCAACGGTTCAATCCGAAATCTCAACGCAGCACAGCATGCCCATGAGGCCTCCAAAACCCTGTCTTTCCTTAGCTCCTCCCACTCTCCAAAACCAACCATCACTTCCGTTTCCCATACATATTGTTGCGGATTTGAGAATCCTGCACGTTGGTAATTGTTTGTAAATATCACCCTCTGTAAATAATGTAATAATTCTTTGTAAATACCTCCATTAATTGTAAAGATCAAAGGTCGTCCCCTTAGTGAGTCCATCGCACACACGTAGAAAATCATAGGACCTTCTAAATAGTTATCTCTTTATTATATGTCAGTAGAAGGCTCTGTTTTTCCACTAGTTCATTGCATTGCACCGAATCAAATAAGATAGGTCCCCTTCAAGGATTTCATTTCCCAGCAAAACTCTCTCTCTCTCCGTGCAAAACAGCTTGACAAGCGTGGGGTGCGCGCCCTCTCAACTGGCCCTGGTTTGAAAGCGGCGTTCGCCGCCATTGTGAACATGTGCTCCGTGCTCTGTTTGGACAAGAAGGGTGGGGTCGCCGAGAAGAGACAAGCCCGTGGCTCGCCACGGGGGCGGGGCTGTTCAGCTCTATGCCCAAATAAGGCTACAAGCCCGTGGCTCGCCACGGGGGCGGGGCTGTTCAGCTCCATGCCCAAATAAGGTTACAAGATCGTGGCATTGCCATATAAGGCCACAAAACAGAGCACGGGGGTGGTACCCAAACGGCCGAGGGCGTGTCACGACCCCGCTTGAGATATGTGTGCGACGATCGCACACAAAAAAGCTGGTACGTGCTGCTGCGTTGGTTCAAGAGCTGGATTTTGGTTCAGAGCTGGTACGAGAGCTGGGTACGTGCTGCTGCGTTGGTTCAAGAGCTGGATTTTGGTTCAGAGCTGGTACGAGAGCTGGGTACGTGCTGCTGAGTTGGTTCAAGGCTGTAGCTGGGTTTGAGGTACGAGGAGGAAGAGGATCTGGAGAGGAAAATCCCAGTGTTTCCGACAGAGAGAGAGAGAGAGAGAGAGAGAGAGAGAGAGAGAGAGAGAGAGAGAGAGAGAGAGAGAGAGAGAGAGAGAGAGAGAGACACAGAGACAGAGACAGAGAGAGAGACAGAGACAGAGAGAGTCGTGGGTCGGAACGGAACCTCGCCACCTGAACGAACCTTCTGCCATTCCTTTCGTCCCCCAGTTGTGTGAGTCTGCTCGTCGTCTGTCCTCTGTGTTGTCTGGGGTATAAGTTAAACCTGTGTCGATAAGCTAGGAATTGCAGTCTTCTTCTTCTTCTGTAAATTACTTTTGTTTCTTTCTCTTCTCTTTGATTGTGGTTGTGTAAATAATTAATAAATATCTGTTCCTTCACTTTGGTTTTCTTTCCCATCCGATCGTCTTTGTGATTTCCCCATTGAGTACCTGTGGTGCGATTTCGGCTAACGCTTATGAATCGGGTTAGTTCTCTGTTAACGGCTCGAACAAGCGGGCTGCTAAAACCGCTCGGCAAAATACCATCTTGTCCGTGGTTTCGAGCGGAGTTACCCACCTGCCTTGTGGAGGGATTGGCGGGGGTGTACGGGAATCCCTTGACCAATCGCTTCGGCCAATCCCGCCCCACAGGAGAGCGGGGTAGCTTCGGGATCGGAGACGGCCAGTGCAAATAGAAGGGGGATTACCCCCCCCCCCCTTGCTAAGGGGGAGCGCCGTCCTCGTTTCCGTAACAATATGAACGATAACATGTGAATTATAAACATAGATTACATGTGAATTATAACTCGTGGATTCCAAACATAACAGATGCTATATTATCCACAACTATTGTACTTTAATTACTATTTCAATAATCCTTCATATTGTGGCATGTGAAGTAATCCCCTTATAATACTGTTATATGTCTTTTTTTGAGACCGTCCCGCAACCCTCAGGAACACCACCGCGACCCTCATTTGGGTCGCGACCATAGGTTACGGACCACTGGCCTAGACTATCCTGCTCGCTGCCCAGAAAAATATCGATACAGTCCTGACAATACAATATTTCCTGAATGTGGCCAGAAAATACAGTGGTGAAACTAATCACTTCAAGTTTGCAAGCTTGAATGAAAGCAATGTAAAAATGTACCTCATTCATTCTTCAAATGAATGTGGTGAAAGTGTTTATTGACTTTTTCTCTATGAACCTTTCTTTACAGCATTTTCCTTAGAGACTTGCAAGCTCATGTTGGCCATGCTTGACGTATCCTTTTGTAGAGTGGTCGGACACTCGATGTTCTCACTTAAAAACAGCCTCGTCATTGGTTCCCGTAAAGACTCTAAGATCTGTTGTTCTGATGTGGTGCCAATAGGAAGAGTTGCATTGGAGAAAATGCTGTACTTGGTATGTATGCGAACAGAATGGGAGCAATCCCATCTGCCTTTCGTTGTCAAAATAATCCTTGCTCCGCTTCATGAAGATAAGTACACTGCCCGGCATATCTGCTTGAGATAACCTGTAGAATTATGGTTTGTCCCATTAGGTGGGACAATTTGAATGTGGATATAGCACAGGCATGATTGGTCAAGTGGCCTTGACCTGTGCCCTAATTATCTTGTATGGGTAAGAAAGCATGGCAAGACAGTCCAAAATTATTCTGGTCAAACTCCAATGCAATTATCAACAATCCTAGTATAATAAAACAACTAATGAAAACTTTTTTTTAATGTCAAAGGATGTTGGGATGGTATGCCAAAACATGTAAACAAGATAGGGATGGTCACAATAAATGATCATGTGAAACCATCCCTTTTTCTGAATAATGGTTGTACCCTGTGCGTCCCTGCATCCGTTTGCAATGATAGTGTATGTTTATTGTTTACATGTATGAATTTGACCAGTGAAATATAAAATAGTTAGCACACAACACACACAAACAATGGTGGATACTTTGAGTCCTTGTCGGACTCCGTTCCACCTTTTGAAACCTGCACATGAAAATAACAACCAACAACACACACACACGATTCACCTTGCATTTTCAAGGGATTATGAACCCAAATAGAGGAGTGATGTTTTGTGCCATTTGCAGGCAACAACCATTATTCAAAGAAAGATGGAGGGACATGTTCATTTGTTGTGACCATCCATACCTTGTTTACACACGTTTTGACATACCATCCCGACATCCTTTTACATTAGAAAAAGTTTGTATCACTTGTTGCTGTACTTTTAAAACTGCATGTGCATTTTTACTCAACAACTTCATTTAAGGTCTGCCACACCTCAACGATGACAAGTCGACGACAAACTGCATGGCTGCGTGCGTGCAAGCTTTATAGATGGAAGTTTCCTGGACTCAGTGCACATACACACTCTCTGTTCCGTGCACATGCCGTCATGCATGTGATAATTATCGTACATCTGGCAATAATGGTCGTCAGACTGTACATAATACACCTTTAACCACACCCACCTAGTTGTGATTGGCCCTTGGGCAATTGTCGCCACAACCCGGCCCCCACCAAGCAGATTGACAGTGGTTGTCCCACCCACTCCTCTTTTCCCTTCATATTCCGATGGGTACTTATGCCTAATTTTCATGAAATCCTATCAAGTTATGAAAAACTTGAATCATCATGGACATTTGCACTATAAAATGCAGTCAATTCGTGTTTATACCAAATCCGATGCTTAAACCATTTTTGAGTTAGGCTGTCAGAAAAGAGGAAGAAGACTAATTACAAAGTGGCTATTTTTAGTCAGTCAGTTTTGTAGCTCAGTCCAAAAGTTTCGTGAGTGCTAGTGGATGTGAAATCCTCTACACACGACTGGTGGGTTTATACAGTAAGTTGACAAATCTTATAGGTTTATGCAGTAAGTTTGCATCTTAGTTGATTTTTTTTTGGAGGATTTGTGTTGTATTAAACCTATGGAGTGTCTGTACCATCCCTACATCAGAAGCCAAGTGACTTCCTGAAAATGCAATTCTCCGAGAATGTATATGTCTGAAAATCATCGAAAACAAGCATTACGCCTCGGTCCCCCGTCAGTGAAGTGAGTTGACAAAGTGGAAGACGCAAGGCGGCCATCTTAGATTTTGACGTGGCGACCCAATTTTCAATAGCGTTCTTCCTTATGCGTAGATACATCCACACCAGATTAAGTTACTAGTTCGTTTATTTTTCAAGATATTTCGCTCACAAGGTTCAGACATATATATGATGGCGGCCATCTTAGATTTTGACGTGGCGACCCAATTTTCAATAGCTTTCTTCCTTATGCCTAGATACACCCACACACCAGATTAGAAGTTGGTACTTCGCTTATTTTTCAAGATATTCCACTCACAAGGTTCAGACATACATGGCGGCGGCCATCTTGGATTTTGACGTGGCGACCCAATTTTCAATAGCGTTCTTCCTTATGCCTAGATACACCCACACACCAGATTAGAAGTTGGTACTTCGCTTATTTTTCAAGATATTCCACTCACAAGGTTCAGACATACATGGCGGCGGCCATCTTGGATTTTGACGTGGGTTGCACCCACACACCAAATTAGAATTAGACTTACGCACACACGCACGGACGGACAGACGCACGCACACACGTACGGAGGGAAAAACCATAGTCCTCCTTTCGCTCCGCGGTGCGACAGGGGACAAAAAAGTGCTGGCCAATCTCCACCAAATTTTGTATACTTTCTGGGAGCACCCAGACACCATGGCAAGGGGAAACACCACCCCACAAGAATGGGGAGTGCACTTATATTTTTCGCCTGTACAGCTGGGACAATAATCTCCAATCATGACCTAAAACAGAAAGTGCCATTTTTTTTCTTCAGGAAAACATACCCAAATCTCACAAATAATGACTGTTGCACAGCTTAGCTTCGTTCTTCACCGAGTTATGTTCACAGAGGGAACTGGTATTTACTAGTGAGCCAAAGTAAGCTATGTATTGTAACGAATGAGTGCAAACAAATTACACTGTTGTTCCTTATCGAGGTTCAAACAGCAAGACTACTCTGGATCAATGGGTTTTGAAGAGTTCAAGAACCTGTCGACGGCTCTGAATGGCTGGAAACAGCACTTCATACGCATCGATGTCGATCGTAGCGGGACCGTAGAAGGACCGGAGCTAAATCAAGCTCTTGCTTCAATGGGTGAGTTATCCATTTTATTACTGTTTAAGAAGAAGATGATAAAAAGGTGGCATGTTTAATTTTGAGCTGCTGGTCTGGGTCCGAATCCTGACCCAACTAGCAATTGTAACCACGGTGCTTTGCAGGCAAGATCAATTAATGTGTTGTCCCTCAAAGGACGTGATGTTGGGTATCCCATCTGCTAGCACTTCCTGGTGGATATCAAAGACTCCATGGCACCCTTCACAATGGGATCTTTGACCTCCACCAGCCAGTGCCAAAATTGGTTAATGTGGGGCCTCACCGACACATGTTTAGCAGACTCACCATAATGAACATTTTTATGTTGCACCCTCAATCTAAAACAAAGAGATCAATGTTTAAACATCCCAATGAATTCAGCATTTCATCATCATTGTCTTAAATGAATGTTTTATTAACAATTTATGCCAGGAAGAGGAACGACAGACGCGCTCTTTATTGTGAGGCAGTTGCAGGAGAAGTACACGGAGAAGAGGAAGAAGTTGTTTCTTGGGTTTGTTGATCTGGAGAAAGCATTCGATAGGGTTCCACGCGAAGTATTGACATGGGCATTGAGGAAGTTAGAAGTGGAGGAATGGTTGATCAGAGTTGTGATGGCAATGTACAAAAGAGCGCGCACAGCTGTAAGGACGAAGGACGGGAACAGTGGTGAGTTTGAGGTGAAGGTGGGAGTGCATCAGGGGTCGGTACTAAGTCCACTACTATTTGTAGCTGTGATGGAGGTGCTGGCTCGGAACGTAAAGGAGGGTTTACCGTGGGAGTTGTTGTATGCAGATGATCTGGTGTTGATTGCGGAAAGTATGGATGGACTGAAGGAAAAGATGAACAATTGGAAGGAAAGTATGGAGTGGTGCCGTTAGCCAGATTCAAAATCCCGTCTCGGAACCGTCTCGATAAATTTTCAATTTTCATAACGGGATCTCGGATCGGCTCGGTTCCTGACAAAGTAATACATAAAAAAAATAAGGCTTCAAAAATAATGGAATTTCATTACAATATATAAACAACAATGAAAAAAATTCATTTCTGATGTTGAGTACTTAAATTCCGACTTAGCTTCCATTTACCGGGATGAAATAAAATACACCGCCTACATGCAGATGATCGGCCACCGCTAACGCTAAGCGTTCAATATAGCGTGCTCACCGACCTGACGCACGTCCCACTACCCGTAAGTTTAGCAACCCATTCATCGTGAATCCCCGATGAAGCCTAATAACAATAACATGTATATCTTCCACGAAAGTTTTGTTGAATTATCTCACCGGGACCGGGTTATCTCATCACAGTTTGTATTGTCGTGTAATTTCTTGCTCGGAATGTCAGAAAGGGAGAAAATGTTTCTGCCCAGGCATATTCGAGTCCCGGTTGGAGTTTCATTATCATTTTGTGAGTTGTGATCGGGCATGTCAAGCGTTCTCGTAGCTCGCGCGCGGACACATACGACCGTTCGATATTCATGAAAGTTCAATAGTTGCCGAGTCCTGCTGCTGCGCACATGTGCATGTTACTTTTTTTTTTAATAGTTCCGTTAAGCGGGCTATAATGACGCAGCGTTGCGTGCCTCAACTCAAATCGGAATGTACAATTTTTTGTTCAACCCGTTGATAGCCGTTCGGTGGACGGATCGAATATACCGACCCCTTATTCCAGAAATTGAAACTAACAACGCGAAATAACGCCTTTCATCGAATGTTCACGTGTTTTAACAATTGTCGACTGATAAGGCACCCAAGTTATCCGAGCCCATGCTTTGATCAACCGGACTGCGTTACCTGAATTCCTGGGAAGCCCCACCAGGACGACGGCAGACATTTTCAGAAGTTCCTGCCGCACAAGGAAATTGTGTTTTCGCTGTGATTATGTCTCCTTTATTGTTCGTGGGAATCGTGGCATTGCGCAAGGTCGCTGTTTATGTTGGGCCTGGGCAATGTTGTGGTGGGCATGCTGCAGCGAGCAACAGGTGACGAGCGTCGAGACTGCACGTTCTGCAACCTAATTGGTGGAACTCGGAGGCCTGCGCGTGATGTGCAACCTAATTGGTGGAACTCCGTCAAACCAAAATTCATACAAAACTTCAAACCGTCAAACCAAACCCCCCCCCCCCCCCCCCCCCCAGGCCCGAGTCCTTATCTTTACAATTGTTATCGCCATGCTGCCTTATCATATTCGTTATCTTAAACACCAAGATAGAAACAAATTAACTTAAAAAGCCATTGAAAAGTTTGAATGTGAACTCATTCTGGGATCTTGAAGTTAATTCATACAAAACGAACATTAAACTCATTTTTTCAGTCCAACACGATGGATAATGACAACATAAAGCAGAGCGAAAAGCGATGTCAGGAAGTAGTGTACTTTATATACACAAAGAATTAAGTTAAGCACCCCCCCCCCCGTTTATTTACAACCTCGCACATTACAAGTTTGTTGTCGTCAAAACAGTGTAATATACCCATGATATTGCTATATTTTCTGGAGAAGTGATATTATGGTCACATAAAAACATAACAATCATGCCGTTTTCAATATTTTATTCTGAATAATTTAAGGTGAAATTTTTGGGGAATTTTAGGCATATTTTCACCTCAATTTAAGTATGGAGCTATAGGTCCATCACGGACAGTGTGGATGACGTTTATGTTTTCTAACGTACAGTCATTGTTCTGAGAAGACCTCTAGCGATCTTTGCGTCAATAACGTGTGTAGGACCCACGTGATCGGATCCCTGACTCAACCCTACGTCTCATAGACCCTGTAAGCCGTCGTATGCGTTGCTGTGGCAGGTTGAACCCCCTCGAGCACGTTTGGGACATGTTGGGACGACAAATTGCGAAGATGGTCCCTCCAATAGCCAATCTGGATGAATTGGAACGTGCATTACATCGGGAATGGAACAACCTGCCACAGCAACGCATACGACGGCTTACAGGGTCTATGAGACGTAGGGTTGAGTCAGTGATCCGATCACGTGGGTCCTACACACGTTATTGACGCAAAGATCGCTAGAGGTCTTCTCAGAACAATGACTGTACGTTAGAAAACATAAACGTCATCCACACTGTCCGTGATGGACCTATAGCTCCATACTTAAATTGAGGTGAAAATATGCCTAAAATTCCCAAAAAATTTCACCTTAAATTATTCAGAATAAAATATTGAAAACGGCATGATTGTTATGTTTTTATGTGACCATAATATCACTTCTCCAGAAAATATAGCAATATCATGGGTATATTACACTGTTTTGACGACAACAAACTTGTAATGTGCGAGGTTGTACAAAAACGGGGGGGGGGGGGGTGCTTAACTTAATTCTTTGTGTATATATTACGTGTACAATCCGAAATGCATTATAGGCTTATAAATATGACTTAAGTTATGTACAGCAATGAAAAACGACAAACTGTAAACATCAAGTCATCAACACATTATGTGGGATTTGAAATAAATCTCAACCAACGTCAATTATTTGAAAGTACCAACTATTTACGAGTCGAATTATTTACTCGCTCGCTAGGCTTCAACAACCTGCGCCAAGATACTGCCCAGCTCCCGGTCGGGCGGGATTTGTTTTTCTTTTTCCCCTCTCGTTATCAAAGTATTTTTCGCTTCGCCGCGCCAGCCACAGCCCATAAATCTCAGCTGAAGTTGAGCCGCAGCGGCGGGTCATTGCGATCGCGCAGCGGCATGTTTGCAGCGCATTGTTTGTTGACAGGGGGAAAATCCTGGAACAGTGAGTTTACTTTATCTATCATCGTTTGTGCCAGTTCAGCTGCACTTGCGAAAAATTATGCTTGTGCAGAAGCAGAGTAATGAAAGCAAGGCTCAATAAATGCCTCTATTATGCAAAAATATCTGCAAGAAGTTGGAATTTTAACCGGGATTTTTTTTACCGAAAAATTGCGTCAGTCAATTTATCTCGGGACCATCCCGAGACCGTCTCGAAAGCCGAAACCGCCGTGATTTCGTCCCGGTCTCGGATCGGTTGACAGCACTAGTATGGAGACAAAAGGTCTGAAGGTGAATATAGGAAAGACGAAGGTGATGGCAAGTGGTAAAGCATGTGGTGAGGTGGAAAGAACTGGGAAGTGGCCATGTGCTGTGTGCAGGAAGGGTGTCGGAGTGAACTCCATTCAATGTACAATGTGCGGAGTGGGTTCATCAAAAATGTAGTGGTCTGAGAGGGTCATTAACCAATGTGGCAGCTACATTCAAATGTAAGGTGTGCACAAAGGGAGCTGCAGATGAAGGAAATGTTGAGTTGGATCTTGGAGACGGCGTGAAGCTGGAAGGTGTGAAAACATTTTGCTATCTCGGAGACATGCTGAATGGAGAAGGTGGATCAGACTCGGCAACGGTTGCTCGAGTGAGATGTGCATGGAAGCAGTTTCGGGAACTGAGTGACGTGCTGATTAGGAGGGGAGTGTCATTGAAGCTGAAGGGAAAGGTGTATGCTGCATGTGTGAGAAGTGTTATGATTTATGGGAGCGAGACATGGGTCATGAATGTAGAGCAGCAACGAAGGCTGGAAAGGGTGGAAATGTGAATGGTTCGGTGGATGTGCGGAGTGTCGCTGAGAGAGAGGAAGACAAATGATGAATTGCGAAAGATGATGCGAATAGAGCCTGTGATTGATGCTGTGAAGAGGAACAGGTTGAGATGGTTTGGTCATGTGTTGAGGAAGGATGAAAGTGACTGGTTGAGAAGAGTGATGGAAATGAATGTAGAAGGAAGTAGAGGACGGGGAAGACCGAGAAAGACTTGGCTAAAGACGGTGGAAGAAGACATGCGGGCAAGGGGGTTAACAAGGAGAGATGCAGAAAATAGGGCAAAATGGAGAAGATTGTCATGGGGACCGCAAGGCTAACCCCCGCTCTTGCAGGGAAAATGGCCTGAAAATGCATGTTGTTGTGTTGTTGTATTAACAATGTGTATACCCATAATATGGTACACCAGACTTGGTGGCCCAACAGTTAGAGCGTCCGCCCTGAGTCTGGGAGGTCAATGGTTTGAATCCCGGCCGAGCCAAACCAAAGATTATTTTAAATGATGTGCGCTGCTTCCTTGCTAATGCTCAGCATTTAACAAGGATAGAGCATGGATAAACAACACTGGTAAGGCAAAGGCAAACCATCTAGTATAACCCTTGCCAAAAAAACGATTTGGCATCACCAACGCCCTATAAGGAGTTTGGGACATCAAACTAGAGGTTCCAGGGAACCTGAACTCAACTTGTCGATATCAATATGGTTAGAATATGCATAATAGAACCACAAATTATATCGTTTATATGTGCTAAAAAAATATAACAAAAATTGATTTTTCAATATGGCCACCCTGCCGTGCCCATTTTTGGGCGTGCAACGCCCAAATGCAATCCCAAACTAGTTTGTCTTAAAGATGCTGCATAACAAGTTTCATCAAATTTAATCAATATTTGTGACTTTTAGAGCGTAGACTCTAAAAGTTATAGTAAAAGTTATAGTATTTTTTCCATTCGTGTCTTCGTCAATTTCTACTCGTTTTTTATTGTGCATGTGTTGCAGTGTGTTTTCCAGTTGGTGTTGATTTGCAATTCTTGCAAACTTTTGTATAATTTAATCGTTTTCTGTCCCACCGCGTGCACAGCCTGGTTTCTCTCGGCTTCCCTACCCCCATAGGAAATCTGCGCTTCCAATAGAGCTGAAACGAAACTTCTTTAGAGCAGCTGTTGAATCAGTTCTTGTATATGGGGCAATTACATGGACCTTGACATCATCACTAGAAAAGGCCCTGGATGGTGCATACACTTGCATGCTCAGAGCAGCCCTTAACATCTCATGGAAAGAGCACCCCACAAAATATGAATTGTATGCAAAAATCCCACCAATCAGTGTAACCATACGTCAACGTAGATTAAGATTCGCTGGGCACTGCTGGAGAAACAAAGATGAGCTCGCAAGCGATGTTTTACTTTGGTTACCAACTCATGGCAAACAGGCACCAGGGAGACCTGCGAAAACATATATCGATCAGCTTACAAATGATACTGGGTGTCTGGATAACGAACTACCTAATGCCATGAGTGACAGAGATGAATGGAAGAAACGTGTCATGGAATGCCGAGCAAGCTCGACGCAGTAAGTAAGTAAGAGCGAAGACGTCTAATTGTTTACAGACGACAGACAGACAGACGGACACTGGGTGATGACAAAAACTCAGCTGGACATAGTCCAGTTGAGTTAATAAAAACACCAAAGGGAAGGTTTCATGGAATGATAGTGTTTTCATATGAATATTACAAACAGAAATAGATGCCTTTTTAAATTTCGATACAAGGCCCATGGATAAACTTCACATGAACCACATACAGGAGAGAGACAGTAGGAGACAGCCATGAATTTTTATGGGAATTCCACTGACATCGAGTAGACAATGGGCAAATGTACATGGTATGAGGTGGTAGAAGGATTCAAACCTTAGTAAAACTTAGAGACGAAAAATGAATTGATGCAGTGGAAGCACATGATATCTCCACCACCAAAGAAGTTCAACAGCCGCTCCGGAACAAGGAAGATTCTAACCGGCGCATTCTGGTAATCAAAAGGGGGTTTTGGTGATGAGATGAGATGCTTGAAAAGGATGCACTTCAACCACATCAGTTCCACTTACATCACTCACACCTCTGTCCAACGGGTATTGGTCATCTGCAGCACATTAATGGTTTATTTTATTTATTCGTATTCAGCCTGTTTGCTTGGCTGGATCATTTTCTGGGGGCATGGCTGTGTCGCTGATGCAGTGTCCTCATTACGAGTCAGCTGGGACTCATTTTGCCAACCTCGGAAGGATGACAGGCTGAATCAACCCCCCTGGTGTTAATTCAACGGCACGACAGGGGCTCAAACACAGGACCTTAAGACGTCAAGCCAGCTACCTTGATCGTTAATCCACCAAGGAAAATCTTAATCTGATCGCACTAATCAATAGAAATAGAAATAAATCAAGGATGTAACCTCTGAAATATCACTAATCAAGGATGTAACCTCTGAAATATCACTAATCAAGGATGTAATCTCTGAAATATCACGAATCAAGAATGTAACCTCTGAAATATCACTAATCAAGGATGTAACCTCTGAAATATCACAAAGCAAGGATGTAACCTCTGAAATATCACTAATCAAGGATGTAACCTCTGAAAAATCACTAATCAAGGATGTAACCTCTGAAATATCACTAATCAAGGATGTAACCTCTGAAATATCACTAATCAAGGATGTAACCTCTGAAATATCACGAATCAAGGATGTAACCTCTGAAATATCACTAATCAAGGATGTAACCTCTGAAATATCACGAAAAAAGGATGTGTCCTCTGAAATATCATGAATCAAGGATGTAACCTCTGAAATATCACTAATCAAGGATGTAACCTCTGAAATATCACAAAGCAAGGATGTAACCTCTGAAATATCACTAATCAAGGATGTAACCTCTGAAATATCACTAATCAAGGATGTAACCTCTGAAATATCACTAATCAAGGATGTAACCTCTGAAATATCACTAATCAAGGATGTAACCTCTGAAATATCACTAATCAAGGATGTAACCTCTGAAATATCACTAATAAAGGATGTGTCCTCTGAAATATCACTAATAAAGGATGTGTCCTCTGAAATATCACGAAAAAAGGATGTGTCCTCTGAAATATCATGAATAAAGGATGTGTCCTCTGAAATATCATGAAAAAAGGATGTGTCCTCTGAAATATCACTAATCAAGGATGTGTCCTCTGAAATATCACTAATCAAGGATGTGTCCTCTGAAATATCACTAATCAAGGATGTGTCCTCTGAAATATCACTAATCAATGATGTGTCCTCTGAAATATCACTAATCAAGGATGTGTCCTCTGAAATATCACTAATCAAGGATGTGTCCTCTGAAATATCACTAATCAAGGATGTGTCCTCTGAAATATGACTAATCAAGGATGTGTCCTCTGAAATATGACTAATCAAGGATGTGTCCTCTGAAATATCACTAATCAAGGATGTGTCCTCTGAAATATCACTAATCAAGGATGTGTCCTCTGAAATATCACTAATCAAGGATGTGTCCTCTGAAATATCACTAATCAAGGATGTGTCCTCTGAAATATCACTAATCAAGGATGTGTCCTCTGAAATATCACTAATCAAGGATGTGTCCTCTGAAATATCACTAGTCAAGGATGTGTCCTCTGAAATATCACTAGTCAAGGATGTGTCCTCTGAAATATCACTAGTCAAGGATGTGTCCTCTGAAATATCACTAGTCAAGGATGTGTCCTCTGAAATATCACTAGTCAAGGGTGTGTCCTCTGAAATATCACGAGGCAAGGATGTGTCCTCTGAAATATCACGAGTCAAGGATGTGTCCTCTGAAATATCACTAATCAAGGATGTGTCCTCTGAAATATCACTAATCAAGGATGTGTCCTCTGAAATATCACTAATCAAGGATGTGTCCTCTGAAATATCACGAGTCAAGGATGTGTCCTCTGAAATATCACGAGTCAAGGATGTGTCCTCTGAAATATCACGAGTCAAGGATGTGTCCTCTGAAATATCACGAGTCAAGGACGTGTCCTCTGAAATATCACGAATCAAGGACGTGTCCTCTGAAATATCACTAATCAAGGACGTGTCCTCTGAAATATCACTAATCAAGGACGTGTCCTCTGAAATATCACTAATAAAGGACGTGTCCTCTGAAATATCACTAATCAAGGACGTGTCCTCTGAAATATCACTAGTCAAGGATGTGTCCTCTGAAATATCACTAGTCAAGGATGTGTCCTCTGAAATATCACTAGTCAAGGATGTGTCCTCTGAAATATCACTAGTCAAGGATGTGTCCTCTGAAATATCACTAGTCAAGGATGTGTCCTCTGAAATATCACTAGTCAAGGATGTGTCCTCTGAAATATCACTAATCAAGGATGTGTCCTCTGAAATATCACTAATAAAGGATGTGTCCTCTGAAATGTCACTAATCAAGGATGTGTCCTCTGAAATATCACGAGTCAAGGATGTGTCCTCTGAAATATCACGAGTCAAGGATGTGTCCTCTGAAATATCACGAGTCAAGGATGTGTCCTCTGAAATATCACGAGTCAAGGATGTGTCCTCTGAAATATCACGAGTCAAGGATGTGTCCTCTGAAATATCACGAGTCAAGGATGTGTCCTCTGAAATATCACTAGTCAAGGATGTGCCCTCTGAAATATCACGAGTCAAGGATGTGTCCTCTGAAATATCACGAATCAAGATGTATCCTCTGAAATATCACTAATCAAGGATGTGTCCGCTGAAATATCACTAGTCAAGGATGTGTCCGCTGAAATATCACTAGTCAAGGATGTGTCCTCTGAAATATCACTCGTCAAGGATGTGTCCTCTGAAATATCACTAGTCAAGGATGTGTCCTCTGAAATATCACTAGTCAAGGATGTGTCCTCTGAAATATCACTAGTCAAGGATGTGTCCTCTGAAATATCACTAGTCAAGGATGTGTCCTCTGAAATATCACGAGTCAAGGATGTGTCCTCTGAAATATCCCTAATCAAGGATGTGTCCTCTGAAATATCACTAATCAAGGATGTGTCCTCTGAAATATCACTAGTCAAGGATGTGTCCTCTGAAATATCACGAGTCAAGGATGTGTCCTCTGAAATATCACTAGTCAAGGATGTGTCCTCTGAAATATCACTAGTCAAGGATGTGTCCTCTGAAATATCCCTAATCAAGGATGTGTCCTCTGAAATATCCCTAATCAAGGATGTCTCCTCTGAAATATCACAAATCAAGGATGTAACGTCTGAAATATCACAAATCAAGGATGTAACCTCTGAAATATCACAAATAAAGGATGTGTCCTCTGAAATATCCCAAATCAAGGATGTGTCCTCTGAAATATCCCTAATCAAGGATGTGTCCTCTGAAATATCCCCAATCAAGGATGTGTCCTTTGAAATATCACTAATCAAGGATGTGTCCTCTGAAATATCACTAATCAAGGATGTGTCCTCTGAAATATCACTAATCAAGGATGTGTCCTCTGAAATATCACTAATCAAGGATGTGTCCTCTGAAATATCACTAATCAAGGATGTGTCCTCTGAAATATCACTAATCAAGGATGTGTCCTCTGAAATATCACTAATCAAGGATGTGTCCTCTGAAATATCACTAATCAAGGATGTGTCCTCTGAAATATCACTAATCAAGGATGTGTCCTCTGAAATATCACTAATCAAGGATGTGTCCTCTGAAATATCACTAATCAAGGATGTGTCCTCTGAAATATCACTAATCAAGGATGTGTCCTCTGAAATATCACTAATCAAGGATGTGTCCTCTGAAATATCACTAATCAAGGATGTGTCCTCTGAAATATCACTAATCAAGGATGTGTCCTCTGAAATATCACTAATCAAGGATGTGTCCTCGGAAATATCACTAGTCAAGGATGTGTCCTCTGAAATATCACAAGTCAAGGATGTGTCCTCTGAAATATCACGAATCAAGGATGTGTCCTCTGAAATATCACTAATCAAGGATGTGTCCTCTGAAATATCACTAGTCAAGGATGTGTCCTCTGAAATATCACTAGTCAAGGATGTGTCCTCTGAAATATCACTAGTCAAGGATGTGTCCTCTGAAATATCACTAGTCAAGGATGTGTCCTCTGAAATATCACTAGTCAAGGATGTCCTCTGAAATATCACGAGTCAAGGATGTGTCCTCTGAAATATCACTAATCAAGGATGTGTCCTCTGAAATATCACTAATCAAGGATGTGTCCTCTGAAATATCACTAATCAAGGATGTGTCCTCTGAAATATCACAAGTCAAGGATGTGTCCTCTGAAATATCACTAGTCAAGGATGTGTCCTCTGAAATATCACGAGTCAAGGATGTGTCCTCTGAAATATCACTAATCAAGGATGTGTCCTCTGAAATATCACTAATCAAGGATGTGTCCTCTGAAATATCACTAATCAAGGATGTGTCCTCTGAAATATCACTAATCAAGGATGTGTCCTCTGAAATATCACTAATCAAGGATGCGTCCTCTGAAATATCACTAATAAAGGATGTGTCCTCTGAAATATCACTAGTCAAGGATGTGTCCTCTGAAATATCACTAGTCAAGGATGTGTCCTCTGAAATATCACGAGTCAAGGATGTGTCCTCTGAAATATCACTAATCAAGGATGTGTCCTCTGAAATATCACTAATCAAGGATGTGTCCTCTGAAATATCACTAATCAAGGATGTGTCCTCTGAAATATCACAAGTCAAGGATGTGTCCTCTGAAATATCACTAGTCAAGGATGTGTCCTCTGAAATATCACGAGTCAAGGATGTGTCCTCTGAAATATCACTAATCAAGGATGTGTCCTCTGAAATATCACTAATCAAGGATGTGTCCTCTGAAATATCACTAATCAAGGATGTGTCCTCTGAAATATCACTAATCAAGGATGTGTCCTCTGAAATATCACTAATCAAGGATGTGTCCTCTGAAATATCACTAATCAAGGATGCGTCCTCTGAAATATCACTAATAAAGGATGTGTCCTCTGAAATATCACTAATCAAGGATGTGTCCTCTGAAATATCACGAGTCAAGGATGTGTCCTCTGAAATATCACTAGTCAAGGATGTGTCCTCTGAAATATCACTAGTCAAGGATGTGTCCTCTGAAATATCACTAGTCAAGGATGTGTCCTCTGAAATATCACTAGTCAAGGATGTGTCCTCTGAAATATCACTAGTCAAGGATGTGTCCTCTGAAATATCACTAGTCAAGGATGTGTCCTCTGAAATATCACTAATCAAGGATGTGTCCTCTGAAATATCACGAGTCAAGGATGTGTCCTCTGAAATATCACGAGTCAAGGATGTGTCCTCTGAAATATCACGAGTCAAGGATGTGTCCTCTGAAATATCACGAGTCAAGGATGTGTCCTCTGAAATATCACGAATCAAGGATGTGTCCTCTGAAATATCACAAATCAAGGATGTGTCCGCTGAAATATCACTAGTCAAGGATGTGTCCTCTGAAATATCACTAGTCAAGGATGTGTCCTCTGAAATATCACTAGTCAAGGATGTGTCCTCTGAAATATCACTAGTCAAGGATGTGTCCTCTGAAATATCACTAGTCAAGGATGTGTCCTCTGAAATATCACTAGTCAAGGATGTGTCCTCTGAAATATCACTAGTCAAGGATGTGTCCTCTGAAATATCACTAGTCAAGGATGTGTCCTCTGAAATATCACTAGTCAAGGATGTGTCCTCTGAAATATCACTAGTCAAGGGTGTGTCCTCTGAAATATCACGAGGCAAGGATGTGTCCTCTGAAATATCACGAGTCAAGGATGTGTCCTCTGAAATATCACTAATCAAGGATGTGTCCTCTGAAATATCACTAATCAAGGATGTGTCCTCTGAAATATCACTAATCAAGGATGTGTCCTCTGAAATATCACGAGTAAAGGATGTGTCCTCTGAAATATCACGAGTCAAGGATGTGTCCTCTGAAATATCACGAGTCAAGGACGTGTCCTCTGAAATATCACGAATCAAGGACGTGTCCTCTGAAATATCACTAATCAAGGACGTGTCCTCTGAAATATCACTAATCAAGGATGTGTCCTCTGAAATATCACTAATAAAGGATGTGTCCTCTGAAATATCACTAATCAAGGATGTGTCCTCTGAAATATCACGAGTCAAGGATGTGTCCTCTGAAATATCACTAATCAAGGATGTGTCCTCTGAAATATCACTAGTCAAGGATGTGTCCTCTGAAATATCACTAGTCAAGGATGTGTCCTCTGAAATATCACTAGTCAAGGATGTGTCCTCTGAAATATCACTAGTCAAGGATGTGTCCTCTGAAATATCACTAGTCAAGGATGTGTCCTCTGAAATATCACTAATCAAGGATGTGTCCTCTGAAATATCACTAATAAAGGATGTGTCCTCTGAAATGTCACTAATCAAGGATGTGTCCTCTGAAATATCACGAGTCAAGGATGTGTCCTCTGAAATATCACGAGTCAAGGATGTGTCCTCTGAAATATCACGAGTCAAGGATGTGTCCTCTGAAATATCACGAGTCAAGGATGTGTCCTCTGAAATATCACGAGTCAAGGATGTGTCCTCTGAAATATCACGAGTCAAGGATGTGTCCTCTGAAATATCACTAGTCAAGGATGTGCCCTCTGAAATATCACGAGTCAAGGATGTGTCCTCTGAAATATCACGAATCAAGATGTATCCTCTGAAATATCACTAATCAAGGATGTGTCCGCTGAAATATCACTAGTCAAGGATGTGTCCTCTGAAATATCACTCGTCAAGGATGTGTCCTCTGAAATATCACTAGTCAAGGATGTGTCCTCTGAAATATCACTAGTCAAGGATGTGTCCTCTGAAATATCACTAGTCAAGGATGTGTCCTCTGAAATATCACTAGTCAAGGATGTGTCCTCTGAAATATCACGAGTCAAGGATGTGTCCTCTGAAATATCCCTAATCAAGGATGTGTCCTCTGAAATATCACTAATCAATGATGTGTCCTCTGAAATATCACTAGTCAAGGATGTGTCCTCTGAAATATCACGAGTCAAGGATGTGTCCTCTGAAATATCACTAGTCAAGGATGTGTCCTCTGAAATATCACTAGTCAAGGATGTGTCCTCTGAAATATCCGTAATCAAGGATGTGTCCTCTGAAATATCCCTAATCAAGGATGTCTCCTCTGAAATATCACAAATCAAGGATGTAACGTCTGAAATATCACAAATCAAGGATGTAACCTCTGAAATATCACAAATAAAGGATGTGTCCTCTGAAATATCCCAAATCAAGGATGTGTCCTCTGAAATATCCCTAATCAAGGATGTGTCCTCTGAAATATCCCCAATCAAGGATGTGTCCTTTGAAATATCACTAATCAAGGATGTGTCCTCTGAAATATCACTAACCAAGGATGTGTCCTCTGAAATATCACTAATCAAGGATGTGTCCTCTGAAATATCACTAATCAAGGATGTGTCCTCTGAAATATCACTAATCAAGGATGTGTCCTCTGAAATATCACTAATCAAGGATGTGTCCTCTGAAATATCACTAATCAAGGATGTGTCCTCTGAAATATCACTAATCAAGGATGTGTCCTCTGAAATATCACTAATCAAGGATGTGTCCTCTGAAATATCACTAATCAAGGATGTGTCCTCTGAAATATCACTAATCAAGGATGTGTCCTCTGAAATATCACTAATCAAGGATGTGTCCTCTGAAATATCACTAATCAAGGATGTGTCCTCTGAAATATCACTAATCAAGGATGTGTCCTCTGAAATATCACTAATAAAGGATGTGTCCTCTGAAATATCACTAATCAAGGATGTGTCCTCGGAAATATCACTAGTCAAGGATGTGTCCTCTGAAATATCACAAGTCAAGGATGTGTCCTCTGAAATATCACGAATCAAGGATGTGTCCTCTGAAATATCACTAATCAAGGATGTGTCCTCTGAAATATCACTAGTCAAGGATGTGTCCTCTGAAATATCACTAGTCAAGGATGTGTCCTCTGAAATATCACTAGTCAAGGATGTGTCCTCTGAAATATCACTAGTCAAGGATGTGTCCTCTGAAATATCACTAGTCAAGGATGTGTCCTCTGAAATATCACTAGTCAAGGATGTGTCCTCTGAAATATCACTAATCAAGGATGTGTCCTCTGAAATATCACTAATCAAGGATGTGTCCTCTGAAATATCACTAATCAAGGATGTGTCCTCTGAAATATCACTAATCAAGGATGTGTCCTCTGAAATATCACAAGTCAAGGATGTGTCCTCTGAAATATCACTAGTCAAGGATGTGTCCTCTGAAATATCACGAGTCAAGGATGTGTCCTCTGAAATATCACTAATCAAGGATGTGTCCTCTGAAATATCACTAATCAAGGATGTGTCCTCTGAAATATCACTAATCAAGGATGTGTCCTCTGAAATATCACTAATCAAGGATGTGTCCTCTGAAATATCACTAATCAAGGATGTGTCCTCTGAAATATCACTAATCAAGGATGCGTCCTCTGAAATATCACGAATAAAGGATGTGTCCTCTGAAATATCACTAGTCAAGGATGTGTCCTCTGAAATATCACTAGTCAAGGATGTGTCCTCTGAAATATCACGAGTCAAGGATGTGTCCTCTGAAATATCACTAATCAAGGATGTGTCCTCTGAAATATCACTAATCAAGGATGTGTCCTCTGAAATATCACTAATCAAGGATGTGTCCTCTGAAATATCACAAGTCAAGGATGTGTCCTCTGAAATATCACTAGTCAAGGATGTGTCCTCTGAAATATCACGAGTCAAGAATGTGTCCTCTGAAATATCACTAATCAAGGATGTGTCCTCTGAAATATCACTAATCAAGGATGTGTCCTCTGAAATATCACTAATCAAGGATGTGTCCCCTGAAATATCACTAATCAAGGATGCGTCCTCTGAAATATCACTAATCAAGGATGCGTCCTCTGAAATATCACTAATAAAGGATGCGTCCTCTGAAATATCACTAATCAAGGATGTGTCCTCTGAAATATCACTAGTCAAGGATGTGTCCTCTGAAATATCACTAGTCAAGGATGTGTCCTCTGAAATATCACTAGTCAAGGATGTGTCCTCTGAAATATCACTAGTCAAGGATGTGTCCTCTGAAATATCACTAGTCAAGGATGTGTCCTCTGAAATATCACTAGTCAAGGATGTGTCCTCTGAAATATCACTAGTCAAGGATGTGTCCTCTGAAATATCACTAGTCAAGGATGTGTCCTCTGAAATATCACTAGTCAAGGATGTGTCCTCTGAAATATCACTAATCAAGGATGTGTCCTCTGAAATATCACGAGTCAAGGATGTGTCCTCTGAAATATCACGAGTCAAGGATGTGTCCTCTGAAATATCACTAGTCAAGGATGTGTCCTCTGAAATATCACGAGTCAAGGATGTGTCCTCTGAAATATCACGAATCAAGGATGTGTCCTCTGAAATATCACAAATCAAGGATGTGTCCGCTGAAATATCACTAGTCAAGGATGTGTCCTCTGAAATATCACTAGTCAAGGATGTGTCCTCTGAAATATCACTAGTCAAGGATGTGTCCTCTGAAATATCACTAGTCAAGGATGTGTCCTCTGAAATATCACTAGTCAAGGATGTGTCCTCTGAAATATCACTAGTCAAGGATGTGTCCTCTGAAATATCACTAGTCAAGGATGTGTCCTCTCAAATATCACTAGTCAAGGATGTGTCCTCTGAAATATCACTAATCAAGGATGTGTCCTCTGAAATATCACTAATCAAGGATGTGTCCTCTGAAATATCACTAATCAAGGATGTGTCCTCTGAAATATCACTAATCAAGGATGTGTCCTCTGAAATATCACAAGTCAAGGATGTGTCCTCTGAAATATCACTAGTCAAGGATGTGTCCTCTGAAATATCACGAGTCAAGGATGTGTCCTCTGAAATATCACTAATCAAGGATGTGTCCGCTGAAATATCACTAGTCAAGGATGTGTCCTCTGAAATATCACTAGTCAAGGATGTGTCCTCTGAAATATCACTAGTCAAGGATGTGTCCTCTGAAATATCACTAGTCAAGGATGTGTCCTCTGAAATATCACTAGTCAAGGATGTGTCCTCTGAAATATCACTAGTCAAGGATGTGTCCTCTGAAATATCACTAGTCAAGGATGTGTCCTCTGAAATATCACTAGTCAAGGATGTGTCCTCTGAAATATCACTAGTCAAGGATGTGTCCTCTGAAATATCACTAGTCAAGGATGTGTCCTCTGAAATATCACTAGTCAAGGGTGTGTCCTCTGAAATATCACGAGGCAAGGATGTGTCCTCTGAAATATCACGAGTCAAGGATGTGTCCTCTGAAATATCACTAATCAAGGATGTGTCCTCTGAAATATCACTAATCAAGGATGTGTCCTCTGAAATATCACTAATCAAGGATGTGTCCTCTGAAATATCACGAGTCAAGGATGTGTCCTCTGAAATATCACGAGTCAAGGATGTGTCCTCTGAAATATCACGAGTCAAGGACGTGTCCTCTGAAATATCACGAATCAAGGACGTGTCCTCTGAAATATCACTAATCAAGGACGTGTCCTCTGAAATATCACTAATCAAGGACGTGTCCTCTGAAATATCACTAATAAAGGATGTGTCCTCTGAAATATCACTAATCAAGGATGTGTCCTCTGAAATATCACTCGTCAAGGATGTGTCCTCTGAAATATCACTAATCAAGGATGTGTCCTCTGAAATATCACTAGTCAAGGATGTGTCCTCTGAAATATCACTAGTCAAGGATGTGTCCTCTGAAATATCACTAGTCAAGGATGTGTCCTCTGAAATATCACTAGTCAAGGATGTGTCCTCTGAAATATCACTAGTCAAGGATGTGTCCTCTGAAATATCACTAATCAAGGATGTGTCCTCTGAAATATCACTAATAAAGGATGTGTCCTCTGAAATGTCACTAATCAAGGATGTGTCCTCTGAAATATCACGAGTCAAGGATGTGTCCTCTGAAATATCACGAGTCAAGGATGTGTCCTCTGAAATATCACGAGTCAAGGATGTGTCCTCTGAAATATCACGAGTCAAGGATGTGTCCTCTGAAATATCACGAGTCAAGGATGTGTCCTCTGAAATATCACGAGTCAAGGATGTGTCCTCTGAAATATCACGAGTCAAGGATGTGTCCTCTGAAATATCACTAGTCAAGGATGTGCCCTCTGAAATATCACGAGTCAAGGATGTGTCCTCTGAAATATCACGAATCAAGATGTATCCTCTGAAATATCACTAATCAAGGATGTGTCCGCTGAAATATCACTAGTCAAGGATGTGTCCTCTGAAATATCACTCGTCAAGGATGTGTCCTCTGAAATATCACTAGTCAAGGATGTGTCCTCTGAAATATCACTAGTCAAGGATGTGTCCTCTGAAATATCACTAGTCAAGGATGTGTCCTCTGAAATATCACTAGTCAAGGATGTGTCCTCTGAAATATCACGAGTCAAGGATGTGTCCTCTGAAATATCCCTAATCAAGGATGTGTCCTCTGAAATATCACTAATCAAGGATGTGTCCTCTGAAATATCACTAGTCAAGGATGTGTCCTCTGAAATATCACGAGTCAAGGATGTGTCCTCTGAAATATCACTAGTCAAGGATGTGTCCTCTGAAATATCACTAGTCAAGGATGTGTCCTCTGAAATATCCCTAATCAAGGATGTGTCCTCTGAAATATCCCTAATCAAGGATGTCTCCTCTGAAATATCACAAATCAAGGATGTAACGTCTGAAATATCACAAATCAAGGATGTAACCTCTGAAATATCACAAATAAAGGATGTGTCCTCTGAAATATCCCAAATCAAGGATGTGTCCTCTGAAATATCCCTAATCAAGGATGTGTCCTCTGAAATATCCCCAATCAAGGATGTGTCCTTTGAAATATCACTAATCAAGGATGTGTCCTCTGAAATATCACTAATCAAGGATGTGTCCTCTGAAATATCACTAATCAAGGATGTGTCCTCTGAAATATCACTAATCAAGGATGTGTCCTCTGAAATATCACTAATCAAGGATGTGTCCTCTGAAATATCACTAATCAAGGATGTGTCCTCTGAAATATCACTAATCAAGGATGTGTCCTCTGAAATATCACTAATCAAGGATGTGTCCTCTGAAATATCACTAATCAAGGATGTGTCCTCTGAAATATCACTAATCAAGGATGTGTCCTCTGAAATATCACTAATCAAGGATGTGTCCTCTGAAATATCACTAATCAAGGATGTGTCCTCTGAAATATCACGAATCAAGGATGTGTCCTCTGAAATATCACTAATCAAGGATGTGTCCTCTGAAATATCACTAATCAAGGATGTGTCCTCTGAAATATCACTAATCAAGGATGTGTCCTCTGAAATATCACTAATAAAGGATGTGTCCTCTGAAA
This sequence comes from Myxine glutinosa, assembly GCF_964187855.1. Lineage (NCBI taxonomy): Eukaryota > Metazoa > Chordata > Myxini > Myxiniformes > Myxinidae > Myxine > Myxine glutinosa. The sequence goes on from NC_136261.1 coordinate 229,900,295, forward strand.
TATCACTAATCAAGGATGTGTCCTCGGAAATATCACTAGTCAAGGATGTGTCCTCTGAAATATCACAAGTCAAGGATGTGTCCTCTGAAATATCACGAATCAAGGATGTGTCCTCTGAAATATCACTAATCAAGGATGTGTCCTCTGAAATATCACTAGTCAAGGATGTGTCCTCTGAAATATCACTAGTCAAGGATGTGTCCTCTGAAATATCACTAGTCAAGGATGTGTCCTCTGAAATATCACTAGTCAAGGATGTGTCCTCTGAAATATCACTAGTCAAGGATGTCCTCTGAAATATCACGAGTCAAGGATGTGTCCTCTGAAATATCACTAATCAAGGATGTGTCCTCTGAAATATCACAAGTCAAGGATGTGTCCTCTGAAATATCACTAGTCAAGGATGTGTCCTCTGAAATATCACGAGTCAAGGATGTGTCCTCTGAAATATCACTAATCAAGGATGTGTCCTCTGAAATATCACTAATCAAGGATGTGTCCTCTGAAATATCACTAATCAAGGATGTGTCCTCTGAAATATCACTAATCAAGGATGTGTCCTCTGAAATATCACTAATCAAGGATGCGTCCTCTGAAATATCACTAATAAAGGATGTGTCCTCTGAAATATCACTAGTCAAGGATGTGTCCTCTGAAATATCACTAGTCAAGGATGTGTCCTCTGAAATATCACGAGTCAAGGATGTGTCCTCTGAAATATCACTAATCAAGGATGTGTCCTCTGAAATATCACTAATCAAGGATGTGTCCTCTGAAATATCACTAATCAAGGATGTGTCCTCTGAAATATCACAAGTCAAGGATGTGTCCTCTGAAATATCACTAGTCAAGGATGTGTCCTCTGAAATATCACGAGTCAAGGATGTGTCCTCTGAAATATCACTAATCAAGGATGTGTCCTCTGAAATATCACTAATCAAGGATGTGTCCTCTGAAATATCACTAATCAAGGATGTGTCCTCTGAAATATCACTAATCAAGGATGTGTCCTCTGAAATATCACTAATCAAGGATGTGTCCTCTGAAATATCACTAATCAAGGATGCGTCCTCTGAAATATCACTAATAAAGGATGTGTCCTCTGAAATATCACTAATCAAGGATGTGTCCTCTGAAATATCACGAGTCAAGGATGTGTCCTCTGAAATATCACTAGTCAAGGATGTGTCCTCTGAAATATCACTAGTCAAGGATGTGTCCTCTGAAATATCACTAGTCAAGGATGTGTCCTCTGAAATATCACTAGTCAAGGATGTGTCCTCTGAAATATCACTAGTCAAGGATGTGTCCTCTGAAATATCACTAGTCAAGGATGTGTCCTCTGAAATATCACTAATCAAGGATGTGTCCTCTGAAATATCACGAGTCAAGGATGTGTCCTCTGAAATATCACGAGTCAAGGATGTGTCCTCTGAAATATCACGAGTCAAGGATGTGTCCTCTGAAATATCACGAGTCAAGGATGTGTCCTCTGAAATATCACGAATCAAGGATGTGTCCTCTGAAATATCACAAATCAAGGATGTGTCCGCTGAAATATCACTAGTCAAGGATGTGTCCTCTGAAATATCACTAGTCAAGGATGTGTCCTCTGAAATATCACTAGTCAAGGATGTGTCCTCTGAAATATCACTAGTCAAGGATGTGTCCTCTGAAATATCACTAGTCAAGGATGTGTCCTCTGAAATATCACTAGTCAAGGATGTGTCCTCTGAAATATCACTAGTCAAGGATGTGTCCTCTGAAATATCACTAGTCAAGGATGTGTCCTCTGAAATATCACTAGTCAAGGATGTGTCCTCTGAAATATCACTAGTCAAGGATGTGTCCTCTGAAATATCACTAGTCAAGGGTGTGTCCTCTGAAATATCACGAGGCAAGGATGTGTCCTCTGAAATATCACGAGTCAAGGATGTGTCCTCTGAAATATCACTAATCAAGGATGTGTCCTCTGAAATATCACTAATCAAGGATGTGTCCTCTGAAATATCACTAATCAAGGATGTGTCCTCTGAAATATCACGAGTAAAGGATGTGTCCTCTGAAATATCACGAGTCAAGGATGTGTCCTCTGAAATATCACGAGTCAAGGACGTGTCCTCTGAAATATCACGAATCAAGGACGTGTCCTCTGAAATATCACTAATCAAGGACGTGTCCTCTGAAATATCACTAATCAAGGATGTGTCCTCTGAAATATCACTAATAAAGGATGTGTCCTCTGAAATATCACTAATCAAGGATGTGTCCTCTGAAATATCACTAGTCAAGGATGTGTCCTCTGAAATATCACTAATCAAGGATGTGTCCTCTGAAATATCACTAGTCAAGGATGTGTCCTCTGAAATATCACTAGTCAAGGATGTGTCCTCTGAAATATCACTAGTCAAGGATGTGTCCTCTGAAATATCACTAGTCAAGGATGTGTCCTCTGAAATATCACTAGTCAAGGATGTGTCCTCTGAAATATCACTAATCAAGGATGTGTCCTCTGAAATATCACTAATAAAGGATGTGTCCTCTGAAATGTCACTAATCAAGGATGTGTCCTCTGAAATATCACGAGTCAAGGATGTGTCCTCTGAAATATCACGAGTCAAGGATGTGTCCTCTGAAATATCACGAGTCAAGGATGTGTCCTCTGAAATATCACGAGTCAAGGATGTGTCCTCTGAAATATCACGAGTCAAGGATGTGTCCTCTGAAATATCACGAGTCAAGGATGTGTCCTCTGAAATATCACTAGTCAAGGATGTGCCCTCTGAAATATCACGAGTCAAGGATGTGTCCTCTGAAATATCACGAATCAAGATGTATCCTCTGAAATATCACTAATCAAGGATGTGTCCGCTGAAATATCACTAGTCAAGGATGTGTCCTCTGAAATATCACTCGTCAAGGATGTGTCCTCTGAAATATCACTAGTCAAGGATGTGTCCTCTGAAATATCACTAGTCAAGGATGTGTCCTCTGAAATATCACTAGTCAAGGATGTGTCCTCTGAAATATCACTAGTCAAGGATGTGTCCTCTGAAATATCACGAGTCAAGGATGTGTCCTCTGAAATATCCCTAATCAAGGATGTGTCCTCTGAAATATCACTAATCAAGGATGTGTCCTCTGAAATATCACTAGTCAAGGATGTGTCCTCTGAAATATCACGAGTCAAGGATGTGTCCTCTGAAATATCACTAGTCAAGGATGTGTCCTCTGAAATATCACTAGTCAAGGATGTGTCCTCTGAAATATCCGTAATCAAGGATGTGTCCTCTGAAATATCCCTAATCAAGGATGTCTCCTCTGAAATATCACAAATCAAGGATGTAACGTCTGAAATATCACAAATCAAGGATGTAACCTCTGAAATATCACAAATAAAGGATGTGTCCTCTGAAATATCCCAAATCAAGGATGTGTCCTCTGAAATATCCCTAATCAAGGATGTGTCCTCTGAAATATCCCCAATCAAGGATGTGTCCTTTGAAATATCACTAATCAAGGATGTGTCCTCTGAAATATCACTAATCAAGGATGTGTCCTCTGAAATATCACTAATCAAGGATGTGTCCTCTGAAATATCACTAATCAAGGATGTGTCCTCTGAAATATCACTAATCAAGGATGTGTCCTCTGAAATATCACTAATCAAGGATGTGTCCTCTGAAATATCACTAATCAAGGATGTGTCCTCTGAAATATCACTAATCAAGGATGTGTCCTCTGAAATATCACTAATCAAGGATGTGTCCTCTGAAATATCACTAATCAAGGATGTGTCCTCTGAAATATCACTAATCAAGGATGTGTCCTCTGAAATATCACTAATCAAGGATGTGTCCTCTGAAATATCACTAATCAAGGATGTGTCCTCTGAAATATCACTAATCAAGGATGTGTCCTCTGAAATATCACTAATAAAGGATGTGTCCTCTGAAATATCACTAATCAAGGATGTGTCCTCGGAAATATCACTAGTCAAGGATGTGTCCTCTGAAATATCACAAGTCAAGGATGTGTCCTCTGAAATATCACGAATCAAGGATGTGTCCTCTGAAATATCACTAATCAAGGATGTGTCCTCTGAAATATCACTAGTCAAGGATGTGTCCTCTGAAATATCACTAGTCAAGGATGTGTCCTCTGAAATATCACGAGTCAAGGATGTGTCCTCTGAAATATCACTAGTCAAGGATGTGTCCTCTGAAATATCACTAGTCAAGGATGTGTCCTCTGAAATATCACTAGTCAAGGATGTGTCCTCTGAAATATCACTAATCAAGGATGTGTCCTCTGAAATATCACTAATCAAGGATGTGTCCTCTGAAATATCACTAATCAAGGATGTGTCCTCTGAAATATCACTAATCAAGGATGTGTCCTCTGAAATATCACAAGTCAAGGATGTGTCCTCTGAAATATCACTAGTCAAGGATGTGTCCTCTGAAATATCACGAGTCAAGGATGTGTCCTCTGAAATATCACTAATCAAGGATGTGTCCTCTGAAATATCACTAATCAAGGATGTGTCCTCTGAAATATCACTAATCAAGGATGTGTCCTCTGAAATATCACTAATCAAGGATGTGTCCTCTGAAATATCACTAATCAAGGATGTGTCCTCTGAAATATCACTAATCAAGGATGCGTCCTCTGAAATATCACGAATAAAGGATGTGTCCTCTGAAATATCACTAGTCAAGGATGTGTCCTCTGAAATATCACTAGTCAAGGATGTGTCCTCTGAAATATCACGAGTCAAGGATGTGTCCTCTGAAATATCACTAATCAAGGATGTGTCCTCTGAAATATCACTAATCAAGGATGTGTCCTCTGAAATATCACTAATCAAGGATGTGTCCTCTGAAATATCACAAGTCAAGGATGTGTCCTCTGAAATATCACTAGTCAAGGATGTGTCCTCTGAAATATCACGAGTCAAGAATGTGTCCTCTGAAATATCACTAATCAAGGATGTGTCCTCTGAAATATCACTAATCAAGGATGTGTCCTCTGAAATATCACTAATCAAGGATGTGTCCCCTGAAATATCACTAATCAAGGATGCGTCCTCTGAAATATCACTAATCAAGGATGCGTCCTCTGAAATATCACTAATAAAGGATGTGTCCTCTGAAATATCACTAATCAAGGATGTGTCCTCTGAAATATCACTAGTCAAGGATGTGTCCTCTGAAATATCACTAGTCAAGGATGTGTCCTCTGAAATATCACTAGTCAAGGATGTGTCCTCTGAAATATCACTAGTCAAGGATGTGTCCTCTGAAATATCACTAGTCAAGGATGTGTCCTCTGAAATATCACTAGTCAAGGATGTGTCCTCTGAAATATCACTAGTCAAGGATGTGTCCTCTGAAATATCACTAATCAAGGATGTGTCCTCTGAAATATCACGAGTCAAGGATGTGTCCTCTGAAATATCACGAGTCAAGGATGTGTCCTCTGAAATATCACTAGTCAAGGATGTGTCCTCTGAAATATCACGAGTCAAGGATGTGTCCTCTGAAATATCACGAATCAAGGATGTGTCCTCTGAAATATCACAAATCAAGGATGTGTCCGCTGAAATATCACTAGTCAAGGATGTGTCCTCTGAAATATCACTAGTCAAGGATGTGTCCTCTGAAATATCACTAGTCAAGGATGTGTCCTCTGAAATATCACTAGTCAAGGATGTGTCCTCTGAAATATCACTAGTCAAGGATGTGTCCTCTGAAATATCACTAGTCAAGGATGTGTCCTCTGAAATATCACTAGTCAAGGATGTGTCCTCTCAAATATCACTAGTCAAGGATGTGTCCTCTGAAATATCACTAATCAAGGATGTGTCCTCTGAAATATCACTAATCAAGGATGTGTCCTCTGAAATATCACTAATCAAGGATGTGTCCTCTGAAATATCACTAATCAAGGATGTGTCCTCTGAAATATCACAAGTCAAGGATGTGTCCTCTGAAATATCACTAGTCAAGGATGTGTCCTCTGAAATATCACGAGTCAAGGATGTGTCCTCTGAAATATCACTAATCAAGGATGTGTCCGCTGAAATATCACTAGTCAAGGATGTGTCCTCTGAAATATCACTAGTCAAGGATGTGTCCTCTGAAATATCACTAGTCAAGGATGTGTCCTCTGAAATATCACTAGTCAAGGATGTGTCCTCTGAAATATCACTAGTCAAGGATGTGTCCTCTGAAATATCACTAGTCAAGGATGTGTCCTCTGAAATATCACTAGTCAAGGATGTGTCCTCTGAAATATCACTAGTCAAGGATGTGTCCTCTGAAATATCACTAGTCAAGGGTGTGTCCTCTGAAATATCACGAGGCAAGGATGTGTCCTCTGAAATATCACGAGTCAAGGATGTGTCCTCTGAAATATCACTAATCAAGGATGTGTCCTCTGAAATATCACTAATCAAGGATGTGTCCTCTGAAATATCACTAATCAAGGATGTGTCCTCTGAAATATCACGAGTCAAGGATGTGTCCTCTGAAATATCACGAGTCAAGGATGTGTCCTCTGAAATATCACGAGTCAAGGACGTGTCCTCTGAAATATCACGAATCAAGGACGTGTCCTCTGAAATATCACTAATCAAGGACGTGTCCTCTGAAATATCACTAATCAAGGACGTGTCCTCTGAAATATCACTAATAAAGGATGTGTCCTCTGAAATATCACTAATCAAGGATGTGTCCTCTGAAATATCACTCGTCAAGGATGTGTCCTCTGAAATATCACTAATCAAGGATGTGTCCTCTGAAATATCACTAGTCAAGGATGTGTCCTCTGAAATATCACTAGTCAAGGATGTGTCCTCTGAAATATCACTAGTCAAGGATGTGTCCTCTGAAATATCACTAGTCAAGGATGTGTCCTCTGAAATATCACTAGTCAAGGATGTGTCCTCTGAAATATCACTAATCAAGGATGTGTCCTCTGAAATATCACTAATAAAGGATGTGTCCTCTGAAATGTCACTAATCAAGGATGTGTCCTCTGAAATGTCACGAGTCAAGGATGTGTCCTCTGAAATATCACGAGTCAAGGATGTGTCCTCTGAAATATCACGAGTCAAGGATGTGTCCTCTGAAATATCACGAGTCAAGGATGTGTCCTCTGAAATATCACGAGTCAAGGATGTGTCCTCTGAAATATCACGAGTCAAGGATGTGTCCTCTGAAATATCACGAGTCAAGGATGTGTCCTCTGAAATATCACGAGTCAAGGATGTGTCCTCTGAAATATCACTAGTCAAGGATGTGCCCTCTGAAATATCACGAGTCAAGGATGTGTCCTCTGAAATATCACGAATCAAGATGTATCCTCTGAAATATCACTAATCAAGGATGTGTCCGCTGAAATATCACTAGTCAAGGATGTGTCCTCTGAAATATCACTCGTCAAGGATGTGTCCTCTGAAATATCACTAGTCAAGGATGTGTCCTCTGAAATATCACTAGTCAAGGATGTGTCCTCTGAAATATCACTAGTCAAGGATGTGTCCTCTGAAATATCACTAGTCAAGGATGTGTCCTCTGAAATATCACGAGTCAAGGATGTGTCCTCTGAAATATCACGAGTCAAGGATGTGTCCTCTGAAATATCCCTAATCAAGGATGTGTCCTCTGAAATATCACTAATCAAGGATGTGTCCTCTGAAATATCACTAGTCAAGGATGTGTCCTCTGAAATATCACGAGTCAAGGATGTGTCCTCTGAAATATCACTAGTCAAGGATGTGTCCTCTGAAATATCACTAGTCAAGGATGTGTCCTCTGAAATATCCCTAATCAAGGATGTGTCCTCTGAAATATCCCTAATCAAGGATGTCTCCTCTGAAATATCACAAATCAAGGATGTAACGTCTGAAATATCACAAATCAAGGATGTAACCTCTGAAATATCACAAATAAAGGATGTGTCCTCTGAAATATCCCAAATCAAGGATGTGTCCTCTGAAATATCCCTAATCAAGGATGTGTCCTCTGAAATATCCCCAATCAAGGATGTGTCCTTTGAAATATCACTAATCAAGGATGTGTCCTCTGAAATATCACTAATCAAGGATGTGTCCTCTGAAATATCACTAATCAAGGATGTGTCCTCTGAAATATCACTAATCAAGGATGTGTCCTCTGAAATATCACTAATCAAGGATGTGTCCTCTGAAATATCACTAATCAAGGATGTGTCCTCTGAAATATCACTAATCAAGGATGTGTCCTCTGAAATATCACTAATCAAGGATGTGTCCTCTGAAATATCACTAATCAAGGATGTGTCCTCTGAAATATCACTAATCAAGGATGTGTCCTCTGAAATATCACTAATCAAGGATGTGTCCTCTGAAATATCACTAATCAAGGATGTGTCCTCTGAAATATCACTAATCAAGGATGTGTCCTCTGAAATATCACTAATCAAGGATGTGTCCTCTGAAATATCACTAATCAAGGATGTGTCCTCTGAAATATCACTAATAAAGGATGTGTCCTCTGAAATATCACTAATCAAGGATGTGTCCTCGGAAATATCACTAGTCAAGGATGTGTCCTCTGAAATATCACAAGTCAAGGATGTGTCCTCTGAAATATCACGAATCAAGGATGTGTCCTCTGAAATATCACTAATCAAGGATGTGTCCTCTGAAATATCACTAGTCAAGGATGTGTCCTCTGAAATATCACTAGTCAAGGATGTGTCCTCTGAAATATCACTAGTCAAGGATGTGTCCTCTGAAATATCACTAGTCAAGGATGTGTCCTCTGAAATATCACTAGTCAAGGATGTGTCCTCTGAAATATCACTAGTCAAGGATGTGTCCTCTGAAATATCACTAGTCAAGGATGTGTCCTCTGAAATATCACTAATCAAGGATGTGTCCTCTGAAATATCACTAATCAAGGATGTGTCCTCTGAAATATCACTAATCAAGGATGTGTCCTCTGAAATATCACTAATCAAGGATGTGTCCTCTGAAATATCACAAGTCAAGGATGTGTCCTCTGAAATATCACTAGTCAAGGATGTGTCCTCTGAAATATCACGAGTCAAGGATGTGTCCTCTGAAATATCACTAATCAAGGATGTGTCCTCTGAAATATCACTAATCAAGGATGTGTCCTCTGAAATATCACTAATCAAGGATGTGTCCTCTGAAATATCACTAATCAAGGATGTGTCCTCTGAAATATCACTAATCAAGGATGTGTCCTCTGAAATATCACTAATCAAGGATGCGTCCTCTGAAATATCACGAATAAAGGATGTGTCCTCTGAAATATCACTAGTCAAGGATGTGTCCTCTGAAATATCACTAGTCAAGGATGTGTCCTCTGAAATATCACGAGCCAAGGATGTGTCCTCTGAAATATCACTAATCAAGGATGTGTCCTCTGAAATATCACTAATCAAGGATGTGTCCTCTGAAATATCACTAATCAAGGATGTGTCCTCTGAAATATCACAAGTCAAGGATGTGTCCTCTGAAATATCACTAGTCAAGGATGTGTCCTCTGAAATATCACGAGTCAAGAATGTGTCCTCTGAAATATCACTAATCAAGGATGTGTCCTCTGAAATATCACTAATCAAGGATGTGTCCTCTGAAATATCACTAATCAAGGATGTGTCCCCTGAAATATCACTAATCAAGGATGCGTCCTCTGAAATATCACTAATCAAGGATGCGTCCTCTGAAATATCACTAATAAAGGATGTGTCCTCTGAAATATCACTAATCAAGGATGTGTCCTCTGAAATATCACTAGTCAAGGATGTGTCCTCTGAAATATCACTAGTCAAGGATGTGTCCTCTGAAATATCACTAGTCAAGGATGTGTCCTCTGAAATATCACTAGTCAAGGATGTGTCCTCTGAAATATCACTAGTCAAGGATGTGTCCTCTGAAATATCACTAGTCAAGGATGTGTCCTCTGAAATATCACTAGTCAAGGATGTGTCCTCTGAAATATCACTAATCAAGGATGTGTCCTCTGAAATATCACGAGTCAAGGATGTGTCCTCTGAAATATCACGAGTCAAGGATGTGTCCTCTGAAATATCACTAGTCAAGGATGTGTCCTCTGAAATATCACGAGTCAAGGATGTGTCCTCTGAAATATCACGAGTCAAGGATGTGTCCTCTGAAATATCACGAATCAAGGATGTGTCCTCTGAAATATCACAAATCAAGGATGTGTCCGCTGAAATATCACTAGTCAAGGATGTGTCCTCTGAAATATCACTAGTCAAGGATGTGTCCTCTGAAATATCACTAGTCAAGGATGTGTCCTCTGAAATATCACTAGTCAAGGATGTGTCCTCTGAAATATCACTAGTCAAGGATGTGTCCTCTGAAATATCACTAGTCAAGGATGTGTCCTCTGAAATATCACTAGTCAAGGATGTGTCCTCTGAAATATCACTAGTCAAGGATGTGTCCTCTCAAATATCACTAGTCAAGGATGTGTCCTCTGAAATATCACTAATCAAGGATGTGTCCTCTGAAATATCACTAATCAAGGATGTGTCCTCTGAAATATCACTAATCAAGGATGTAACCTCTGAAATATCACGAATCAAGGATGTAACCTCTGAAATATCACTAATCAAGGATGTATCCTCTGAAATATCACTAATCAAGGATGTAACCTCTGAAATATCATGAATCAAGGATGAAACCTCTGAAATATTACTAATCAAGGATGTATCCTCTGAAATATCACAAATCAAGGATGTAACCTCTGAAATATCACGAATCAAGGATGTATTAGGACTTCCGTTTCCGGTCCCTGGAGCAAGGAAGCGTCTTCGACCTCTGCACTGCAGCAAAAGTTATAATATTTTTTCCATTCATGTCTTCTTCAATTTCTACTCGTTTTTTATTGTGCATGTGTTGCAGTGTGTTTTCCAGTTGGTATTGATTTGCAATTCTTGCAAACTTTTGTATAATTTAATCGTTTTCTGTCCCACCGCGTGCACGGCCTGGTTTCTCTCGGCTTCCCTACCCCCATAGGTGTTCTGTGAATTTAAGTTCTTTCCTTCGCTGTATTGCTTATTTCTTCGATTTTCTCTTCTCCCCCTAACTTCCCCGACCATCGACCACTTGTCTAACGTTTTAAATCTCTTCAAAGTCTCTTCTCGTCACGGCACGCTGTCCACGCGCGCACGCTTTCGAAGTTAAGTAACTTTTCGCAATTGTGTTTTTGTCGAAACTGTATCTTTCTTTCGGTGTGTGTAACTATTGGTGTGTCTTTAATAGTATTCTTGGTGTTGGTTTTTCATACCTGTGTACAGAATCGTCGGTTAGTTCGTGTCGCGTATTCTGAGGCCTAGTGTAGTATTAGTAGGCTTCCGTGTCTGACCTTGGCTTGAGGCTTTGTTTCTGTCTCAGCGGTTCTTCGATTGCGCTCGCAATTACTTTCGGTCTCTATTTTTCACGTTTCACGTTCGGTCTGTCTCTGTTTTCATCTCAACTCAAAAAATATATATATATATTCCCTTCTCTGTTCTTATCCGTTGTTCGTTCTTATTTGTTCGTTCGTTCTTCGACCACGTTGTTTGTGATCACGTGTTCACGTCGTTAAAAAATGTTTCAACTGTCCCCTGAAGAACTGTATTCTGTCATATACTATAACACCTTTTTCTTCTTCTTCTATAAAAGGATGCTTTCGACTTGCTCACCAAATCTATTCATTCCAAAAAAAAAAATCCATCTCTTACAGTTACAGTGCCTCTTTCATACATTCCCTAAACTCTCCAGAACTCCACCCATCCTTCAGCGTCCTCAAACGTATTTTTGACTCGAAGGTCTCAAGAAACTCATTTTGCAAGAAATGTTCGTTTCCCATTAATCGTACATTTTTCAAAATCCAATCTCACCCCTCCCCTCCAAATCTTCCCCATCACCCCTTCCCTCCAAAACTTCCCCATCACCCCTTACCTCAAAAACTTCCCCATCACCCCTCCCCTTCAAAACTTGCCCATCACACCTCCCCTCCAAATCCACCCCCTTGCCCCTCCCCTCCAAATCTTCCCCATCACCCATCTCTTTCAAATATTCCCCCTTGCCCCTCCCCTCCAAATCTTCCCCATCACCAATCCCTTTCAAATCTTCCCCCTTGCTCCTCCCCTCCAAATCTTCCCCATCACCCATCCCTTTCAGATCTCCCCCCTTGCCCCTTCCCTCCTAAACTCCCCCCACACCCCTCCCCTCCGAGACTCCTCTCTCACCCCTCCTCCTCAAAGCGTCCTCCCCGCTTCTTCCCCCTTCCAACTTTCACCTTCATCTCCCTCAACCTTCTGCCTCACTCTTCCCCCTCCTCAAATAACACCTCACTGCGCCTCACCCAATTACCACCAAACCTTTTGTCCGCCCCATTCTTCCCTTTCTCCAAGCTATTCTGAAATCTCTGACACACCTTCAACAGCTCTCCCTACCTCTTCCACATCTTACCCTACCGCTCCCACCCCCCCCTGTTCTGTATCCGATGCTCCCCCTTCCTCTTCTTTAACAGTATGGACCTCAAACATCCGGGGCCTTCGCTCAAACTTGACTGATCTCTCCATACAGGTTGCTTCTGACAAATCAGACATGATCTGCTAAACAGAAACTTTCCTCCTTCATGATGTCTCTGATTCCTTGGTATCTCTCCCAGGTTACTCCCTCCTCCGATATGATAGACCTGAGCCTCGTCCTGGAGGGGGGGGGGGGGTGGGGGGGGTTGCTATCTTTATAAAAAAACTCTTCCTCACTCGCCCTGCACTGCCCTCCCTCCACCTCACCCCCAGGAATACCTTTGGCTACGGCTTCCCCTTCGCTCCCACCTTTTGTTCATATGTGTGTTGTACCGTCCACCAAACAGTGATGACTCCATTTACATTTCACTGTCTGACAACATGGACCAACTTCTATCCACTCATCCCAACTCTCTCTTCCTCATATGTGGTGACTTCAACTGTCATCATGCCAGCTGGTTGGGCGTGCGTTCCTCTCTCACCAGTCATGGCACCTCAGCAAAGGACTTCTGTGACTCACTGAGATTGAAACAATCCGTCAATTTCCCGACCCGGATCTCAGCCAATGGAGTATCTTCTCTTCTAGACTTGGTAATGACAAACTTCCCTGCTAATGTCTGCTGCTCTTCTTCTGCTCCAATCGGTTCTTCTGATCATGTGCTTGTCAAAGTGGACATCTCTCTGACCATTCTCAGAGAGCCTCCTCAGCGTCGACGAGTCTGGCATTTCACTCAGGCCAACTGCCATGGTCTTCAAGCAGCCATCAATCGTTTGGACTGGTCTCCCATCTCTACCGCCTCTGACATCAATTCTTCCTGGGAATTCTTCCAAAGTAAATTGCTCTCTCTCATGTACAGATTTATCCCATCTCGTCTTCAGTTGTCATACCCTTCCTCCCGTCCATGGTACACGGAATCTTGTGGTGAGGCTATTGCCCAGAAACAACTTGCTTTCGTCTCCTGGAAAGCAAATCCAACGGAAGGAAATCTCATTTCCTTTCACAAAGCCCGAAACAAGTGTGTGTCCACCCTCAGGAGAGCCAGGAAACAAGATCTCTCCGTTCTCAGGACAGAACTCTCTTATCTGTCTCCCTCTTCCAAATCCTGATGGCGTCTGGTCAAATCTGTTTCTGGTGTTTGTTCCCCCTCCATCCCCTCCCTCACCTCAAACGGGCACACGGCTGACTCCGCACGTGAAAAAGCTGAATGCCTCAACTCTGTGTTTGCCTCGAAATCTTGTGTCCCAAAACCGTCCCTCTCTGTACCCACCGTACCCAGTCGCTCCTGGACTCTGTGTCCTTTCCTCCTGACAAGGTGGAAAAGTTTCTGTCAACCCTCGACTCTGATTCTGCAACTGGACCTGACGGCATCAGCTCACGGGTCCTAAAATCCTGTTCTTCCGCTCTTTCACTCCCTCTCTCTGTTCTCTTCACCCTCTCTTTTGCTCAAGGTCATCTGCCATCTGCTTGGAAATCTGGCAACATCACCGCTTTGCACAAAAAAGGTGCAAAAACAGATCCCAGCAACTACAGACCAATCAGCCTTCTCCCAATTATCAGCAAAGTCAAGGAATCCATCATTGCTTCAGATATGAAATCTTTCCTCTTCTCCAATGGCTTGATCTCTGATAATCAATTTGGTTTCAGACCTGGTCACTCTACTCTGGACATGCTGCTTCTGCTTTTCAACAATGGATGGAGGTCCTCAATGCCAAACAGGAAATTAGAGCTCTCCCTTGACATATCACGTGCCTTCGATACGGTCTGGCACCCCGCTCTGCTCACCAAACTCTCCTCTTTTGGTATCCATGGAAATCTCCACGCATGGCTGGCGGACTTCCTCTCTAGTCGTAGTCAACGTGTGGCCCTGAATGGGTTTCTCTCATCTCCTCTTCCTGTTCAGGCTGGAGTTCCCCAAGGCAGTGTTCTGGGCCCTGTGCTTTTTCTGGTCTTCATCAATGATCTCTCTGACGCTCTTGAAAATCCTCTCTATCTCTTTACTGATGACTCTACTCTCTGTAGCTCCATTCTTCATCCCTCAGATCTGCAGTCTGCAGCCTCCTCATTCTCTGCAGACCTGGACAAAATCACAGACTGGGCAAACAAGTGGAACATGTCTTTAAATCCTGACAAATCTCACACTCTTACGATGTCTCTCCGAAAAGACCGACTGGACAACCCTCCCATCCACTTTCTGAATAATCCTCTCCAAGAAGTTCTGTCACTCAAGCTTTTGGGGCTCACTATCTGCCATGATCTTTCCTGGGAAAACCACATTTCAAATCTGGCCTCCAAAGCCAGTCGTTGACTGGGCATTCTCCGTCGTGCGAAGTCCTTCCTTGGCACACCTGAGCTCCTCACCACATACAAGGCTTTCATCCGCAGCTCAATGGAATACTGCTCTCCCCTCTGGGCTGGTGCTCCTGCCTCACACCGAGCTCGTCTTCACGCTGTTGAAACCAAAGCATTCAGAATCATTGGAATCTCCCGCGATGAAGCTAATTCCAAGGGCCTTTCACTCACTCACCGCAGGCAGGTTGGTGGTCTTTCCGTCTTCTACCGACTCCTCTCTGGCCTTGTCCCCCCCCCCCCCCCCCTCCCAGCTCTCTCTGGGCACTGTCCCGCAAATATTCCTACAGGTCGCACAAGATCTGCCTGCAACCCTCTTATGGTTAAACTGCCAAAATCAAGACTCTCTGCTCACCTTCACTCCTTCATTCCTCTTTTCTCCCGCCTCTGGAACAAACTCCCTCACTCTCTTCACTCGCACTCCTCCCTCCAGGTCTTTAAAACAGTTGTTCACCACCATCTCTTATCTTACCCCATCCAAAACCTTGATCTTTTCTACCACCGCTAATTTCACCCCAATTCCACTTTTTTGAAATACCAACTTCTGTCCTGGAATTCCTTGGTGTCCTTGTGTTTTATACTTCTCCCAACCCCCCCCCCCCCCTTCCCAAGCCCTCTCCCTCCCACACATCTCCCTGCTCTTAAATGTGTGCTCTCAAATGTTTGTGTGCTTCCCCTTCTCTTGTCTTCCGCTCCCTCT
Organism: Myxine glutinosa; assembly: GCF_964187855.1. Taxonomy (NCBI): domain Eukaryota; kingdom Metazoa; phylum Chordata; class Myxini; order Myxiniformes; family Myxinidae; genus Myxine; species Myxine glutinosa. The sequence continues at coordinate 229,915,906 of NC_136261.1, forward strand.
TTCTATATATTTTGTTTGTCTGGTTGATTTGATTGTGAAGTAAATGTCAGCTCTTTCACGAGCCTCGATTCAGTATACAAAAAAAAAAAAAAAAAATCCTCTGAAATATCACTAATCAAGGATGTAACCTCTGAAATATCACTAATCAAGGATGTATCTTCTGAAATATCACGAACAAAGGATGTATCCTCTGAAATATCACTAATCAAGGATGTATCCTCCGAAATATCACTAATCAAGGATGTATCCTCCGAAATATCACTAATCAAGGATGTATCCTCTGAAATATCACTAATCAAGGTTATCAAGGACGTGTCCTCTGAAATATCACTAATCAAGGATGTAACCTCTGAAATATCACAAATCAAGGATGTATCCTCTGAAATATCACTAATCAAGGTTATCAAGGATGTGTCCTCTGGAATATCACTAATCAAGGATGTAACCTCTGAAATATCACTAATCAAGGATGTATCCTCTGAAATATCACAAATGAAGGATGTAACCTCTGAAATATCACTAATCAAGGATGTATCCTCAATATGACAGTACTAATCATATCAAGAACGTTTATTTGACATCACAAAGTTATGTGATGTGGTTTCTGCATGATTAAACTCTCTTTTTTTTTTTTCACTTTTCTCACTCAGATCATTGAATGTCTGATCTTCATCCTTACAAATGACTGCATACATCACTTTTGTAGGTGCTATAGTTTTCAAATTAGGAGCATGGAGTGCTTTTATGCATTATTTGATGCAATTTTCCACAATGACCTCCCACAGACTAATTAAAGTTCACAATCAAAATCTGTGTTCTGATTTGAGGATTGGAGCTGGTAGTATGGCAGATAGGTGCAGGAATTGTGCCTTTGGTGATACAAGCATGGCATTTGGCACACATCACATCACAAAGAAGTGGAGAGCATCTAATTGTACCTCAATGCGGTTGAACCAATCTAACTTCGATGTGACAGCAGGAATCGTGTGTATGTGGGCTGGCAGGATGGCCTAAAGATACACACACTCGCTTTGAAGCTGTCGAGCCTGGGTTTGAATCATGACCCAGCTTTAAACTGCTTTCCCTGGTGTTTCACAGGCAGGGTGATTTGATTCATCATTGTGTATGTGTATGTCAGCCCTTAAACTTGGGGTTCCATCTGCTGACATCAGTTCATGGATGTTAAAGATCCCCATAGTGTCCTTGTCGAAAATTCTGCTTCCGGGTCACTCGCCTAGCAGGCTGAGCTGGGTCGGTCGTCCTTTGTATTTGATTGATTCCGTTGGATATAGCGTGTGCTGTCGTGTTGTGCTTTGTGTGAATGACTGTGATGGATCCCTGTTTCGTTTCCTGGCTTCTGGCGGCGTGTCTGCCCATGAGATTTGCAGTACTTTGGTTTTTACTCGCCACCAAGTTGACAATTTCGAACTGTGAGTACCTGCCATGTTTTTTCGCTGCGCCTCACGCAGCCCCGGTGTGCGCCTCTCAACAAGACAGTTCTTTTCCCGTCTCGCCCCATCGATCGTTCCACCGCTCGCCCCATCGCTCGTTCCACCGCTCTTTCCACCGCTCGCCCCATCACTCGTCCCACCGCCCGCCCCACCTCTGCACGCACCGCTGCATGTACCAAGCTCGACCATCCGCTCTAACTCCTCTATCTCGAGGCCTATTCGCTACACTCGGCAAAACTTTTGTCTTTAAACAACACCACTCGATTGTCTCCTGGACTCGTCTCAGGCCTTAGAGAACTTGAAATCGGCGTTGGTCTCCCGAGAAAACGCACAAAGCGAGGCGGGAGAAGAAAGCAGAGAAAAATACAGATTGCGATTTCTCTTCGCGACCAGCGACGGCCGGGCACACACTTTAATAATTCCTGTGAAAAAGTGTCCCCTGTCAACTTCAATAACCTCATCTATCCCTGTAGAACATACACAGCACCAAAACAACACCGTTCTGATCTGTATCTCACCTTATTCAACGCTCAGTCTGTAAGTAGGCCTGAAAAGCGAACCGAAATTACCTCTTTTATTCAAGATAACGATATCGACGTGTTTTTTCTGACCGAAACTTGGCTCCGACCCAGTGGCGACGAAGTGAGGTGTGCTGATCTCACCCCACTTGGATACACCCTGCAGTCATTTCCTCGCTCCTCCAGGGGGGGGGGGGGGGGGGCGTGGCTGTTATTGACAGCGACAACTTCTCTCCCTTTGTCTCCTTCACCACGACTTTTTCGTTCGACCATTCATCCAAACGAGCTAGCCCATGTCACCTTCACTCTGTCAGAAAACACTTCATTTCTTCTGCCTCTGCCGACCTCCACCTAACCGGAAAAACAAGCTTACTGACTATGTTCGTGACCCAGCTTCCTAATCTGCTCGACCACTGCAATACTCTTCCTGGTTTCGTCTCAATTCTTGGAGATTTCAACGTCCACTACGACCAACCACAACATCCTCTCACTTCAAAGATCATCGACCTCCTTTCTACTTTTAGACTCGGTCTGTCTCCCAACCTACACACGTTAAAGGACACATCCTGGATTGGTCAGTGCACAGATGCGATGATCAGTTGGTGCAGTCCACGTCAGTGACCTGCGCTATCGCCTCGGACCACTTCTGTGTCACCAGCCACCTGAGTATTGCTGTTCCTAGTCTTCAGCCCACCTTCATCACTGCCCGCAACATCCGTGCCATCGACCGTTCCGCCTTTAAAGAGGACCTTCACACCCGTCTCTCTGGCCGTTCCGATGTCACTGTCACAGACATCTCTCTTATGTAGAAGGTTACTAAATGCTACAATTGAAAAGTTGATTCAATCACATTCATGATAAATGGAATGTAAATAACTTTCTAGATTTCGTTTTCTTTTTAAATGTTTTTTTTTTAGAAAACTTTAAGGATAAGGGAATTTTATGCAACTGGGCCAAATATTTTTGGCATTGTATCAAAATGTGCTCATGTGTGTTTTTAGGATTGACATCTGTCCATGTGGGGCCTAAGCAAGAAGGATTGAACAGGTATATTTGTAAGGAATGAGAGTCTTCCAAAAAGTTTAAGAACCTCTTTCATGAAATATGCCTTAATTCTACTTTTTGCCATTTAAAACCGTAAATAAAGGCCTTAAGAAGCATCGACTGAGCCCTGGCTATAAATCAATCGATTAAATGAACTTGGTGAGGTAAACCATTGTGAAACGATCAGTATTTATTTTAAATATTTATAGTGTAATAAGTTTAAGTAAGGTGGTGTAAAAGACACTGCGTTAATCGCGGTAAACTTCTGGATTTTTTTTTTTGACTTTTAAAATCCTTATTTTATTTAAATTGAATTTTATACTTGAACACTGTCGAACACAAATCACCTTTTTATTGCTTCCAAAAACCTCCAGTTTTGCAGTACTTGCATATCTATTATCTATGGTAATAAAAGAGAATGTGCGTCAGTCAGTCAGTCAGTCAGTTAGTTAGTGTGTATGTCTCCTACATAACTCCAAAACCATGAAACCTAGTGGCCCAAAGATTTGCATGCATAATAAGGAAACTTCAAGGGAGCGCATGAAAGAAAAATGGATGTTTGTGTTAATTTAAACATGCCTTTTGGAGATAATTAACCAGCTCGTTAAATTAAAACAAAAGCAGGCTTTATCCTTGGTCAGCGTGCTATCCCTTCCAGGGGTCTTAAGCTTTATTTCGGCCAGTTCAAAATTGCCTTGCCTTGGAACAGGCCGCAGTGGTTTCTGCATGATTAAACTCTTTTTTTTTTTTCACTTTTCTCACTCACAACATTGAATGTCTGATCTTCATCCTTACAAATGACTGCATACATCACTTTTGTAGGTGCTATAGTTTTCAAATTAGGAGCATGGAGTGCTTTTATGCATTATTTGATGCAATTTTCCACAATGACCTCCCACAGACTAATTAAAGTTCACAATCAAAATCTGTGTTCTGATTTGAGGATTGGAGCTGGTGGTATGGCAGATAGGTGCAGGAATTGTGCCTTTGGTGATACAAGCATGGCATTTGGCACACAGTCAGAGTATGTCCTAAGAAAAATATTTGGCTCTTGGGCCATCGCAGATTTGTCTTTTTTGAAAAATGGCCGCCATTGTTGTCACAGGACAAATCTGCGATGGCCCTAGAGCCAAATATCTTCCTTAGGGGCATACTCTAACTGTGTGCCAACTCTCGTGCTTGTATCATCAAAGTCACAATTCTCCCAAATATTTCACCTATCTGCCGTACTATGGTGGACTAAATAACCTACAAAATCTGGAGTGAAATCTGTAAAAGTTAAGAAATTAGCGATTCTTATAACTATAGGTGTATTTATGTAAGCAAGGTTGTCATCCCTCATTCTGCACTGTCGTCTTAATTAATACCTCCGTAGAATAGGGTGTCATTCTACTGAGACCTGCAATACTTGTGATTAATATTTGAAGTCTTTAATTTAAAAAACCGTCCTTTTTATGGCATTTTGTATTTATACTGTATACTGCCAATGTATCCAGGGGTATGTTCAGTTACCAAGCAGCTAGCTAGCCCTTACCATGCCAGCCGTTCCTTATCAACGGTTTTGAATGGAGTGCTTGCTTGAGTACTTTCGCCACTTGGCGAATAAGAAAAAAAAAAAGAACCACCTTTGGAGGCCATTTTCCCCCGCAGAGCAGCGGATGGCCTTTTTCGGGCACCGTGGTCCCCTTTTTGAAGCAATGTTTTATGTCCGGATGCCCTTCCTGCCACCAACCCTGTTGGTCATCTCTTGCGACACACAGGGAATTATCAGCAAGCTGGTACTCAATTTGCCGACCTTGGAAGGATGACAGGCTGAGTCAACCCCCCTGGTGTTAATTCAGCGATCGACCAAGATTCGAACCCAGGATCCTAGGATCCCAAGCCAGCCCCCCCCAACCGCTAAGCCAACACCAGGCCAGCGAGTGCTCGACAATAAACTTGGGAACTGAGCACACCCCATATTCATTACATGGCGACAAGGATAAACATTTATACCATGACTTCTTTTGGCCACATTGATGAATTTGACCCTTAGTAGGGAAGATTTCGACATGACACGTGGCAATGACGCAACTTGGGTTGGTCGGATTCAAAAGGTGACTTTAGATAGTCATAGAAACTATTTTGGTGTTAATGGATGTGTGCCTTTCGTCATAATTTGAATATTCCTGCATAATTTATCCAAACATCAGCAAATTTGGTCTGTGGACAATTAAAACATTGCAGAATCACTCTCAGAACTGGACAGATGCAGAGAGTGCAATTGTTTTTTTATACAATCCTAAAGGGAAAAGTAGGCCCTCTATCCAATAAAAAAAAACAAAAAAACAAAGTCGTATGCCATCATCAGCTTTCATCTTACAAGGATTGCACATTGAATTCAAATTTGTAGGTAATTGTATAAGATGTGCCCAAAGACCTGGTTTGATAGTGATGCTTCGCCTGCTTCCTTTAAGGTTTAATGTAACTTCCACTCTGCTTCGCACTCCTTGTCCATCCTCTGAGAAAGGTCGGAATGAGAGGATCTCAGAGCAGTTAACATTATTCAAAACACCTTCATGGTAGTTCTGGGTGCATTCTAACCGTCCTTGAAGGAGCTGCGTCTGCAAATGACATATTTCACACTTTAATAGGACTACCAACTCGATGTAAGAAATAGAATAATACAACATCAATTAACTTCAGTTGAACATACCAATAATGACAAAATACTTCTCCAATTATCCAATGGCACATAAACAAAATTTGCATCACAAATACCATGAGCAACCTCATCTTATAAAGCCAAAGCTAGTTTCTGTTCAATATTAAACTATTGACAAACATTTCCGGAAAAGAAAAGGAAAAAGGTAGTTTCACAGTTTCCACACCACAATCTCCCCCTTCCCACCCTCTTGTCCCGGCCTTCCCCAATTAACAAAAAGATTACCTGAGGTATTTGCCTTAAAAAAACAAACAAAAAAACTTCCTCTGCTACATTCACAGCACTATTTCTGATCAACACTGACCATTAAACACAAAAGTCATTTCTCCACCTTGACACGAATTTCCACAAATATAAATATTTTTCCTTGAGTAATTTTCAAAATCGATGTGTGAAAAGCAAGTCTCTCTTGTTACAATTTTTTCCACTCCTAAAAATGTATTTATGGAATTTACTTCTCATAATAGTGAAGCTCTGAGGTTTGTAACATTCTGCAATCAGAGAAGGTATCTTAATACAACAACAACAACAACAACAACAACAGGCATTTTAAGGCCATTTGCCCTGCAAGAGCGGGGATTAGCCTTGCGGTCCCCATGACAATGTTCTCCATTTTGCCCTATTTTCTGCATCTCCCCTTGTTAACCCCCTTGCCCGCATTTCTTCTTCGACCATCTTTAGCCAAGTCTTTCTCGGTCTTCCCCGTCCTCTACTTCCTTCGACATTCATTTCCATCACTCTGCTCAACCAGTCACTTTCATCCTTCCTCAACACATGACCAAACCATCTCAACCTGTTCCTCTTCACAGCATCCATCACAGGCTCTATTCCCATCATCTTTCGCAATACATCATTTGTCTTCCTCTCTCTCAACGATACTCCACACATCCACCGAACCATTCGCATTTCCACCCTTTCCAGCCTTCGTTGCTGCTATACGTTCATGACCCATGTCCTGCTCCCATAAATCATAACACTTCTCACACATGCAGCATACACCTTTCCCTTCAGCTTCAGCTTCAACGACACTCCCCTCCTCGTCAGCACGCCACTCAGTTCCCGAAACGTCTTCCATGCACATCTCACTCAAGAAACCGTTGCCGAGTCTGATCCACCTTCTCCATTCAGCATGTCTCCTCGGTAACAAAATGTTTTCACACCTTCCAGCTTCATGCCGTCTCCAAGATCCAACTCAACATTTCCTCCATCTGCAGCTCCCTCTGTGCACACCTTACACTTGAATGTAGCTGCCACACTGGTTAATGACCCTCTCAAACCACTACATTTTTGATGAACCCACTCAGCGCACATTGGACATTGAATGAAATTCACTCCGACACCCTTCCTGCACACAGCACATGGCCACTTCCCAGTTCTTTCCACCTCACCACATGCTTTACCACTTGCCATCACCTTCGTTTTTCCGATATTCACCTTCAGACCTTTTGTCTCCAAACATTCCTTCGACTTGTTCATTTTCTCCTTCAGTCCATCCATACTTTCTGCAATCAACACCAGATCATCTGCATACAACAACTCCCACGGTAAACCCTCCTTTACGTTCTGAGCAAGCACCTCCATGACAGCTACAAATAGTAGCGGACTTAGTACCGACCCCTGATGCACTCCCACCTTCACCTCAAACTCACCATTGTTCCCGTCCTTCGTCCTTACAGCTGTGCACGCTCTTTTGTACATTGCCATCACTACTCTGATCAAGCATTCCTCCACTCCTAACTTCCTCAATGCTCATGTCACTACTTCACGTGGAACCCTATCGAATGCTTTCTCCAGATCAACAAACCCAAGAAACAACTTCTTCCTCTTCTCTTTGAGACAGAAGGTATCTCAATGAAGCAAACAATTCAGAAAATGATGTTCCCAAATGTTATTTTATCAGTCAAGTAGTTTTACATGAAAATTCCCATTCACGTCATCACCAAGCAAGAGGGTGGATTAGGTTGATCAATGAAAATATGAAAGAAACTTTACAATCACTTACCCTGAAATGGCATGTCTTGCATTGTTTTTTTGCAAAAACGGTATTGCAAAAACGGTATTTTTTGTTTTTTGATTAATCAATTATTTGAGGAGTTATTTAATTATTAGCGATTAATTAAGTACTTATCTAATTAATCAAATTTCCTTTCTCTTCTGACCATTAACTCAGGCACCTTTTGAGTTAGGAAGCTGATATTTGGACATGCCAATGACCAGGTGATTTAGCTGCAAAGGCTATTTTTGATTTATTGTACACCGCACCTTTCCTATGCCATCTCCAGGCATTGCAAATCGTCATTGCTGGGCACCGAAGGGGGCTCGGCAGTGACGCACGCTGAAAGGGAGTACTCAGTTTTCACTCTGTTTGTTTGTTGGACACCGCACCTTTCCTATGCCATCTCCAGGCATTGCAAATCGTCATTGCTGGGCACCGAAGGGGGCTCGGCAGTTTTTTTTTTGTTTTTTTTTGTATACAAGATCGAGGCTCGTGAAAGAGCTAACATTAATCACACAAAAAGACAAACCGACACACAAAACACAAAAAACAAGGGGAGCGGCAGACAAGATGGGGAGAGAGGGGGAAGGACACAAAAGAGAGGGGGAAGAGGGGGAAGGACACAAACACAACATTTGAGAGCAGGGACATCGGGAGGACTTGGGGGGAGGTGGGAGAGGAATAAAACATATGAACACTGCAAGGACTCTGGGGTGAATTACCGGGGGTAGAAAAGATCAAGGTTTTCGATGGGGGGAGATAAGAGATGATGGTGAACAGCTGTTTTAAAGACCTGGAGGGAGGAGTGGGATTGAAGGGAGTGGGGGAGTTTGTTCCAGAGGCGGGAGAAAAGGGGAATGAAAGAGTGAAGGTGAGCAGAGAGCCTAGACTTTGGCAGTTTAACCATAAGAGGGTTGCAGGCAGATCTTGTGCGACCTGAAGGAATATTGGGGGGACAGAGCACAGAGAGAGCTGGGGGAGCAAGGCCGGAGAGGAGTCGGTAGAAGACAGAAAGACCACCAACCTGCCTGCGGTGAGTGAGTGAAAGGCCCTCGGTGTTGACTACATCGCAGGAGATTCCAATGATTCTGAAAGCTTTCGCCTCAACAGCGTGAAGCCGAGCAAGGTGTGAGGCAGGAGCACCAGCCCAGAGGGGGGAACAGTATTCCATTGAGCTGCGGATGAAAGCCTTGTATGTGGTGAGTAGCTCAGGTGTGCCAAGGAAGGACTTCGCACGACGGAGGATGCCCAGTCGGCGACTGGCTTTGGAGGCCAGCTTGGAAATGTGGTTTTCCCAAGAAAGATCATGGCAGATAGTGAGACCCAAAAGCTTGAGCGACAGAACTTCTTGGAGAGGATTGTTGAGAAAGTAGATGGGAGGGTTGTCCAGTCGGTCCTTTCGGAGAGACATTGTAAGAGTGTGAGATTTGTCAGGATTGAAAGACATGTTCCACTTGTTTGACCAGTCTGTGATTTTGTCCAGGTCTGCAGAGAGTGAGGAGGCTGCAGACTGCCGATCTGAGGGATGAGGAATGGAGCGACAGAGAGTAGAGTCGTCAGCAAAGAGATAGAGAGGATTTTCAAGAGAGTCAGAGAGATCATTGATGAAGACCAGAAAAAGCACAGGGCCCAGAACACTACCTTGGGGAACTCCAGCCTGAACAGGAAGAGGAGATGAGAGAAACCCATTCAGGGCCACACGTTGACTACGACCAGAGAGGAAGTCCGCCAGCCATGCGTGGAGATTTCCATGGATACCAAAGGAGGAGAGTTTGGTGAGCAGAGCAGGGTGCCAGACCGTATCGAAGGCACGTGAAATGTCAAGGGAGACAGCTCTAATTTCCTGTTTGGCGTTGAGGACCTCCATCCATTGTTGAGAAAGCAGAAGCAGCATGTCCAGAGTAGAGTGACCAGGTCTGAAACCAAATTGATGATCAGAGATCAAGCCATTGGAGAAGAGGAAAGATTTAATATCTGAAGCAATGATGGATTCCATGACTTTGCTGATAATTGGGAGAAGGCTGATTGGTCTGTAGTTGCTGGGATCTGTTTTTGCACCTTTTTTGTGCAAACCGGTGATGTTGGCTGATTTCCAAGCAGATGGCAGATGCCCTTGAGCAAAAGAGAGGGTGAAGAGAACAGAAAGAGGGAGTGAAAGAGCAGAAGAACATGATTTTAGGACCCGTGGGCTGATGCCGTCAGGACCAGTTGCAGAATCAGAGTCGAGGGTTGACAGAAACTTTTCCACCTTGTCAGGAGGAAAGGACACAGAGTCCAGGAGCAGCTGGGTACGACTGGGTACGGTGGGTACAGAGAGGGATGGGTTTGGGACACAAGATTTAGAGGCAAACACAGAGTTGAGGCATTCAGCTTTTTCACGTGCGGAGTCAGCCGTTAAGCCGTTTGAGGTGAGGGAGGGGATGGAGGGGGGAACAAACACCAGAAACAGATTTGACCAGACGCCACCAGGATTTGGAAGAGGGAGACAGATAAGAGAGTTCGGTCTTGAGAATGGTGAGATATTGTTTCCTGGCTCTCCTGAGGGTGGACACACACTTGTTTCGGGCTTTGTGAAAGGAAATGAGATTTCCTTCCGTTGGATTTGCTTTCCAGGAGACGAAAGCAAGTTGTTTCAGGGCAACAGCCTCACCACAAGATTCCGTGTACCATGGATGGCAGGAAGGGTATGACAACTGAAGACGAGATGGTATAAATCTGTGCATGAGAGAGAGCAATTTACTTTGAAAGAATTCCAAGGATGAGTTGATGTCAGAGGCGGTAGAGATGGGAGACCAGTCCAGATGATTGATGGCTGCTTGAAGACCGTGCCAGTTGGCCTGAGTGAAATGCCAGACTCGTCGACGCTGAGGAGGCTCTCTGAGAATGGTAAGAGAGATGTCCACTTTGACAAGCACATGATCAGATGAGCCGATTGGAGCAGAAGAAGAGCAGCAGACATTTTCAGGGAAGTTTGTCATAACCAAATCCAGAAGAGAAGATGCTCCGTTGACTGAGATCCGGGTCGGGAAATTGACAGATTGTGTCAGTCCCAGTGAGTCGCAGAAGTCCTTTGCTGAAGAGCCATGGCTGGTGAGAGAGGTACCCACCCCCAGCCAACTGGCATGGTGACAATTGAAATCACCACATATGAGGAAGAGAGAGTTGGGATGGGGAGATAGAAGTTGGTCCATATTATCAGACAGTGAGATGTAGATGGAGTCATCGCTGTTTGGTGGACGGTACAACACACATATGAACAAAACGTGGGAGCGAAGGGGAAGCCGTAGCCAAAGGTGTTCCTGGGGGTGAGGTGGAGAGAGGGCAGTGGAGGGCGAGTGAGGAAGAGAGTTTTTTTATAAAGATAGCAACCCCACCTCCAGGACGAGGCTCAGGTCTATCATACCGGAGGAGGGAGTAACCTGGGAGAGATACCAAGGCATCAGAGACATCATGAAGGAGGAAAGTTTCTGTTAAGCAGATCACATCTGGTTTGTCAGAAGCAACCTGTATGGAGAGGTCAGTCAAGTTTGAGCGAAGGCCCCGGATGTTTGAGGTCCATACCGTTAATGAAGAGGAAGGGGGAGCATCGGGTCCAGAACAGGGGGGGGGGGAGGGGTAGGGTAAGATGTGGAAGAGGAGGAAGAGGTAGGGAGAGCTGTTGAAGGTGTGTCAGAGATTTCAGAGATTTCAGAATAGCTTGGAGAAAGGGAAGAATGGGGCGGACAAAAGGTTTGATGGAGATTGGGTGAGGCACAGTGAGGTGTTATTTGAGGAGGGGGAAGAGCGAGGCAGAAGGTTTGGGGAGATGAAGGTGAAAGTTGGAAGGGGGAAGAAGCAGGGAGGATGCTTTGAGGAGGAGGGGTGAGAAGGGAGTCTAGGAGGGGAGGAGCGAGGGAGAGTCTCGGAGGGGAGGGGTGTGGGGGGAGTTTAGGAGGGAGGGGAGGGAAGGGGCAAGGGGGGAGATTTGAACGGGATGGGTGATGGGGAGGATTTGGAGGGGAGGGGTGAGATTGGATTTTGAAAAGTGTACGATTCATGGGAAACGAACATTTTTTGCAAAATGAGTTTGAGACCTTCGAGTCAAAAATACGTTTGAGGACACTGGAGGAGGGGTGGAGTTCTGGATAGTTTAGGGAATGTCGAAAGGAGGAACTGTAAGAGATGGTATTATATATATTTTTTGGAATGAATAGATTTGGTGAGCAAGACGAAAGCATCCTTTTGTAGGAAAAGAAGAAAAGGGTGTTATAATATATGAGAGAAAATAGTTGTTCAGGGGAGAGATTATACATTTCTAGCCGCTTGATCGCGAACGAAGAACGAACGAACAAAAAGAACAACAAATAAACGAATAAGACCTGGGAAGGGAAAAAATTTTTGGGGTTTTTTTTTTTTTTTTGTGAGTACAGATATTACCAAGGAGGTACGGGGTGAACGACTGGTACGAAACAGAGAACGAAAATCATTTCAGCGCATTCGACGAATCGCTGAGAGAAAAAACCACAAGGTCGGAGACGGTACGGTAGTCTAAGCCTTCGAGTACTCGGCCGCAGAATACTCGATACCATTAACCGACGATTGTGTATACATGTACGAAAAATTAGCACCGAAAATTTTCAAAAAGATACGCTATAGGTACACACACCGAAAGATAGATACAGTCTCGACAAAAACACGCTTGTGATAGATCACTTTGCTTCGAGAGCGTGAGCGCATGGAGCAGCTTCGAAAAGACGTGACCTCGCCGTGATCTCGCGGAGATCTCGCGAGATTTCAGTGACGCACGCTGAAAGGGAGTACTCAGTTTTCACTCTGTTTGTTTGTTTGTTTGTTTGTTTTCTTGTTTATTTGTCCGGGCGATATCTCAGCCATCCTTTGAGCTGGGAAGCTGAAATTTCGGCACAGTAGTGAGCAAGTCCTTTGTCAAAAACAGTATTTTTGTTTTTGGAATAATCAATTAATTGAGGAGTTATTTAATTATTAGCGATTAATTAAGTACTTATTTAATTAATGAAATTTCCTTTCTCTTCTGACCATTAACTCAGGCACCTTTTGAGTTAGGAAGCTGATATTTGGACATGCCAATGATCAGGTGATTTGGCTGCGCCAATGATCAGATGATTTGGCTGCAAAGGCTATTTTTGATTCATTAATTAATCAATTAATCGATTAATTAATTTAATTATTCGATTAATGACTGAATTTTTTTTGTTTTTTTTAAAGTTACAGATTCTGATGAAATGGTGGTGGATGATGTGTTCTCTGACCGAATTGATTAATAATTTAATTTTTTTATGATTATTATTTATTTTCATTATTAATCATTTATTTATTTTCTTTCTCATTTGGCCAATATCTCAGGCACCTTTTGAGCTCGGAGGCTAATATTTGGACATGAGTGACCAAGTGATGTGGCTATCAAGGATATTTTTGATTTATTGATTAATCATTTAATCGATTAATTATTTTTTGATTAATCGATTAATTGTTTATTGATTAATCAATTAATTATTTAATTTTTTAATAATGACATATTTAATTAAATTTCTAAAAGATACATCTTCGGATGAAGCACTAGTGGTTTAGTTATGCTATTAGCCAATTGATGAAGAAAATATTTTGTGATAATGTTTTATTGATTGTAATTATACAATTAATCAATCAATTGGTGTACACCTCCCCCCCCCCCCCCCCCCAATACAGCCTCTACGAGCTGCACTGCGGTATTGCCGGGTCCCGGAGGCGCCCCAGAAATGCCGCGCTGTAGGATATTTAATTATTTGGCATGGGGGCGGTGTACTTTGAATGTATGTGTACTTGTTTGTTGTACACCGCACCTTTCCTATGCCATCTCCAGGCATTGCAAATCGTCATTGCTGGGCACTGAAGGGGGCTCGGCAGTGACGCACGCTGAAAGGGAGTACTCAGTTTTCACTCTGTTGTACACCGCTCCTTTCCTATGCCATCTCCAGGCATTGCAAATCGTCATTGCTGGGCACCGAAGGGAGCTCGGCAGTGACGCACGCTGAAAGGGAGTACTCAGTTTTCACTCTGGTTGTTTGTTTGTTTGTTTGTTGTACACGGCACCTTTCCTATGCCATCTCCAGGCATTGCAAATCGTCATTGCTGGGCACAGAAGGGGGCTCGGCAGTGACGCACGTTTAAAGGGAGTACTCAATTTTCACCCTGGTTGTTTGTTTGTTTTCTTGTTTGTTTGTTTGTTTGTTTTCTTGTTTGTTTGTTTTCTTGTTTTCTTGTTTGTTTGTCCGGACGATATCTCAGCCATCCTTTCAGCTAGGAAGCTGAAATTTCGGCACAGTAGTGAGCAAGTCCTTTGTCAAAAACGTTATTTTTAGTTTTTTGAATAATCAATTAATTGAGGAGTTATTTAATTATTAGCGATTAATTGAGTACTTATTTAATTAATCAAATTTCCTTTCTCTTCTGACCATTAACTCAGGCACCTTTTGAGTTAGGAAGGTGATATTTGGACATGCCAATGGGCAGGTGATTTGGCTGCAAAGGCTGTTTTTGATTTATTAATTAATCAATTAATCAATTAATCGATTAATTATTTAACTATTCGATTAATGACGAAAAAATTTTTTTTTAAGTTACAGATTCTGATGAAATGGTGGTGGTTTATGTGTTCTCTGACCGAATTAATTAATAATTTTATTTTTTTATGATTATTATTTATTTCTTTTCATTATTAATGATTTATTTCTTTTCTTTATCATTTGGCCAATATCTCAGGCACCTTTTGAGCTCGGAAGCTAATATTTGGACATGAGTGACCAAGTGATGTGGCTATCAAGTATATTTTTGATTTATTGATTCATCAATTAATCAATTAATCGATTAATTATTCGATTAATTACTTTAAAAAAAAATTCAGTTACAGAATCTGATGAAATGGTGGTGGTTTATGTGTTCTGTGACCGAATTGATTAATAATTTAATTTTTTAATGATTAGTATTTATTTATTTTCATTATTAATCATTTATTTATTTTCTTTCTCATTTGGCCAATTGCTCAGGCACCTTTTGAGCTGGGAAGCTAATATTTGGACATGGCAGTGACGAAGTGATGTGGCTATCAAGGATATTTTTGATTTATTGATTAATCATTTAATCGATTAATTTATTTATTGATTAATTGATTAATTATTTAGTGATGAATCAATTAATTATTTAATTTTTTATTAATGACTTATAGAATTAAATTTCTAAAAGATACATCCTCGGATGAAGCACTCGTGGTTTAGTTATGCTATTAGCTAATTGATTAAGAAAATATTTTATGATAATTTTTTTTTGATTTTAATTATACAATTAATCAATCAATTATTGTGCACCTCTCTCTCCAAAAACAGTCTCGATGAGCTGCACTGCGGTATTGCTGGGCGCCGGAGGCGCGCCGGCAATGCCGCGCTGTAGGATATTTAATTATTTGGCATGGGGGCGGTGTACTTTGAATGTATGTGTACTTGTTGATTTAATGCTTAACCAATCAATCAATTAATCGATTAATTATTTAATTATTTGATGAATGACTAATTATTTATTTCTTTATTTTAGTTACAGATTCGGATGAAATGGTGGTGGTTTATGTGTTATATTAGCGAATTGATTAATTATTTCATTTTATTATTATTATTAGAATTTATTTATTTTCATTATTAATTATTTATTTATTTTCTTTCTCATCTGGGCAATATCTCAGGCACCTTTTGAGCTAGGAGGCTGATATTTGGACATGACAATGACCAAGTGATTTGGCTGTAAAATGTATTTTTATTTATTGACTAATTAATTAATCGATGAATTATTTAATTATTCGATGAATGACTTGTTTAATTAATTTTTTAAGTTACAGATTCTGATTAAATGGTGGTCGTTTTTGTATTCTATGAGCCAATTGATTAACTGTTTAATTTTTTTATGATTATTATTTATTTATTTTCATTATTAATCATTTATTTATTTTCTTTCTCATCTGGGCAATATCTCAGGCACCTTTTGAGCGAGGAAGCTAATATTTGGACATGACAGTGACCAGGTGATGTGGCCATAAAAGATATTTTTGATTTATTGATTAATCATTTAATCGATTAATTATTTATTGATTAATCAATTAATTATTTCTTTTTTTATTAATGACTTATTTAATTTAATTTCTAAAAGATAAATCTTCGGATGAAGCACTAGTGGTTTAGTTATGCTATTAGCCAATTGCTTAAGAAAATATTTTATGATAAACTTTTATTGATTTTAATTATGCAATTAATCAATCAATTATTGTACACCTCTCCCTCCCAATGCAGTCTCTATGTATGTGCTGCATTGCGGTATTGCCGGGCGCCGGAGGCGGCCCGGCAATGCCGCTCTGTATGATATTTAATTATTTGGCATGGGGGCAGTGTCCTATGAATGTTTCTGGACTTGTTTGTTTTCTTTCTTGTTTGTTGTACACCGCTCCTTTCCTATGCCATCTCCAGGCATTGCAAATCGTCATTGCCGGGCACCAAAGGGGGCTCGGCAGTGACGCACGCTGAAAGAGAGTACTCAGTTTTCACTCTGGTTGTTTGTTTGTTTTCTTGTTTTCTTGTTTGTTTTCTTGTTTGTTTGTCCGGGCGATATCTCAGCCCTCCTTTGAGCTAGGAAGCTGAAATTTCGGCACAATAGTGAGCAAGTCCTTTGTCAAAAGCGGTATTATTTTTTTTTGATTAATCAATAAATTGAGGAGTTATTTAATTATTCGCGATTAATTAAGTACTTATTTAATTAATCAAATTTCCTTTCTCTTCTGACCATTAACTCAGGCACCTTTTGAGTTAGGAAGCTGATATTTGGACATGCCAATGACCAGTAGTGTAGCAGCATAGCAAACCTGTTGTGCATTTTGTGATACAAGCACCAAATTTGGCACAAATGTACATTAATATGTTGCGAACATTTTCAGATATTGGGCCACTTGAAATTCCGTAATTCTTTTTTTCAAATTTTTTCAAATTTCGTAATTTCAAATTTTTCGGGTGACACCGTCACAATTTCGGTCTTCGAGGCCGGCCGATATAGTGGGGCGGCTTAGCCCAAATATTCAAAAGAATTGTGCATTTTGTGATACAAGCACCAAATTTGGCACAAATGTACATTAATATGTTGCGAACATTGTGTGGTCAGCAATGAAGACGAGAGTCTGAATTACATGTATGCAAAAGACCTTGTGAACCAGTGAAGCAAATACACGGGTAAGCATGAATTAAATCTAGGGCATGATATAATTTCCATGATGTTTACCTCTACACTCAATGGTGGAAGGAGGTAATGTTTTGATCCCAGCTTGTCTGTATGTCTGTTTGTCTGTTAGTCCACAAAATTCCAGACAAAGCTTGTAGTAGTGGTAGTTGTAGTGGTAGTGGTGATAACAGAAATTGTTATATAGAACTGAACTTATATTATTATTATATGCAGAAAATAACTTCATTTCTATATGCCCTGCAGTGGACAGGTTAATTGGTTTATGCACTGAAGGGGTCACCCTGGTGTGCACTGCTGTGTTCTGCCTCACTGAGTTGTTCAGGTATGATGTACTCAGCACAAGCTTCCGGTCGGCCCGGAGGTGGGGGTGCGGGGCCTGTCACGGAACGTCAAAACAAACGGCCTGCCGGGGCCGCCCAAAAGTCGGGCGTGAGGGTCGCGTCCACTAATGGAACGCCTCTCGCTTCCCAGATCGAGGGCCACGTGGTCAGGAGAACCTCGTCCCTTCCGGTCACACTTTGCCTATCGGCCGGCCTCGAAGACCGAAATTGTGACGGTGTCACCCGGAAAATTTGAAATTACGAAATTTGAAAAAATTTGAAAAAACAAATTACGGAATTTCAAGTGGCCCAATATCTGAAAATGTTCGCAACATATTAATGTATATTTGTGCCAAATTTGGTGCTTGTTTCACAAAATGCACAATTCTTTTGAATATTTGGGCTAAGCCGCCCCACTACAGGTGATTTGGCTGCAAAGGATATTTTTGATTTATTAATTAATCAATTAATCGATTAATTATTTAATTATTTGATTAATGACAAAAAAAATTTTTTTTTTTAAGTTACAGATTCTGATGAAATAGTGGTAGTTTATGTGTTCTCTGACCAAATTGATTAATAATTTAATTTTTTATGATTATTATTTATTTATTTTCATTATTAATCATTTATTTATTTTCTTTCTCATTTGGCCAATATCTCAGGCACCTTTTGAGCTGGGAAGCTAATATTTGGACATAAGTGACCAAGTGATGTGGCTATCAAGGATATTTTTGATTTATTGATTAATCATTTCATCTATTAATTATTTATTGATTAATCGATTAATTATTTATTGAGTAATCAATTAATTATTTAATTTTTCCTAAAAGACTTATTTAATTAAATTTCTAAAAGATACATCTTCGGATGAAGCACTAGTGGTTTAGTTATGCGATTAGCCAATTGATTATGAAAATATTTTGTGATAATCTTTAATTGATTTTAATTATACAATTAATCAATCAATTAGTGTTCACCTCTCACTCCCAATGCAGCCTCAATGAGCTGCACTGCGGTATTGCCGGGCGCCGGAGGCGCCCCGGCAATGCCGCGCTGCAGCATATTTAATTATTTGGCATGGGGCGGTGTACTTTGAATGTATGTGTACTTGTTGATTTATTGATTAATCAATTAATCAATTAATCGATTAATTATTTAATTATTTGATTAATGGCAAAAAAAATTTTTTTTTAAAGTTACAGATTTGGATGAAATGGTGATGGTTTATGTGTTATATTAGCGAATTGATTAATTGTACACCGCTCCTTTCCTATGCCATCTCCAGGCATTGCAAATCGTCATTGCTGGGCACCGAAGGGGGCTCGGCAGTGACGCGCGCTGAAAGAGAGTACTCAGTTTTCACTCTGGTTGTTTGTTTGTTGTACACCGCTCCTTTCCTATGCCATCTCCAGGCATTGCAAATCGTCATTGCTGGGCACCGAAGGGGGCTCGGCAGTGACGCGCGCTGAAAGAGAGTACTCAGTTTTCACTCTGGTTGTTTGTTTGTTTGTTTTCTTGTTTGTTTGTTTGTTGTACACCGCTCCTTTCCTATGCCATCTCCAGGCATTGCAAATCGTCATTGCCGGGCACCAAAGGGGGCTCGGCAGTGACGCACACTGAAAGAGAGTACTCAGTTTTCACTCTGGTTTCTTTCTTGTTTTCTTGTTTTCTTGTTTTATTTCTTGTTTGTTTGTCCGGGCAATATCTCAGCCATCCTTTGAGCTAGGAAGCTGAAATTTCGGCACAATAGTGAGCAAGTCCTTTGTCAAAAACGTTATTTTTTTTTTTTGATTAATCAATAAATTGAGGAGTTATTTAATTATTAGCGATTAATTAAGTACTTATTTAATTAATCAAATTTCCTTTCTCTTCTGACCATTAACTCAGGCACTTTTTGAGTTAGGAAGCTGATATTTGGACATGCCAATGACCAGGTGATTTGGCTGCAAAGGATATTTTTGATTTATTAATTAATCAATTAATCGATTAATTATTTAATTATTCGATTAATGACCAAAAAATTTTTTTTTTTAAGTTACAGATTCTGATGAAATAGTGGTAGTTTATGTGTTCTCTGACCAAATTGATTAATAATTTAATTTTTTTACGATTATTATGTATTTATTTTCATTATTAATCATTTATTTATTTTCTTTCTCATTTGACCAATATCTCAGGCACCTTTTGAGCTGGGAAGCTAATATTTGGACATGAGTGACCAAGGGATGTGGCTATCAAGGATATTTTTGATTTATTGATTAATCATTTCATCTATTAATTATTTATTGATTAATCGATTAATTATTTATTGAGTAATCAATTAATTATTTAATTTTTATAAATGACTTATTTAATTAAATTTCTGAAAGATACATCTTCGGATGAAGCACTAGTGGTTTAGTTATGCGATTAGCCAATTGATTATGAAAATATTTTGTGATAATCTTTTATTGATTTTAATTATACAATAAATCAATCAATTAGTGTACACCTCTCCCTCCCAATGCAGCCTCAATGAGCTGCACTGCGGTATTGCCGGGCGCCAGAGGCGCCCCGGCAATGCCGCGCTGCAGCATATTTAATTATTTGGCATGGGGCGGTGTACTTTGAATGTATTTGTACTTGTTGTACACCGCTCCTTTCCTATGCCATCTCCAGGCATTGCAAATCGTCATTGCCGGGCACCAAAGGGGGCTCGGCAGTGACGCACGCTGAAAGAGAGTACTCAGTTTTCACTCTGGTTTCTTTCTTGTTTGTTTGTTTTCTTTCTTGTTTGTTTGTCCGGACGATATCTCAGCCATCCTTTGAGCTAGGAAGCTGAAATTTCGGCACAATAGTGAGCAAGTCCTTTGTCAAAAACGGTATATATATTTTTTGATTAATCAATAAATTGAGGAGTTATTTAATTATTAGCGATTAATTAAGTACTTATTTAATTAATCAAATTTCCTTTCTCTTCTGACCATTAACTCAGGCACCTTTTGAGTTAGGAAGCTGATATTTGGACATGCCAATGACCAGGTGATTTGGCTGCAAAGGATATTTTTGATTTATTAATTAATCAATTAATCGATAAATTATTTAATTATTTGATTAATGCCAAAAAATAATTTTTTTTTTAAGTTACAGATTCTGATGAAATAGTGGTAGTTTATGTGTTCTGTGACCAAATTGATTAATAATTTAATTTTTTTATGATTATTATTTATTTCTTTTCATTATTAATCATTTATTTATTTTCTTTCTCATTTGGCCAATATCTCAGGCACCTTTTGAGCTGGGAAGCTAATATTTGGACATGAGTGACCAAGTGATGTGGCTATCAAGGATATTTTTGATTTATTGATTAATCATTTCATCTATTAATTATTTATTGATTAATCGATTAATTATTTATTGAGTAATCAATTAATTATTTAATTTTTTATAAATGACTTATTTAATTAAATTTCTAAAAGATTCACCTTCGGATGAAGCACTAGTGGTTTAGTTATGCGATTAGCCAATTGATTATGAAAATATTTTGTGATAATCTTTTATTGATTTTAATTATACAATTAATCAATCAATTAGTGTACACCTCTCCTTCCCAATGCAGCCTCAATGAGCTGCACTGCGGTATTGCCGGGCGCTGGAGGCGCCCCGGCAATGCCGCGCTGCAGCATATTTAATTATTTGGCATGGGGCGGTGTACTTTGAATGTATTTGTACTTGTTATTTTATTTTATTATTATTATTATTATTATTTATTTATTTATTTTCATTATTAATTATTTATTTATTTTCTTTCTCATCTGGGCAACATCTCAGGCACCTTTTGAGCTAGGAAGCTAATATTTGGACATGACAGTCATGACAGTGATGTGGCCATAAAGGATATTTTTGATTTATTGATTAATCATTTAATCGATTAATTAATTATTTATTGATTAATCAATTTATTATTTCATTTTTTTATTAATGACTTATTTAATTAAATTTCTAAAAGATACATCTTCGGATGAAGCACTAGTGGTTCAGTTATGCTATTAGCCAATTGATTAAGAAAATATTTCATGATAATCTTTTATTGATTTTAATTATGCAATTAATCAATCAATTATTGTACACCTCTCCCTCCCAATGCAGTCTCTATGTATGTGCTGCATTGCGGTATTGCTGGGCGCCAGAGGCGCCCCGGCAATGCCGCTCTGTAGGATATTTAATTATTTGGCATGGGGGCGGTGTACTTTGAATGTATCTGTCCTTGTTTTCTTGTTTTATTGTTTGTTTGTCCGGACGATATCTCAGCCATCCTTTGAGCTTGGAAGCTGAAATTTCACCAGAATCGTGAGCAAGTACTTTGTCAAAAAAGGGTATTTTTTGTTTTTTGATTAATTAATTAATTGATGTTCTTTAATTATTAGTGATTAATTAAGTACTTATGCATTTCCTTTCTCTTCTGGGCATTATCTCAGGCACCTTTTGAGTTAGGAAGATGATATTTGGACATACCAATAAACAAGTGATTTGGCTGTAAAATATATTTTTGATTTATTGATTAATCATTTAATTGTTTCGTTATTTCATTATTAGCGATTAATTAAGTACTTATAAATTTACTTTCTCTTCTGACCATTATCTCAGGCACCTTTTGAGTTAGGAAGCTGATATTTGGACATGCTAATGACCAAGTGATTTGGCTGCAAAGGCTATTTTTGATTTATTGATTAATTTTTTTTTATTTTTTTTTTATTATTATTATTTTTTTTGTATACAAGATCGAGGCTCGTGAAAGAGCGAACATTAATCACACAGAAAGACAAACCGACACATAAAACATATAACATCGGGAGCGGTAGACAAGATGGGGAGAGAGGGGGAAGGACACAAACACAACATTTGAGAGCAGGGACCGAGAGACATGGAGACATCGAGAGATCTGAGAGAGGGCGAGGGCTTTGGGGGGCGGGGGGGGCATGGGAAGGGGGCGGTGGGAGAGGTATAAAACATATGGACACTACCAGGACTTCCAGGAAAGAAGTTGGAATTTCAAACAAGGTGGATCTGGGGTGAATTAGCGGGGGTAGAAAAGATCAAGGTTTTGGATGGGGGAAGATAAGAGATGGTGGTGAACAGCTGTTTTAAAGACCTGGAGGGAGGAGTGGGATTGAAGGGAGTGAGGGAGTTTGTTCCAGAGGCGGGAGAAAAGAGGAATGAAAGAGTGAAGGTGAGCAGAGAGCCGAGATTTCGGCAGTTTAACCATCAGAGGGTTGCTGGCAGATCTTGTGCGACCTGTAGGAATATTTGGGGGACAGAGCACAGAGAGAGCTGGGGGTGCAAGGCCGGAGAGGAGTCGGTAGAAGACAGAAAGACCACCTACCTGCCTGCGGTGAGTGAGTGAAAGGCCCTCAGAGATAGCTTCATCGCGGGAGATTCCAATAATTCTGAAAGCTTTGGTTTCAACAGCGTGAAGCCGAGCGAGGTGTGAGGCAGGAGCACCGGCCCATAGGGGAGAACAGTATTCCATTGAGCTGCGGATGAAAGCCTTGTATGTGGTGAGGAGCTCAGGTGTGCCGAGGAAGGACTTCGCACGACGGAGGATGCCCAGTCGGCGACTGGCTTTGGAGGCCAGCTTGGAAATGTGGTTTTCCCAAGAAAGATCATGGCAGATAGTGAGACCCAAAATCTTGAGCGACAGAACTTCTTGGAGAGGATTGTTGAGAAAGTAGATGGGAGGGTTGTCCAGTCGATCTTTTCGGAGAGACATAGTAAGAGTGTGAGATTTGTCAGGATTGAAAGACATGTTCCACTTGTTTGACCAGTCTGTGATTTTGTCCAGGTCTTCAGAGAGTGAGGAGGCAGCAGACTGCCGATCTGAGGGAAGAGGATTAGAGCGGCAGAGAGTGGAGTCATCAGCAAAGAGATAGAGAGGATTTTCGAGAGAGTCAGAGAGATCATTGATGAAGACCAGAAAAAGCACGGGGCCCAGAACACTGCCTTGGGGAACTCCAGCCTGAACAGGAAGAGGAGATGAGAGAAACCCATTCAGGGCCACACGTTGACGACGACTAGAGAGAAAGTCCGCCAGCCATGCGTGGAGATTTCCATGGATACCAAAGGAGGAGAGTTTGGTGAGCAGAGCGGGGTGCCAGACCGTGTCGAAGGCACGTGATATGTCGAGGGAGACAGCTCTAATTTCCTGTTTGGCATTGAGGACCTCCATCCATTGTTGAGACAGCAGAAGCAGCATGTCCAGAGTAGAGTGACCTGGTCTGAAACCAAATTGATGATCAGAGATCAAGCCATTGGAGAAGAGGAAAGATTTCATATCCGAAGCAATGATGGATTCCATGACTTTGCTGATAATTGGGAGAAGGCTGATTGGTCTGTAGTTGCTAGGATCTGTTTTTGCACCTTTTTTGTGCAAAGCGGTGATGTTGGCTGATTTCCAAGCAGATGGCAGTTGACCTTGAGCAAAAGAGAGGGTGAAGAGAACAGAGAGAGGGTGAGATAGAGCAGCAGAGCAGGATTTTAGGACCCGTGGGCTGATGCCGTCGGGTCCAGTTGCAGAATCAGAGTCGAGGGTTGACAGAAACTTTTCCACCTTGTCAGGAGGAAAGGACACGGACTCCAGGAGCAGCAGGGTACGACTGGGTATGGTGGGTACAGAGAGGGATGGGTTTGGGACACAAGATTTAGAGGCAAACACAGAGTTGAGGCATTCAGCTTTTTCACGTGCGGAGTCAGCTGTGTAGCCGTTTGAGGTAAGGGAGGGGATGGAGGGGGAACAAACACCAGAAACGGATTTGACCAGACACCACCAGGATTTGGAAGAGGGAGACAGATAAGAGAGTTCGGCCTTGAGAACGGAGAGATATTGTTTCCTGGCTCTCCTGAGGGTGGACACACACTTGTTTCGGGCTTTGTGAAAGGAAATGAGATTTCCTTCCGTTGGATTTGCTTTCCAGGAGACGAAGGCAAGTTGTTTCTGGGCAACAGCCTCACCACAAGATTCCGTGTACCATGGACGGGAGGAAGGGTATGACAACTGAAGACGAGATGGGATAAATCTGTGCATGAGAGAGAGCAATTTACTTTGGAAGAATTCCCAGGATGAGTTGATGTCAGAGGTGGTAGAGATGGGAGACCAGTCCAGATGATTGATGGCTGCTTGAAGACCGTGCCAGTTGGCCTGAGTGAAATGCCAGACTCGTCGACGCTGAGCAGGCTCCCTGAGGATGGTCTGAGAGATGTCCACTTTAACAAGGACATGATCAGATGATCCGATCGGAGCAGAAGAAGAGCAGCAGACATTTTCAGGGAAGTTAGTCATAACCAAGTCCAGAAGAGAAGATGTTCCGTTGACTGAGATCCGGGTCGGGAAATTGACAGATTGTGTCAGTCCCAATGAGTCGCAGAAGTCCTTTGCTGAGGAGCCATGGCTGGTGAGAGAGGTACCCACACCCAGCCAACTGGCATGATGACAGTTGAAATCACCACATATGAGGAAGAGAGAGTTGGGATGAGTAGATAGAAGTTGGTCCATATCATCAGACAGCGAGATGTAGATGGAGTCATCACTGTTTGGTGGACGGTACAACACACATATGAACAAGAGGTGGGAGCGAAGGGGAAGCCGTAGCCATAGGTATTCCTGGGGGTGAGGTGGAGAGAGTGCAGTGCAGGGCGAGTGAGGAAGAGAGTTTTTGATAAAGATAGCAACCCCGCCTCCAGGACGAGGCTCAGGTCTATCATACCGGAGGAGGGAGTAGCCCGGGAGAGATACTATGGAATCAGAGACATCATAAAGGAGGAAAGTTTCTGTTAAGCAGATCACGTCTGGTTTGACAGCAGCAACCTGTATGGAGAGATCAGTTAAGTTTGAACGAAGGCCCCGGATGTTTGAGGTCCATACCGTTAATGAAGAGGAAGGGGGAGCATCAGATACAGAACAGGGGGGAGGAGGGGTAGGGTAAGATGTGGAAGAGGTGGAAGAGGTAGGGAGAGCTGTTGAAGGTGTGTCAGAGATTTCAGAATAGCTCGGAGAAAGGGAAGGATGGGGCGGACAAAAGGTTTGATGGTGATTGGGTGAGCCACAATGAGGTGTTATTTGAGGAGGGGGAAGAGCGAGGCAGAAGGTTGGGGGAGATGGAGGTGAGAGTTTGAAGGGGGAAGAAGCGGGGAGGACGCTTTGAGGAGGGGGAGTGAGATGGGGGAAATTGAGAAGCAATGAGGGTGGGGAGATTTGAAGGGGAGGGGTGAGGGGGGAGTTTGGGAGGGAAGGGACAAGGGGAGGGATTTGAAAGGGATGGGATATGGGGGAGATTTGGAGGGGAGGGGTGAGGCAGGAGTCTAGGAGGGGAGGGGCGAGGGGGCGTCTTGGCGGGGAGGGGTGAGGGGGTAGTTTAGGAGGGAGGGGGCAAGGGGGGAGATTTGAAAGGGATGGGTGATGGGGAAGATTTGGAGGGGAGGGGTGATGGGGAAGATTTGGAGGGGAGGGGTGATGGGGAAGATTTGGAGGGGAGGGGTGATGGGGAGGATTTGGAGGGGAGGGGTTATGGGGAAGATTTGGAGGGGAGGGGTGAGATTGGATTTTTGAAAGTGTACGATTTATGGGAAACGAACATTTATTGCAAAATGAGTTTCTTGTGACCTTCGAGTTAAAAATAAGTTTAAGGACGCTGGATGGAGGATGGAGTGCAGGAGAGTTTAGGGAATGTAGAAAAAAGGCACTATAGGAGATGGGTATTTTTTTTTGGGATGAATTGATTTGGTGAGCAAGTCGAAAGCAGCCTTTTAAAGAAGAAGAAAAAGGTGTTATAAAATATGACGGAATACATAACTTGAGGGGAAAGTGTAAACATTGAAGGTTAATGAGTGAAAACTATCTGGGGAAATGGGGGAGAAACACGTGGTCGAAGAACGAACGAACGAATAAGAATGAATAAACGAATGAGAACAGAGAAGGAATTATTTTTTTTTATTTTTTTTTTTGAGTTGAGATTTACACAAGGAAGTAGGCTATGGGTGAAAAGACTGGGAATACAGAGAACGAAAGTTATTGGATCACAAACGACGGACCGCTGAGAGAAAAACAAAGCCTCAAGGTTGTACAGTGCACACTGTACAAGGCCTCAAGACACGACACGAATTAACACGATTTTCAATACAGGTATGAAAGATTTGCACCGAAAAATCTTCGTCGGGACACAATATACGTACAACACCATAAATAAATACAGTTTTAACGAAAATACAAATGGGAACAATCACTTAACTTCGATTTCAAATCGTTCGCGACGCGGCAAAGGCCTTGCTCGCGACACGGCAAACAGACGATCAATTTATGAAAGATAAACACCGAGAAACAACCAAAGTTGCACACAATAACTTCACACACCGAAAGATGCATAATTAAAATCAATCAAAGATTGTCATAAAATATTTTCTAAATCATATGGCTAATAGCATAACTAAACCACCAGTGCTTCATCTGAAGATGCAACTTTTAGAAATTTAATTAAATAAGACATTCATCAAAAATTAAATAATTAATTTATTAATCAATAAATTAATCAATTAATCGAAATCAATTAATCGAAATCAAATCGAAAAAAATCAATTAAATCACCAAAAGATTAATTAATTAATTAATCGATTAATTATTTAATTATTCGATGAATAACTTAATTAATTAATTTTTTTTAAGTTACAGATTCGGATGAAATGGTGGTGGTTGATGTATTCTATTAGCGAATTGATTAACTATTTAATTTTTTATGATGATTATTTATTTATTTTCATTATTAATTCTTTATTTATTTTACTTCTCATCTGGGCAATATCTCAGGCACCTTTTGAGCTGGGAAGCTAATATTTGGACATGACAGTGTCCAGGTGATGTGGCTATAAAGGATATTTTTGATTTATTGATGAATCATTTCATTGATTAATTTATTCATCGATTAATAAATTAATTATTCAATTTTTTATTCAAGACTTTTCAAATTATATTTCTAAAAGACAATCTTTGGATGAAGCACAAGTGGTTTAGTTATGCTATTAGCCAATTGATTAAGAAAATATTTTATGATTATCTTTTATTGATTTTAATTATGCAATTAATCAATCATTCATTCATTCATTCTCCCTCCCAACAGAGTACCTTTGAGCTACACTGCGGTATTGCCGGGCGCCGGAGGTGCCCCGGCAATGCCGCGCTGGGGGATATTTAATTATTTGGCATGGGGGAGGTGTACTATGAATGTATCTTTACTTGTTTTCTTTCGTGTTTGTTTGTCCGGGCGATATCTCAGCAATCCTTTGAGCTAGGAAGCTGAAATTTCAGCACAAGAGTAAGCAAGTACTTTGTCAAAAACTGTAATTTTTGTTTTTTGATTAATCGATTAATTGATGAGTTATTTAATTATCAGCGATTATTTAAGTACTTAGACATTTCCTTTCTTTTCTTGCCATTATCTCAGGCACCTTTTGAGTTAGGAAGCTGAAATTTGGACAATGACCAAGTTATTTGGCTGCAAAGGATATTTTTGATTTATTGAGTAATCAATGAATCGATTCATTCTTTTTTGATTGATCAATTAATCAATTAATTATTTAATTTTTGATTAATGAATTTAATTAATTTTGAAAAGGTTACAGCTTTGGATGAAACACTGGTTGTTGAGGTATGCTATTAGCCAATTGATTAAGAAATTAATTTATGATTATTATTTATTGATTTTAATTACTCAATTAATCAATCAATTATTGTACACCTACCTCTCCCTCCCAATATCATCTCGTTGTGCTGCATGGCGGTATCACCGGGCGCCGAAGGCAAGAGACCGAAGGCGCCCCGGCAATGTCGTGCTGGATGATGTTATTTAGTTATTTGGCATGGGGGAACAATCTTTGCAGATTTGCAGAACCTCACTGCAGAAAACTCTTTTTTTTCAAAATCAAAAAGCAACATTTCTGATTAATCAACACCTCACTTCAACTATTTATTATCAGAAATAACTTGTTTCATGATCAAAAGAATACAAAGTATCACAAGCAAATGTGCAATTATTTGCAAGATGTCAGTGGTTAGGCAATGTGCTGAAGCCAAACACAGAAGCAGTTCAGCATTAAAAGGAGTATCATATTCAAGTTATAGTCGTAACTTTAAGAGATTATAATTGATGCAAAATCGGTGAATAGCTTTCAGTCTAAATAAAAAAGAGCGTTTCACTCTTTAACTACCAAAAGCAAAATCATGTCTTGTCTTGGATATGCTTCCCTTATCAAGGAATGACTTACAGATTTTGTGTCTTGTAGTGAGGCCATCTGCAGGAACGTGTTGGGTAAAGCTCTGGATGAACAGTTCTCCAAGTCTTTTGTCTTTAAAAGTGAATCTCCTTTCTTCTGATAAACGGTTGGGCAAACACCAGAAATATCGACCTACAGAAATGAGATCACCTTTTGATTTAGCATAGAATGCTTTACAATGGCTGTAGAGTAACTCCTTTCAATCATAATATTGGAGTTTAATTATAAATGGGTGTCATAGTAGAAAAAGCAAATAATAATAACAATGCTTTCTTTCATTATAGGCCGTTTTGCAGCTTCAATTACGAATGTATACCTTCCACTTCCTCTGCATTATCCCGACATTCTTTATCTTATTTTACAATAACCGTGTGTATGTGGATGTGTAAGTGTAAGTGTAAGTGTAAGTGTAAGTGTATATATATATATATATATATATATATATACTGTATATATATATATATATACTGTATATATATATATATATATATATATATATATATATATATATATATATATATATATATGTATGTATATATATATATATATACTGTATATATATATATATATATATATATATATATATATATATATATATATATATATATATATATATATATATATATATATATATATATGTATGTATATGTATATGTATATGTATATATATATATATATATATATATATATATATATATATATATATATACATATACATACAAACATATATGCAAGCCAACATTCCACACAAATGAGGGCAAATAAAATGTTAATCTACAAGCCAGGTCTATGACTTTTGCAATAAAACACAACATGCTTCAGCTATCTTCATAATCTCTGCTTACCTGATGTTTTCCCCCTGCTCCACCAGGACACGAATGAAAATAATGAATGATCGTTTTAAGCCCATTTTCCCTGCTAGAGCAGGGGTTAGCCATGCGGGCCCCATGACAATCATGGTTTCCTGTTTGAGGCAATGTTTTTATGGCCGGATGCCCTTCCTGACGCCAACCCTTAGTCGCCTCTTTCGATGCGCAGGGATACGGTGTACCTATTCTAAATCGGGGTACACACCGTGATCATTCATCCCAGCAAGCTGGTACTCAATTTGCCGACCTCGGGAGGATGACAGACTGAGTCAACCCCCCTGGCGTTAATTCAGCAATCGACCGGTATTCGAACCCAGGATCCGAGCATCCCAAGCCGGCACCCTAACCGCTCAGCCAACACCAGGCTTCCACCAGGACACGAATCACAATTAACTCTTCTGACATTATTTCAATACATTCTCCCTTCATAAAAGGTGATTTATGATCAATTTCAATCAACCCATCTGTCACATGATTCACATAAGAGGTCCATCTGTAAGTACAGTAGTAAGATTGTATGGTATGTTTCACTGTGTGGTAAAGTTTACCTCGTCCAGCTTCTCCTGGCCTGTGAAAGGCAGAGAGTTCTGCAATGCACTCAGCAATCCACGTTTCACGTTCAGCACCCAAAAAGGCTCATCCATCAATGGGCAAAGATGTGAAACAACTCCATCTTGGAATGAGAAGTGCAGGGGAAAGTGCTCCAAAGCCTCACTGCAGAAATTGAAAAACAATGCCTCTTTCAGTCATCATATTAATCAGACTAGCAATGGTACCCGCCCTATGGGCGGGGTTTCAATTGGGAAGCCCAAATGAAAAGGAGAAATATCAGAAATTGAAGGCTTTTTTTTATTTTAAACGATTCATATAAACATCCGTTGAATCATATCACACGCAAATCATCAAAATCTAGAGTACATGGCGCCCATTTTGAAAAAAGATTGAATTCTGCAAAACGGAAGCGGCCGCTACACTCAATCTCAGTCGCACGTTTATGTGTGAAGAGTGCGCGCCGAATCTGTAACACGGAAGCGGCCGCTACACCTGTTTCTCAGTAGCTTTGCACACGCTGCCATGTTACTTCGGAGCCGCACGTTTATATCAGAAGAGTTTGTCAGGAGTCGATCTACTCTATCCTGGTACGTAGAATAAACAGTATTTGTCGAATTTCAACAAAAGCCACATCACTGTTCATATCGGTAAATATTATTCCATCGTGTTTGGAAAAATTGGAAAATTGGAAAACTTGGAAAAATAATATAGCCAATTTTACTCCCAGGGGTCCCAGGAATACCCACCCAAAATATCGTTGCGATCGGTTGAGCCGTTTTTGCGGTACCTTCGAACGGACGGACGGACATTTGGTGAATTATGGTAAGATATCTCAGGAGTAAAAATTAAAATGTTTAATTCCAAATATATTACTCAAATTTAATCTTTGTCCCCCCCCCCCCCCCCCCCCCACCCTCCACCTGCCCTCTACGATCCATTCGTCTTTGCTACTCTTCCACTTTCTCCCTTCCCTCCTCCTCACTCTCCATATGACACTCGATAAAAGCTGTTTCTCTTGCAGATCAGAGGCAGAAGTGCATTCATGGATTGGCCATTACTCAGAATATATGTCATCACTGAGCTGGTTCACTGCTTCTCCACAACTTTATGTCTCGCTTCTCTTGAAAGCTCCTCATCTCAACATACTCCAAGTGATAATGTGTGACATTAAAATCTTATTTTAACCCGCTCCTGAACGGTGCTTCTCCACCACATTATGTCTGATTTCTTTGCAAAGCTCCTTGGTCTTCATGTTTGCCTTGTGGGTTGATCAAGTCTGTTTCTGGTGTTTGTTCCCCCCTCCATCCCCTCCCTTAAATCAAACGGCGACACAGCTGACACCGCACGTGAAAAAGCCGAATGCCTCAACTCTGTGTTTGCATCAAAATCTTGTGTCCCGAACCCATCTCTCTCTGTACCCACCTTTCCCAGTCGAACTCAGCTGCTCCAGGACTCTGTGTCCTTCTCTCCTGACAAGGTGGAGAAGTTTTTGTCAAACCTCGACTCTGATTCTGCAACTGGACCAGACGGCATCAGCCCACGGGTCATAAAATCCTGTTCTTCTACTCTATCTCACCTTCTCTCTGTTCTCTTCGCCCTCTCTTTTGCTCAAGGTCATCTGCCATCAGCTTGGAAATCAGCCAACATTACAGCTTTACACAAAAAGGTGCAAAAACAGATCCTTGCAACGACAGACCAATCAGCTTGCTCCCAATAATCAGCAAGGTTATGGAATCGATCATCGCTTCTGACATCAAATCCTTCCTCTTCTCCAATGGCTTGATCTCGGAGCATCAATTTGGATTCATACCAGGTCATTCTACTCTGGACATGCTGATTCTGCTGTCTCAACAATGGATGGAGGTCCTTAATGCCAAACAGGAAATCAGAGCTGTCTCCCTTGACATATCATGTGCCTTTGATACAGTCTGGCACCCCGTTCTGCTCTCCAAACTCTCCTCCTATGGTATCCATGGAAATCTCCAAGCATGGCTTGCGGACTTCCTCTCTGGTCGTAGTCAACATGTGGCCCTGAATGGATTTCTCTCATCTCCCCTTCCTGTTCAGGCTGAAGTTCCCCAAGGCAGTGTCCGGGGCCCTGTGCTTTTTCTGGTCTTCATCAATGATCTCTCCGTCTCTCTGGAAAATCCTCTCTATCTCTTTGCTGATGACTCCACTCTATGCCGCTCCATTCCTCAACCCTCAGATCGGCAGTCTGCAGCCTCCTCACTCCCTGCAGACCTGGACAAAATCACAGACTGGGCAAACAAGTGGGACATGTCTTTCAATCCTGACAAATCTCACACTCTATGTCTCTCCGAAAATATCTTCTGGAAAACCCTCCCATCTACTTTCTGAACAATCCTCTCCAAGAAGTTCTGTCACTCAAGCTTTTGGGTCTCACTATCTGCCTTGATCTTTCCGAGGAAAACCACATTTCCAAGCTAGCCTCCAAAGCCAGTCACCGACTGGGCATCCTCCGTCATGCGAGGTCCTTCCTTGGCACACCTGAGCTCCTCACCACAAAAAGGCTTTCATCCGCAGATCAATGGAATACCGTTCTCCCCTCTGGGCTGGTGCTCCTTCCTCACACCTAGCTGGGCTTCACGCTGTTGAAACCAAAGCTTTCAGAATCATTGGAATCTCCCGCGATGAAGCTCACTCCAAGGTCCTTTCACTCACTCACCGCAGGCTGGTTGGTGGTCTTTCTGTCTTCTACTGACTCCTCTCCGGCCGGGGTCCCCCAGCTCTGTCTGTGCTCTGTCCCCCAAATATTCCGACAGGTTGCACAAGATCTGCCTGAAACACTCTTCTGTTAAACTGCCAAAATCAAGATTTTCTATTCACCTTCACTCTTTCATTCCTCTTTTCTTCCGCCTCTGGAGCAAACTCTATTCAATCCCACTCCTCCCTCCAGGTATTTAAAACAGCTGTTCACCACCATCTCTTGTCTTCCCCCATCCAAAACCTTGATCTTTTCTACCCCCGTTAATTCACCCCAGATCCACCTTATTGAAATTCCGACTTCTTTCCTGGAAGTCCGAGCAGTGTCCATGTGTTTTATACCTCTCCCAACCCCCTCGCCCCTTCCCGTGCCTCCTCCCCCCTCCCTTCCCGTGCCTCCTCCCCCCAAGCCCTTTACCTCCCACAGATCTCCCGATGTCCCTGCTCTCAAATGTTGTACTTGTGTGCTTTCCTCTCTCTCCCCACCTTGTCTCCCGCTCCCTTTATCTTATGTTTCATGTGTCAGTTTGTCTTTTTGTGATTAATGCTTGCTCTTACACGAGCCTCAATCTTGTATCCAAAAAAAAAGAAAAAAAAAAGTGAGTTGCCCGTTTAAACTCCTGAGATAAGTGGGGAGCTTAATTTTAAGATAAACAACTGATTACTTTCAGGTGAAACCTATTACACTTATTTTCTTCCCTGGCATTAATTTTTAATTTTAATTTACTAAAAAGAAATAGTATGCCATTAATTAGTGAAAGAGTTTGAATACTTATTCAACTGAGAATCATCTGATTTTTCTCTGTTAATCGAACTTCTTCACATTTTATTTGCGTTTTTTAACTTTATCACTTTGGAGTAGTTAGTGAGAATCTACATATATATATATTCAGTTTTATTTGAAAGCATCATGAAATAAGCTCAGGTGGTATCAAAATATAAAAACTTGGGAGGGGGTGGGGCTGAATATTTTTTCAGGCAACTGTACCTCACTTGATACAGATCTTAAGGAAGGGCCACCTTTAGTTTACTACTATTCTGCCTTTTGTGTGTATGACAAAGAGTCACCAATATCACTCTCAATTTCTTGATTCTTGCACATCTACCCTCCTCCACATGTTATTCCCCTTCTCCACCTGGAGCACTACAAGTCAAGGCAAAAACTGTGTTCACTTACCCTATAGTTTATTCACCAATGACAAGTCTTAAACTAAAATAAATATATTAAAAACAAGAGGAGAATTGCTTTGCAATTCTTTGCAAAGTCCAAAAAGGGTATAATTCTATGAAAAATTGACGAAGACCGAACCGAATTTCCGTTCTCAAGACCGAACTCTCTTATCTGTCTCCCTCTTCCACATCCTGGTGGCGTCTGGTCAAATCTGTTTCTGGTGTTGTGTCCCCCTCCATCCCCTCCCTCACCTCAAACGGCTACAGGGTTGACTCTGCACGTGAAAAAGCTGAATGCCTCTGAATGCCTCAACTGAAGCTGAATGCCCCAACTCTGTGTTTGCCTCTAAATCTTGTGTCCCAAACCCATCCCTCTCTGTACCCACCGTACCCAGTCGTACCAGGCTGCTCCTGGACTCTGTGTCCTTTCCTCCTGACAAGGTGGAAAAGTTTCTGTCAACCCTCGACTCTGATTCTGCAACTGGACCTGACGGCATCAGCCCACGGGTCCTAAAATCCTGTTCTTCCGCTCTTTCACTCCCTCTCTCTGTTCTCTTCACCCTCTCTTTTGCTCAAGGTCATCTACCATCTGCTTGGAAATCAGCCAACATCACCGCTTTGCACAAAAAAGGTGCAAAAACAGATCCTCGCAACTACAGACCAATCAGCCTCCTCCCATTTATCAGCAAAGTCATGGAATCCATCATTGCTTCAGATATGAAATCTTTCCTCTTCTCCAATGGCTTGATCTCTGATCATCAATTTGGTTTCAGACCTGGTCACTCTACTCTGGCCATGCTGCTTCTGCTTTCTCAACAATGGATGGAGGTCCTCAATGCCAAACAGGAAATTAGAGCTGTCTCCCTTGACATATCACATGCCTTCGATACGGTCTGGCACCCCACTCTGCTCACCAAACTCTCCTCCTTTGGTGTCCATGGAAATCTCCACGCATGGCTGGCGGACTTCCTCTCTAGTCGTAGTCAACGTGTGGCCCTGAATGGGTTTCTCTCATCTCCTCTTCCTGTTCAGGCTGGAGTTCCCCAAGGTAGTGTTCTGGACCCTGTGCTTTTCCTGGTCTTCATCAATGATCTCTCTGACTCTCTTGAAAATCCTCTCCATCTCTTTGCTGATGACTCTACTCTCTGTCGCTCCATTCCTCATCTCTCAAATCGGCAGTCTGCAGCCTCCTCACTCTCTGCAGACCTGGACAAAATCACAGACTGGGCAAACAAGTGGAACATGTCTTTCAATCCTGACAAATCTCACACTCTTACAATGTCTCTCCGAAAAGACCGACTGGACAACCCTCACATCCACTTTCTGAATAATCCTCTCCAAGAAGTTGTGTCACTCAAGCTTTTGGGTCTCACTATCTGCCATGATCTTTCCTGGGAAAACCACATTTCAAATCTGGCCTCCAAAGCCAGTCGCCGACTGGGCATCCTCCGTCGTGCGAAGTCCTTCCTTGGCACACCTGCGCTCCTCACCACATACAAGGCTTTCATCCGCAGCTCAATAGAATACTGCTCTCCCCTCTGGGCTGGTGGTCCTGCCTCACACCTAGCTCGTCTTCACACTGTTGAAACCCAAAGCGTTCAGAATCATTGGAATCTCCCGCGATGAAGCTAACTCCAAGGGCCTTTCACTCACTCACCGCAGGCAGGTTGGTGGTCTTTCCGTCTTCTACGGACTGCTCTCTGGCCTTGCCCCCCCCCCCCCAGCTCTCTCTGGGCTCTGTCCCCCAAATATTCCTACAGGTTGCACAAGATCTGCCTGCAACCCTCTTATGGTTAAACTGCCAAAATCAAGACACTCTGCTCACCTTCACTCCTTCATTCCTCTTTTCTCCCACCTCTGGAACAATCTCCCTCACTCTCTTCAATCCCAATCCACCCTCCAGGTCTTTAAAACAGCTGTTCACCACCATCTCTTATCTTCCCCCCATCCAAAACCTTGATCTTTCTACCCCTGCTAATTTCACCCCAAATTCACTTTCTTGAAATACCAACTTCTGTCCTGGAAGTCCTTGGTGTCCTTGTGTTTTATACTTCTCCCACCCCCCCCACCCCCCTTCCCACGCCTCCTCCCCCCAAGCCCTCTCCCTCCCACATATCTCCCTGCCCTCAAATGTTATGTTTGTGTGCTTCCCCCTTCTCTCCCCCATCTTGCCTTCCGCTCCCTCTTTTTATATATCTTGTTTGTCTGGTTGATTTGTTTGTGAAATAAGTGTTAGCAGCTCTTTCACGAGCTTTCTCGATTTCTCGATTCAGTATACAAAAAAAAAAAAAAAAAAAACCATGAATCTTGAACTTGTTCTGTAACTTATCAAAATAAAGCGAAGTACCAAGTTTCAGTTGAATATGTTAAAGGGTATGGGGAAAAAGTTTGGAAAACCACAGGTGGGATGGATGGAAACAGACAGACATATGAACAGACAGAGAGCAAACCTATAGTCCTTTCCGGTGAAACTGGTAGGAGCTAATAATAGGTGTGCATGGGGCCCAAAATGATTCTTCCATTTCATGTATGTACAACCTATGATGACAAGGACAATGATGATGTGACCTACCAGTTAAGCCTGATAGAGGATTATACGAATTCTGCTCGAATGAAAACAAAAGCTTTCTATCATCACAGTTACAATTTGGGAAGGTACAATTCATGGAAGACAATCAAACCAGATTTTGACTGCCAAAAAAAAAAATACATAAAGGAAGATAAAAAATAAATAAACAAGAAGACGTCATGCATAGCACGATACTTGCAAAATCCGCCCCCCCCCCCCCCCCCAAAAGTTTTCCATTGAAACAGCAAATTGTCCATTTCATGAAGATTAAAATTTACAATCTCAATCAAAGCTCGGGTCAACAGGATGAAAAGTGACGATTTTTCAGATGAAAAATGATGATTTTAGAAGTTTGACCTTGAGTTGACCTTTGACCTTTTGACCTCATAAATAGTTGGTTTCCCAATTCATTGAGGCAATGCACAAATGCTGCTCTATTTTCAAGTCAATCGGATGAAAATTGATGGGTTTTCAGATGAAAATTGATGATTTTTGGAAGTTTGACCTAGAGTTGACCTTTGACCTTTGGACCTCAAAAATAGTTGGTTTTCCTATTTATTGATACAATGTGCAAATACTGTTCAATTTCCAAGTCAATCGGACGAAAATTGACGGTTTTTCAGATGAAAATTGATGATTTTGGAAGTTTGACCTTCAGTTGACCTTTGACCTCCAAAAATAGTATGTTTCCCAATTTAGTGACTCGATATGCAAATGCTGTTCAATTTTCAAGTTAATCGGTTGAGAATTGATGGCTTTTTGGATGAAAATTGATGACTTTTAAAATTCGACCTTGAGTTGACCTCACTTGATACTATCAAAATAAAGCGAAGTACCAAGTTTCAGTTGAATATGTTAAAGGGTATGGGGAAAAAGTTTGGAAAACCACAGGTGGGATGGATGGAGACAGACAGACATATGAACAGACAGAGAGCAAACCTATAGTCCTTTCCAGTGAAACTGGTAGGGGCTAATAAATAGGTGAGCATGGGGCCCAACATGATTCTTCCATTTCATGTATGTACAACCTATGATGACAAGGAAAATGATGATGTGACCTACCAGTTAAGCTTGATAGAGGATTATACGAATTCTGCTCTCATGAAAACAAAAGCTTTCTACCATCACAGTTACAATTTGGGAAGGTACAATTCATGGAAGACAATCAAACCAGATTTTGCCTGCCAAAAAAAAAATACATAAAGGAAGATAAAAAATAAATAAACAAGAAGACGTCATGCGTAGCACGATACTTGCAAAATCCACCCCCCCCCCCCCCCCAAAAGTTATTTCATGAAGATTAAAATTTACAATCTCGATCAAATCTCGGGTCAACAGGATGAAAAGTGACGATTTTTCAGATGAAAAATGATGATTTTAGAAGTTTGACCTTGAGTTGACCTTTGACATTTTGACCTCATAAATAGTTGGTTTCCCAATTCAGTGAGGCAATGCACAAATGCTGTTCTATTTTCAAGTCAATCGGATGAAAATTGATGATTTTGGAAGTTTGACCTAGAGTTGACCTATGACCTTTTGACCTCAAAAATAGTTGGTTTTCCTATTTATTGACACAATGTGCAAATACTGTTCAATTTCCAAGTCAATCAGATGAAAATTGACGGTTTTTCAGATGAAAATTGGTTTTGGAAGTTTGACCTTCAGTTGACCTTTGACCTTTTGACCTCATAAATAATTGGTTTCCCAATTCAGTGAGGCAAAGCACAAATGCAAAAAGGTCAAAACCTTTTGACCTCAAAAATAGGATTTTTAACATTCGTCTCCAAAACCATATTCCAAAACTCTCAATCTTCTTCTTTCCTTTATTTTTCACTGCCTAAGACTCACATTTGTACATCGTCTATGACTGCAATAAATACATTGCAACTGGGATTGAATACCAGAGCATTCGCCTGGCCCAACCTCCTCTTGGTTTGTATTGTCACATCTTTGTTTTTCCAGATCTTTGTCAATCCTGACATTGCTATTCTTCCCAACATTAACCATCTTATGAATTTCTCTTCCACATTCTCTGCTCGCTTCAATCTTAGAACCAAGGAAGATGAAACTTTTCATTATTTCCACACGATTGTCTCCCAATCTTCTCACATCGATCTTCTCAGTTGACAAGATTTTAGTCTTTTCAGGTTTAAATAAAGACCAGCCTTTCCACTTTTCTTCTTCATTGTCTGCAAAAGTTATTTTTACTTTCCGCCAACAGAGTGCTGAGTGGGTATCATAAGCATATCTTACATTGATGCTTAATACATCTTCCTCCAATCCTGACTCCCCCCTCTATGTCATCCAAGTTAGATTTCCCCATGATGTACTCACCATACAGATTGAACAAGTAAGAGGAGAGAATGAACACCTGTCTGACTTCTTTCCCAACTCCAAACCATCCTGTCTCTCCATACTCTGTTCTTACTGTAGATTATTCTTTAATGTACAAGCTTCTTATCAGACATATCAGGTGTTCCGTCTGACATCTCCATTTCTCTCAACATAATCCACATCAATTCATGATGAACACAATTGAAAGCTTTGCTATCTATACTACAAGAAAGATGTCTGTTTGTCTGTCTGTGTGTCGCCATTTTTCTCATAGATGCCCAAACTGATCTTCGTCAAACTTTCAGTGGTTCATCTGTGAGTGCCAGGGAGTGCTGTAGGCAAAAAAAAAAAAAAAAATTGCTCCATAGTGCCTAAAGTTTAGGCCCCTAAACCTTTGTGGCGATGTAAACGGTAATATTAAATGATCCCCTTCCCCATATTCCTTAGTGAGGGGTAGGGACATGTTTTAGGCACCTGCAAAAATAGAATGTTTTTGTTTATTTCTTCAAAATTCTTTCTCGTATTCTCGTTCTTCAAAGGTAGCCACATATTAATTACTATGTCATTTGTATAGTTTTTATTTTATGTTATTTTTTTGTATACAACATCGAGGCTCGTGTAAGAGCTAACATTGATCACAAAAAGACAAACCGACACATAAAACATGATAAAGGGAACGGGAGACAATATGGAGAGCAGGGACATCGGGAGATCTGTGGGAGGGAGAGGTCTTGGGGGGGGGGGGGGTGGGAGAGGTGAAAAACACATGGACACTGCAAGGACTTCCAGGAAAGAAGTCGATATTTCAAAAAAGTGGATCTGGGGTGAATTAACGAGAAGACCTTCCATCTTTCTTTCACTTGTGTTTATTATGTCAGATATTTTCCCGTTCTACTCCTAAGGACCCCATTCCTTGACAAAAACCTTCCTGTGTCTCTCTTATCGTTTCGAAAAGATATCTTGTTTTTCCCGCTCTGTTGTCACTTTCTATCCCTATGCACGCCTCTTTGAAATGTTTCTCTGTCCTTCCTAGCTTGCCGTAGGAAGTTGGCATTTATTTGGCAACTTTGGTTTTCATCTCTTCTGTCTGCAATATTTATTGCCTCTTCAACCATTTATATATTTTTAATAATAATTTTTATTTACAACAGCCATTTAGCTTTTTTCTTTCTGCTTGCTTTTTGGAAGGAGGATTGAGTTTATAATGTATTTTCGCCCCTGTATATTTGTGAACAGGATGTCTCAAAAAGTTGTGCATGGATTCGGACGAAATTTGGTGGAGAGGTTGGGTGTGTGATCAAAAATAATTGACTCGATTTTGGTGAAGATTTGAATCCTGATCCGGTTCAGACAATTTTATGAAGTGATTATTCACCATCGAGTGATCGGGTTAAAACCGATATACAGCAGTATATCGCAAAAAGGTATGGACGGATTCAGAGGAAACTTGGTGGACAGGTTGGGTGTGTGACAAGGACGAATCGATTTGATTTGGGTGAAGATCCGAATCCAGATCTGGATACGAGAATTTTTTGATTTTCACGTGATTTTTCACCATTGACCAAGAAAAGGGTTTAAGATTAATTTGTGTGATTTTTGCTCTAAATTCATTCTAAAGCTTGGAAGTTCAATATGACAACTCTTCTCGTGAAAGCCAGACAGTTAATTTTGCATATTTCTTCAGAAATGGCCCAAATTGCTCGTTACCGCTGCCATCCAAATGAAAACTTGCCCCATCACCAACCAAGACATGATCACGAAAAATCTCATCCTATATGATCATCTTCGGGATTTATTGAGCAAATTTATTGCGAGCAGTTTGTTCCAACTCAGTAAACTCATGGAGGAGTTTGTAAGAATGCAGCTTTGCTTCTTTCAAAATCCTAAGGCAAGCATTCTTTGACATGTCCCCGTCGGCAAAGATGCCTGCAGCACTGACATTTTTGAGATGTTCCAAAAGCTCCAAGGATTTGGGTAACTGCCTCGCCAGTGCAAACTGTTTTGGAATAAAGCATTTGCGGTGCAAATCACGATT
Source organism: Myxine glutinosa (assembly GCF_964187855.1). Taxonomy (NCBI): domain Eukaryota; kingdom Metazoa; phylum Chordata; class Myxini; order Myxiniformes; family Myxinidae; genus Myxine; species Myxine glutinosa. Next base: position 229,956,754 of record NC_136261.1, read on the forward strand.
AATCTTGGAAATTGTTTATATTCAGTGCGAACATATTTATGTCATATTCCTGTCTGAAACAGCACTGAACAACCACAACGGAGTGGATCTCTTCCAATGAAGTGGACAAGCATGGATTTGTCGATCTATGGAAAGAAAAAATGCAAAATAATGAAATACAAATGCAATCAAGTATTAAGATCACGTATGCAATCAAGTATTAAGTATTAAGGTATTAAGGTATTAATGCAATCAAGTATTAAGACGAGGTCACGTCTTTTCGAAGCTGTTCCACGAGTTCACGCTTTCGAAGCTAAGTGATCTTTCACATTTGTGTTTTTGTCGTATCTTTACATTTCTTTCCGTGCATGTACCTATTGGGGTGACTTTAATAGGTTTCTCGGTGTTGGTTTTTCATACCTGTGTACAGAATCGTCGGTTTTTTCGTATCGTATATTCTGAGGCCTAGTGTAGTACTAGTAGTAGGCTACCGTGTCCTCAGACCTTGGCTTGAGGCTTTTGTTTTCGTCTCAGCGGTTCTTCGATCACGCTGCAACTACTTTCGGTTTTTCAGCTCTGTTTTTCACGGTCTTTTCACCCATACTCCCTTGTTTTAAAATCTCAAAATAAAAACCAAAATTTTTTTTCCCTTCCCTGTTCTTATCCGCGTGTGCATTCTTATTTGTTCTTTCGTTCTTCCTTCTTTTGCTCTTTCGTTCTTCGTTATTTGTTCTTTCGTTCTTCGACCACGTTGTTCGAGATCACGTGATCAAGTTGTTAATACATGTTTCATCTGTCCCCTGAAGAACTTTATTATTATGTCATATTCTATAACACTTTTTTCTACTTCTTCGAGAAAAGAATGCTTTCGACTTGCTCACCAATTCTATTCATTCAAAAAAAAAATTCCATCTCTTACAGTGCATCTTTCATTCATTCCCTAAACTCTCCAGAATTCCACCCATCCTTCAGCGTCCTCAAACGTATTTTTGACTCGAATGTCTCAAGAAACTCATTTTGCAATAAATGTTCGTTTCCCATAAATCGTACACTTTTCAAAATCCAATCACACCCCTCCCCTCCAAATCTTCCCAATCACCCATCTCTGTCAAATCTTCCTCCTTGCACCTCCCCCCCAAATCTTCCCAAACACCCATCCCTTTCAAATCTCCCCCCCTGCCCCTTCCCTCCTAAACTCCCCCCAAACCCCTCCCCTCCGAGACTCTCCCTCACTCCTCCCCTCCTAGACTCCCCTCTCACCCCTCCTCCTCAAAGCGTCCTCCCCGCTTCTTCCCCCTTCCAACTTTCACCTTCATCTTCCTCAACCTTCTGCCTCACTCTTCCCCCTCCTCAAATAACACCTCACTGCGCCTCACCCAAACACCATCAAACCTTTTGTCCGCCCCATTCTTCCCTTTCTCCAAGCTATTCTGTAATCTCTGATACACCTGCAACAGCTCTCCCTACCTCTTCCTCCTCTTCCACATCCTGCCCTACCGCTCCCCCCCCCCCTGTTCTGTATCCGATGCTCCCCCTTCCTCTTCCTTAACAGTATGGACCTCAAACATCCGGGGCCTTCGCTCAAACTTAACTGATCTCTCCATACAGGTTGCTTCTGACAAACCAGACGTGATCTGCTTAACAGAAACCTTCCTCCTTCATGATGTCTCTGATTCCTTGGTATCTCTCCCAGGTTACTCCCTCCTCCGGTATGATAGACCTGAGCCTCGTCCTGGAGGTGGGGGTTGCTATCTTTATAAAAAACTCTCTTCCTCACTCGCCCTGCACTGCCCTCTCTCCACCTCACCCCCAGGAATACCTTTGGCTACGGCTTCCCCTTCGCTCCCACCTTTTGTTCATATGCGTGTTGTACCGTCCACCAAACAGTGATGACACCATCTACATCTCGCTGTCTGATAATATGGACCAACTTCTATCTACCCATCCCAACTCTCTCTTCCTCATATGTGGTGATTTCAACTGTCACCATGCCAGTTGGCTGGGGGTGGGTACCTCTCTCACCAGCCATGGCTCTTCAGCAAAGGACTTCTGTGACTCACTGGGACTGACACAATCTGTCAATTTCCCAACCCGGATCTCAGTCAACGGAGAATCTTCTCTTCTGGACTTGGTTATGACTAACTTCCCTGAAAATGTCTGCTGCTCCTCCTCTGCTCCAATCGGCTCTTCTGATCATGTGCTTGTTAAAGTGGACATCTCTCTGACCATTTTCAGAGAGCCTCCTCAGCGTCGACGAGTCTGGCATTTCACTCAGGCCAACTGGCACGGTCTTCAAGCAGCCATCAATCATCTGGACTGGTCTCCCATCTCTACTGCCTCTGACATCAACTCATCCTGGGAATTCTTCCAAAGTAAATTGCTCTCTCTCATGCACAGATTTATCCCTTCTTGTCTTCAGTTGTCATACCCTTCCTCCCGTCCATGGTACACGGAATCTTGTGGTGAGGCTATTGCCCAGAAACAACTTGCTTTCGTCTCCTGGAAAGCAAATCCAACGGAAGGAAATCTCATTTCCTTTCACAAAGCCCGAAACAAGTGTGTGTCCACCCTCAGGAGAGCCAGGAAACAATATCTCTCCGTCCTCAGGACCGAACTCTCTTATCTGTCTCCCTCTTCCAAATCCTGGTGGCGTCTGGTAAAATCTGTTTCTGATGTTTGTTCCCCCTCCATCCCCTCCCTCACCTTAAATGGCCACACGGCTGACTCCGCACGTGAAAAAGCTGAATGCCTCAACTCTGTGTTTGCCTCTAAATCTTGTGTCCCAAACCCATCCCTCTCTGTGCCCACCGTACCCAGTCGTACCCAGCTGCTCCTGGACTCTGTGTCCTTTCCTCCTGACAAGGTGGAAAAGTTTCTGTCAACCCTCGACTCTGATTCTGTAACTGGACCTGACGGCATCAGCCCACGGGTCCTAAAATCATGTTCTTCCGCTCTTTCACTCCCTCTCTCTGTTCTCTTCACCCTCTCTTTTGCTCAAGGTCATCTTCCATCTGCTTGGAAATCTGCCAACATCACCGCTTTGCACAAAAAAGGTGCAAAAACAGATCCCAGCAACTACAGACCAATCAGCCTTCTCCCAATTATCAGCAAAGTCATGGAATCCATCATTGCTTCAGATATGAAATCTTTCCTCTTCTCCAATGGCTTGATCTCTGATCATCAATTTGGTTTCAGACCTGGACACTCCACTCTGGACATGCTGCTTCTGCTTTCTCAACAATGGATGGAGGTCCTCAATGCCAAACAGGAAATTAGAGCAGTCTCCCTTGACATATCACGTGCCTTCGATACGGTCTGGCACCCCGCTCTGCTCACCAAACTCTCCTCTTTTGGTATCCATGGAAATCTCCACGCATGGCTGGTGGACTTCCTCTCTAGTCGTAGTCAACGTGTGGCCCTGAATGGGTTTCTCTCATCTCCTCTTCCTGTTCAGGCTGGAGTTCCCCAAGGCAGTGTTCTGGGCCCTGTGCTTTTTCTGGTCTTCAATCTTCATCAATGATCTCTCTGACTCTCTTGAAAATCCTCTCTATCTCTTTGCTGACGACTCTACTCTCTGTCGCTCCATTCTTCATCCCTCAGATCAGCAGTCTGCAGCCTCCTCACTCTCTGCAGACCTTGACAAAATCACAGACTGGGCAAACAAGTGGAACATGTCTTTCAATCCTGACAAATCTCACACTCTTACCATGTCTCTCCGAAAAGACCGACTGGACAACCCTCCCATCCACTTTCTGAATAATCCTCTCCAAGAAGTTCTGTCACTCAAGCTTTTGGGTCTCACTATCTGCCATGATCTTTCCTGGAAAAACCACATTTCAAATCTGGCCTCCAAAGCCAGTCGCCGACTGGGCATCCTCCGTCGTGCGAAGTCCTTCCTTGGCACACCTGAGCTCCTCACCACATACAAGGCTTTCATCCGCAGCTCAATGGAATACTGCTCTCCCCTCTGGGTTGGTGCTCCTGCCTCACACCTAGCTCGCCTTCGCGCTGTTGATACCAAAGCATTCAGAATCATTGGAATCTCCCGCGATGAAGCTAACTCCAAGGGCCTCTCACTCACTCACCGCAGGCAGGTTGGTGGTCTTTCCGTCTTCTACCGACTCCTCTCTGGCCTTGCCCCCCCAGCTCTCTCTGGGCTCTGTCCCGCAAATATTCCTACAGGTCGCACAAGATCTGCCTGCAACCCTCTTTTGGTTAAACTGCCAAAATCAAGACTCTCTGCTCACCTTCACTCCTTCATTCCTCTTTTCTCCCGCCTCTGGAACAAACTCCCTCACTCTCTTCAATCCCACTCCACCCTCCAAGTCTTTAAAACAGCTGTTCACCACCATCTCTTATCTTCCCCCATCCAAAACCTTGATCCTTTCTACCCCCGCTAATTTCACCCCAATTCCACTTTTTGAAATACCAACTTCTGTCCTGGAAGTCCTTGGTGTCCTTGTGCTTTATACTTCTCCCTCCCCCCCACCCCCCTTCCCATGCCTCCTCCCCCCGGGCCCTCTCCCTTCCACACATCTCCCTGCTCTCGGATGTTGTGTTTGTGAGCTTCCCCTTTTCTCCCTATCTTGTCTTCCGCTCCCTCTTTTTGTGTATTTTGTTTGTCTGGTCGATTTGTTTGTGAAGTAAATGTTAGCTCTTTCACGAGCCTCGATTCAGTATACAAAAAAGATCTACATTTTAAAGTTATAAAGTTTTGTGGAGTGGAGTGGAGTCTTGTTCTTGTTCTTAAAGTTGAGTCTTGTTCTTAAAGTTGTTCAAAAATATAATTTGTCCAGTGTTATCTGGGATACCTTTATAGTTTCGTCCAGTGTTATCTGGGACACCTATATAGCTTTGTCCAGTGTTATCTGGAACACCTTAATAGTTTTGTGTAGTGTTATCTGGGATAACTTTGTAGCTGTATATCAAACATATTATTTTCAGGGTTGGCCCGATTGCCTCGAGGTACAGTATGTGCCTCAAAGCTCTCTGTCTCCAAAGGTCTCCAAAGAAGCTCTGTCTCACTCTTTCTCGCTGGACACTTCATGGCTGCACAGTTTCTGCTCGCCCTCCCCCTACGATTACTGTGCCTGAGTCTCGCAAATGGTGGAGGAAGTCGACACCCAACTGCATGCTAAACTGTGACCCTTCCACAGTCAAGGGCAATGTTATCCTGCAAAGGTCAGTCTGCTTCCATGTGAACAATCAATGTGTGTGGGTTTTAGTTCATCTCCTGTCTAAGTTTAAGTTCTAAGTCTTTAAGTTTAAGTTCTAAGTCTACGTTTTTGGGCTGTCTAAGTTTTTTTTGGGGGGGGGGGGGGGTGGGGGGGGGATTAATGTTAGCTTTTACACGAGCCTCGATCTTGTATACAAAAAACAAAATTATGCGAATATCTGTCCGTCTATCTGTTGTCCTGAGAATCAGTCCATTTGTGTTCTGTCCTGTGAAAATAAATCCCTTACTTTATCAAGACGACATGTCTCCCTTGCCTCATCTCGCTGCACTTAAATGTTTCAGTTCATTGGGCTTTCCCTGGAGGAAGAAATCAAATTAAGGGGATGGTCTTCATCTGATAATTACCTGTTCCTTTAGAGGTTGCAAAGGTGGACCATATAAGCGTTCGTTATCATGACCTGCTAATCATCGGCCATCCACATGACCCTCGGGTGACTGGCGTGCATGGACCTATCTATTGGGTGCTAACCCTGGCCCCAGCAGGCCACGCACATATGACACTATTATTTATGTCAAAGTATTACAATATTACTCATGAAGGAAATGCATATGTACTTCCAAATTAATGATGCAGTAAGCTGCCTTGATGCTGTAGACTTAAAGAAAGCCAATTGGAAAAAGCAAAAGCAAACCAAGGGATTGAATAACTCCAGGTGTTGAACTTTGAAGTAATTTTTTTAAACTGTTCCACTCTGAAGTACATGGAATAAAATAATGATAATGTTTCAAATACAACAAGCAAAACATTGTTACTATAACAAATAACTATATAAAAACTATAACAAAACATTGTTAGAGTTGACTCTATTATACGAGTAAAAGTTTTACATTTAAAATTGTGGATTACCCTGTTTATATGAAATATTGTCCAGATATATACAGTACATAGATGGATGCATACCAACAAAATAGAGCTAAACCACATTTATTGCAAGATGGAACCTGCTGAAGGTTAGTGGACTGCGGTTTGAAAAGTATGCCAGAAACTCAGGTGGAAGAAATCATGTTAATCCCTGCAGATAAACGGTGAAATACCTGATTCATACAAAAGACAACAAAAAGTTTGAAACTTTATAAAGGGCAACAACAAAATGTTACGACCATCAATATTTTTTAGATTGTGAATAGTGGTCAATATGTCAGTCAATATGTCAGTCAGTGGTCAGAAGGACCGACCACCGAAACACCCTCAGGATAATGCAATATTGTACACACATGTTGTGATGTTTATCAAAGAAAGTTTAACAGAATGGAGTCATGGGGAAGGTAAGTACGAATGGTTGGGTGAAATGTAGTACCAGCAGCAGAAAGAAAGAAAAATGGAGAGAGGGCTTCAAGTGTAAGTGTTTTTGCAAAATCATAACATATCAAAAACAAACCTTCATGAAGTATGCATCTTCATCCACCATAACCCCCAAATCTACTGTTTTCTTTTGTGCATAATTCTGAACATCACCTGAAAATAGTGCAAGCAGTGATCTCACATTCATTTATATACATTATGATAGGAAAAATATCATGAAACAAGTACAGATACATTCAAAGTCCACCGCCCCCATGCCAAATAATTAAATATCCTACAGCGCGGCATTGCCGGGGCGCCTCTGGCGCCCAGCAATACCGCGGTGCAGCTCATTGAGGCTGCATTGGGAGGGAGAGGTGGATGCTAATTGATTGATTAATCGTATACTTAAAATCAATAAAAGATTATCACAAAATATTTTCTTAATCAATTGGCTAATGGCATAACTAAACCACTTGTGCTTCATCCGAAGATGTATCTTTTAGAAATTTAATTAGATGTCATTAATAAAAAAAATAATTCATTAATTGATTAATCAATGAATAATTAATCGATTAATCAATAAATAATTGATCGATTAAATGATTAATCAATAAATCAAAAATATCCTTGATAGCCACATCACTTGGTCACTGTTATGTCCAAATATTAGTTTCCCAGCTCAAAAGGTGCCTGAGATATTGGCCAAATGAGAAAGAAAATAAATAAATGATTAATAATGAAAATAAATAAATAATAATCATTAAAAAATTAAATTATTAATCAATTCGGTCACAGAACACATAAACCACCACTATTTCATCAGAATCTGTAACTGAAAAAAATATTTTTTTTTGTAATTAATCAAATAATTAAATATTTCATCGATTAATTGATTAATCAATAAATCAAAAATATCCTTGATAGCCACATCACTTGGTCACTCATGTCCAAATATTAGCTTCCAAGCTCAAAAGGTGCCTGAGATATTGGCCAAATGAGAAAGAAAATAAATAAATGACCAATAAATTAATGAAAATAAATAAATAATAATCATTAAAAATTAAATTATTAATCAATTCGGTCAGAAAACTCATAAACCAACACCATTTCATCAGAATCTGTAACTTAAAAAAAAAAAGTCATTAATCGAATAATTAAATAATTAATCGATTAATTGATTAATTAATAAATCAAAAATAGCCTTTGCAGCCAAATCACCTGGTCATCGGCATGTCCAAATATCAGCTTCCTAACTCAAAAGGTGCCTGAGTTAATGGTCAAAAGAGAAAGGAAATTTGATTAATTAAATAAGTACTTAATTAATCGCTAATAATGAAATAACTCCTCAATTAATTGATTAATCAAAAAACAAAAAATACCGTTTTTGACAAAGGAATTGCTCACGATTGTCCAGAAATTTCAGCTTCCTAGCTCAAAGGATGGCTGAGATATCGCCCGGACAAACAAACAAACAAGAAAAAAACAAGAAAACAAGTACAGATACATTCAAAGTCCACCGCCCCCATGCCAAATAATTAAATATCCTACAGCGCGGCATTGCCGGGGCGCCTCTAGCGCCCGGCAATACCGCAGTGCAGCTCATAGAGGCATGCTTTGGGAGGGAGAGGTGTACGCTAATTGATTGATTAATTGTATCATTAAAATCAATAAAAGATTATCACAAAATATTTTCTTAATCAATTGGCTAATAGCATAACTAAACCACTAGTGCTTCTTCTGAAGTTGTATCTTTTAGAAATTTAATTAGATAAGTCATTAATAAAAAATTAAATAATTAATTGATTAATCAATAAATAATTAATCAATTAATCAATAAATAATTAATCGATGAAATGATTCATCAATAAATCAAAAATATCCTTGATAGCCACATCAATTGGTCACTGTCATGTCCAAATATTAGCTTCCCAGCTCAAAAGGTGCCTGAGATATTGGCCAAATGAGAAAGAACATAAATAAATGATTAATAATGAAAATAAATAAATAATAATCATTAAAAAATTTAATTATTAATCAATTCGGTCACAGAACACATAAACCACCACCATTTCATCAGAATCTGCAATAGGCTATGAGCCAAGGGGGTTGGTTGGTACCATACAGATGGAGTAAGGCTCATTGTGATTTTTAGCAAGATATATGTCCCTAGATATGAAAAAAAAGTGATAGCAGTGTATAACTCTCGGCCATCTCTGTATTATCACCCGAAATATTATTATACGCCCGCTTCGCTTCGCCAAAAAATGTGATATTTGCTAAAATTGGAATAAATATGTTTTTAAGGACCACAGAGTGCCAATAATTTGCATACTGGATGCCAACTAATATAGTAATAGAAATATAGAACATTTGTGGGGGTTATTTATCAAATTTTTGATATAATGACAAAAAATATGTTAAATTTAGTGAAAAAGTGGTCGAAATCGCTTCGAGTTCAGAATTCAGTGTACATTTTTGTCAATATTTCAAAAATGAAAACTCCCAGAGTAACATTTGACCCCTCAAAATCTTCGCAAGGAAGCACTGCATTGGAATATATCATTACTTTGTAATATGGTGGTTGTTTGGGGCACATATTTTGGCAAAGTTCAAAATATGTTCAACCATACCCCCTAATTTTGATATTTTGGAACGAAACATAGCTTTTGAACATTTTAGGTTTATTCGTCTGCTACTTTTGGTATCTCAGTGTAATTTTTGGTATTAGCTAGTATCCTAAAGTAGGTTTGTAACATTTTGATAAATATGCAAATTTGATAAATAACCCCCACAAATGTTCTATATTTCTATTACTATATTAGTTGGCATCCAGTATGCAAATTATTGGCACTCTGTGGTCCTTAAAAACATATTTATTCCAATTTTAGCAAATATCACATTTTTTGGCGAAGCGAAGCGGGCGTATAATAATATTTCGGGTGATAACACAGAGATGGCCGAGAGTTATACACTGCTATCACTTTTTTTTCATATCTAGGGACATATATCTTGCTAAAAATCACAATGAGCCTTACTCCATCTGTATGGTACCGACCGGTCAATTTGGGGGGTCTGGCTCATAGCCTATAACTGAAATATATGTACATATTTTTAGTAATTAATCGAATAATTAAATAATTAATTGATTAATCAATAAATCAAAAATATCCTTGATAGCCACATCACTTGGTCACTCATGTCCAAATATTAGCTTCCAAACTCAAAAGGTGCCTGAGTTATTGGTCAGAAGAGAAAGGAAATTTGATTAATTAAATAAGTGCTTAATTAATCGCTAATAATTAAATAACTCCTCAATTAATTGATTATTCAAAAAATAAACAATACAATTTTTGACAAAGGACTTGCTCTCTACTGTGCCGAAATTTCAGCTTCCAAGCTCAAAGGATGGCTGAGATATCGCCCGGACAACCAAGAAAACAAGAAAGAAAACAAGAAAACAAACAACCAGAGTGAAAACTGAGTGCTCCCTTTCAGCGTGCGTCACTGCCGAGCCCCTTCGGTGCCCAGCAATGACGATTTGCAATGCCTGGAGATGGCATAGGAAAGGTGCGGTGTACAATGAAAACCATATTCAAAACTAGGACGACACTCGGTAGAGTGCATACCTCCGCCAGGCGGAACAGTTTACGTTTTGTATCCCATTGATGAGTCAGATCTGGATTCGGACCTGAACTAAAAAAAAATTAATCACCTTGTTCGCGTCACCAAACCAACTCATCCACCTAGTTTTGTCAAAATCACTCCACAACGTTTTGAAATATCATGCTCTATATTGTTTTTGACCCCATCTCTCAATGGTGAAGGAATATTAAAAAATTAGAGCATCCGGATGCTGAGCTGCGCATCTCTGCCTCTGCCTTACCATCCCCAATCACTGTTCCCCCCAGATACTCAAACCTGTTTCCTTGTCTGATCTCCTTCCCCTCTAACTTGCTATTCATATATTTTCTCTGCTGCCAGACCCACATCACCTCCATCTTTTCCATGCTCATTTTCAGCCCATGTTTCTCAAATGCCTCCTTCCACTCCCGCAGTACTTCCTGCATTTTTCACCCACTCTTCACCACAACAACCAGCTCGTCCGCATACAACATCCTCCTCAGAATATCTTTCATGCTTACCTTCCTGCTTACCAGCTCCATCACCATCATAAACATGAGAGAGCTTTCCTGTCTCAAACCGATGCTCACACTGAACTCCTCCGACATCCAAGGAGCAACCAAGAGCCTTCCCTTGTACATCCCTTCCACCAACCTAACTTCTGCTTCCAGCACTCCCATCCATCTCAGTGTCTTCATCACCATCTCTCTCAAGACAGTGTCATAGGCCTTTTCAAAGTCCACAAATCCCAATGCCATTTCACCTTGTGCCTCCAACCTCTTCTCCACCATCTGTCTCAGCGTGAACATTCCATCTGTCATTGTCCTACCCTTTCTAAACTGCTGATGCTCTTCTCCAATCTCCTTCTCCACACTCTTCCTTATCCTCCCATCCAGAACCCTCTCCAGCACCTTCATGACAGAAGGAGCGTAATGCCCCTGTACTTCCCCGGATCTTGAACACTCCCTTCCCCAACCCCCTTCCCCTTCCATGTCGGCACAATTAACCCTGTCCTCCAATCCTACGGAATTGAACTCTCTCTCATACATACATTTAACAGCCTCTTTGTACAACTGACTCCGACTTCTGCACACATAACACTTCCTTCTCTGCATCTCCGCCACCTCGACCCTCTCCTTCATACATGAAATTCGTGCTTATTCAGCTTCCATCAATAAATGCTTTTCACAAAAATCACTCCGTTCCTTCACAAAAATCACAGTTCAAAAGTCACTCAGTTCAAAAGTCACTCAGTTCGACCCTCATGCTCGCGCAAAAATGCTCCTCGACTCTCACACTCGGTCCTCCTCAACTCCCACACTCTAGATCTACATTTTTGAAAACTGCCAAGCTTCACACTCTCGGTCCATCAGTTCCTTGCCATACAAGGTCGACCCACACAGGACAACCAAGCTGAGTCCACAAGCACAAGGACCAACCACAGCTCAATGTGCCGAGTCGCTGCACTGTACTGCAGGCCAAGCCAGGTTCACAAGCACAAGGACCAACCGCAGCTCTATCTGCCGAAGCACTGCACGAAACCGTGGACTGAGCCAAGTCCACAGGCACAAGGACCAACCGCATCTCGATCTGCCGAGTTACTGCACCGCACCGCTGGCTGAGCTGAGTCCACAAGCACAACGATGCCTCAAAAAGGATACCTGTCTGAAGGATACCTCAAAAATTTGTTGATGGATTCAGACGAAATTTAGTGGACAGGTTGCATGTGTGATAAGGAAGAATTGATTCGATTTGGGGGAAAATCCGAATCTGGATACGATAACGTTTTAAGTCATTCGTTGCCATTAAGAGATAGGGCCAAAAACGATATATAGCACGATATCTCAAAAGGTTGTGGATGGATTCAGCCAAAACTATGTGGACAGATTTGGTGTGTGACAATAAAGAATTGATTCAATTTTGGGGAGGATTCAAATCCGGATCAGAGAATGTTTAAGTGATTATTCACCATTGAGTGGTATGGCTAAAACCGATATAGAGCAAGATATCTCAAAAAGTTCTGGACGGATTCGGACGAATTTTGGTGGACAGGTTGGGTGTGTGATAGGGAGGAATTGCTTCCATTTTGCTGAAGATCCGAATCCACATCCAGATATATATATTTTCTATTTCTAAGTGATTATTCCCCATGGAGTGATAGGGCCAAAATGATCTATAGCATGATATTGTCCCGTCGCCAGTGGTTAAGACCACTGGATGACCGATAACTGAGACACCCCGTCTGAGACACTGAACTGAGACACTGAATAACTTTCAGATTCAGAAAAAATCTGAAAAATGGCGGTACTTTTGGCGCACGTGGAATGAAGGGAGGCAAACGTTTACCTGAACGGAACACACAGGTTTATTCCAAAACCACAAACAAGTAAACACGACAAGGAAAATTCAACAAATATGATTTAATAAAAAGAAATCAAAGACTGGAAATGAAGGCTGAGGTAAAACTAAAATTCTAACTCAGGTACTTCCACACACGGACTCAAAAACAATAGACAAGGGAAAAGCTAATTAAATAAAATGAAATCCCTTTTTGGCCGCCCAGCACTCAGCTTTGGCCTCAAATGGCCCTTTTTGAGGAGAGTGGTGGTGACGAGGCTGAGGAAGCACACAGATGGCGCCGAAGGCACCAAAAGTCGTGAGGCAAGTTGTGTAGACGGCCCTGTCTCGCTCTCCACTCTATCCGAAGCGCCAAGAGCCCCACAAACTGCAGCCTTTATTGCTCGTGGTGCCACAAAAGCACTCCCAACTCCGTCCAGCTCACGATCGGCCAAACACAGCTAAGATGGCGCAGCTTCTTATTCAATCAGGACCCAACGAGATGCAATCTTCCTCTTTTTCTCTCGAAGCTTCTCTATGACGTCACACCGACCAATGGCAAAGCTCTTTCCGAATCACCCCATGCCCTCCCGTGCAATCACATCATTCAGGGGCATGGCCTGCCGGCTCTTTCTTCCACGCCCATCGTACCACTCTGGGGGCATGGCCTTTTTCCTTATTAGGCCCATTAGGCGGGGCTTAGTTGCTGTGAGTGTACATAGGGCCGGCGCTGGTTATAAATGTTTAATGGGGGTTTTCTTGGCCGGGCATGGCCTGCCGGCTCTTTCTTCCATGCCCATCGTACCACTCTGGGGGCATGGCCTTTTTCCTTATTAGGCCCATTAGGCAGGGCTTAGTTGCTGTGAGTGTACATAGGGCCGGCGCTGGTTATAAATGTTGTTTAATGGGGGTTTTCTTGGCCGGCTTTGTAAATGTAAAATACTAGGGAAAACTACAGAGGGAAATCGCATACTGGGGAAAACTAACCTTAATCCCGAACTCGGCTTCACGCTGTTGAAACCAAAGCTTTCAGAATCATTGGAATCTCCTGCGATGAAGTTAACTCCGAGGGCCTTTCACTCACTCACCGCAGGCAGGTTGGTGGTCTTTCTGTCTTCTACCGACTCCTCTCCGGCCTTGCTCCCCCAGCTCTCTCTGTGCTCTGTCCCCCAAATATTCCTCCAGGTCGCACAAGATCTGCCAGCAACCCTCTTATGGTTAAACTGCCAAAATCTAGGCTCTCTGCTCACCTTCACTCTTTCATTCCCCTTTTCTCTCGCCTCTGGAACAAACTCCCTCACTCACTTCAATCCTACTCCTCCCTCCAGGTCTTTAAAACAGCTGTTCACCACCATCTCTTATCTTCCCCCATCCAAAACCTTGATCTTTTCTACCCCCGCTAATTTCACCCCAGATCCACTTTTTGGAAATTCCAACTTCTTTCCTGGAAGTCCGTGCAGTGTTCATGTTTTATAGCTCTCCCACCTCCCCCAAGCCCTCGCCCTCCCACATTTCTCCCATTGTCCCTGCTCTCAAATGTTGTGTTTGTGTCCTTCCCCCTCTCTCCCCATCTTGTCTGCCGCTCCCCTTATTTTTTGTGTTTTGTGTGTCGGTTTGACTTTTTGTGTGATTAATGTTAGCTCTTTTACGAGCCTCGATCTTGTATACAAAAAAATAAAAAATAAATTATCACTGCTTCACCCCTCGTGTGAAGACACACAAACAATCTGAAGCTACAGTTTCCCGACTTAAGTGCATCGATATTTCTCCTATGCGTCCACGGTCCATTCTACAATTATACAGTCCTACCTTTACTATGGGTTTCCTTCATGTACCCCCACAAATGTAACAATATATCAAAATGTTGTGGACGCATTATGACAAAACGAGGTGGATAAGTTGGTTTGGTGACAAGGACAAGATGTGCGATTTTGGTTCAGGTCCGGATCTAGATATGATCTATCAGCGGGATACAAAACGTAAACTGTTCAGCTTGGCGGAGGGATACTCTCTACCGAGTGTCGTTCCCGTATTTTCTTGCAACACACTGGCAATTCCATTGCATCAAACCAAGAGAGGATGAAACAAATAGCTAGATCTTTTTTTTGATGACCTCAGTGATAAAAAATTGCATCATTCTTATAGACATAATAAAAACCGAAGAGTGGAGATGGTCCCTATTTATTTTGCTCGGGATTTTGGAACACCGATCTTTGCCCATCACTTTGTTTTGTTGATCCTATTCTAACCCTCTGACACATTTTCAGTTAGAAGTCCAATGCCTTTTATTACTTCATGCAGCATTTTACAAAGCTTCAGAACATGTTTATAAACGATCTTACCAAAAATCTTTATTGTTTTTTGTGGGTGAATGAAGTTTATCTTCAGTTTCATATCAGGACAGTTAAGCAGCATGTCCAATGAAATGTTTCGATTGATGTTCGACCCAGGTGTTCCCAGGAAGAAATGCATGTCTACCAGTTTGGGACAGAAGGATGTTTTCTGCAAAAAAAAAAGAATGACAATGAAAAATAGCCAAAACCAAATACAACGTATAACTTTTCTTGGTTGCTTTATACAGCTTTTTTGACTAGAAGAGCAGGGAGTTATATGGGTCGGTTGTTACCTCGAATTAAGGATGATACACGTGACATCAGGTGTGTGTGTGTGTATATACACACAAGTCCAAAAGTATGTGGACACCCAAACATCGAACATCTCATTCCAACATCATGGGCATTAATATGGAGTTGGTCGCCCATTTCCTGCTAAAACAGCCTCCACTCTTCTGGGAAGCCTTTAC
The DNA here is from genome assembly GCF_964187855.1 of Myxine glutinosa. NCBI lineage: Eukaryota > Metazoa > Chordata > Myxini > Myxiniformes > Myxinidae > Myxine > Myxine glutinosa. The sequence goes on from NC_136261.1 coordinate 229,972,015, forward strand.
ACTAAATGTTGGAACGTTGCTGCGGGGATTTGCTCCCATTCAGCCACAAGAGCATTGGTGAGGTGGGGCACTGATATTGGACGATTAGGCCTGTCTCGCAGTCGGCGTTCCAATTCATGCCAAAGGTGTTTGATGGGGTTGAGGTCACGGCTCTGCGCAGGCCAGTCAATTTCGTCCACACCGATCTCGACAAACCATTTCTGTATGGACTTCGCTTTGTGCACAGGGCCATTGTCATGCTGAAACAGCATAGGGCCTTCCCCAAACTGTTGCCACATACTTGGAAGCACACAGTCGTCTAGCATGTCATTCTATGCTGTAGCGTTAAGAATTCCCTTCACTGGAACTATGGGGCCCAGCCCGAACCATGAAAAACAGCCCCAGATCATTATTCCTCCTCCACCAAACTTTACACTTGGCACTATGCATTCGGTATGGCAGGTAGCATTCGGCAGGTAGCGTTCTCCTGGCATCCGACAAACCCAGCTTCTTCCGTCGGACTGCCAGGTGGTGAAGTGTGATTCATCACTCCAGAGAACGCCTTTCCACTGCTCCAGAGTCCAATGGCAGCGAGCTTTACACCATTCCACCTGCCGCTTGGCATTGCACATTGTGATCTTAGGCTTGTGTGCGGCTGCTCGGCCATGGAAACCCATTTCATGAAGCTCCTGATGAACAGTTGTTGTGCTGACGTTGCTTCCCGAGGCAGTTTGGAACTCGGTAGTGAGTGTTGCAACCGAGGACAGACGATTGTTACGCGCTACGTGCTTCAGCACTCGGCGGTCCTGTTCTGTGAGCTTGTGTGGCCTACCACTTTGCAGCTGAGCTGTTGGTGCTCCTAGACGTTGCCACTTCACAATAACAACACTTACAGTTGACTGGGGCAGCTCTGGTAGGGCAGAAATTTGACGAACTGACTTGTTGGAAAGGTGGCATCCTATGACGGTGCCACGTTGAAAGTCACTGAGCTCTTCAATATGGCCCATTCTCCTGCCAATGTTTGTCTATGGAGATTGCCTGGCTGTCTGCTTGATTATATATACCTGTCAGCAATGGGTGTGGTTGAAACAGCCGAATCCACTAATTAGAAGGGGTGTCCGCATACTTTTGGTCATGTAGTACACATATATATATATATATATATATATATTGTTACATATTTATGTGAATGTATGTGAATTACCATTCAGGTCTTTGCTTATCAATGTGTAGTAGATTAAGGGTTGTTGTGGTTGGAGGGTCAGGAGCCCTTCTGAAAAAGAGACCGGAAACGGAAGAGGAAAAGACACGAGGGAGAGAAGCGACGAGGATTCTTCTTCCTCGCCCCGCTCCGACGAAAGGGGGGATCGACCTTGCGCCGCGTGGAAAAGCGGCATTCCCAAGCCCGTCTGGCGAGAAGAGTTACCGGGACGTGTACCTACCCGGTGGAGACGTCAATTTGCCGTGGGGCCGTGCACCGACCCCGCGTCTGGCACCGTTCGCGGCGCCGTCTACAAAGACGCGTACGGGTCGCACGTTGGGGCCTAACACGCGTTGCAAGCGGCGTGGGGCTTTTGCTTGCTTTACCGTACCCGCTTCGCGTGGCCACGAGGGGGCTGCAGCCGTGGTTCCTGGTACGATACCTGCCCGGTGGAAACACGTCCACCCGGGGTTCGTTCAACCGCCCGAGTACGGCGACGCCGACCATCATCTTGGTCAGGAGGGGCCCAGAGACATTGTGAGGGACAGAGACCAAAAGGGGGTCGTGAGTACAAAAGGGGACACACATATATAAGATGGCCATCTTAATCATCTAGGGAATTGATTGTGGATGGTGAATTGTTGATGGTTGTTTGTTGTTGATTGCTCGGGGAAAATATCCTTGATTGTAGCATTGAAATTGTATGGTATCATTACCCTTGAAATATATCATTGAAACTCAGTTTTCTCTTGGGTGGAATTCCTAGGGATTGCGTTGCGAAAGAGCATATATAATACAACTTTCTGGCGACGTTCCTCTCACGGTCCGGGGGTCACCGAGACCAGGTAGTCACCGAGGGGACCACGTAACAGAATTGGGGGCTCGTCCAAATTACGATTTGCGGATTCGCAATTGGGTCTACGTCCGGGATTTAAAATTGTATAACATAATCTATCTATAATTCCAGTAATCTCTGTCTGTACGTTTGTACGTTTGTACGTTTGTACGTTTGTACGTTTGTCTGTGACCGCTGTTTCTCGACAACCACGGGTCCGATATACTTTTAACTTGCCAGGTATATTGCTGGGGACCCGAGGATGTGCCTTTTCAAGGTTTCATATTAATCGGACAATTACTTACCGAGCTATGTCCAAAAAACGATTCAACCAATCAGAGAGCAGCGAACGATCGCGTGTGCCGAACGTGGCGGGCACACTCTGCCTCGGATGGCACATTTGAGAGCGTATTCATTTATTTCACGTTTGCAAACTATGTTGGCGTTAAACTATGTTTTACAACTAATAAAAACGAATTTGCGATTCATTCGCTTTCCTGCGCGTTTGTGTACGCGATGGCGATTTCTTTACCAAACTCCGGAAGCCGTTCGCTTTGGACCGAACCATTGCATGTAAATAGAGGGGGGGGATTGTCACCACTCGCAAGCCGTTCGCTTTGGACCAAACCATTTCATGTAAATAGAGGGGGGGGGATATAATTTTAGATATAGATATAGTACGGGCAATGCCCTAGTAAAATAATAATTTTATTAATTAAAATTAATTAATTAATTATTAATTGGTAAATTTTTGAGAAATTGTGGTAAAGTCTTGGGTGAAGGTTAACAGGTGTTAACGATAGTCACCATGGCGTTTGTTGCACAGAACTTTGCGGTAACACCTAGTGAGGCACAGTTCCGAGCGTTACTAAAAGCGGACCTCTTGAAATTGGCCAAACATTTTAACTTGGAGGTCCGAACTAATTTGAGGAAGGCAGAGTTGCAGACCACGGTGATACAGTCTATGGTGGGATTAGGAACATGGGACGAGTTAGCCTGGGAGTGGCTACCCGAAGAACCAGAAGATGTTGAGCTCCGGAAACTGGAGTTGCAATTACGGAGCCAGGAACGGATTAAAGAAGAAGAAAGGAAAGCAGAAAAGGAAAGAGCAGAAGAAGAAAGGAAAGCAGAAGAGAGGAGAGAAGAGAAACAAGCAGAGGAAAGGAGAGTGGAACGAGAACTCCAGGAAAGGTTAGCAGAAGAAGAAAGGAAAGCAGAAAAGGAAAGAGCAGAAGAAGAAAGGAAAGCAGAAGAGAGGAGAGAAGATAAACAAGCAGAGGAAAGGAGAGTGGAACGAGAACTCCAGGAAAGGTTAGAAGGGAGAAAAGCAGAGGAGAGGAGAGCTGCAAGGGACCTCGAAGCAGAGGAGAGAAAAGCGGAAAGGGAATTAAAGGAACGTGACTTGGAGCTTCAGCAGGAAATTAAATTCAAGGAGCTGGAGTTAATGAGAGAACGGGGAGAGGTACCACCCTTGCTGACGGGGTCGACACCTAACCAGAAAACCTGGGATGTGGGCAGACATGTGAGGCTGGTTCCACCGTTCAGTGAAAAGGAAGTCGCGAAATTATTTCCACACTTTGAGAAAGTGGCTCAACAATTAAACTGGCCGGAGGAGGCCTGGACCATACTAGTGCAAAGTGTGCTGGTGGGAAAAGCTCAAGAGATTTATTCGGCGCTACCAATGGACCAATGTGCAGATTATGAGGTACTGAAGAAACACATCCTCAAAGCCTATGAGTTGGTTCCGGAAGCTTACAGGCAAAAATTCAGGAATGCCAGGAAGAGGGAGAGTGAGACCCATGTGGAATTTGCCAGAGTGAAAGAAAACATGTTTGATCGGTGGTGTGAGTCAAAAGGAGTCGGGAAAGACTTCGAAACATTGCGTGACTTGATCCTGGTGGAGGAATTTCAGCAGTGTGTCCACGAGGACATCAAAGTGTACCTGCAGGAAAAGAAAGTACCAAAGTTGTGGGACGCAGCCACCATGGCAGATGATTATGCCTTAACCCACCGAATAGGGGTCCACAAACCTAACTCCTCGCCTAGACTTCAGCAGGGGAGTTCTGGAACACCCGGTGCGGAGAACGACCTTACATGGCGGCGGCCTCGAGATGATTATGGGGACAACTATGATACCCCAACTGTTAGAAATCAGAGGGCTACGGGCCCAAGACAAACTTATTTTTCGGGGGGCTCAAGGCCGACCCCGAGGTTCTCCCCCGGGCCTACTTGTGCTTTTTGCCATAAAACTGGACACTTGATGTCCCAATGTTACCTCCGGAAAAGGGAGAACCCGGAACGGAATCAGTCTAGTGCGACTCCGAATGCACTGGCAAGTGTGAGAAATCATTCTTGGAGAGCAGAGCTGGGGGAAGATTCCCCTGTCAAAGGTACGGCGTCCCGGGAGAACCTTGTTCAGGAGGGCTACAAACATTTCATTTCAGAGGGGTTCGTGTCGCTGGATGGCGACCCGAGTAACCAGAAGCCAGTTAGGGTATTGAGGGACACAGGCATAATCGTTGATGCTGGAGGGCATTTTGCCATTGTCGGAAAAGACGGCAACTGGGGTTAGTGTGCTTTTACAGGGGGTCGGGGGCTATGTTAAAGCTCCGCTTCATGTCATCCAGTTGAGTTCTGAGTTGGTATCAGGGCCGGTCACCGTAGGCTTAGAAGCCACGCTTCCTGTGGAGGGAATCTCTTTTATTATCGGGAATGATTTGGCCGGGGGGCGAGTTTCGGGTAATCCAATAATGGTGGAAAAGCCCAGTAAGAAAAATAACACCACTCGGTTAGAGATGGAGATTCCGGGTATCTTTCCATCCTGTGCAGTGACTCGGGCTATGGGTAGAAAGCACGCGGAAGAGAAGGAGGAAGAAAGAGAGGGGGAGTTGGAACCCTTAGAGGTACGGGAAGACAACTCGGAAAAGGGAAATAACCAGGGGAGGGATTCCCAGGAATTTCGAGAAATGGTAGCATCTGGAACAAAAGGGGACGTGGAGTGTCCGTCGGAGACCGCGGGGAACGAAGTGGAGCAAACCGCGCTGGTCCGAAGGAGACTAGTGGAAGAGCAACGCGAAGACTCGGAGATCCAGAGGTTAATTGAGAAAGCCGTTACGGAAGAAGAGGCTACGAAGATACCTGTGGGGTATTTCATGAAGGGGGAAACCCTAATGAGGAAATGGAGGCCACCGGAGGTGCCCGCAGACGATGAGTGGAAAGTTCACTATCAGATTGTGGTGCCACCGCTGTACCGGAAGGAGATCTTGAGTTTGGCACATGAGACCCCTTGGGCCGGGCACCTGGGAGTGAACAAGACCTGTGACAGGATATTGGTACATTTTTTCTGGCCGGGATTGCGACGGGATGTGGCGGAGTTCTGCAAGTCCTGCCATTCTTGTCAGCTGGTGGGAAAGCCGAATCAAAAAATCCCACCCGCCCCGTTAAAGCCAATTCCAGCTTTTGAAGAGCCGTTCAGCCGAGTCATTGTGGACTGTGTGGGCCCTTTACCCAAAACCAAAGCTGGACATCAATACTTACTGACCATCATGTGCGCATCCACCAGGTTCCCCGAGGCAGTGCCTCTGAGGAAAATAACGGCGGCAGTTATTGCAAAGGCCTTGATTAAATTTTTCACTTTGGTGGTCTACCTAAGGTCATCCAATCTGATCAGGGTTCCAATTTCATGTCCACGCTTTTCCAGCAAGTGGTACACCTGTTGGGGGTGGAACAAGTAAGATCCAGCGCATACCATCCCAAGAGCCAAGGGGCCCTGGAAAGGTTTCACCAGACTTTAAAGAATATGATCCGAACGTATTGTTTTGAATGTGCCAAGGATTGGGATGAAGGGATACCCCTATTGTTGTTTGCGGCGAGGGAGTCCGTGCAGGATTCCTTGGGATTCAGTCCGTTTGAACTGGTGTTTGGACACGCAGTGCGGGGACCGTTGAAATTGGTGAAAGAACAGTGGTTACTACAGGAGTCCCGGACACCGATGATGGAGTATGTGTCCACAGTGAAACACCGATTGGCAAAGGCGTGTGATGTGGCACGACGGAACTTGAGAATGGCCCAGGGGAAAATGAAGGAGAGACATGACAAGACCTCGCAGATAAGGAATTTCAGTCCTCAGGACCGGGTATTAGTATTGCTGCCCGTTCCAGGTCAGCCCCTCCAGGCTAGATATTTCGGTCCTTATGCAGTGGAGGAGAGGGTGAATGAGACAGACTACGTGGTGACCACTCCCGACCGACGGAAAAAGCGACAGTTGTGTCATGTCAACCGACTGAAGAAATATCATGAGAGGGAACCGGTGGAAGACGTAGTTCCTGTCTCACCTGTCGTACCGGTGAAAATGGACGGAAACGCCGGTGTGAAGTTTGATAACTTGGATGACCAGGCCTGCCCCAAATTGACGAACACCGAAGTGTTGAGTCATTTGGATGAGAAGTTAGGTCATTTAACAAGGGAACAGCAAGGACAACTGTCCAGCCTAATGTTCGAATTTAAACATTTGTTCACAGATGTACCTGGTCGTACGGACTTAGTATATCATGATATCGAGGTGGGGGAGGCCACTCCAGTGAAACAACACCCCTATCGGATGAACCCGGTGAAGATGGAGTATCTTCGGAAGGAGATGCAATATATGTTGGACAATGACATCATCGAACCAAGCAACAGTGAATGGAGCTCCCCATGTGTGTTGGTTCCGAAACCCGATGGCAGCTTCCGGTGTTGTACAGATTTAAAACGGGTGAATGCAGTGACCAAGACCGACTCCTATCCGCTCCCGAGGATTGACGACTGTATTGATCGAATAGGCCCAGCTAAATTTGTTACCAAATTTGACTTGCTGAAAGGGTATTGGCAGATCCCTCTTACCGATAGAGCTAAAGAAATCTCAGCTTTGGTCACTCCGAATGGGTTATACCAGTACAAGGTCCTCCCTTTTGGGTTGAAGAACGGGCCGGCTACATTTCAACGACTGATTAATAGGCTCATTGCAGACCTGGAGGGGTGGAGGCATATCTGGATGATGTAATCATCCACACCATGACCATGGAAGACCACATTAAGCAAATCCATGCATTTTTTCAGACGATGTCCGAGGCAGGTCTGACCATCAACTTAGCCAAGAGTGAGTTTGTAAGAGCACAGGTAGTGTTCCTCGGCCATGTAGTAGGGCAGGGTCAAGTACAACCAGTGACCGCCAAGGTAGAAGCTATCGATCGCTTCCAAGTCCCAAAGGGGAAGAAAGAGCTGATGAGATTCTTAGGTATGGCGGGGTGGTACCGGCGGTTCTGTAAGAATTTTTCGGATGTGGTAGCTAGCCCCTTTAACGAGTTTGTTGAGAAAGGAGACCCCATTCATTTGGGATGGCAAATGTCAGGCGGCCTTTGCCCATGTCAAAGCGATACTAATGAGCTCTCCGGTCCTAACCGCTCCAGACTTTCAAGCACCTTTCAAGTTGGCCGTAGATGCAAGCGATGTGGGGGCTGGAGCGGTCTTGTTACAGGAAGATGAGGATGGGGTGGACCACCCCGTGTGCTACTACTCCAAAAAGTTCAATAAACATCAGGCAAATTATGCCACCGTGGAGAAAGAGACCCTGGCTCTCCTGCTAGGGCTTCAACATTATGAGGTGTATTTAGGAATCACGTCCTTTCCCATAAAGGTCTTTACGGATCACAACCCTTTAACCTTCATTCAAAGAATGAAAAATAAAAATCAGAGGTTGATGAGATGGAGTTTGGCTTTGCAGGGGTTCAACTTGGAAATTGAACATGTACGGGGCCGGGACAATGTCGTGGCGGACGCTTTGTCCAGAGTGAGTTAATCTGGGGGGGGGTTGAGTTATCTGGTTTGTTTATCCAAATTGGCCGGCAAAGAAAGTTTTCGCTGGGTTCAAACTTTCTTTCTTGAAGGGGGGGAGTGTTACATATTTATGTGAATGTATGTGAATTACCATTCAGGTCTTTGCTTATCAATGTGTAGTAGATTAAGGGTTGTTGTGGTTGGAGGGTCAGGAGCCCTTCTGAAAAAGAGACCGGAAACGGAAGAGGAAAAGACACGAGGGAGAGAAGCGACGAGGATTCTTCTTCCTCGCACCGCTCCGACGAAAGGGGGGATCGACCTTGCGCCGCGTGGAAAAGCGGCATTCCCAAGCCCGTCTGGCGAGAGGAGTTACCGGGACGTGTACCTACCCGGTGGAGACGTCAATTTGCCGTGGGGCCGTGCACCGACCCCGCGTCTGGCACCGTTCGCGGCGCCGTCTACAAAGACGCGTACGGGTCACACGTTGGGGCCTAACACGCGTTGCAAGCGGCGTGGGGCTTTTGCTTGCTTTACCGTACCCGCTTCGCGTGGCCACGAGGGGGCTGCAGCCGTGGTTCCTGGTACGATACCTGCCCGGTGGAAACACGTCCACCCGGGGTTCGTTCAACCGCCCGAGTACGGCGACGCCGACCATCATCTTGGTCAGGAGGGGCCCAGAGACATTGTGAGGGACAGAGACCAAAAGGGGGTCGTGAGTACAAAAGGGGACACACATATATAAGATGGCCATCTTAATCATCTAGGGAATTGATTGTGGATGGTGAATTGTTGATGGTTGTTTGTTGTTGATTGCTCGGGGAAAATATCCTTGATTGTAGCATTGAAATTGTATGGTATCATTACCCTTGAAATATATCATTGAAACTCAGTTTTCTCTTGGGTGGAATTCCTAGGGATTGCGTTGCGAAAGAGCATATATAATACAACTTTCTGGCGACGTTCCTCTCACGGTCCGGGGGTCACCGAGACCAGGTAGTCACCGAGGGGACCACGTAACAGAATATATATATATATATATATATATATATATATATATATATATATATATATATATATATATATAAGCTAGCAGACAACCCGGTTCCACAGGCTTTTCTAAGGGAATTAGTTCCCAATAGAGTGTGGAATATTTAGGGAATTTGACAGGAATGTCCTTTGACAGCATAATGGCAGGCACTAGTGGAAATTCCATTCATGTAAAAGGAGATTTCGAGTCCTCAACTCCTTTCTTCTTCAAGTCCGCATCCCTCCTCCACCCCTCCCTACTCCAAGCGCACATCCTTCCGCCCCCAAGTCCAAATCCCTCCCCCTTCTCCCAATTCCAATATGGCATACCTCCCCCCTCTCCCGATTCCAATTCCGCATTTATCCCCCTCTCACAACTCCATTTCCACATCCCTCTCCCAACTCCAATTCCAATTCCACATCACTTCCCTCTCCCAACTCTAGATCCGCATCCCTCCCCTCCTTCCAACTCCAATTCCGCATCTTTCCCCCTCCCATATCCAAGTCTGCATCCCTTCCCCTCTCCAAACTCCAACTCAGCATCCCTCCGCCCTCCCAAGTCCACATTAAGGTTGGGGCAAAGAGGGCGGGGTCCCCGAGTCATGGCAGAAAATGGAGAAGAACGTCTAGAGGTGTAATAACTTGACCTTTAACTCAGAGGGGCATGATGTAAATTAAAAGTAAATGTGCCTTGTTCTCGGCTATCTAGGGAGTGCAATTTCGTTCTGATCAGACAAACCTTAGTCGAGTTATGGTGTCTATAATTAGGTCATGACCTTAAAAAAAGTCGTCAAAAAATTATATCAATACCACATACTTTATATTCCCATTATTGTTGCAAAATTTCATTCCCAACATCCCAGCTGCTCCAAGATACAGCTCGGAAATTGGCAGAAAAAGAAGGGAAAAAAACCCTAAAATAATAAACCAATAGGGGGCACTAATTTTAGAAACAACTCCTAAGAATGATCACTTCCTACTTGTTGCTTTAGTAAAGAGAATTGCATTAATGGTTGTAAAAGGAACATCATTTTTCTTTCTCCCATTTATCCATTTCTTCAATCAACATACCTGTGGCTGGAAATTGTATTTGCCTTCCAACAGATATTTCTGCAAATTTAAATCAGTCTTTTGGAGTTGTAGTGAAGCAACAGCATGGCCAGCAAGTGGAGAGAAACTGCCAGACATTGAGGTGGGATAGGACCTCTGAGAGCACAGCTTCCACCCAAATATGTCAGCATCTGTTAGGTACACAAGCAAATGTATATGGCATTCTTCCCACTAAAATCTAAATAATCATTATAATTGACATTATATTATGCTCAGACCAGTGAATGAAAAACATCATAAACACCCATTCTTACATTCACTGCTGGTGCAATACTGTTGGCCTGCCGCATTGCGCTTGGCTCTTGTGTCTATGTTTGGCTTTCTTTCATCTCCACTCACCATGTAAAACTTGGAACTGCAAACGAGGCAGTATATTATCAGGAATCTGCTCCAAATAAACGTTTATAATGATTAATGTATTAATGTTTTATGAGATGCTTTTATACAATTACCGCCACCTGAAACATAAACCTCAACACAAGAGTAGGTCATTAAGCCCATCAATGCCTGCACTAGTATTGCCAACTAGTATTGCCAACTAGCACTAGTATTGCCAACTTGTGGTTGTTTGCACATGCTCTATCCTTTTAAATGCTGAGCATCAAGAAGGAAGCAACAACCGTTATTGTTTAACCAGAGGAGTCTGGTTAAACAATAAAAAAGGTAAATATCGACTGAAAAAGTAATAAATCAACCTGACTTTGACGACTTCTATCTGCTTCTCTGGGGTGTTAAGGAAAAGTTTGAAGTCGTTTCTGTTCTTCATTTTCAAGCCACCTTTCACGTTAAAACTTGTTCGTGTAGTGCCCACCCACTCTAAGGCTGCTTTGCCAATCTCCCCCTCCACCCCCATTCGAGCTGACACCTGGACCTGAGCTCTGCAAGAACAAACAAAAAAAACAAGGTGTGAAAAGCAGATAAAGAACAAAAAAACAATCGCATAAAATTACTAATCATAAATAAAGTTTTTTGTTTTTTTTACAATTTAGCATGTGAAAAGTTTAGCAGTTGACACTGTAATTTTCAATGGGCAATTATGTGGCTTTCACAGACTGCAAGCGACCCGTAAGTTGTATTTTAACTTTAATATCTTATTTCCCGGGTACAGCTCAGAAACGTTGTTAACTGCATAATGGGGGTCAATACAGCTGTGACAGGGCACCCCATTGGTCAAGACATTTGCAGCAGGTGCTGGTGTGGCATGCATGTTCATGGTCACCATGCAAGTTAAGAGGTGTCCTTTGGCTATAATCCCTCATGGGACAGAATGTCAGCTCAATTTGTGGGGGTGAATCCATCCCACGTTGAGGAAAGCACTTTCATGGTCGAAGTATATTGTTCCATGGTCCAGGACCGGAGGACCCCTACCCTACCTCACCCCATCAACTCTCCTTTTCAAACTCACACCAAAACTGCCCCCCACCCACCCCCAACACCAAGTCGGTATTTTGTTGCTTTGTTTCTTGTCTTGTGATTGGTTGTTTGTCTTCCTTGTTGTGGTTTCAAATATATTTCTCCCTGCTCTTTATCCTGGATTTTTTGGCATAGTCTTCAGCCATGTGAAGAATTTTGTACTTCCTTTCTCGTTTTGTGTTTATTTTTACCCTCACCAAAGGAGAGGGTATTGCGTTTGAGTCCGTTTGTCTGTTTGTTTGTTTGTCTGCACAAAAAAAGTGATTTTCTCTGCAATCGTTGCTCCAATTGACAGGAAATTTTCACCAAACACCACCTGTATAATTTTTAAATGATACTTATGACGTTATAGGTCATGTGGTATGGGCGCCATCTTGGAAAAAACCGAAAACCTTTGCACCTCTATATCTCCGAAAGCGCTGCATAGAAAAAATTGAGACATGGCTGATTGTAAAGAACTCTCCAAAGGGAATAAAATATGTTAATGATGATGTCATCGATGCTTCCATTATGATGTCATAATTCGACAAGTACAAAACTTCATCCGATGAAGATGAACTTTCTTGAGCGTCATCTAGGGACAAATTGGTGGAGGAAAAAATAATAATGACGTCACCGGTCACGTGATTCGGCCGCCATATTCCTTTTAACACAAAAGCCTTAAAAACCACAAAAAACACGTCCTGGCGAGGGTCTGAAATCTCTGATTGCTCTTTCTTGTTTACATTTGTGTTGCCCTTTTCCCTCATTTATATTTAAAAAAGCAAAACTATTTTTCCTTGGTACCTTGATGAGTGCAGCCTTTGCAATTCCTTGCCCATGCCTCAACTATTTACGGTTTAAGTTATTAAGTTAGTCCGCTGTCCCAACCAACAAGACTTTCAGTAATAATGTTTTGGGGGTGTTTGGTGGGTCAACACTGAAGATTTATTTTGTCTGATCTTTTTGAAATGAGGCTTTGACTAATTTTTACAGGTAGTTGGAGGACTTGCCTAGTTCTGGTAGAGATTAAACTACCACTCAGTCAGCTTGGTTATTGACTGGTTCTCGATTTGAGGCTCTCTCAGAAACCCCTAATTGTGAGTCATAATAGTTTGCCTTTACTATGAAAGCAATAGTGACTGTAATGCTAAAGTTTCGCTGAGATGCTATGCCAACATATGGGGCACAGTATTACTTGCCCAGTACAGAATAGAAACTAAGACCCACCATGTCATGCTGCCGAAAAAAGAAAGGTGACATGGTTTGTCATATTCACAATAGGATCATGTTTGAGGTTGATCAAGGAAAAATAATTTATGCTGGAGAACCAAAATTGCAACTAGACTACCAAATTATTGGGTGTATTTTGAAGTATTGCAAGATATGTGGTCATTTTGAGGCACTGGAAAGAGCGCTGCACCACTCAGGTCCAGTGTAACCTTGTCGTACAGAAAGGCACACATAATATCACAACATGGTTGATCAGGTCATTGAAAGAATCAAACCGTGCCTCACCATTATGAAATTTCCTATTGTAAAATTTACTTCCATAAGGATGTCTGGGAGGGAGAACAATATCGCAAGTCACAAAACTCCTTGGAGAGGGTGGATATTGTTTTGTAATAACATTAATAGTATGTTATTATCAATAGTGTTGTTATGACTTTTGATATTAAAAACAAAAGTATTGTTATTACTTTTGTTATTAGAAATGGCATTGGAAAAATGCCACAGAAAAATGCCACGGAAGTGGCAGAAAGGGTCGTGCTGTTAACCCTTGTGGTGTATATTAGGTTACAGGAGATCTATGCTCAGGTCTGTTCGCCGACGGGATAAGTAGAGATTGCCTCACAGATGTTCGGATTCCTCCAAATTTATTTCAGTTTAGCGTAAAATAGCAGTCGCGACTGTTTTAAAAGGTAATCTTACGTGTTTGTGGTTTATAAAAATATTTTTACTTCTGGTGAGGGTTTTCCACAAAATGCCACGATAGGCTATTTATAAATGTTAACATGTCGTTTGTCAAAGGAGGAAACCCCCTGGGGAAAAGAGATATTATTAGTATTAATGAATGAAATATGAATGATCGTTTTAAGGCCATTTTCCCCGCTAGAGCGGGGGTTAGCCTTGCGAGCCCCATGACAATCATGGTTCCCTGTTTGAGGCGATGTTTTTTTTATGGCCGGAAGCCCTTCCTGACGCCAACCCTTGGTCGCCTCTTATGATGCGCAGGGATACGGTATTATTAGTATTAATAATATTAGTATTAATTAATTAATTTATTAGTATTAATTACTTAATTAGTATTATTAGATATTATTAGTATTAATATTGTTTTGAAATAACATGAATATTATGCCATTATCATAAATGTTATTACTTTTGCTATTAAAAACTGCCTTGGAAAAACGCCACGAAAAAAGCTACCTTAATACGGCTATACACATCAACATGCAACCGCCTTGGCAGGGAAAATCCCCTTGGGGTGGGGACAAATTAAGTCACGACAACCTCCATTGTGTGACACTTCTTTTTTTTTTGTATACAAGATCGAGGCTCGTGTAAGAGCGAACATTAATGACAAAAAAAAACCGACACATAAGACGAAATAAAGGGAGCGGGAGACAAGATGGGGAGAGAGGGGGAAGCACACAAGCACAACATTTGAGAGCAGGGACATCGGGAGATCTGTGGAAGGTAGAGGGCTTGGGGGGAGGAGGCATGGGAAGGGTGGTGGGGGGTGGGAGAGGGAAAAAAACACATGGACACTGCTAGGACTTCCAGGAAAGAAGTCGGTATTTCAGAAAAGTGGCTCTGGCGTGAATTAACAGGGGTAGAAAAGATCAAGGTTTTGGATGGGTGAAGATAAGAGATGGTGGTGAACAGCTATTTTAAAGACCTGGAGGGGTGAGTGGGATTGAATAGAGTGAGGGAGTTTGTTCCAGAAGCAGGAGAAAAGAGGTATGAAAGAGTGAAGGTGAGCAGAGAGTCTTGATTTTGGCAGTTTCACCAGAAGAGCGTTGCAGACAGATCTTGTGCGACCTGTAGGAGTACTTTGGGGACAGAGCACAGACAGAGCTGGGGTGGCTAGGCCAGAGAGGAGTCGGTAGGAGACAGAAAGACCACCAACCTGCCTGCAGTGAGTGACTGAAAGACCCTCTCAATTGGCTTCATCGCGGGAGATTCCAACGATTCTGAAAGCTTTGGTTTCAACAGCGTGAAGCCGAGCGAGGTGCGAGGCAGGAGCACCAGCCCATAGGGCTGGTATTCCATTGAGCTGCTGATGAAAGCCTTGTATGTGGTGAGGCGCTCAGGTGTGCCAAGGAAGGACTTCGCATAACGGAGAATGCCCAGTCGGCGACTGGCTTTGGAGGCCAGCTTGGAAATGTGTTTTTCCCAGGAAAGATCATGGCAGATAGTGAGACCCAAGAGATTCAGTGACAGAACTTCTTGGAGAGGATTGTTGAGAAAGTAGATGGGAGGGTTGTCCAGGCGGTCTTTTCGAAGAGACATAGTGAGAGTGTGAGATTTGTCAGGATTGAAAGACATGTTCCACTTGTTTGACCAGTCTGTGATTTTGACCAGGTCTGCAGAGAGTGAGGATGCTGCAGACTGCCGATCTGAGGGATGTATGGAGCGGCAGAGAGTGGAGTCATCAGCAAAGAGATAGAGAGGATTTTCCAGAGAGTCGGAGAGATCATTGATGAAGACCAGAAAAAGCACATGACCCAGAACACTGTCTTGGGGAACTCCAGCCTGAACAGGAAGAGGAGATGAGAGAAATCCATTCAGGGCCACACGTTGACTACAACAAGAGAGGAAGTCCACAAGCCATGCGTGGAGATTCCCATTGATACCATAGGAGGAAAGTGTGGAGAGCAGAGTAGGGTGCCAGACCGTAATGAAGGCACATGATATGTCAAGCGAGACAGCTCTGTTTCCTGTTTGGCATTGAAAACCTCCATCCATTGTTGAGACAGCAGAAGCAGCATGTGACCTGGTCTGAAACCAAATTGATGATCAGAGATAAAGCCATTGGAGAAGAGGAAGGATTTGATATCCGAAGCAATGATGGATTCCATGACTTTGCTGATGACTGGGAGCAGGCTGATTGGTCTGTAGTTGCAAGGATCTGTTTCTGCATCTTTTTTGTGTACAGCGGTAATGTTGGCTGATTTCCAAACTGAAGGCAAACGACCTTGAGCAAAAGAGAGGGTGAAGAGATCAGAGAGAGGGTGTGAAAGAGCGGCAGAGCAGGATTTAAGGACCCGTGGGCTGATGCCGTCAGGTCCAGTTGCAGAATCAGAGTCGAGGATTGACAGAAACTTCTCCACCTTGCCAGGAGAGAAGGACACAGAGTCCAGGAGCAGCTGGGTACGACTGCGTACGGTGGGTACAGAGAGAGATGGGTTTGGAACACAAGATTTTGAGGCAAACACAGAGTTCACTTGGTCTTTCTGTCAAGTTTGGTTGAAATTGGATAAATAATGACCAAATGTATTGCAGTCAGAAAGACAGACAGAACATTGCATGTTTTAGTGTGATGATGGATTTCCCTGTTTTTAAAATAAATGTCACCAATCTATTCGGATTGCAAATATTTGTGGAAAAATGAATGAACGACATACACAGACAGTTCATTCGGTACTTTTTAAAATAACAATGATTTGAAAAGGAAAGCTCCTTTAAAACTGTTATTATATACAAGTTTAGTCGCAGGTTTGATCAATATATAGTTCGCAATCCACTCCATGGAACCATAAAGAAAAGATAACCTCCAAAATAGAGGGCTTCAAATCTTACGTGGGTCGAATGTGTCCTTCAATGAAATACTTCGCAAAACTTCTCAGATCAGCATTTCCTTGTAATGTCGCATCCAAAAAGGAGGAGGCATTTACAGAAAGTCGCAGTGGAAGTCCAGCTATTGTAGGAAACACCACTTCTTCACCTAACAGGAGGTTGCTTTTTTAAAACTCTACAACCTCACCCTAGAGGATGTACATAAAAAGAAAAAATGATGAAGTTAACTGCATTATTATTTGATAATGACTATACAAAACTCTTCAAGATGGAGTGATTATAATATTGCAAACAAAAGGAAGAGCGAGTAAGCCCACCTTGAGAAACTTTATTGCTGTGTCAGCCAAATTCAACGAGTAGTATTTTGCTCGTTGAGACCAATTCTGACATTCGAAGTATGAAAGTTCATTCCCAAAGATTTTCAACCCCAACGAACAAGACAATAATTCCTTTTCCACCGTTTTCTTCAACACCTGTTCAAATGATAAGAAAGCATCAAATCATTGGCAGCATTTTATTTCAACAAAATCAAAATCATTTTCAAGGTTGATTAATAAAAAAGACATAAATTGTGTAAACTACACTAATGAACAAACACGAATCAATTTGCCAAAATTATTCTCTATTCTAAATCTCAAATGTATTTCAGACATTGCTTTTAAATAGTATTCATTCCGTTAGTTAAAAGAATGTCATACACCACTTAGATTCAGATGGGGCTGATCCAACTTATCAAAACGAGAATACGTTGCATCACGTTTGATAGTTACCGTAGGCTGGGTTGATGAAATTATATGGTTCATGCTTGAATTCCTGAGAAATACTTCATTCCAGCTCGTTAAACAGCTATGCTTTACTTCTCCGTTCTCAGTAAAATGGGGGAAAAAATTCCTATTCGTCCTTGCATGTACACAAGATACTCTTCTGGGTTTTCTCTTTATTGTGCGGAAAATATTTTTCCAACATAGTTTCCAGGTTCTCAACATGCCCTCCAACCTGCAAAAGTGCATGACAAAAGAACAACGATTCTAAACAGCTAGCCAATAATTTTCACTTCAAAACCACAAGCGCTTGTAATTTCATCAGTAATCATCCAATGATGAGCATTTCATGAGTGATGCATCAGACAAGTCATTTACATAACAAGCTGAAACTGAAACCTTCTGCAATTTTTACCAGTTTTCCATTGAAAATCCCTTAACACAACATCACTAGAACATCTAACATCCAGCATTCAAAATGCATCTGAAGCAATGATGATATTCTAATCTCCAGTATTAGTGTCTAAGTTACAATGCAGTAAAAAACCACCTTTAGAGGCCATTTTTCCCCGCAAAGTGGGGGTTGGCCTTTTTCGGGAACCGTGGTTGTTGTTGTTTTTCGGTCCCCTATTTGAAGCAATGTTTTACGGCCGGATGCCCTTCCTGACGCCAACCCTTTTTGCCGCCTTTAACGACAAACAGGGAATTACCAGTGAACTGGTACTCAACTGGTAAGTGAACTGGTAAGTTACAATGCAGTAACTAATAGATTTTACAAAGCTGGGAATTTATTTGCAAAACACAGACTGCCAAGAATTTGCTTCCAAGCCTCTGTTTGCTCAAGCTTGTTAGTGGAGGATGAAGAAAAAGGAAGAGAACAATTCAATAAATGTAGAAGTGGACACGAGTAGGGGTGGGGGAGGGAAGCTGGAGGGAGGGGGAAGTTAATTAATGAATAGAAAATGATATTTTGATCAATATCAACATTTGAAACAACAGTTGAAAGAAGCAATGCATCCGTGAAAATTTGTACAATTAAAAGAGATGAACAAAGAGTCACTTCAATGACACTTGATTCATGACTTTTAATTTTACATTTTAATACTATTGCATGCACTGCATGCATCTTCCAATGGAATGATAAAGAAAAAAAATCTTATTAAGCAATCAACCTCACAATACAATTGAGAGTTTGAGCCAATAAAAAGTCAATGCAAAATAAATCAACCGATGTCCCTGCTCTCAAATGTTGTGTTTGTGTCCTTCCCCCTCATCCCCCTCTCTTTTGTGTCCTTCCCCCTCTCTCCCCATCTTGTCTGCCGCTCCCCTTGTTTTTTTGTGTTTTGTGTGTCGGTTTGTCTTTTTGTGTGATTAATGTTAGCTCTTTCACGAGCCTCGATCTTGTATACAAAAAAAAAGAAAAAAAAGAAGAAGAAATCAGTGAAAAATATAATAACAAAAAAAACCCAAAAACAATGAAAGAAAGAATTAGAGCAAATGAAGTAAAACACAATAGAGATAAAATGATGTCATAATGTCACAACACAAAAATGTAATTTCAAATGAGAGTAATAGAATTTACATGAAAAAAAATGGCAGACAAAAATTGAAATAGGAAAAATGTTAGAGAAATTAGAAAGAAAAGAAGGGAGAAAGTTTTTAAAGAAGAGGGAGGATAGATAGGTTAAAGAAGGAACAAGGTAGAATGATAAGAATGAGAAGGAGAGTAATGGAAGAAAAGGAAGAAGAATTTGAGGTTAGAAAAAAAAGAAGAAAATGACGATTTATGAACAAGTATTCTGCCAGACAAAAATGGCAGACAAATACAATTTGGGAGAACTATATAATAAGAGAACAAATAGTTGAACTCCAATGAAGCAGTTCATGTCAAATATTGTCACCCCATAAAAAAATAGTTGGAACCACCTATTTGCAACAGGGTATTTCAAGATATGTGACATTGAAAAGAAGGGGGTCAGGGTGATAACAGGAAGCAAAGATTTTCAAAATAGTAAGACACTATACAGTGCCTTCAGAAAGTATTCACACCCCTTGACTTTTTCACATTTTGTTGTGTTACAGCCTCAATTTAAAATGGATTAAATTGAGATTTTTTTGTCACTGATCACGATAATGATAAAGCCAGATGTTTTGAAGGTCACATGGAGTCAATAGGGTAGGATACTAACTTATCATACATACTTAAACTAATCTTTAGGAGACTGACACACAAGAGAGAACAAGACAACAAAGGTAGAATGAAAGAAGTTGGGAAGAAGAGGAGGGTAGGCTTTCTCCCAGCGGAGACTGGCTCCACAAAATCAATTTTCAGGGTTTTACAGGGTTTCAGGGGTTTTTTTCACACGAGATATCTCAGATGAAAGGTATACGCAGGGGAGTAATTTTGCCAAAAAAATATTTGGGGGGGGGGGGGGTCTATGGAGGCATCCAAGAACTGGAATTGATATCACAATATTTTTTTATGGGGTCTCTCCAGAGGTAGGACGGTGTATGTTATAGCAATCCAGACTATTGATAGATAGCATTTCACACAATGTGAGATCATAAAAATAACTACCCTTTGAAAACGGATTTCATGCTAGTACTGATATAAAATGAGGAACCGTTAAATGATGATGTGCAGATTTTTGGTGGCTTCACAATAACACCATGCTGTTGTAAATGCAGAAATTCCATTTCACACACCATTTTCCAATGGCTTCCAAAATACAGTACCTCATAGTCAGGAACGTACTCACTGCAAAGGAAAATCCCTTGGAGTGAGATTATAGGAGTGATTACTATTATAAATTTGATAATACAATTATACAGCAATGGAGATTGATTGCACTACATTGTACAAGACTTTTCCCAAGTCCAAGGCTCTTTTACAGCCACAAATTCACAACTCTGTCTTTGTTGAGGCAAACCTTTGGAAGGCACTCCCACTGTTGTAATCAGCAATGATATTAAAAATTGTTCCAAAATACCACCTTCATGGGAACAAAATATAACCATAAGACTCACCTCAAAAAGGTTGATGGACTTTCCCAGAACATTAACAGTAAAATTAATCATCAGTGAACGTGGTATAAATGATTTCGGAGAAAACACAGCACATGTTTCAACATTTGCACTAGCTTCCAAGCGCTCTGCATGACTAAACAAAATCACAACTGAAACTATTTTTAAAAACATATTGCATCAAACATTTCACTGTCACTTGATAATTCAAATGAATGTTTTTATTCTCCTACAAATAGTCAATATTTTACAAGTCATAATGTTTTATGTCATACCCTTTCCATCCTATTCATTCAATTTACATATCTATATATATATATATACATATATATATACACAGGTGGTAGCAGGAAAGGGAGGGGTGAGAAAGGGAGTGGGGGGAGTGGAGGGGGAGTGGAAAGATATTCTACATTGTAGTGAGCGACACACACACACACACACACACACACACACACACACACACACACACACACACACACACACACACACACACACACACACACACACACACACACACACACACACACACACACACACACACACACACACACACACACACTTTCGCTCCGCTGTGCGACGGGGGACAATAAATGCAAGTAACAATGAAATGTGAGGTCAAAAATTAAATTCCTAATTGAGATGTCTCCATTCAGACTCGTATACAAACATGGGGAAATATACAGTAAAAATAAATGATGTTTCGTTTCGAACCGACCGGCACTTCGCTTTGTGTCCCCAAATGGCTGGTAAGGCTGGCTGTTCTCTACCTCAAACGACAGCGCGGGAAACGCACAAAATGGCGCAGAGTCGCACTCCTCGACGTCCCAACATGAGGTCCTTCTCGCGCTGCCGACTGCCCTGAACCTCTCTTGTTCAGTCTCTTTCCACAAGCGCACCACACAAGCCAAAGATGCGCCACCACCCACAACCAAGCCAGAACAACAAGGAAAATGTGAACACAGCCGTTCTCTTGAAAGCCAGCACACATCTCCAACAAATGTCAGGACGAAAGAGACAAAAATGGCGAGACAGCTTCTCTTTCCCTCTGCTCTCAAATGTTCCACGCTGACGTCACACTCTGTCCAATCACCGAGCCCTACTCAATCATCCCATCGCGCCTCCACCAATCACGAAGGCCGCGATGTGGCCTCCTCGCCACATGTCGTCGGGGGGCGGAGTCTAGTCGCTGTTTGAGAATGTTCAGATGACGTCGGCAGTCGTGAGGCGGGATTTACGTGCCGATTGGCAAATGTGCTGGGTGTTGGTTAGCCTTTGCGGTGTTGTGAGCGAATGGAGTCATTACCTTCGCAAAAGCGGAAGGTTATGTTTTGATCGCTGTGTATTTATTTGTATGTCTGTGTGTGTGTGTGTATGTTATTCGCATAACTCAAAAAGTATTCAACCGAATTGCATGAAATTTGGTGGGATGATTGGTTATTATACGGGACACATTTGATTAGATTTTGGGAGCAATCGGGTCAAAGGTCAAGGTCAAGGTCACGAAAAGGTCAAAATCGTATTTTTGTTGTTCTGTTCCCTACACTCCCATGCCAAGTACAGAACAGTAGCTGTGGCGAAGGTATGCGCTCTACCGAGTGCCCGTTCTAGTTTGTTATAGTTATTGTTTGGCGGGCTTTTTAATTGTAACAAGCGTTACGTCGAGGTTCCCCGTCGGTGAAGTGATGTGAGTTGACAAAGTGGAAGACGCAGAAAACATGCTATGATATGATATTTCGCTCACAAGGTTCAGACATACATTGAGGCGGCCATCTTGGATTTTGACGTGGCGACCCAATTTTCAATGGCGTTCTTCCTTATGCCTACATACACCCACACACCAGATTAGAAGTTGGTACTTCGCTTATTTTTCAAGATATTCCGCTCACAAGGTTCAGACATACATGGCGGCGGCCATCTTGGATTTTGACGTGGCGATCCAATTTACAATAGCGTTCTTCCTTATGCCGAGATACACCCACACACCAAATTAGTAGTTGGTACTTCGCTTATTTTTCAAGATATTCATCTCACAAGGTTCAGACATACATGGGCCATCTTGGATTTTGACGTGGCGACCCAATTTTAAACAGCCTTCTTGCTTGTGCCGAGATACACCCACACACCAGATTAGAAGTTGGTACTTCGCTTATTACCTTCGCAAAAGCGGAATGTTATGTTTTGATCGCTGTGTATTTATTTGTATGTGTGTGTGTGTGTGTGTATGTTATTCGCATAACTCAAAAAGTATTCAACCGAATTGCATGAAATTTGGTGGGATGATTGGTTATTATACGGGACACATTTGATTAGATTTTCGGAGCAATCAGGTCAAAGGTCAAGGTCAAGGTCACGAAAAGGTCAAAATCGTATTTTTGTTGTTCTGTTCCCTACACTCCCATGCCAAGTACAGAACAGTAGCTGCGGCGAAGGTATGCGCTCTACCGAGTGCCCGTTCTAGTTTTTCAAGATATATCGCTCACAAGGTTCAGACATATATATGGTGGCGGCCATCTTGGATTTTGACGTGGCGACCCAATTTTCAATAGCGTTCTTCGTTATGCCTAGATACACCTGCACACCAAATTAGAAGTTGGTACTTCGCTTATTTTTCAAGATATTCATCTCACAAGGTTCAGACATACATGGCGGCGGCCATCTTGGATTTTGACGTGGCGACCCAATTTTAAACAGCGTTCTTCCTTGTGCCTAGATACACCCACACACCAGATTAGAAGTTGGTACTTCGCTTATTTTTCGAGATATTTCGCTCACAAGGTTCAGACATATATATGGTGCCGGCCATCTTGGATTTTGACGTGGCGACCCAATTTTCAATAGGGTTCTTCCTTATGCCGAGATACACCCACACACCAGATTAGAAGTTGGTACTTCGCTTATTTTTCGAGATATTTCGCTCACGAGGTTCAGACATTTATATGGTGCCGGCCATCTTGAATTTTGACGTGGCGACTCAATTTTCAATAGCTTTCTTCCTTATGCCGAGATACACCCACACACCAAATTAGAAGTTGGTACTTCGCTTATTTTTCAAGATATTCATCTCACAAGGTTCAGACATACATGGCGGCGGCCATCTTGGATTTTGACGTGGCGACCCAATTTTCTATAGCGTTCTTCCTTATGCCTAGATACACCCACACACCAGATTAGAAGTTGGTACTTCACCGATTTTTCAAGATATTCATCTCACAAGGTTCAGACATACATGGCGGCGGCCATCTTGGATTTTGACATGGCGACCCAATTTTAAACAGCGTCCTTCATTGTGCCTAGATACACCCACACACCAGATTAGAATTTGCTACTTCGCTTATTTTTCGCGATATTTCGCTCACAAAGTTCAGACATATATATGGTGGTGGCCATCTTGTATTTTGACGTGGCGACCCAATTTTCAATAGCCTTCTTCCTTATGCCGAGATACACCCAAACACCAAATTAGACGTTGGTACTTCACTTATTTTTCAAGATATTCATCTCACAAGGTTCATACATGAACAAGGTTCATACAGATATTCATCTCACAGACATACATGGCGGCGGCCATCTTGGATTTTGACATGGCGACCCAATTTTCAATAGCGTTCTTCCTTATGCCTAGATACACCCACACACCAGATTAGAAGTTGGTACTTCGCTTATTTTTCAAGATATACATCTCACAAGATTCAGACATACATGGCATCAGACATACATGGCAGCGGCCATCTTGGATTTTGACATGGGTTGCACCCGCACACCAAATTTGAATGCGGTCCTTTGCTTACGCATGCACGCACGCCCGCACGCACGGACGGACGGACGGACGGACGGAGGGGGAAGCCATAGTCCCCCTTTCGCTACGCTGTGCGACGGGGGACAATAAAGACGGAGGGAAGATCAAGGGGAAAATTACACACTGGGGATTTAATCTTTAAGGCCTAGAATTACTTGACACAAAGCCACGCCCCTCATGGCGACATGAAACGCTCTTACCCAGACAGACGACCTACTTAGATACATCGAGATTCCTCTTTGTGACACTCAGAGACTTCTAATCTACACGATCCTATCTTGACTAAGGTATTTCATTGTTTGCCCCCATAAAAGTAACAATATGATATCTTGAAAAATTCCTGATGTTTGACAATAATAAAATCACAAAAATATCCCATTTCATTTATAATGGGGTGAAATTGTTGTCATGGACACCATTCTCTCTTTGCCACATTCTTTGCCACTTTTATCTCTGCCACGTGGGACTTTTATCTTTGTCATGTGGGGCTTTTCTCTTTGCCACGTGGGAATTTTCTCTTTGCCACGTGGGAATTTTCTCTTTGCCATGTGGGAATTTTCTCTTTGCCACGTGGGAATTTTCTCTTTGCCATGTGGGAATTTTCTCTTTGCCACGTGGGGCATTTTTCTTTGCCACATGGGGCTTTTTTCATTGCCACGTGGGAATTTTCTCTTTGCCATGTGGGAATTTTCTCTTTGCCATGTGGGGCTTTTCTCTTTGCCACGTGGGAATTTTCTCTTTGCCATGTGGGAATTTTCTCTTTGCCACGTGGGGAATTTTTCTTTGCCACGTGGGAATTTTATCTTTGCCACGTGGGGCTTTTCTCTTTGCCACGTGGGAATTTTATCTTTGCCACGTGGGGCTTTTTTCATTGCCACGTGGGAATTTTCTCATTGTCATATTGGACTTTTCTCGATGCTACTGTTACGTGGTCCCCTCGGTGAATACCTGGTCTCAGTGACCCCCGGACCGTGAGAGGAACTTCGCCAGAAAGCTGTATTATATATGCGCTTTCGCCACGCAAGCCATATGAATTTCACCCAAGAGACAACTGACGTTCAAGGATATATTTCAATGGTAATGATACCAAACAATTTCAATGACACAACCATCAACAATATTTCAATGACACAACCACGGAGATTTTCCCCGAGCAATCAACAATACATAATCATCACCAATTCCCAATTCACAATCAATTCCCTATGATTAAGATGGCCATCTTATACATGTGTGTCCCGGTGAGTACTCACACCCCCTTTCGGTCTCTGCTCCTCACAATGTCTCTGGGCCCCTCCTGACCAAGATACTGCTACTGGTCGGCGTCTCCGCACTCGGGCAGTTGAACGAACCCCGGGTGGACGTTTCTCCACCGGGCAGGTATCGTACCAGGCACCGTGGCTGCAGCCCCTCGTGGCCACGCGGAGCGGGTACGGTAGAGCAAGCCAAACCCCACGCCGCTTGCAAGGCGCGTTAGGCCCCAACGTGCGACCCGCACGCGTCTGTTTGGACGGTGCCGCGAACGATTCCAGACGCGGGGTCGATGCACGGCCCCACGTCAACTTGACGTCTCCACCGGGCAGGTACACATCCCGGGAATTCCTCTCGCCGGACAGGTTTCGGAACGCCGCTGTTTTCCACGCAGCGCAAGGTCGATTCCACCTTTTGTCGGAGCGGGGCGAGGAAGAAGAAAAACTCGTCCTTTTTCCTCGTGTCTTTTTCCTTCCGTTTCCGGTCACTTCCGTTTCCGGCCACTTCCGTTCAGAAGGGCTCCTGACCCTCCAATCACAACAACCCTTAATATAATACACACGGATAAGCAACCTGAATGGTAATTCACACACATTCACATAAATATGTAACACTCCCCCCCTTCAAGAAAGAAAGTTTGAACCCAGCGAAAACTTTCTTTGCCGGCCAATTTGGAGAAACAAACCAGATAACTCAACCCCCCCCACATTATCAGTTCCCCCCGGGCACAGTTATCACTTAAAAATAAAGCAACCAAAATTTCACCACAACCCCTCCAGATTACTCCCTCTGGACTAAGTACCAACAACGACATTGTCCCTGCCAAACCAAACTCCATCTCATGACCCTCTGACTTTGACCGTCAGTTTCTTGGGAATGAAGGTTAAGGGGTTGATCAAAGATCCAAAGTTAAGCAACTCGATAGCACTTTTTCCGGGAGGCCAAGCCGAGTATTCACTACATGGATGCCTTTAGGAACGCGGAGTTCACGGTTAGTCCGTGCAGGAAAGTTCTCTACATGGGCGCCTTGAGGAACGTGGAGTTCACGGTTAGTCCGTGCATGAAAGTTCACTACATGGACGCCTTTAGGAACGGCGTTCACGGTTAATTCGTGTAGGAATCTTGGCTCGGCGGCTCCGCCGCCTTCAGTGCTTCAACTTCTCAGAACTTCCCTAATAATTAGGGTGGGACCACTGGTCCCTGTAGTCCCATGAATAGCGGTCTCCTTCTCGGCCACCATTTTGCCAATCCTTCCTTCGGGAGCGGCCATAACTCAGGGAGCCTCCATAATAATATTGATTGCGGCCACCACCAAAACTACCGCCCAGTTGTCCTCTCCTGTAGACCTCTCGACGCCTACGAAATGCCTTCCCTACTGTTATGGTCCGACCCTCCAAATCCTTGCCATTCCAATTCTTCTCTGCCTCTCTGGCGTCTTTTGTGCTGGCAAACGTGACAAAGCCGAACCCTCTTGACTGTTGCGTTTCCCAGTCTCTTACCAACCGCACTTCCCCCAGCGGCCCATATCTGTTGAAGACAGAGGTCAGAACTTCTTCCTCTGTTTTGAAGTTCAGTCCCCCTACAAATAACTTGGCACTTTTGTCGCCATCCCGAGCTGGTGTGGCGTTATTTTCCCTGCTGGGCTCTTTACCAACCCTCTGGTTACCATAAACTTGACCCCCGGCCAAATCATTCCCGATAACCACAGATACACCCTCTACAGGAAGCGTGGCTTGTAAACCGACGGTGACCGGTCCTGACACCAAATCGGACTCCAACTGGATGACCTGAAGGGGAGCACTAACACCGCCCCCGATCCCCTGTAAACGCACCCTATCCCCCGTTGCCGTCTCCTCGGACATTGGCAAAATGCCTTCAAGCATTAAAGATTGATGGGCCCCTGTGTCCCTCAATATCCTAACCGGTCTCCGGTTAGTCGAGGCTCCATCCAGTGACACAAACCCCTCTGAAATAAATGGTTGGTAACCCTTTTGATGGCGATTTCTTACGCTAGCCATCGCATCCGGAGTTGGAATAGTCGGACTCCGCTCTGGGTTGTCCCTTTTCATGAGGTAACAACTGGACATCAAGTGTCCAGGTTTCTTGCAAAACGCGCAAGTAGGCCCGGAGGAAAACCTCGGGGTCTGCCTCGGGCCCCCCGAACTATAAGTTTGTCTTGGGCCCGCATCCCTCTGATTTCGAACCGGTGGGGTATCATAGTTGTCCCCATAATCATCTCGAGGCCGCCGCCATGTATGGTCGTTCTCCGCACCTGCTGTTCCCCACCTCCCCTGCGGATATCTAGGCGAGGAGTTAGGTTCGTGGACCCCTATTCGGTGGGTTAAGGCATAATCATCTGCCATGGTGGCTGCGTCCCACAACTTTGGTACCTTCTTTTCCTGCAGGTACACTTTGATGTCCTCGTGGACACACTGCTGGAATTCCTCCACCAAGATCAAGTCCCGCAATGTTTCGAAGTCTTTCCCGACTCCTTTTGACTCACACCACCGATCAAACATGTTTTCTTTCACTCTGGCAAACTCCACATGGGTCTCACTCTCCCTCTTCCTGGCATTCCTGAATTTTTGCCTGTAAGCTTCCGGAACCAACTCATAGGCTTTGAGGATGTGCTTCTTCAGTACCTCATAATCTGCACATTGGTCCATTGGTAGCGCCGAATAAATTTCCTGAGCTTTCCCCACCAGCACACTTTGCACGAGTATGGTCCATGCCTCCTCCGGCCAGTTTAATTGTCGAGCCACTTTCTCAAAGTGTGGAAAAAATTTCGCGACTTCTTTTTCCTTTTCTGCTTTCCTTTCTTCTTCTGCTCTTTCCTTTTCTGCTTTCCTTTCTTCTTCTGCTCTTTCCTTTTCTGCTTTCCTTTCTTCTTCCTTAATCCGTTCCTGGCTCCGTAATTGCAACTCCAGTTTCCGGAGCTCAACATCTTCTGGTTCTTCGGGTAGCCACTCCCAGGCTAACTCGTCCCATGTTCCTAATCCCACCATAGATTGTATCACCGTGGCCTGCAACTCTGCCTTCCTCAAATTAGTTCGGACCTCCAAGTTAAAATGTTTGGCCAATTTCAAGAGGTCCGACTTTAGCAACGCTCGGAACTGTGCCTCACTCGGGGTTACCCCAAAGTTCTGTGCCACAAACGCCATGGTGTCTATCGTTACCCCCTGTTAACCTTCACCCAAGACTTTACCCCAATTTCTCAAAAAATTTACCAATTAATAATTAATTAATAAATTTTAATTAAAAAAAATTATTATTTTATTATTTTATACAATTTTAAATCCCGGACGTAGACCCAATTGCGAAACCGCAAATCGTAATTTGGACGAGCCCCCAATTCTGTTACGTGGTCCCCTCGGTGAATACCTGGTCTCAGTGACCCCCGGACCGTGAGAGGAACTTCGCCAGAAAGCTGTATTATATATGCGCTTTCGCCACGCAAGCCATATGAATTTCACCCAAGAGACAACTGACGTTCAAGGATATATTTCAATGGTAATGATACCAAACAATTTCAATGACACAACCATCAACAATATTTCAATGACACAACCACGGAGATTTTCCCCGAGCAATCAACAATACATAATCATCACCAATTCCCAATTCACAATCAATTCCCTATGATTAAGATGGCCATCTTATACATGTGTGTCCCGGTGAGTACTCACACCCCCTTTCGGTCTCTGCGACTCACAATGTCTCTGGGCCCCTCCTGACCAAGATACTGCTACTGGTCGGCGTCTCCGCACTCGGGCGGTTGAACGAACCCCGGGTGGACGTTTCTCCACCGGGCAGGTATCGTACCAGGCACCGTGGCTGCAGCCCCTCGTGGCCACGCGGAGCGGGTACGGTAGAGCAAGCCAAACCCCACGCCGCTTGCAAGGCGCGTTAGGCCCCAACGTGCGACCCGCACGCGTCTGTTTGGACGGTGCCGCGAACGATTCCAGACGCGGGGTCGATGCACGGCCCCACGTCAACTTGACGTCTCCACCGGGCAGGTACACGTCCCGGGAATTCCTCTCGCCGGACAGGTTTCGGAACGCCGCTGTTTTCCACGCAGCGCAAGGTCGATTCCACCTTTTGTCGGAGCGGGGCGAGGAAGAAGAAAAACTCGTCCTTTTTCCTCGTGTCTTTTTCCTTCCGTTTCCGGTCACTTCCGTTTCCGGCCACTTCCGTTCAGAAGGGCTCCTGACCCTCCAATCACAACAACCCTTAATATAATACACACGGATAAGCAACCTGAATGGTAATTCACATACATTCACATAAATATGTAACACTACCAACGAAGATCAGAAGAACTGGAACAAAAAAAAAGAAAGCGAAAATAAATAACTAAATAAATTCTATTTTGCACCCTCTTGGCTTGGTAGTGTGGAAGTCTCTGTAAAGACTCCCAGCTGATGGTCAGATCTCATCTGGTATTATTTGTCAAAAGTAGGCGAGTTATCGCCGACCTTCTGACTGAAATTTGAAAGGAAGTGTTTGAAGTCCTACAGAGGCAATGGCAACCCATTTAATGTAATCATTCAGTAACTGTTAATAACACTGTTCCTTTTACATGGAGTGATTCACAATGAATACTGTGTGAATTGTGTGGTGATAGTAATAAGGTTTACATTGAAATCTGTGCAAGGGTGAAATACTATATTTTGCAGAGTATTGATGTATGCAGAGAAAAGACACCTTGTACATCCATCCATCTTGGGAATGAATCTGTCCTGCAAAGGTCATTGACCATAAATTTGCATTCGGACAAATGCTTATCTCCCTTCAAGTTTGAAGTTATTGTATTATTTCGTGTAGTGTTTGTCTTGGGGCAATATATGTTTTAAATTGAGTTTATGAGAGTTTTAAGACGTCTCACGAACCTGGTTGGTGCCCGGATGAGAGAGATATGGCAGATTAAATGCCACACAGGATTGCCCCCTCTTTGGTCTGAATCATTTGCAGCTGCTTATCTTTTCTTTATAGCCTGTGGTAAAATGCGAAGCAGATTTCCATTGAATTATTGTGGCTCCAAGGATGTCTCACTCCAAACCATGTGCCCTCGGTCTGGGCAGCTGTGCAAATAATCCCTCCCACCTGTTAAGGACGATGAATAAATATAAGAGCTGCTTCTTGAATGAAGAGGAAGTGCGGATCATAATGAAGATGGTCACTATGTTTCCTAACTCCGGAAATAAATTATGCTTTGAATGCCTCTTGAGTTGATGAGAGCTGAGCCTTTCTTTCGACAGTAGTGAGGTGGTTGACCAATGTGGGAGCCTATTGATTACGGCTGGTGTCCCTCAAGTGTTGCTGCAGAAGGAAGACCCTCAGACAGATGGTCTAATGGAGCCAACATGGCCTTAATGCTGGAAGGGTTCTAATGGGGTCTATAGGGTCGAAATGGTCCCAATGGGTTATCGGGGTATTGAGGTCTTAAGAGTATTAGGGATTCAATAGGTTGTTAGGGGTCTTGGGGGTCTAAAGGGTGTAAAGGGTGAAAGGTTATGAAAGGTATAGAACCGCTTTTAGAGGACAATTTTCCCCACAGAACGGGGGTTGGTTGTGCACCGTGGTTCCCTTTTTGAAGCAATATTTTATGGCCGGATGCGCTTCCTGCCGCCAACCCTGTTAGTCGCCTCTTGCAACACACAGGGAATTACCAGTGAACTTGTACTCAATTTGCCGACCTCGGAAGGATGACAGGCTGAGTCAACCCCCTGGCGTTAATTCAGCGATCGACCGGGATTCAGAACCCAGGATCCTAGGATCCCAAGCCGCACCCCAACCGCTAAGCCAACACCAGGCTATGAAAGGCTATGAAAGGGTATGAAAGGGTATGAAAGGTATAAAGGTGATGAAGGGTATTAAAAGAGCCAAAGGGTATAAAATATCTAAAATGGTCTGAAGGGGTATAAAAGATCTAAGGAATCTAAAAGGTGCAATGCCTCTAAAGGTCAACATGTCTCAAAGGTATATTCCAAAAGTCTGTAATTAATAGAGGTAATTAATAGACGTAGTCAAGGTCCAACAATACATAATTAATATACGTACTCACGGTCCAACTCACGTTCAAACAGTATGTAATTAATAGACATAGCAGGGTACCTGTCTCTGATGGGTTCGTAGATGTCTCACCTCAAATGAGTAAATTTTTGGAGTGTGTATTGGTAGCAATGGGAATTCAACGTAAACTGATGATGTGGACCATGACACGTGGTACACATTTACCTCATCGACAATGGTGGTGCTTGTAGTGAAATCGTATTCGTACTGAACCCGGGGTGATGCTCGCTGCTCGTTGACACCGCTAGGGGCGCGACTATAAGACCCGCTGCTGCGGACGGTGTTCCGAGACTTCTCCTGTGACAAGTTACATCTGGTAGACTCGCTAACGGTACGCCAGCATAGAATATTAAGCTTGCTTGCATTGAATGTTATGAATGGTCCCATGTGATGCCACATCTTATTCCTATTGCATTTCCTGTATTACAGAATGATGTCATGATCTAAAATGGAATTAAACCAACAGTTGGACTAAGTTGTGTGGACCTGATTGGTTTCCACAACACTTAATTCCATTTTATATCTACCGACATGGCGGGCAACAAGACGCTGGCGGTTGCCATATTCTGCGCCGACCCGCAAGCCCCGGATGGTGGATTGCAACTGAAGCACTGGCTCAGAACGTTGGAGCATCATTTCGCGGAGCCTGAGACCGAGCCGACGGCTGCCGCGAAGCTAGCAACGCTTCATTCAAAAATCGACTACAAGGTGTACAATTCCATCGCTCAATTCGCGACGTACGACCTCTCGATCGCGGAGCTCAAACGGCTGTACATAAAGGAAAAGAGCCCGGTGTATGCATGATATTTGCTGCTAACGCGACGTCAGCAACCCAACGAGCCGATGGACCACTACGCCCAGGAGCTCCGGCAGCTCTTGCTGGACAGCACCAGGGAGCCACGGACTCCCGCGCAGTCTCAGGATGATCTTCTTTTAGACGCCTATATTGCTGGGGTCTCCTCCCAGGAACTAAGGCTCAAGCTCCTGGAGAAGACCGACCTGACCTTCGCTACGGCACTCGAGCAAGGAAAAGTATACACCGAAGCGCGGTTGCAATCGAACACCTATGATCGCACGCACCTCTTGGCGGGAACTACGCTACACGCACGGCCGGAGAGTGCTACCGCCGAGGACGCGGACCTGCTTGCAGAACTCCGGGATGCTCCGGAGGAAGACCCAGTCCTGACGGCTGCCGCTACGGCCAGACCCAAGGCCTTACGCGGGGCCACCTGCTATTTCTGTGGGGGGCAACGTCATCCCCGGCCCGTGTGTCCGGCTCGGGACGCAATATGCCATTTGTGCTCGCAAAAGGGACATTACGCAAAAGTGTGCCGGAAAACCGCACGCGGCTCGCGGCCGCGCGCGACCTTGAATGGGCTCATTGCGGAGTCTACGAGCCGAGCCCGAAACCCAGCGCCTTACCCGGCTTCGAAGGGCAGGGCCCCTCTCTGCGGGCCCCTGGGCGCTCAGACGACCTTGGCGGGCGTCACCGGACAGCCACCACAGTCTCATCCTCAATCGGGCACGGCGTACGTGTCCTTGACCAGACTCCGGGCCACGCGAGGGGCTTTGGAGCCTCGCCAAGCCCCAGCGGTACATTCTCCTCGTGTCGCTCCTGAGACAACGGTGGCCCTCACCCCGGAAAAGGCGATTTCGAATACTATGATCCTGCCGCCGCCTTTTCCTGCCAAAAGTGTCAAAAGGCGTTTTCAAATACTACGGAGGCTTTTTCCCGTCAAAATTGTCAGATTTTCGGCTCGTCCGGCCTGGCTCAAGCCCTTATTCCCCTCATGGTTGAAGGCCATTGTGTTCGGGCCTTGGTGGATACAGGGTCTACGGATAGTTTTATCGACCAGCGACTAGTGCTCAGGCATGGATGGCGGGTCTGGAGGTCTACGAGACGGATCTTCATGGCTTCCCAGGGGCTTCGACTCAGCACGAAGGGGGAATGCCGATTGAAACTCGTGCTACAGGGACGGGTTTTTCCAGATGTACACCTTATGGTTTTACCTGCTTTATGTGCTGATATTCTGTTAGGACACGATTTTCTTAAGCTGCATGGACGTCTGGTAATGGAGTTTGGTGGGCCTGACACGCTTGTTGTGGGGGTGGAAAAAACACTTTTGCACTTGTGATTGTGTTGATAAACCACTTTTGCACTTGTATTAGTGTGGAAAAAACACTTTTCGCACTTGTGTTAGTGTTGAAAAACCACTCTTCGCACTTGTGTTAGTGAAGGAAACCACTTTTCGCACTTGTGTTAGTGTTGAAAACCCACTTTTCGCACTTGTGTTAGTGTTGAAAATCCACTTTTCGCACTTGTGTTTGTGCAGGAAACCACTTTTGCACTTGTATTCGTGTGGAAAAACACTTTGTGCACTTGTGATAGTGTTGAAAAACCACTTTTCGCACTTGTGTTAGTGTTGAAAAAACACTTTTCGCACTTGTGTTAGTGTTGAAAAACCACTTTTCGCACTTGTGTTGGTGCAGGAAACCACTTTTGCGCTTGTATTAGTGTGGAAAAACCACTTTTCGCACTTGTGATAGTGTTGAAAAACCACTTTTCGCACTTGTGTTAGTGTTGAAAAACCACTTTTCGCACTTGTGTTGGTGCAGGAAACCACTTTTGCACTTGTATTAGTGTGGAAAAAACACTTTTTGCACTTGTGATAGTGTTGAAAAACCACTTTTCGCACTTGTGTTAGTGTTGAAAAACCACTTTTCGCACTTGTGTTGGTGCAGGAAACCACTTTTGCACTTGTATTAGTGTGGAAAAACCACTTTTCGCACTTGTGTTAGTGTTGAAAAACCACTTTTCGCACTGGTGTTGGTGAAGGAAACCACTTTTCGCACTTGTGTTAGTGTTGAAAACCCACTTTTCGCACTTGTGTTAGTGTTGAAAATCCACTTTTCGCACTTGTGTTGGTGCAGGAAACTACTTTTGCACTTGTATTAGTGTGGAAAAAACACTTTTTGCACTTGTGATAGTGCTGAAAAACACTTTTTGAACTTGTGTTAGTGTTGAAAAACTACTTTTCGCACTTCTGTTGGTGCAGGAAACCACT
Source organism: Myxine glutinosa (assembly GCF_964187855.1). Taxonomy (NCBI): domain Eukaryota; kingdom Metazoa; phylum Chordata; class Myxini; order Myxiniformes; family Myxinidae; genus Myxine; species Myxine glutinosa. Next base: position 230,006,144 of record NC_136261.1, read on the forward strand.
TTTGCACTTGTATTAGTGTGGAAAAACCACTTTTCGCACTTGTGTTAGTGTTGAAAAACCACTTTTCGCACTTCTGTTAGTGCAGGAAACCACTTTAGCACTTGTATTAGTGTGGAAAAAACACTTTTCGCACTTGTGATAGTGTTGAAAAACCACTTTTCGCACTTGTGTTAGTGTTGAAAAACCACTTTTCGCACTTGTGTTGGTGCAGGAAACCACTTTTGCACTTGTATTAGTGTGGAAAAAACACTTTTCGCACTTGTGTTAGTGTTGAAAAACCACTTTTCGCACTTGTGTTGGTGCAGGAAACCACTTTTGCACTTGTATTGGTGTGGAAAAAACACTTTTCGCACTTGTGATAGTGTTGAAAAACCACTTTTCGCACTTGTGTTGGTGCAGGAAACCACTTTTGCACTTGTATTAGTGTGGAAAAACCACTTTTCGCACATGTGTTAGTGTTGAAAAACCACTTTTCGCACTTGTGTTAGTGTTGAAAAACCACTTTTCGCACTGGTGTTGGTGAAGGAAACCAGTTTTCGCACTTGTGTTAGTGTTGAAAACCCACTTTTCGCACATGTGTTAGTGAAGGAAACCACTTTTCGCACTTGTATTAGTGTGGAAAAAACACTTTTTGCAGTTGTGATCGTGTTGAAAAACCACTTTTGCACTTGTGTTAGTGTGGAAAAAACACTTTTGCACTTGTGATAGTGTTGATAAAGTACTTTTGCACTTGTATTAGTGTGGAAAAAACACTTTTCGCACTTGTATTAGTGTTGAAAAACCATTTTCGCACTTGTGATAGTGTTGAAAAACAACTTTCCGCACTTGTGTTGGTGCAGGAAACCACTTTTGCACTTGTATTAGTGTGGAAAAACAACTTTTCACACTTGTGTTAGTGTTGAAAAACCACTTTTCGCACTTGTGTGTGTTGAAAAACCACTTTTCGCACTTGTGTTGGTGCAGGAAACCACTTTTGCACTTGTATTAGTGTGGAAAAAACACTTTTTGCACTTGTGATAGTGTTGAAAGAACACTTTTCGCACTTGTGTTAGTGTTGATAAACCACTTTTCGCACTTGTGTTGGTGCAGGAAACCACTTTTGCACTTGTATTAGTGTGGAAAAAACACTTTTTGCACTTGTGATAGTGTTGAAAAACCACTTTTCGCACTTGTGTTAGTGTTGAAAAACCACTTTTGCACTTGTATTAGTGTGGAAAAACCACTTTTCGCACTTGTGTTAGTGTAGGAAAACCACTTTTCGCACTTGTGTTGGTGCAGGAAACCACTTTTGCACTTGTATTAGTGTGGAAAAACCACTTTTTGCACTTGTGATAGTGTTGAAAAACCACTTTTCGCACTTGTGTTGGTGCAGGAAACCACTTTTGCATTTGTATTAGTGTGGAAAAACCACTTTTTGCACTTGTGTTAGTGTTGGAAAACCACTTTTCGTACTTGTGTTAGTGTTGAAAAACCACATTTGCACCTGTATTAGTGTGGAAAAAACACTTTTTGCACTTGTGGTAGTGTTGAAAAACCACTTTTCGCACTTGTGATAGTGTTGAAAAACCACTTTTTTCGCACTTGTGTTGGTGCAGGAAACCACTTTTGCACTTGTATTAATGTGGAAAAAACACTTTTCGCACTTGTGTTAGTGAAGGAAACCACTTTTCGCACTTGTGTTAGTGTTGAAAACCCACTTTTCGCACTTGTGTTAGTGTTGAAAATCCACTTTTCTCACTTGTGTTTGTGCAGGAAACCACTTTTGCACTTGTATTAGTGTGGAAAAAACACTTTTTGCACTTGTGATAGTGTTGAAAAACCACTTTTCGCACTTGTGTTAGTGTTGAAAAACCACTTTTCGCACTTGTGTTGGTGCAGGAAACCACTTTTGCGCTTGTATTAGTGTGGAAAAACCACTTTTCGCACTTGTGATAGTGTTGAAAAACCACTTTTCGCATTTGTGTTAATGTTGTTAAACCACTTTTCGCACTTGTTAGTGTTGAAAAACCACTTTTCGCACTTGTGTTAGTGAAGGAAACCACTTTTCGCACTTGTGTTAGTGTTGAAAACCCACTTTTCGCACTTGTGTTAGTGTTGAAAATCCACTTTTCTCACTTGTGTTTGTGCAGGAAACCACTTTTGCACTTGTATTAGTGTGGAAAAAACACTTTTTGCACTTGTGATAGTGTTGAAAAACCACTTTTCGCACTTGGGTTAGTGTTGAAAAACCACTTTTCGCACTTGTGTTGGTGCAGGAAACCACTTTTGCACTTGTATTAGTGTGGAAAAACCACTTTTCGCACTTGTGTTAGTGTTGAAAAACCACTTTTCGCACTTGTGTTAGTGTTGAAAAACCACTTTTCGCACTTGTGTTGGTGCAGGAAACCACTTTTGCACTTGTACTAGTGTGGAAAAAACACTTTTTGCACTTGTGGTAGTGTTGAAAAACCACTTTTCGCACTTGTGTTAGTGTTGAAAAACCACTTTTCGCACTTGTGTTGGTGCAGGAAACCACTTTTGCACTTGTATTAGTGTGGAAAAACCACTTTTCGCACTTGTGTTAGTGTTGAAAAACCACTTTTCGCACTGGTGTTGGTGAAGGAAACCACTTTTCGCACTTGTGTTAGTGTTGAAAACCCACTTTTCGCACTTGTGTTAGTGTTGAAAATCCACTTTTCGCACTTGTGTTGGTGCAGGAAACTACTTTTGCACTTGTATTAGTGTGGAAAAAACACTTTTTGCACTTGTTATAGTGCTGAAAAACACTTTTTGAACTTGTGTTAGTGTTGAAAAACTACTTTTCGCACTTCTGTTGGTGCAGAAAACCACTTTTGCACTTGTATTAGTGTGGAAAAACCACTTTTCGCACTTGTGTTAGTGTTGAAAAACCACTTTTCGCACTTCTGTTGGTGCAGGAAACCACTTTTGCACTTGTATTAGTGTGGAAAAAACACTTTTCGCACTTGTTATAGTGTTGAAAAACCACTTTTCGCACTTGTGTTAGTGTTGAAAAACCACTTTTCGCACTTGTGTTGGTGCAGGAAACCACTTTTGCACTTGTATTAGTGTGGAAAAAACACTTTTCGCACTTGTGTTAGTGTTGAAAAACCACTTTTCGCACTTGTGTTGGTGCAGGAAACCACTTTTGCACTTGTATTGGTGTGGAAAAAACACTTTTCGCACTTGTGATAGTGTTGAAAAACCACTTTTCGCACTTGTGTTGGTGCAGGAAACCACTTTTGCACTTGTATTAGTGTGGAAAAACCACTTTTCGCACATGTGTTAGTGTTGAAAAACCACTTTTCGCACTTGTGTTAGTGTTGAAAAACCACTTTTCGCACTGGTGTTGGTGAAGGAAACCAGTTTTCGCACTTGTGTTAGTGTTGAAAACCCACTTTTCGCACATGTGTTAGTGAAGGAAACCACTTTTCGCACTTGTATTAGTGTGGAAAAAACACTTTTTGCAGTTGTGATCGTGTTGAAAAACCACTTTTGCACTTGTGTTAGTGTGGAAAAAACACTTTTGCACTTGTGATAGTGTTGATAAAGCACTTTTGCACTTGTATTAGTGTGGAAAAAACACTTTTCGCACTTGTATTAGTGTTGAAAAACCATTTTCGCACTTGTGATAGTGTTGAAAAACAACTTTCCGCACTTGTGTTGGTGCAGGAAACCACTTTTGCACTTGTATTAGTGTGGAAAAACAACTTTGCACACTTGTGTTAGTGTTGAAAAACCACTTTTCGCACTTGTGTGTGTTGAAAAACCACTTTTCGCACTTGTGTTGGTGCAGGAAACCACTTTTGCACTTGTATTAGTGTGGAAAAAACACTTTTTGCACTTGTGATAGTGTTGAAAAAACACTTTTCGCACTTGTGTTAGTGTTGATAAACCACTTTTCGCACTGTGTTGGTGCAGGAAACCACTTTTGCACTTGTATTAGTGTGGAAAAAACACTTTTTGCACTTGTGATAGTGTTGAAAAACCACTTTTCGCACTTGTGTTAGTGTTGAAAAACCACTTTTGCACTTGTATTAGTGTGGAAAAACCACTTTTCGCACTTGCGTTAGTGTAGAAAAACCACTTTTCGCACTTGTGTTGGTGCAGGAAACCACTTTTGCACTTGTATTAGTGTGGAAAAACCACTTTTTGCACTTGTGATAGTGTTGAAAAACCACTTTTCGCACTTGTGTTGGTGCAGGAAACCACTTTTGCACTTGTATTAGTGTGGAAAAACCACTTTTTGCACTTGTGTTAGTGTTGAAAAACCACTTTTCGTACTTGTGCTAGTGTTGAAAAACCACATTTGCACCTGTATTAGTGTGGAAAAAACACTTTTTGCACTTGTGGTAGTGTTGAAAAACCACTTTTCGCACTTGTGATAGTGTTGAAAAACCACTTTTTTCGCACTTGTGTTGGTGCAGGAAACCACTTTTGCACTTGTATTAATGTGGAAAAAACACTTTTCGCACTTGTGTTAGTGAAGGAAACCACTTTTCGCACTTGTGTTAGTGTTGAAAACCCACTTTTCGCACTTGTGTTAGTGTTGAAAATCCACTTTTCTCACTTGTGTTTGTGCAGGAAACCACTTTTGCACTTGTATTAGTGTGGAAAAAACACTTTTTGCACTTGTGATAGTGTTGAAAAACCACTTTTCGCACTTGTGTTAGTGTTGAAAAACCACTTTTCGCACTTGTGTTGGTGCAGGAAACCACTTTTGCGCTTGTATTAGTGTGGAAAAACCACTTTTCGCACTTGTGATAGTGTTGAAAAACCACTTTTCGCACTTGTGTTAATGTTGTTAAACCACTTTTCGCACTTGTTAGTGTTGAAAAACCACTTTTCGCACTTGTGTTAGTGAAGGAAACCACTTTTCGCACTTGTATTAGTGTGGAAAAAACACTTTTTGCACTTGTGATAGTGTTGAAAAACCACTTTTCGCACTTGGGTTAGTGTTGAAAAACCACTTTTCGCACTTGTGTTGGTGCAGGAAACCACTTTTGCACTTGTATTAGTGTGGAAAAACCACTTTTCGCACTTGTGTTAGTGTTGAAAAACCACTTTTCGCACTTGTGTTAGTGTTGAAAAACCACTTTTCGCACTTGTGTTGGTGCAGGAAACCACTTTTGCACTTGTATTAGTGTGGAAAAAACACTTTTTGCACTTGTGGTAGTGTTGAAAAACCACTTTTCGCACTTGTGTTAGTGTTGAAAACCCACTTTTCGCACTTGTGTTGGTGCAGGAAACCACTTTTGCACTTGTATTAGTGTGGAAAAACCACTTTTCGCACTTGTGTTAGTGTTGAAAAACCACTTTTCGCAATTGTGTTAGTGTTGAAAAACTACTTTTCGCACTTCTGTTGGTGCAGTAAACCACTTTTGCACTTGTATTAGTGTGGAAAACCCACTTTTCGCACTTGTGTTAGTGTTGAAAAACCACTTTTCGCACTTCTGTTGGTGCAGGAAACCACTTTTGCACTTGTATTAGTGTGGAAAAAACACTTTTCGCACTTGTGATAGTGTTGAAAAACCACTTTTCGCACTTGTGTTAGTGTTGAAAAACCACTTTTCGCACTTGTGTTGGTGCAGGAAACCACTTTTGCACTTGTATTAGTGTGGAAAAAACTCTTTTCGCACTTGTGTTAGTGTTGAAAAACCACTTTTCGCACTTGTGTTGGTGCAGGAAACCACTTTTGCACTTGTATTGGTGTGGAAAAAACACTTTTCGCACTTGTGATAGTGTTGAAAAACCACTTTTCGCACTTGTGTTGGTGCAGGAAACCACTTTTGCACTTGTATTAGTGTGGAAAAACCACTTTTCGCACATGTGTTAGTGTTGAAAAACCACTTTTCGCACTTGTGTTAGTGTTGAAAAACCACTTTTCGCACTGGTGTTGGTGAAGGAAACCAGTTTTCGCACTTGTGTTAGTGTTGAAAACCCACTTTTCGCACATGTGTTAGTGAAGGAAACCACTTTTCGCACTTGTATTAGTGTGGAAAAAACACTTTTTGCAGTTGTGATCGTGTTGAAAAACCACTTTTGCACTTGTGTTAGTGTGGAAAAAACACTTTTGCACTTGTGATAGTGTTGATAAAGCACTTTTGCACTTGTATTAGTGTGGAAAAAACACTTTTCGCACTTGTATTAGTGTTGAAAAACCATTTTCGCACTTGTGATAGTGTTGAAAAACAACTTTCCGCACTTGTGTTGGTGCAGGAAACCACTTTTGCACTTGTATTAGTGTGGAAAAACAACTTTTAACACTTGTGTTAGTGTTGAAAAACCACTTTTCGCACTTGTGTGTGTTGAAAAACCACTTTTCGCACTTGTGTTGGTGCAGGAAACCACTTTTGCACTTGTATTAGTGTGGAAAAAACACTTTTTGCACTTGTGATAGTGTTGAAAAAACACTTTTCGCACTTGTGTTAGTGTTGATAAACCACTTTTCGCACTTGTGTTGGTGCAGGAAACCACTTTTGCACTTGTATTAGTGTGGAAAAAACACTTTTTGCACTTGTGATAGTGTTGAAAAACCACTTTTCGCACTTGTGTTAGTGTTGAACAACCACTTTTGCACTTGTATTAGTGTGGAAAAACCACTTTTCGCACTTGTGTTAGTGTAGAAAAACCACTTTTCGCACTTGTGTTGGTGCAGGAAACCACTTTTGCACTTGTATTAGTGTGGAAAAACCACTTTTTGCACTTGTGATAGTGTTGAAAAACCACTTTTCGCACTTGTGTTGGTGCAGGAAACCACTTTTGCACTTGTATTAGTGTGGAAAAACCACTTTTTGCACTTGTGTTAGTGTTGAAAAACCACTTTTCGTACTTGTGTTAGTGTTGAAAAACCACATTTGCACCTGTATTAGTGTGGAAAAAACACTTTTTGCACTTGTGGTAGTGTTGAAAAACCACTTTTCGCACTTGTGATAGTGTTGAAAAACCACTTTTTTCGCACTTGTGTTGGTGCAGGAAACCACTTTTGCACTTGTATTAATGTGGAAAAAACACTTTTTGCACTTGTGATAGTGTGGAAAAACCACTTTTCGCACTTGTGTTAGTGTTGAAAAACCACTTTTCGCACTCGTGTTGGTGAAGGAAACCACTTTTCGCACTTGTGTTAGTGTTGAAAAACCACTTTTGCACTTGTATTAGTGTGGAAAACCACTTTTCGCACTTGTGTTAGTGTTGAAAAACTACTTTTGCACTTGTATTAGTGTGGAAAAACCACTTTTGCACTTGTATTAGTGTGGAAAAAACACTTTTCGCACTTGTGTTAGTGTTGAAAAACCACTTTTCGCACTTGTGATAGTGTTGAAAAACCACTTTCCGCACTTGCGTTGGTGCAGGAAACCACTTTTGCACTTGTATTAGTGTGGAAAAACCACTTTTCACACTTGTGTTAGTGTTGAAAAACCACTTTTCGCACTTGTGTTAGTGTTGAAAAACCACTTTTCGCACTTGTGTTGGTGCAGGAAAACCACTTTTGCACTTGTATTAGTGTGGAAAAAACTTTTTGCACTTGTGATAGTGTTGAAAAAACACTTTTCGCACTTGTGTTAGTTTTGAAAAACCACTTTTCGCACTTGTGTTGGTGCAGGAAACCACTTTTGCACTTGTATTATTGTGGAAAAAACACTTTTTGCACTTGTGATAGTGTTGAAAAACCACTTTTGCACTTGTGTTAGTGTTGAAAAAACACTTTTGCACTTGTATTAGTGTGGAAAAACCACTTTTCGCACTTGTGTTAGGGTAGAAAAACCACTTTTGCACTTGTATTAGTGTGGAGAAACCACTTTTCGCACTTGTGTTAGTGTTGAAAAACCACTTTTCGCACTTGTGATTGTGTTGATAAACCACTTTTGCACTTGTATTAGTGTGGAAAAACCACTTTTTGCACTTGTGATAGTGTTGAAAAACCACTTTTCGCACTTGTGCTAGTGTTGAAAAACCACTTTTCGCACTTGTGTTAGTGTTGAAAAACCACATTTGCACCTGTATTAGTGTGGAAAAAACACTTTTTGCACTTGTGATAGTGATGAAAAACCACTTTTCGCACTTGTGTTAGTGTTGAAGAACCACTTTTCGCACTTGTGAAAGTGTTGAAAAACCACTTTTCGCACTTGTGTTGGTGCAGGAAACCACTTTTGCACTTGTATTAATGTGGAAAAAACACTTTTTGCACTTGTGATAGTGTTGAAAAACCACTTTTGCACTTGTGTTAGTGTTGAAAAACCACTTTTCGCACTGGTGTTGGTGAAGGAAACCACTTTTCGCACTTGTGTTAGTGTTGAAAAACCACTTTTGCACTTGTATTAGTGTGGAAAAACCACTTTTAGCACTTGTGTTAGTGTTGAAAAACCACTTTTGCACTTGTATTAGTGTGGAAAAACCACTTTTGCACTTGTATTAGTGTGGAAAAAACACTTTTCGCACTTGTGTTAGTGTTGAAAAACCACTTTTCGCACTTGTGATAGTGTTGAAAAACCACTTTCCGCACTTGTGTTGGTGCAGGAAACCACTTTTGCACTTGTATTAGTGTGGAAAAACCACTTTTCACACTTGTGTTAGTGTTGAAAAACAACTTTTCGCACTTGTGTTAGTGTTGAAAAACCACTTTTCGCACTTGTGTTGGTGCAGGAAACCACTTTTGCACTTGTATTAGTGTGGAAAAAACCCTTTTTGCACTTGTGATAGTGATGAAAAAACACTTTTCGCACTTGTGTTAGTGTTGAAAAACCACTTTTCGCACTTGTGTTGGTGCAGGAAACCACTTTTGCACTTGTATTATTGTGGAAAAAACACTTTTTGCACTTGTGATAGTGTTGAAAAACCACTTTTGCACTTGTGTTAGTGTTGAAAAACCACTTTTGCACTTGTATTAGTGTGGAAAAACCACTTTTCGCACTTGTGTTAGGGTAGAAAAACCACTTTTGCACTTGTATTAGTGTGGAGAAACCACTTTTCGCACTTGTGTTAGTGTTGAAAAACCACTTTTCGCACTTGTGATTGTGTTGATAAACCAATTTTGCACTTGTATTAGTGTGGAAAAACCACTTTTTGCACTTGTGATAGTGTTGAAAAACCACTTTTCGCACTTGTGTTAGTGTTGAAAAACCACTTTTCGCACTTGTGTTAGTGTTGAAAAACCACATTTGCACCTGTATTAGTGTGGAAAAAACACTTTTTGCACTTGTGATAGTGTTGAAAAACCACTTTTCGCACTTGTGTTAGTGTTGAAGAACCACTTTTCGCACTTGTGAAAGTGTTGAAAAATCACTTTTCGCACTTGTGTTGGTGCAGGAAACCACTTTTGCACTTGTATTAATGTGGAAAAAACACTTTTTGCACTTGTGATAGTGTTGAAAAACCACTTTTGCACTTGTGTTAGTGTGGAAAAAACACTACCGCACTTGTGATAGTGTTGATAAACCACTTTTGCACTTGTATTAGTGTGGAAAAACCACTTTTCGCACTTGTGTTAGTGTTGAAAAACCACTTTTCGCACTTGTGTTGGTGCAGGCAACCACTTTTGCACTTGTATTAGTGTGGAAAAAACACTTTCTGCACTTGTGATAGTGTTGAAAAACCACTTTTCGCACTTGTGTTTGTGTTGAAAAACCACTTTTCGCACTTGTGTTGGTGCAGGAAACCACTTTTGCACTTGTATTAGTGTGGAAAAAACACTTTTTGCACTTGTGATAGTGTTGAAAAACCACTTTTCGCACTTGTGTTAGTGTTGAACAACCACTTTTGCACTTGTATTAGTGTGGAAAAACCACTTTTCGCACTTGTGTTAGTGTAGAAAAACCACTTTTCGCACTTGTGTTGGTGCAGGAAACCACTTTTGCACTTGTATTAGTGTGGAAAAACCACTTTTTGCACTTGTGATAGTGTTGAAAAACCACTTTTCGCACTTGTGTTGGTGCAGGAAACCACTTTTGCACTTGTATTAGTGTGGAAAAACCACTTTTTGCACTTGTGTTAGTGTTGAAAAACCACTTTTCGTACTTGTGTTAGTGTTGAAAAACCACATTTGCACCTGTATTAGTGTGGAAAAAACACTTTTTGCACTTGTGGTAGTGTTGAAAAACCACTTTTCGCACTTGTGATAGTGTTGAAAAACCACTTTTTTCGCACTTGTGTTGGTGCAGGAAACCACTTTTGCACTTGTATTAATGTGGAAAAAACACTTTTTGCACTTGTGATAGTGTGGAAAAACCACTTTTCGCACTTGTGTTAGTGTTGAAAAACCACTTTACGCACTCGTGTTGGTGAAGGAAACCACTTTTCGCACTTGTGTTAGTGTTGAAAAACCACTTTTGCACTTGTATTAGTGTGGAAAACCACTTTTCGCACTTGTGTTAGTGTTGAAAAACTACTTTTGCACTTGTATTAGTGTGGAAAAACCACTTTTGCACTTGTATTAGTGTGGAAAAAACACTTTTCGCACTTGTGTTAGTGTTGAAAAACCACTTTTCGCACTTGTGATAGTGTTGAAAAACCACTTTCCGCACTTGTGTTGGTGCAGGAAACCACTTTTGCACTTGTATTAGTGTGGAAAAACCACTTTTCACACTTGTGTTAGTGTTGAAAAACCACTTTTCGCACTTGTGTTAGTGTTGAAAAACCACTTTTCGCACTTGTGTTGGTGCAGGAAAACCACTTTTGCACTTGTATTAGTGTGGAAAAAACACTTTTTGCACTTGTGATAGTGTTGAAAAAACACTTTTCGCACTTGTGTTAGTTTTGAAAAACCACTTTTCGCACTTGTGTTGGTGCAGGAAACCACTTTTGCACTTGTATTATTGTGGAAAAAACACTTTTTGCACTTGTGATAGTGTTGAAAAACCACTTTTGCACTTGTGTTAGTGTTGAAAAAACACTTTTGCACTTGTATTAGTGTGGAAAAACCACTTTTCGCACTTGTGTTAGGGTAGAAAAACCACTTTTGCACTTGTATTAGTGTGGAGAAACCACTTTTCGCACTTGTGTTAGTGTTGAAAAACCACTTTTCGCACTTGTGATTGTGTTGATAAACCACTTTTGCACTTGTATTAGTGTGGAAAAACCACTTTTTGCACTTGTGATAGTGTTGAAAAACCACTTTTCGCACTTGTGCTAGTGTTGAAAAACCACTTTTCGCACTTGTGTTAGTGTTGAAAAACCACATTTGCACCTGTATTAGTGTGGAAAAAACACTTTTTGCACTTGTGATAGTGATGAAAAACCACTTTTCGCACTTGTGTTAGTGTTGAAGAACCACTTTTCGCACTTGTGAAAGTGTTGAAAAACCACTTTTCGCACTTGTGTTGGTGCAGGAAACCACTTTTGCACTTGTATTAATGTGGAAAAAACACTTTTTGCACTTGTGATAGTGTTGAAAAACCACTTTTGCACTTGTGTTAGTGTTGAAAAACCACTTTTCGCACTGGTGTTGGTGAAGGAAACCACTTTTCGCACTTGTATTAGTGTGGAAAAAACACTTTTTGCACTTGTGATAGTGTTGAAAAACCACTTTTCGCACTTGGGTTAGTGTTGAAAAACCACTTTTCGCACTTGTGTTGGTGCAGGAAACCACTTTTGCACTTGTATTAGTGTGGAAAAACCACTTTTCGCACTTGTGTTAGTGTTGAAAAACCACTTTTCGCACTTGTGTTAGTGTTGAAAAACCACTTTTCGCACTTGTGTTGGTGCAGGAAACCACTTTTGCACTTGTATTAGTGTGGAAAAAACACTTTTTGCACTTGTGGTAGTGTTGAAAAACCACTTTTCGCACTTGTGTTAGTGTTGAAAAACCACTTTTCGCACTTGTGTTGGTGCAGGAAACCACTTTTGCACTTGTATTAGTGTGGAAAAACCACTTTTCGCACTTGTGTTAGTGTTGAAAAACCACTTTTCGCACTGGTGTTGGTGAAGGAAACCACTTTTCGCACTTGTGTTAGTGTTGAAAACCCACTTTTCGCACTTGTGTTAGTGTTTAAAATCCACTTTTCGCACTTGTGTTGGTGCAGGAAACTACTTTTGCACTTGTATTAGTGTGGAAAAACCACTTTTTGCACTTGTGATAGTGCTGAAAAACACTTTTTGAACTTGTGTTAGTGTTGAAAAACCACTTTTCGCACTTGAGTTGGTGCAGGAAACCACTTTTGCACTTGTATTAGTGTGGAAAAACCACTTTTCGCACTTGTGTTAGTGTTGAAAAACCACTTTTCGCAATTGTGTTAGTGTTGAAAAACTACTTTTCGCACTTCTGTTGGTGCAGTAAACCACTTTTGCACTTGTATTAGTGTGGAAAACCCACTTTTCGCACTTGTGTTAGTGTTGAAAAACCACTTTTTGCACTTCTGTTGGTGCAGGAAACCACTTTTGCACTTGTATTAGTGTGGAAAAAACACTTTTCGCACTTGTGATAGTGTTGAAAAACCACTTTTCGCACTTGTGTTAGTGTTGAAAAACCACTTTTCGCACTTGTGTTGGTGCAGGAAACCACTTTTGCACTTGTATTAGTGTGGAAAAAACACTTTTCGCACTTGTGTTAGTGTTGAAAAACCACTTTTCGCACTTGTGTTGGTGCAGGAAACCACTTTTGCACTTGTATTGGTGTGGAAAAAACACTTTTCGCACTTGTGATAGTGTTGAAAAACCACTTTTCGCACTTGTGTTGGTGCAGGAAACCACTTTTGCACTTGTATTAGTGTGGAAAAACCACTTTTCGCACATGTGTTAGTGTTGAAAAACCACTTTTCGCACTTGTGTTAGTGTTGAAAAACCACTTTTCGCACTGGTGTTGGTGAAGGAAACCAGTTTTCGCACTTGTGTTAGTGTTGAAAACCCACTTTTCGCACATGTGTTAGTGAAGGAAACCACTTTTCGCACTTGTATTAGTGTGGAAAAAACACTTTTTGCAGTTGTGATCGTGTTGAAAAACCACTTTTGCACTTGTGTTAGTGTGGAAAAAACACTTTTGCACTTGTGATAGTGTTGATAAAGCACTTTTGCACTTGTATTAGTGTGGAAAAAACACTTTTCGCACTTGTATTAGTGTTGAAAAACCATTTTCGCACTTGTGATAGTGTTGAAAAACAACTTTCCGCACTTGTGTTGGTGCAGGAAACCACTTTTGCACTTGTATTAGTGTGGAAAAACAACTTTTGACACTTGTGTTAGTGTTGAAAAACCACTTTTCGCACTTGTGTGTGTTGAAAAACCACTTTTCGCACTTGTGTTGGTGCAGGAAACCACTTTTGCACTTGTATTAGTGTGGAAAAAACACTTTTTGCACTTGTGATAGTGTTGAAAAAACACTTTTCGCACTTGTGTTAGTGTTGATAAACCACTTTTCGCACTTGTGTTGGTGCAGGAAACCACTTTTGCACTTGTATTAGTGTGGAAAAAACACTTTTTGCACTTGTGATAGTGTTGAAAAACCACTTTTCGCACTTGTGTTAGTGTTGAACAACCACTTTTGCACTTGTATTAGTGTGGAAAAACCACTTTTCGCACTTGTGTTAGTGTAGAAAAACCACTTTTCGCACTTGTGTTGGTGCAGGAAACCACTTTTGCACTTGTATTAGTGTGGAAAACCACTTTTTGCACTTGTGATAGTGTTGAAAAACCACTTTTCGCACTTGTGTTGGTGCAGGAAACCACTTTTGCACTTGTATTAGTGTGGAAAAACCACTTTTTGCACTTGTGTTAGTGTTGAAAAACCACTTTTCGTACTTGTGTTAGTGTTGAAAAACCACATTTGCACCTGTATTAGTGTGGAAAAAACACTTTTTGCACTTGTGGTAGTGTTGAAAAACCACTTTTCGCACTTGTGATAGTGTTGAAAAACCACTTTTTTCGCACTTGTGTTGGTGCAGGAAACCACTTTTGCACTTGTATTAATGTGGAAAAAACACTTTTTGCACTTGTGATAGTGTGGAAAAACCACTTTTCGCACTTGTGTTAGTGTTGAAAAACCACTTTTCGCACTCGTGTTGGTGAAGGAAACCACTTTTCGCACTTGTGTTAGTGTTGAAAAACCACTTTTGCACTTGTATTAGTGTGGAAAACCACTTTTCGCACTTGTGTTAGTGTTGAAAAACTACTTTTGCACTTGTATTAGTGTGGAAAAACCACTTTTGCACTTGTATTAGTGTGGAAAAAACACTTTTCGCACTTGTGTTAGTGTTGAAAAACCACTTTTCGCACTTGTGATAGTGTTGAAAAACCACTTTCCGCACTTGCGTTGGTGCAGGAAACCACTTTTGCACTTGTATTAGTGTGGAAAAACCACTTTTCACACTTGTGTTAGTGTTGAAAAACCACTTTTCGCACTTGTGTTAGTGTTGAAAAACCACTTTTCGCACTTGTGTTGGTGCAGGAAAACCACTTTTGCACTTGTATTAGTGTGGAAAAAACACTTTTTGCACTTGTGATAGTGTTGAAAAAACACTTTTCGCACTTGTGTTAGTTTTGAAAAACCACTTTTCGCACTTGTGTTGGTGCAGGAAACCACTTTTGCACTTGTATTATTGTGGAAAAAACACTTTTTGCACTTGTGATAGTGTTGAAAAACCACTTTTGCACTTGTGTTAGTGTTGAAAAAACACTTTTGCACTTGTATTAGTGTGGAAAAACCACTTTTCGCACTTGTGTTAGGGTAGAAAAACCACTTTTGCACTTGTATTAGTGTGGAGAAACCACTTTTCGCACTTGTGTTAGTGTTGAAAAACCACTTTTCGCACTTGTGATTGTGTTGATAAACCACTTTTGCACTTGTATTAGTGTGGAAAAACCACTTTTTGCACTTGTGATAGTGTTGAAAAACCACTTTTCGCACTTGTGCTAGTGTTGAAAAACCACTTTTCGCACTTGTGTTAGTGTTGAAAAACCACATTTGCACCTGTATTAGTGTGGAAAAAACACTTTTTGCACTTGTGATAGTGATGAAAAACCACTTTTCGCACTTGTGTTAGTGTTGAAGAACCACTTTTCGCACTTGTGAAAGTGTTGAAAAACCACTTTTCGCACTTGTGTTGGTGCAGGAAACCACTTTTGCACTTGTATTAATGTGGAAAAAACACTTTTTGCACTTGTGATAGTGTTGAAAAACCACTTTTGCACTTGTGTTAGTGTTGAAAAACCACTTTTCGCACTGGTGTTGGTGAAGGAAACCACTTTTCGCACTTGTGTTAGTGTTGAAAAACCACTTTTGCACTTGTATTAGTGTGGAAAAACCACTTTTAGCACTTGTGTTAGTGTTGAAAAACCACTTTTGCACTTGTATTAGTGTGGAAAAACCACTTTTGCACTTGTATTAGTGTGGAAAAAACACTTTTCGCACTTGTGTTAGTGTTGAAAAACCACTTTTCGCACTTGTGATAGTGTTGAAAAACCACTTTCCGCACTTGTGTTGGTGCAGGAAACCACTTTTGCACTTGTATTAGTGTGGAAAAACCACTTTTCACACTTGTGTTAGTGTTGAAAAACAACTTTTCGCACTTGTGTTAGTGTTGAAAAACCACTTTTCGCACTTGTGTTGGTGCAGGAAACCACTTTTGCACTTGTATTAGTGTGGAAAAAACCCTTTTTGCACTTGTGATAGTGATGAAAAAACACTTTTCGCACTTGTGTTAGTGTTGAAAAACCACTTTTCGCACTTGTGTTGGTGCAGGAAACCACTTTTGCACTTGTATTATTGTGGAAAAAACACTTTTTGCACTTGTGATAGTGTTGAAAAACCACTTTTGCACTTGTGTTAGTGTTGAAAAACCACTTTTGCACTTGTATTAGTGTGGAAAAACCACTTTTCGCACTTGTGTTAGGGTAGAAAAACCACTTTTGCACTTGCATTAGTGTGGAGAAACCACTTTTCGCACTTGTGATAGTGTTGAAAAACCACTTTTCGCACTTGTGATTGTGTTGATAAACCAATTTTGCACTTGTATTAGTGTGGAAAAACCACTTTTTGCACTTGTGATAGTGTTGAAAAACCACTTTTCGCACTTGTGTTAGTGTTGAAAAACCACTTTTCGCACTTGTGTTAGTGTTGAAAAACCACATTTGCACCTGTATTAGTGTGGAAAAAACACTTTTTGCACTTGTGATAGTGTTGAAAAACCACTTTTCGCACTTGTGTTAGTGTTGAAGAACCACTTTTCGCACTTGTGAAAGTGTTGAAAAACCACTTTTCGCACTTGTGTTGGTGCAGGAAACCACTTTTGCACTTGTATTAATGTGGAAAAAACACTTTTTGCACTTGTGATAGTGTTGAAAAACCACTTTTGCACTTGTGTTAGTGTGGAAAAAACACTTTTGCACTTGTGATAGTGTTGATAAACCACTTTTGCACTTGTATTAGTGTGGAAAAACCACTTTTCGCACTTGTGTTAGTGTTGAAAAACCACTTTTCGCACTTGTGTTGGTGCAGGCAACCACTTTTGCACTTGTATTAGTGTGGAAAAAACACTTTCTGCACTTGTGATAGTGTTGAAAAACCACTTTTCGCACTTGTGTTTGTGTTGAAAAACCACTTTTCGCACTTGTGTTGGTGCAGGAAACCACTTTTGCACTTGTATTAGTGTGGAAAAAACACTTTTTGCACTTGTGATAGTGTTGAAAAACCACTTTTCGCACTTGTGTTGGTGCAGGCAACCACTTTTGCACTTGTATTAGTGTGGAAAAAACACTTTCTGCACTTGTGATAGTGTTGAAAAACCACTTTTCGCACTTGTGTTAGTGTTGAAAAACCAATTTTGCACTTGTATTAGTGTGGAAAAAACACTTTTTGCACTTGTGATAGTGTTGAAAAACCACTTTTCGCACTTGTGTTAGTGTTGAAAAACCACTTTTCGCACTTGTGTTAGTGTTGAAAAACCACTTTTCGCACTTGTGTTAGTGAAGGAAACCACTTTTCGCACTTGTGTTAGTGTTGAAAACCCACTTTTCGCACTTGTGTTAGTGTTGAAAATCCACTTTTCTCACTTGTGTTTGTGCAGGAAACCACTTTTGCACTTGTATTAGTGTGGAAAAAACACTTTTTGCACTTGTGATAGTGTTGAAAAACCACTTTTCGCACTTGTGTTAGTGTTGAAAAACCACTTTTCGCACTTGTGTTAGTGTTGAAAAACCACTTTTCGCACTTGTGTTGGTGCAGGAAACCACTTTTGCGCTTGTATTAGTGTGGAAAAACCACTTTTCGCACTTGTATTAGTGTGGAAAAAACACTTTTTGCACTTGTGATAGTGTTACGTGGTCCCCTCAGTGCATACCAGGTCTCGGTGACCCCCGGACCGTGAGAGGACCCTCGCCAGCAAATAGTATTATATAGGCGCATTCGCCACGCAATCCATAGGAATTTCACCCAGGAGACAACTGATGTGCAAGTATGTATTTCCAATGGTAATGATACCAAACACTTTCAAAGACACAACCACGGAGATTTTCCCCAAGCAATCAACAATACACAACCAGGCACAATCAATATTACAACCATGTGAACTCATCTACACAAACTCTAAGATGGCCATCTTAATCTTATACATTCCTCACGTGAGCCCCACTCCTGACTCCCTCCGTGGTCAATGTCTCTCCTCTCCGCACACGGGCGGTTGGACGAACCCCGGGCGGACGTGCTCCCAACGTGCAGTCTCGTACTGGGGCCGCGGCTGCAGCGCACCTCCTTGCCAAGCCACGGGGCAAACCCAGCGCGGCGTCCAACGTGCGCGAGGCCCCAAGTGCGACCCTTACGCGTCCTTGTAGATGGGCAAAAACCCAGCGCGGCTTCCGACGCGAGCGAGGCCCAACGTGCGGACCCGTACGCGTCTTTGTAGACGGGGCAAAACCCAGCGCGGCTTCCGACGCGAGCGAGGCCCAACGTGCGGACCCGTACGCGTCTTTGTAGACGGGGCAAACTGTCCCGGACGCTTGGTTTCGTGCACGAACTCACGGTGACTGGACGTGTCAAAAGGTATTTACCGCCCAGGTAACTCCTCTCGCCAGACGTTTCGAAACGGCGCGTTTTCCACGCAGCGCAAGGTCGCTTCCACCTTTTGTCGGAGCGGGGCGAGGAAGAAGGAACCTTCCTTTCCCTCGTGTCTTTTTCCTCCCTTTCCCGTCACTTCCGCTTCCGGCCACTTCCGTTTCCTGCCACTCTTTCAGAAGGGCTCCTGACCCTCCAACCACAACAACTACACAACAACTTAATATACTACACACGGAAGCAAAGACCTGCATGGTACTTCACATACATTCACATAAATATGTAACACTCCCCCCCTTCAAGAAAGAAAGTTTGAACCCAGCGAAAACTTTCTTTGCCGGCCAATTTGGAGAAACAAACCAGATAACTCAACCCCCCCACATTATCAGTTCCCCCCGGGCACAGTTATCACTTAAAAATAAAGCCAGTTAAGCCACTCGATAGCACTTTTCCGGGAGGCCAAGCCGAGTATTCACTACATGGATGCCTTTAGGAACGCGGAGTTCACGGTTAGTCCGTGCAGGAAAGTTCTCTACATGGGCGCCTTGAGGAACGTGGAGTTCACGGTTAGTCCGTGCAGGAAAGTTCTCTACATGGGTGCCTTGAGGAACGTGGAGTTCACGGTTAGTCCGTGCAGGAAAGTTCACTACATGGACGCCTTTAGGAACGGCGTTCACGGTTAATTCGTGTAGGAATCTTGGCTCGGCGGCTCCGCCGCCTTCAGTGCTTCAACTTCTCAGAACGTCCCTAATAATTAGGGTGGGACCACTGGTCCCTGTAGTCCCCTGAATACCGGTCTTCTTCTCGGCCACTACTTTGCCCATTCTTCCTTCGGGAGCGGCCGTAACTCAGGGAGCCTCCATAATAATATTGACTGCGGCCACCACCAAAACTACCGCCCAGTTGTCCTCTCCTGTAGACCTCTCGACACCTACGAAATGCCTTCCCTACTGTTATGGTCCGACCCTCCAAATCCTTGCCATTCCAATTCTTCTCTGCCTCTCTGGCGTCTTTTGTGCTGGCAAACGTGACAAAGCCGAACCCTCTTGACTGTTGCGTTTCCCAGTCTCTTACCAACCGCACTTCCACCAGCGGCCCATATCTGTTGAAGACAGAGGTCAGAACTTCTTCCTCTGTTTTGAAGTTCAGTCCCCCTACAAATAACTTGGCACTTTTGTCACCATCCCGAGCTGGTGTGGTGTTATTTTCCCTGCTGGGCTCTTTATCAACCCTCAGGTTACCATAAACTTGACCCCCGGCCAAATCATTCCCGAGAACCACAGATACACCCTCTACAGGAAACGTGGCTTGTAAACCGACGGTGACCGGTCCTGACACCAAATCGGACTCCAACTGGATGACCTGAAGGGGAGCACTAACATCGCCCCCGATCCCCTGTAAACGAACACTATCCCCCGTTGCCGTCTCCTCGGACCATGGCAAAATGCCTTCAAGCATTAAAGATTGATGGGCCCCTGTGTCTCTCAATATCCTAACCGGTCTCCGGTTAGTCGAGGCTCCATCCAGTGACACAAACCCCTCGGAAATAAATGGTTGGTAACCCTCTTGATGGCGATTTCTTACGCTAGCCATCGCATTCGGAGTTGTAATAGTCGGACTCCGCTCTGGGTTGTCCCTTTTCATGAGGTAACAACTGGACATCAAGTGTCCAGGTTTTTTGCAAAACGCGCAAGTAGGCCCGGAGGAAAAACTCGGGGTCTGCCTCGGGCCCCCCGAACTATAAGTTTGTCTTGGGCCCGCATCCCTCTGATTTCGAACCGGTGGGGTATCATAGTTGTCCCCATAATCATCTCGAGGCCGCCGCCATGTATGGTCGTTCTCCGCACCTGCTGTTCCCCACCTCCCCTGCGGAGATCTAGGCGAGGAGTTAGGTTCGTGGACCCCTATTCGGTGGGTTAAGGCATAATCATCTGCCATGGTGGCTGCGTCCCACAACTTTGGTACCTTCTTTTCCTGCAGGTACACTTTGATGTCCTCGTGGACACACTGCTGGAATTCCTCCACCAGGATCAAGTCCCGCAATGTCTCGAAGTCTTTCCCGACTCCTTTTGACTCACACCACCGATCAAACATGTTTTCTTTCACTCTGGCAAACTCCACATGGGTCTCACTCTCCCTCTTCCTGGCATTCCTGAATTTTTGCCTGTAAGCTTCCGGAACCAACTCATAGGCCTTGAGGATGTGCTTCTTCAGTACCTCATAATCTGCACATTGGTCCATTGGTAGCGCCGAATAAATTTCCTGAGCTTTCCCCACCAGCACACTTTGTACGAGTATGGTCCAGGCCTCCTCCGGCCAGTTTAATTGTCGAGCCACTTTCTCAAAGTGTGGGAAGAATTTCGCGACTTCCTTTTCACTGAACGGTGGAACCAGCCTCACATGTCTGCCCACATCCCAGGTTTTCTGGTTAGGTGTCGACCCCGTCAGCAAGGGTGGTGCCTCTCCCCGTTCTCTCATTAACTCCAGCTCCTTGAACTTGATTTCCCGCTGAAGCTCCATGTCACGTTCCTTTAATTCCCTTTCCGCTTTTCTCTCCTCTGCTTCGAGGTCCCTTGCAGCTCTCCTTTCCTCTGCTTGTTCCTTTTCTCTTCTTTCCTGGAGTTCTCTTTCCACTCTCCTTTCCTCTGCTTGTTTCTCTTCCCTCCTCTCTTCTGCTTTCCTTTCTTCTTCTGCTCTTTCCTTTTCTGCTTTCCTTTCTTCTTCTGCTCTTTCCTTTTCTGCTTTCCTTTCTTCTTCTTTAATCCGTTCCTGGCTCCGTAACTGCAACTCCAGTTTCCGGAGCTCAACGTCTTCTGGTTCTTCGGGTAGCCACTCCCAGGCTAACTCGTCCCATTTTCCTAATCCCACCATAGATTGTATCACCGTGGCCTGCAACTCTGCCTTCCTCAAATTAGTTCGGACCTCCAAGTTAAAATGTTTGGCCAATTTCAAGAGGTCCGACTTTAGCAACGCTCGGAACTGTGCCTCACTCGGTGTTACCCCAAAGTTCTGTGCCACAAACGCCATGGTGTCTATCGTTAACACCTGTTAACCTTCACCCAAGATTTTACCCAATTTCTCAAAAAAATATTACCAATTAATAATTAATTAATAAATTTTAATTACCAAAAATATTATTATTTTATTATTTTATACACTTTTAGATCCCGGACGTAGACCCAATTGCGAAACCGCAAATCGTAATTTGGACGAGCCCCCAATTCTGTTACGTGGTCCCCTCAGTGCATACCAGGTCTCGGTGACCCCCGGACCGTGAGAGGACCCTCGCCAGCAAATAGTATTATATAGGCGCATTCGCCACGCAATCCATAGGAATTTCACCCAGGAGACAACTGATGTGCAAGTATATATTTCCAATGGTAATGATACCAAACACTTTCAAAGACACAACCACGGAGATTTTCCCCGAGCAATCAACAATACACAACCAGGCACAATCAATATTACAACCATGTGAACTCATCTACACAAACTCTAAGATGGCCATCTTAATCTTATACATTCCTCACGTGAGCCCCACTCCTGACTCCCTCCGTGGTCAATGTCTCTCCTCTCCGCACACGGGCGGTTGGACGAACCCCGGGCGGACGTGCTCCCAACGTGCAGTCTCGTACTGGGGCCGCGGCTGCAGCGCACCTCCTTGCCAAGCCACGGGGCAAACCCAGCGCGGCGTCCAACGTGCGCGAGGCCCCAAGTGCGACCCTTACGCGTCCTTGTAGATGGGCAAAAACCCAGCGCGGCTTCCGACGCGAGCGAGGCCCAACGTGCGGACCCGTACGCGTCTTTGTAGACGGGGCAAAACCCAGCGCGGCTTCCGACGCGAGCGAGGCCCAACGTGCGGACCCGTACGCGTCTTTGTAGACGGGGCAAACTGTCCCGGACGCTTGGTTTCGTGCACGAACTCACGGTGACTGGACGTGTCAAAAGGTATTTACCGCCCAGGTAACTCCTCTCGCCAGACGTTTCGAAACGGCGCGTTTTCCACGCAGCGCAAGGTCGCTTCCACCTTTTGTCGGAGCGGGGCGAGGAAGAAGGAACCTTCCTTTCCCTCGTGTCTTTTTCCTCCCTTTCCCGTCACTTCCGCTTCCGGCCACTTCCGTTTCCTGCCACTCTTTCAGAAGGGCTCCTGACCCTCCAACCACAACAACTACACAACAACTTAATATACTACACACGGAAGCAAAGACCTGCATGGTACTTCACATACATTCACATAAATATGTAACAATAGTGTTGAAAAACCACTTTTCGCACTTGGGTTAGTGTTGAAAAACCACTTTTCGCACTTGTGTTGGTGCAGGAAACCACTTTTGCACTTGTATTAGTGTGGAAAAACCACTTTTCGCACTTGTGTTAGTGTTGAAAAACCACTTTTCGCACTTGTGTTAGTGTTGAAAAACCACTTTTCGCACTTGTGTTGGTGCAGGAAACCAATTTTGCACTTGTATTAGTGTGGAAAAAACACTTTTTGCACTTGTGGTAGTGTTGAAAAACTACTTTTCGCACTTGTGTTAGTGTTGAAAAACCACTTTTCGCACTTGTGTTGGTGCAGGAAACCACTTTTGCACTTGTATTAGTGTGGAAAAACCACTTTTCGCACTTGTGTTAGTGTTGAAAAACCACTTTTCGCACTGGTGTTGGTGAAGGAAACCACTTTTCGCACTTGTGTTAGTGTTGAAAACCCACTTTTCGCACTTGTGTTAGTGTTGAAAATCCACTTTTCGCACTTGTGTTGGTGCAGGAAACTACTTTTGCACTTGTATTAGTGTGGAAAAAACACTTTTTGCACTTGTGATAGTGCTGAAAAACACTTTTTGAACTTGTGTTAGTGTTGAAAAACCACTTTTCGCACTTGAGTTGGTGCAGGAAACCACTTTTGCACTTGTATTAGTGTGGAAAAACCACTTTTCGCACTTGTGTTAGTGTTGAAAAACCACTTTTCGCAATTGTGTTAGTGTTGATAAACCACTTTTCGCACTTCTGTTGGTGCAGGAAACCACTTTTGCACTTGTATTAGTGTGGAAAAACCACTTTTCGCACTTGTGTTAGTGTTGAAAAACCACTTTTCGCACTTCTGTTGGTGCAGGAAGCCACTTTTGCACTTGTATTAGTGTGGAAAAAACACTTTTCGCACTTGTGATAGTGTTGAAAAACCACTTTTCGCACTTGTGTTAGTGTTGAAAAACCACTTTTCGCACTTGTGTTGGTGCAGGAAACCACTTTTGCACTTGTATTAGTGTGGAAAAAACACTTTTCGCACTTGTGTTAGTGTTGAAAAACCACTTTTCGCACTTGTGTTGGTGCAGGAAACCACTTTTGCACTTGTATTGGTGTGGAAAAAACACTTTTCGCACTTGTGATAGTGTTGAAAAACCACTTTTCGCACTTGTGTTGGTGCAGGAAACCACTTTTGCACTTGAATTAGTGTGGAAAAACCACTTTTCGCACATGTGTTAGTGTTGAAAAACCACTTTTCGCACTTGTGTTAGTGTTGAAAAACCACTTTTCGCACTGGTGTTGGTGAAGGAAACCAGTTTTCGCACTTGTGTTAGTGTTGAAAACCCACTTTTCGCACATGTGTTAGTGAAGGAAACCACTTTTCGCACTTGTATTAGTGTGGAAAAAACACTTTTTGCAGTTGTGATCGTGTTGAAAAACCACTTTTGCACTTGTGTTAGTGTGGAAAAAACACTTTTGCACTTGTGATAGTGTTGATAAAGCACTTTTGCACTTGTATTAGTGTGGAAAAAACACTTTTCGCACTTGTATTAGTGTTGAAAAACCACTTTTCGCACTTGTGATAGTGTTGAAAAACAACTTTCCGCACTTGTGTTGGTGCAGGAAACCACTTTTGCACTTGTATTAGTGTGGAAAAACCACTTTTTACACTTGTGTTAGTGTTGAAAAACCACTTTTCGCACTTGTGTGTGTTGAAAAACCACTTTTCGCACTTGTGTTGGTGCAGGAAACCACTTTTGCACTTGTATTAGTGTGGAAAAAACACTTTTTGCACTTGTGATAGTGTTGAAAAACCACTTTTCGCACTTGTGTTAGTGTTGATAAACCACTTTTCGCACTTGTGTTGGTGCAGGAAACCACTTTTGCACTTGTATTAGTGTGGAAAAAATATTTTTGCACTTGTGATAGTGTTGAAAAACCACTTTTCCCACTTGTGTTAGTGTTGAAAAACCACTTTTGCACTTGTGTGTGTTCAAAAACCACTTTTCGCACTTGTGTGTGTTGAAAAACCACTTTTCGCACTTGTGTTGGTGCAGGAAACCACTTTTGCACTTGTATTAGTGTGGAAAAACCACTTTTCGCACTTGTGTTAGTGTAGAAAAACCACTTTTCGCACTTGTGTTGGTGCAGGAAACCACTTTTGCACTTGTATTAGTGTGGAAAAACCACTTTTTGCACTTGTGATAGTGTTGAAAAACCACTTTTCGCACTTGTGTTGGTGCAGGAAACCACTTTTGCACTTGTATTAGTGTGGAAAAACCACTCTTTGCACTTGTGTTAGTGTTGAAAAACCACTTTTCGTACTTGTGTTAGTGTTGAAAAACCACATTTGCACCTGTATTAGTGTGGAAAAAACACTTTTTGCACTTGTGGTAGTGTTGAAAAACCACTTTTCGCACTTGTGATAGTGTTGAAAAACCACTTTTTTCGCACTTGTGTTGGTGCAGGAAACCACTTTTGCACTTGTGTTAGTGTTGAAAAACTACTTTTCGCACTCGTGTTGGTGAAGGAAACCACTTTTCGCACTTGTGTTAGTGTTGAAAAACCACTTTTGCACTTGTATTAGTGTGGAAAAACCACTTTTCGCACTTGTGTTAGTGTTGAAAAACCACTTTTGCACTTGTATTAGTGTGGAAAAACCACTTTTGCACTTGTATTAGTGTGGAAAAAACACTTTTCGCACTTGTGTTAGTGTTGAAAAACCACTTTTCGCACTTGTGATAGTGTTGAAAAACCACTTTTCGCACTTGTGTTGGTGCAGGAAACCACTTTTGCACTTGTATTAGTGTGGAAAAAACACTTTTTGCACTTGTGGTAGTGTTGAAAAACCACTTTTCGCACTTGTGTTAGTGTTGAAAAACCACTTTTCGCACTTGTGTTGGTGCAGGAAACCACTTTTGCACTTGTATTAGTGTGGAAAAACCACTTTTCGCACTTGTGTTAGTGTTGAAAAACCACTTTTCGCACTGGTGTTGGTGAAGGAAACCACTTTTCGCACTTGTGTTAGTGTTGAAAACCCACTTTTCGCACTTGTGTTAGTGTTGAAAATCCACTTTTCGCACTTGTGTTGGTGCAGGAAACTACTTTTGCACTTGTATTAGTGTGGAAAAAACACTTTTTGCACTTGTGATAGTGCTGAAAAACACTTTTTGAACTTGTGTTAGTGTTGAAAAACCACTTTTCGCACTTGAGTTGGTGCAGGAAACCACTTTTGCACTTGTATTAGTGTGGAAAAACCACTTTTCGCACTTGTGTTAGTGTTGAAAAACCACTTTTCGCAATTGTGTTAGTGTTGATAAACCACTTTTCGCACTTCTGTTGGTGCAGGAAACCACTTTTGCACTTGTATTAGTGTGGAAAAACCACTTTTCGCACTTGTGTTAGTGTTGAAAAACCACTTTTCGCACTTCTGTTGGTGCAGGAAGCCACTTTTGCACTTGTATTAGTGTGGAAAAAACACTTTTCGCACTTGTGATAGTGTTGAAAAACCACTTTTCGCACTTGTGTTAGTGTTGAAAAACCACTTTTCGCACTTGTGTTGGTGCAGGAAACCACTTTTGCACTTGTATTAGTGTGGAAAAAACACTTTTCGCACTTGTGTTAGTGTTGAAAACCCACTTTTCGCACATGTGTTAGTGAAGGAAACCACTTTTCGGACTTGTATTAGTGTGGAAAAAACACTTTTTGCAGTTGTGATCGTGTTGAAAAACCACTTTTGCACTTGTGTTAGTGTGGAAAAAACACTTTTGCACTTGTGATAGTGTTGATAAAGCACTTTTGCACTTGTATTAGTGTGGAAAAAACACTTTTCGCACTTGTATTAGTGTTGAAAAACCACTTTTCGCACTTGTGATAGTGTTGAAAAACAACTTTCCGCACTTGTGTTGGTGCAGGAAACCACTTTTGCACTTGTATTAGTGTGGAAAAACCACTTTTTACACTTGTGTTAGTGTTGAAAAACCACTTTTCGCACTTGTGTGTGTTGAAAAACCACTTTTCGCACTTGTGTTGGTGCAGGAAACCACTTTTGCACTTGTATTAGTGTGGAAAAAACACTTTTTGCACTTGTGATAGTGTTGAAAAACCACTTTTCGCACTTGTGTTAGTGTTGATAAACCACTTTTCGCACTTGTGTTGGTGCAGGAAACCACTTTTGCACTTGTATTAGTGTGGAAAAAATATTTTTGCACTTGTGATAGTGTTGAAAAACCACTTTTCCCACTTGTGTTAGTGTTGAAAAACCACTTTTGCACTTGTGTGTGTTCAAAAACCACTTTTCGCACTTGTGTGTGTTGAAAAACCACTTTTCGCACTTGTGTTGGTGCAGGAAACCACTTTTGCACTTGTATTAGTGTGGAAAAACCACTTTTCGCACTTGTGTTAGTGTAGAAAAACCACTTTTCGCACTTGTGTTGGTGCAGGAAACCACTTTTGCACTTGTATTAGTGTGGAAAAACCACTTTTTGCACTTGTGATAGTGTTGAAAAACCACTTTTCGCACTTGTGTTGGTGCAGGAAAGCACTTTTGCACTTGTATTAGTGTGGAAAAACCACTCTTTGCACTTGTGTTAGTGTTGAAAAACCACTTTTCGTACTTGTGTTAGTGTTGAAAAACCACATTTGCACCTGTATTAGTGTGGAAAAAACACTTTTTGCACTTGTGGTAGTGTTGAAAAACCACTTTTCGCACTTGTGATAGTGTTGAAAAACCACTTTTTTCGCACTTGTGTTGGTGCAGGAAACCACTTTTGCACTTGTGTTAGTGTTGAAAAACTACTTTTCGCACTCGTGTTGGTGAAGGAAACCACTTTTCGCACTTGTGTTAGTGTTGAAAAACCACTTTTGCACTTGTATTAGTGTGGAAAAACCACTTTTCGCACTTGTGTTAGTGTTGAAAAACCACTTTTGCACTTGTATTAGTGTGGAAAAACCACTTTTGCACTTGTATTAGTGTGGAAAAAACACTTTTCGCACTTGTGTTAGTGTTGAAAAACCACTTTTCGCACTTGTGATAGTGTTGAAAAACCACTTTTCGCACTTGTGTTGGTGCAGGAAACCACTTTTGCACTTGTATTAGTGTGGAAAAAACACTTTTTGCACTTGTGGTAGTGTTGAAAAACCACTTTTCGCACTTGTGTTAGTGTTGAAAAACCACTTTTCGCACTTGTGTTGGTGCAGGAAACCACTTTTGCACTTGTATTAGTGTGGAAAAACCACTTTTCGCACTTGTGTTAGTGTTGAAAAACCACTTTTCGCACTGGTGTTGGTGAAGGAAACCACTTTTCGCACTTGTGTTAGTGTTGAAAACCCACTTTTCGCACTTGTGTTAGTGTTGAAAATCCACTTTTCGCACTTGTGTTGGTGCAGGAAACTACTTTTGCACTTGTATTAGTGTGGAAAAAACACTTTTTGCACTTGTGATAGTGCTGAAAAACACTTTTTGAACTTGTGTTAGTGTTGAAAAACCACTTTTCGCACTTGAGTTGGTGCAGGAAACCACTTTTGCACTTGTATTAGTGTGGAAAAACCACTTTTCGCACTTGTGTTAGTGTTGAAAAACCACTTTTCGCAATTGTGTTAGTGTTGATAAACCACTTTTCGCACTTCTGTTGGTGCAGGAAACCACTTTTGCACTTGTATTAGTGTGGAAAAACCACTTTTCGCACTTGTGTTAGTGTTGAAAAACCACTTTTCGCACTTCTGTTGGTGCAGGAAGCCACTTTTGCACTTGTATTAGTGTGGAAAAAACACTTTTCGCACTTGTGATAGTGTTGAAAAACCACTTTTCGCACTTGTGTTAGTGTTGAAAAACCACTTTTCGCACTTGTGTTGGTGCAGGAAACCACTTTTGCACTTGTATTAGTGTGGAAAAAACACTTTTCGCACTTGTGTTAGTGTTGAAAAACCACTTTTCGCACTTGTGTTGGTGCAGGAAACCACTTTTGCACTTGTATTGGTGTGGAAAAAACACTTTTCGCACTTGTGATAGTGTTGAAAAACCACTTTTCGCACTTGTGTTGGTGCAGGAAACCACTTTTGCACTTGAATTAGTGTGGAAAAACCACTTTTCGCACATGTGTTAGTGTTGAAAAACCACTTTTCGCACTTGTGTTAGTGTTGAAAAACCACTTTTCGCACTGGTGTTGGTGAAGGAAACCAGTTTTCGCACTTGTGTTAGTGTTGAAAACCCACTTTTCGCACATGTGTTAGTGAAGGAAACCACTTTTCGCACTTGTATTAGTGTGGAAAAAACACTTTTTGCAGTTGTGATCGTGTTGAAAAACCACTTTTGCACTTGTGTTAGTGTGGAAAAAACACTTTTGCACTTGTGATAGTGTTGATAAAGCACTTTTGCACTTGTATTAGTGTGGAAAAAACACTTTTCGCACTTGTATTAGTGTTGAAAAACCACTTTTCGCACTTGTGATAGTGTTGAAAAACAACTTTCCGCACTTGTGTTGGTGCAGGAAACCACTTTTGCACTTGTATTAGTGTGGAAAAACCACTTTTTACACTTGTGTTAGTGTTGAAAAACCACTTTTCGCACTTGTGTGTGTTGAAAAACCACTTTTCGCACTTGTGTTGGTGCAGGAAACCACTTTTGCACTTGTATTAGTGTGGAAAAAACACTTTTTGCACTTGTGATAGTGTTGAAAAAACACTTTTCGCACTTGTGTTAGTGTTGATAAACCACTTTTCGCACTTGTGTTGGTGCAGGAAACCACTTTTGCACTTGTATTAGTGTGGAAAAAATATTTTTGCACTTGTGATAGTGTTGAAAAACCACTTTTCCCACTTGTGTTAGTGTTGAAAAACCACTTTTGCACTTGTGTGTGTTGAAAAACCACTTTTCGCACTTGTGTGTGTTGAAAAACCACTTTTCGCACTTGTGTTGGTGCAGGAAACCACTTTTGCACTTGTATTAGTGTGGAAAAACCACTTTTCGCACTTGTGTTAGTGTAGAAAACCCACTTTTCGCACTTGTGTTGGTGCAGGAAACCACTTTTGCACTTGTATTAGTGTGGAAAAACCACTCTTTGCACTTGTGTTAGTGTTGAAAAACCACTTTTCGTACTTGTGTTAGTGTTGAAAAACCACATTTGCACCTGTATTAGTGTGGAAAAAACACTTTTTGCACTTGTGGTAGTGTTGAAAAACCACTTTTCGCACTTGTGATAGTGTTGAAAAACCACTTTTTTCGCACTTGTGTTGGTGCAGGAAACCACTTTTGCACTTGTGTTAGTGTTGAAAAACCACTTTTCGCACTCGTGTTGGTGAAGGAAACCACTTTTCGCACTTGTGTTAGTGTTGAAAAACCACTTTTGCACTTGTATTAGTGTGGAAAAACCACTTTTCGCACTTGTGTTAGTGTTTAAAAACCACTTTTGCACTTGTATTAGTGTGGAAAAACCACTTTTGCACTTGTATTAGTGTGGAAAAAACACTTTTCGCACTTGTGTTAGTGTTGAAAAACCACTTTTCGCACTTGTGATAGTGTTGAAAAACCACTTTTCGCACTTGTGTTGGTGCAGGAAACCACTTTTGCACTTGTATTAGTGTGGAAAAAACACTTTTTGCACTTGTGGTAGTGTTGAAAAACCACTTTTCGCACTTGTGTTAGTGTTGAAAAACCACTTTTCGCACTTGTGTTGGTGCAGGAAACCACTTTTGCACTTGTATTAGTGTGGAAAAACCACTTTTCGCACTTGTGTTAGTGTTGAAAAACCACTTTTCGCACTGGTGTTGGTGAAGGAAACCACTTTTCGCACTTGTGTTAGTGTTGAAAACCCACTTTTCGCACTTGTGTTAGTGTTGAAAATCCACTTTTTGCACTTGTGTTGGTGCAGGAAACTACTTTTGCACTTGTATTAGTGTGGAAAAAACACTTTTTGCACTTGTGATAGTGCTGAAAAACACTTTTTGAACTTGTGTTAGTGTTGAAAAACCACTTTTCGCACTTGAGTTGGTGCAGGAAACCACTTTTGCACTTGTATTAGTGTGGAAAACCACTTTTCGCACTTGTGTTAGTGTTGAAAAACCACTTTTCGCAATTGTGTTAGTGTTGAAAAACCACTTTCGCACTTCTGTTGGTGCAGGAAACCACTTTTGCACTTGTATTAGTGTGGAAAAACCACTTTTCGCACTTGTGTTAGTGTTGAAAAACCACTTTTCGCACTTCTGTTGGTGCAGGAAACCACTTTTGCACTTGTATTAGTGTGGAAAAAACACTTTTCGCACTTGTGATAGTGTTGAAAAACCACTTTTCGCACTTGTGTTAGTGTTGAAAAACCACTTTTCGCACTTGTGTTGGTGCAGGAAACCACTTTTCCACTTGTATTAGTGTGGAAAAAACACTTTTCGCACTTGTGTTAGTGTTGAAAAACCACTTTTCGCACTTGTGTTGGTGCAGGAAACCACTTTTGCACTTGTATTGGTGTGGAAAAAACACTTTTCGCACTTGTGATAATGTTGAAAAACCACTTTTCGCACTTGTGTTGGTGCAGGAAACCACTTTCGCACTTGTATTAGTGTGGAAAAAACACTTTTTGCAGTTGTGATCGTGTTGAAAAACCACTTTTGCACTTGTGTTAGTGTGGAAAAAACACTTTTGCACTTGTGTTAGTGTTGAAAAACCACTTTTCGCACTGGTGTTGGTGAAGGAAACCAGTTTTCGCACTTGTGTTAGTGTTGAAAACCCACTTTTCGCACATGTGTTAGTGAAGGAAACCACTTTTCGCACTTGTATTAGTGTGGAAAAAACACTTTTTGCAGTTGTGATCGTGTTGAAAAACCACTTTTGCACTTGTGTTAGTGTGGAAAAAACACTTTTGCACTTGTGATAGTGTTGATAAAGCACTTTTGCACTTGTATTAGTGTGGAAAAAACACTTTTCGCACTTGTATTAGTGTTGAAAAACCACTTTTCGCACTTGTGATAGTGTTGAAAAACAACTTTCCGCACTTGTGTTGGTGCAGGAAACCACTTTTGCACTTGTATTAGTGTGGAAAAACCACTTTTGACACTTGTGTTAGTGTTGAAAAACCACTTTTCGCACTTGTGTGTGTTGAAAAACCACTTTTCGCACTTGTGTTGGTGCAGGAAACCACTTTTGCACTTGTATTAGTGTGGAAAAAACACTTTTTGCACTTGTGATAGTGTTGAAAAAACACTTTTCGCACTTGTGTTAGTGTTGATAAAACACTTTTCGCACTTGTGTTGGTGCAGGAAACCACTTTTGCACTTGTATTAGTGTGGAAAAAATACTTTTTGCACTTGTGATAGTGTTGAAAAACCACTTTTCCCACTTGTGTTAGTGTTGAAAAACCACTTTTGCACTTGTATTAGTGTGGAAAAACCACTTTTCGCACTTGTGTTAGTGTAGAAAAACCACTTTTCGCACTTGTGTTGGTGCAGGAAACCACTTTTGCACTTGTATTAGTGTGGAAAAACCACTTTTTGCACTTGTGATAGTGTTGAAAAACCACTTTTCGCACTTGTGTTGGTGCAGGAAACCACTTTTGCACTTGTATTAGTGTGGAAAAACCACTTTTTGCACTTGTGTTAGTGTTGAAAAACCACTTTTCGTACTTGTGTTAGTGTTGAAAAACCACATTTGCACCTGTATTAGTGTGGAAAAAACACTTTTTGCACTTGTGGTAGTGTTGAAAAACCACTTTTCGCACTTGTGATAGTGTTGAAAAACCACTTTTTTCGCACTTGTGTAGGTGCAGGAAACCACTTTTGCACTTGTATTAATGTGGAAAAAACACTTTTTGCACTTGTGATAGTGTGGAAAAACCACTTTTCGCACTTGTGTTAGTGTTGAAAAACCACTTTTCGCACTCGTGTTGGTGAAGGAAACCACTTTTCGCACTTGTGTTAGTGTTGAAAAACCACTTTTGCACTTGTATTAGTGTGGAAAAACCACTTTTCGCACTTGTGTTAGTGTTGAAAAACCACTTTTGCACTTGTATTAGTGTGGAAAAACCACTTTTGCACTTGTATTAGTGTGGAAAAAACACTTTTCGCACTTGTGTTAGTGTTGAAAAACAACTTATCGCACTTGTGATAGTGTTGAAAAACCACTTTCCGCACTTGTGTTGGTGCAGGAAACCACTTTTGCACTTGTATTAGTGTGGAAAAACCACTTTTCACACTTGTGTTAGTGTTGAAAAACCACTTTTCGCACTTGTGTTAGTGTTGAAAAACCACTTTTCGCACTTGTGTTGGTGCAGGAAAACCACTTTTGCACTTGTATTAGTGTGGAAAAAACACTTTTTGCACTTGTGATAGTGTTGAAAAAACACTTTTCGCACTTGTGTTAGTGTTGAAAAACCACTTTTCGCACTTGTGTTGGTGCAGGAAACCACTTTTGCACTTGTATTATTGTGGAAAAAACACTTTTTGCACTTGTGATAGTGTTGAAAAACCACTTTTGCACTTGTGTTAGTGTTGAAAAACCACTTTTGCACTTGTATTAGTGTGGAAAAACCACTTTTCGCACTTGTGTTAGGGTAGAAAAACCACTTTTGCACTTGTATTAGTGTGGAGAAACCACTTTTCGCACTTGTGTTAGTGTTGAAAAACCACTTTTCGCACTTGTGATTGTGTTGATAAACCACTTTTGCACTTGTATTAGTGTGGAAAAACCACTTTTTGCACTTGTGATAGTGTTGAAAAACCACTTTTCGCACTTGTGTTAGTGTTGAAAAACCACTTTTCGCACTTGTGTTAGTGTTGAAAAACCACATTTGCACCTGTATTAGTGTGGAAAAAACACTTTTTGCACTTGTGATAGTGATGAAAAACCACTTTTCGCACTTGTGTTAGTGTTGAAGAACCACTTTTCGCCCTTGTGTTGGTGCAGGAAACCACTTTTGCACTTGTATTAATGTGGAAAAAACACTTTTTGCACTTGTGATAGTGTTGAAAAACCACTTTTGCACTTGTGTTAGTGTTGAAAAACCACTTTTCGCACTCGTGTTGGTGAAGGAAACCACTTTTCGCACTTGTGTTAGTGTTGAAAAACCACTTTTGCACTTGTATTAGTGTGGAAAAACCACTTTTCGCACTTGTGTTAGTGTTGAAAAACCACTTTTGCACTTGTATTAGTGTGGAAAAACCACTTTTGCACTTGTATTAGTGTGGAAAAAACACTTTTCGCACTTGTGTTAGTGTTGAAAAACCACTTATCGCACTTGTGATAGTGTTGAAAAACCACTTTCCGCACTTGTGTTGGTGCAGGAAACCACTTTTGCACTTGTATTAGTGTGGAAAAACCACTTTTCACACTTGTGTTAGTGTTGAAAAACCACTTTTCGCACTTGTGTTAGTGTTGAAAAACCACTTTTCGCACTTGTGTTGGTGCAGGAAAACCACTTTTGCACTTGTATTAGTGTGGAAAAAACACTTTTTGCACTTGTGATAGTGTTGAAAAAACACTTTTCGCACTTGTGTTAGTGTTGAAAAACCACTTTTCGCACTTGTGTTGGTGCAGGAAACCACTTTTGCACTTGTATTACTGTGGAAAAACACTTTTTGCACTTGTGATAGTGTTGAAAAACCACTTTTGCACTTGTGTTAGTGTTGAAAAACCACTTTTGCACTTGTATTAGTTTGGAAAAACCACTTTTCGCACTTGTGTTAGGGTAGAAAAACCACTTTTGCACTTGTATTAGTGTGGAGAAACCACTGTTCGCACTTGTGTTAGTGTTGAAAAACCACTTTTCGCACTTGTGATTGTGTTGATAAACCACTTTTGCACTTGTATTAGTGTGGAAAAACCACTTTTTGCACTTGTGATAGTGTTGAAAAACCACTTTTCGCACTTGTGTTAGTGTTGAAAAACCACTTTTCGCACTTGTGTTAGTGTTGAAAAACCACATTTGCACCTGTATTAGTGTGGAAAAAACACTTTTTGCACTTGTGATAGTGATGAAAAACCACTTTTCGCACTTGTGTTAGTGTTGAAGAACCACTTTTCGCACTTGTGTTGGTGCAGGAAACCACTTTTGCACTTGTATTAATGTGGAAAAAACACTTTTTGCACTTGTGATAGTGTTGAAAAACCACTTTTGCACTTGTGTTAGTGTTGAAAAACCACTTTTCGCACTGGTGTTGGTGAAGGAAACCACTTTTCGCACTTGTGTTAGTGTTGAAAAACCACTTTTGCACTTGTATTAGTGTGGAAAAACCACTTTTCGCACTTGTGTTAGTGTGGAAAAACCACTTTTGCACTTGTATTAGTGTGGAAAAACCACTTTTGCACTTGTATTAGTGTGGAAAAAACACTTTTCGCACTTGTGTTAGTGTTGAAAAACCACTTTTCGCACTTGTGATAGTGTTGAAAAACCACTTTCCGCACTTGTGTTGGTGCAGGAAACCACTTTTGCACTTGTATTAGTGTGGAAAAACCACTTTTCACACTTGTGTTAGTGTTGAAAAACCACTTTTCGCACTTGTGTTAGTGTTGAAAAACCACTTTTCGCACTTGTGTTGGTGCAGGAAACCACTTTTGCACTTGTATTAGTGTGGAAAAAACCCTTTTTGCACTTGTGATAGTGTTGAAAAAACACTTTTTGCACTTGTGATAGTGTTGAAAAACCACTTTTGCACTTGTGTTAGTGTTGAAAAACCACTTTTGCACTTGTATTAGTGTGGAAAAACCACTTTTCGCACTTGTGTTAGGGTAGAAAAACCACTTTTGCACTTGTATTAGTGTGGAGAAACCACTTTTCGCACTTGTGTTAGTGTTGAAAAACCACTTTTCGCACTTGTGATTGTGTTGATAAACCACTTTTGCACTTGTATTAGTGTGGAAAAACCACTTTTTGCACTTGTGATAGTGTTGAAAAACCACTTTTCGCACTTGTGTTAGTGTTGAAAAACCACTTTTCGCACTTGTGTTAGTGTTGAAAAACCACATTTGCACCTGTATTAGTGTGGAAAAAATACTTTTTGCACTTGTGATAGTGTTGAAAAACCACTTTTCGCACTTGTGTTAGTGTTGAAGAACCACTTTTCGCACTTGTGAAAGTGTTGAAAAACCACTTTTCGCACTTGTGTTGGTGCAGGAAACCACTTTTGCACTTGTATTAATGTGGAAAAAACACTTTTTGCACTTGTGATAGTGTTGAAAAACCACTTTTGCACTTGTGTTAGTGTGGAAAAAACACTTTTGCACTTGTGATAGTGTTGATAAACCACTTTTGCACTTGTATTAGTGTGGAAAAACCACTTTTCGCACTTGTGTTAGTGTTGAAAAACCACTTTTCGCACTTGTGTTGGTGCAGGCAACCACTTTTGCACTTGTATTAGTGTGGAAAAAACACTTTCTGCACTTGTGATAGTGTTGAAAAACCACTTTTCGCACTTGTGTTTGTGTTGAAAAACCACTTTTCGCACTTGTGTTGGTGCAGGAAACCACTTTTGCACTTGTATTAGTGTGGAAAAAACACTTTTTGCACTTGTGATAGTGTTGAAAAACCACTTTTCGCACTTGTGTTAGTGTTGAAAAACCACTTTTGCACTTGTATTAGTGTGGAAAAACCACTTTTCGCACTTGTGTTAGTGTTGAAAAACCACTTTTGCACTTGTATTAGTGTGGAAAAAACACTTTTCGCACTTGTATTAGTGTTGAAAAACCACTTTTCGCACTTGTGTTAGTGTTGAAAAACCACTTTTGCACTTGTATTAGTGTGGAAAAACCACTTTTCGCACTTGTGTTAGTGTTGAAAAACCACTTTTGCACTTGTATTAGTGTGGAAAAAACACTTTTCGCACTTGTATTAGTGTTGAAAACCCACTTTTCGCACATGTGTTAGTGAAGGAAACCACTTTTCGCACTTGTATTAGTGTGGAAAAAACACTTTTTGCAGTTGTGATCGTGTTGAAAAACCACTTTTGCACTTGTGTTAGTGTGGAAAAAACACTTTTGCACTTGTGATAGTGTTGATAAAGCACTTTTGCACTTGTATTAGTGTGGAAAAAACACTTTTCGCACTTGTATTAGTGTTGAAAAACCACTTTTCGCACTTGTGATAGTGTTGAAAAACAACTTTCCGCACTTGTGTTGGTGCAGGAAACCACTTTTGCACTTGTATTAGTGTGGAAAAACCACTTTTAACACTTGTGTTAGTGTTGAAAAACCACTTTTCGCACTTGTGTGTGTTGAAAAACCACTTTTCGCACTTGTGTTGGTGCAGGAAACCACTTTTGCACTTGTATTAGTGTGGAAAAAACACTTTTTGCACTTGTGATAGTGTTGAAAAAACACTTTTCGCACTTGTGTTAGTGTTGATAAACCACTTTTCGCACTTGTGTTGGTGCAGGAAACCACTTTTGCACTTGTATTAGTGTGGAAAAAATACTTTTTGCACTTGTGATAGTGTTGAAAAACCACTTTTCCCACTTGTGTTAGTGTTGAAAAACCACTTTTGCACTTGTATTAGTGTGGAAAAACCACTTTTCGCACTTGTGTTAGTGTAGAAAAACCACTTTGCGCACTTGTGTTGGTGCAGGAAACCACTTTTGCATTTGTATTAGTGTGGAAAAACCACTTTTTGCACTTGTGATAGTGTTGAAAAACCACTTTTCGCACTTGTGTTGGTGCAGGAAACCACTTTTGCACTTGTATTAGTGTGGAAAAACCACTTTTTGCACTTGTGTTAGTGTAGAAAAACCACTTTTGCACTTGTGTTAGTGTTGAAAAACCACTTTTGCACTTGTATTAGTGTGGAAAAACCACTTTTCGCACTTGTGTTAGGGTAGAAAAACCACTTTTGCACTTGTATTAGTGTGGAGAAACCACTTTTCGCACTTGTGTTAGTGTTGAAAAACCACTTTTCGCACTTGTGATTGTGTTGATAAACCACTTTTGCACTTGTATTAGTGTGGAAAAACCACTTTTTGCACTTGTGATAGTGTTGAAAAACCACTTTTCGCACTTGTGTTAGTGTTGAAAAACCACTTTTCGCACTTGTGTTAGTGTTGAAAAACCACATTTGCACCTGTATTAGTGTGGAAAAAACACTTTTTGCACTTGTGATAGTGATGAAAAACCACTTTTCGCACTTGTGTTAGTGTTGAAGAACCACTTTTCGCCCTTGTGTTGGTGCAGGAAACCACTTTTGCACTTGTATTAATGTGGAAAAAACACTTTTTGCACTTGTGATAGTGTTGAAAAACCACTTTTGCACTTGTGTTAGTGTTGAAAAACCACTTTTCGCACTCGTGTTGGTGAAGGAAACCACTTTTCGCACTTGTGTTAGTGTTGAAAAACCACTTTTGCACTTGTATTAGTGTGGAAAAACCACTTTTCGCACTTGTGTTAGTGTTGAAAAACCACTTTTGCACTTGTATTAGTGTGGAAAAACCACTTTTGCACTTGTATTAGTGTGGAAAAAACACTTTTCGCACTTGTGTTAGTGTTGAAAAACCACTTATCGCACTTGTGATAGTGTTGAAAAACCACTTTCCGCACTTGTGTTGGTGCAGGAAACCACTTTTGCACTTGTATTAGTGTGGAAAAACCACTTTTCACACTTGTGTTAGTGTTGAAAAACCACTTTTCGCACTTGTGTTAGTGTTGAAAAACCACTTTTCGCACTTGTGTTGGTGCAGGAAAACCACTTTTGCACTTGTATTAGTGTGGAAAAAACACTTTTTGCACTTGTGATAGTGTTGAAAAAACACTTTTCGCACTTGTGTTAGTGTTGAAAAACCACTTTTCGCACTTGTGTTGGTGCAGGAAACCACTTTTGCACTTGTATTACTGTGGAAAAACACTTTTTGCACTTGTGATAGTGTTGAAAAACCACTTTTGCACTTGTGTTAGTGTTGAAAAACCACTTTTGCACTTGTATTAGTTTGGAAAAACCACTTTTCGCACTTGTGTTAGGGTAGAAAAACCACTTTTGCACTTGTATTAGTGTGGAGAAACCACTTTTCGCACTTGTGTTAGTGTTGAAAAACCACTTTTCGCACTTGTGATTGTGTTGATAAACCACTTTTGCACTTGTATTAGTGTGGAAAAACCACTTTTTGCACTTGTGATAGTGTTGAAAAACCACTTTTCGCACTTGTGTTAGTGTTGAAAAACCACTTTTCGCACTTGTGTTAGTGTTGAAAAACCACATTTGCACCTGTATTAGTGTGGAAAAAACACTTTTTGCACTTGTGATAGTGATGAAAAACCACTTTTCGCACTTGTGTTAGTGTTGAAGAACCACTTTTCGCACTTGTGTTGGTGCAGGAAACCACTTTTGCACTTGTATTAATGTGGAAAAAACACTTTTTGCACTTGTGATAGTGTTGAAAAACCACTTTTGCACTTGTGTTAGTGTTGAAAAACCACTTTTCGCACTGGTGTTGGTGAAGGAAACCACTTTTCGCACTTGTGTTAGTGTTGAAAAACCACTTTTGCACTTGTATTAGTGTGGAAAAACCACTTTTCGCACTTGTGTTAGTGTGGAAAAACCACTTTTGCACTTGTATTAGTGTGGAAAAACCACTTTTGCACTTGTATTAGTGTGGAAAAAACACTTTTCGCACTTGTGTTAGTGTTGAAAAACCACTTTTCGCACTTGTGATAGTGTTGAAAAACCACTTTCCGCACTTGTGTTGGTGCAGGAAACCACTTTTGCACTTGTATTAGTGTGGAAAAACCACTTTTCACACTTGTGTTAGTGTTGAAAAACCACTTTTCGCACTTGTGTTAGTGTTGAAAAACCACTTTTCGCACTTGTGTTGGTGCAGGAAACCACTTTTGCACTTGTATTAGTGTGGAAAAAACCCTTTTTGCACTTGTGATAGTGTTGAAAAAACACTTTTTGCACTTGTGATAGTGTTGAAAAACCACTTTTGCACTTGTGTTAGTGTTGAAAAACCACTTTTGCACTTGTATTAGTGTGGAAAAACCACTTTTCGCACTTGTGTTAGGGTAGAAAAACCACTTTTGCACTTGTATTAGTGTGGAGAAACCACTTTTCGCACTTGTGTTAGTGTTGAAAAACCACTTTTCGCACTTGTGATTGTGTTGATAAACCACTTTTGCACTTGTATTAGTGTGGAAAAACCACTTTTTGCACTTGTGATAGTGTTGAAAAACCACTTTTCGCACTTGTGTTAGTGTTGAAAAACCACTTTTCGCACTTGTGTTAGTGTTGAAAAACCACATTTGCACCTGTATTAGTGTGGAAAAAATACTTTTTGCACTTGTGATAGTGTTGAAAAACCACTTTTCGCACTTGTGTTAGTGTTGAAGAACCACTTTTCGCACTTGTGAAAGTGTTGAAAAACCACTTTTCGCACTTGTGTTGGTGCAGGAAACCACTTTTGCACTTGTATTAATGTGGAAAAAACACTTTTTGCACTTGTGATAGTGTTGAAAAACCACTTTTGCACTTGTGTTAGTGTGGAAAAAACACTTTTGCACTTGTGATAGTGTTGATAAACCACTTTTGCACTTGTATTAGTGTGGAAAAACCACTTTTCGCACTTGTGTTAGTGTTGAAAAACCACTTTTCGCACTTGTGTTGGTGCAGGCAACCACTTTTGCACTTGTATTAGTGTGGAAAAAACACTTTCTGCACTTGTGATAGTGTTGAAAAACCACTTTTCGCACTTGTGTTTGTGTTGAAAAACCACTTTTCGCACTTGTGTTGGTGCAGGAAACCACTTTT
This sequence comes from Myxine glutinosa, assembly GCF_964187855.1. Classification (NCBI taxonomy): domain Eukaryota; kingdom Metazoa; phylum Chordata; class Myxini; order Myxiniformes; family Myxinidae; genus Myxine; species Myxine glutinosa. The sequence goes on from NC_136261.1 coordinate 230,046,056, forward strand.
GCACTTGTATTAGTGTGGAAAAAACACTTTTTGCACTTGTGATAGTGTTGAAAAACCACTTTTCGCACTTGTGTTAGTGTTGAAAAACCACTTTTGCACTTGTATTAGTGTGGAAAAACCACTTTTCGCACTTGTGTTAGTGTTGAAAAACCACTTTTGCACTTGTATTAGTGTGGAAAAAACACTTTTCGCACTTGTATTAGTGTTGAAAAACCACTTTTCGCACTTGTGTTAGTGTTGAAAAACCACTTTTGCACTTGTATTAGTGTGGAAAAACCACTTTTCGCACTTGTGTTAGTGTTGAAAAACCACTTTTGCACTTGTATTAGTGTGGAAAAAACACTTTTCGCACTTGTATTAGTGTTGAAAACCCACTTTTCGCACATGTGTTAGTGAAGGAAACCACTTTTCGCACTTGTATTAGTGTGGAAAAAACACTTTTTGCAGTTGTGATCGTGTTGAAAAACCACTTTTGCACTTGTGTTAGTGTGGAAAAAACACTTTTGCACTTGTGATAGTGTTGATAAAGCACTTTTGCACTTGTATTAGTGTGGAAAAAACACTTTTCGCACTTGTATTAGTGTTGAAAAACCACTTTTCGCACTTGTGATAGTGTTGAAAAACAACTTTCCGCACTTGTGTTGGTGCAGGAAACCACTTTTGCACTTGTATTAGTGTGGAAAAACCACTTTTAACACTTGTGTTAGTGTTGAAAAACCACTTTTCGCACTTGTGTGTGTTGAAAAACCACTTTTCGCACTTGTGTTGGTGCAGGAAACCACTTTTGCACTTGTATTAGTGTGGAAAAAACACTTTTTGCACTTGTGATAGTGTTGAAAAAACACTTTTCGCACTTGTGTTAGTGTTGATAAACCACTTTTCGCACTTGTGTTGGTGCAGGAAACCACTTTTGCACTTGTATTAGTGTGGAAAAAATACTTTTTGCACTTGTGATAGTGTTGAAAAACCACTTTTCCCACTTGTGTTAGTGTTGAAAAACCACTTTTGCACTTGTATTAGTGTGGAAAAACCACTTTTCGCACTTGTGTTAGTGTAGAAAAACCACTTTGCGCACTTGTGTTGGTGCAGGAAACCACTTTTGCATTTGTATTAGTGTGGAAAAACCACTTTTTGCACTTGTGATAGTGTTGAAAAACCACTTTTCGCACTTGTGTTGGTGCAGGAAACCACTTTTGCACTTGTATTAGTGTGGAAAAACCACTTTTTGCACTTGTGTTAGTGTAGAAAAACCACTTTTGCACTTGTGTTAGTGTTGAAAAACCACTTTTGCACTTGTATTAGTGTGGAAAAACCACTTTTCGCACTTGTGTTAGGGTAGAAAAACCACTTTTGCACTTGTATTAGTGTGGAGAAACCACTTTTCGCACTTGTGTTAGTGTTGAAAAACCACTTTTCGCACTTGTGATTGTGTTGATAAACCACTTTTGCACTTGTATTAGTGTGGAAAAACCACTTTTTGCACTTGTGATAGTGTTGAAAAACCACTTTTCGCACTTGTGTTAGTGTTGAAAAACCACATTTGCACCTGTATTAGTGTGGAAAAAACACTTTTTGCACTTGTGATAGTGATGAAAAACCACTTTTCGCACTTGTGTTAGTGTTGAAGAACCACTTTTCGCCCTTGTGTTGGTGCAGGAAACCACTTTTGCACTTGTATTAATGTGGAAAAAACACTTTTTGCACTTGTGATAGTGTTGAAAAACCACTTTTGCACTTGTGTTAGTGTTGAAAAACCACTTTTCGCACTCGTGTTGGTGAAGGAAACCACTTTTCGCACTTGTGTTAGTGTTGAAAAACCACTTTTGCACTTGTATTAGTGTGGAAAAACCACTTTTCGCACTTGTGTTAGTGTTGAAAAACCACTTTTGCACTTGTATTAGTGTGGAAAAACCACTTTTGCACTTGTATTAGTGTGGAAAAAACACTTTTCGCACTTGTGTTAGTGTTGAAAAACCACTTATCGCACTTGTGATAGTGTTGAAAAACCACTTTCCGCACTTGTGTTGGTGCAGGAAACCACTTTTGCACTTGTATTAGTGTGGAAAAACCACTTTTCACACTTGTGTTAGTGTTGAAAAACCACTTTTCGCACTTGTGTTAGTGTTGAAAAACCACTTTTCGCACTTGTGTTGGTGCAGGAAAACCACTTTTGCACTTGTATTAGTGTGGAAAAAACACTTTTTGCACTTGTGATAGTGTTGAAAAAACACTTTTCGCACTTGTGTTAGTGTTGAAAAACCACTTTTCGCACTTGTGTTGGTGCAGGAAACCACTTTTGCACTTGTATTACTGTGGAAAAACACTTTTTGCACTTGTGATAGTGTTGAAAAACCACTTTTGCACTTGTGTTAGTGTTGAAAAACCACTTTTGCACTTGTATTAGTTTGGAAAAACCACTTTTCGCACTTGTGTTAGGGTAGAAAAACCACTTTTGCACTTGTATTAGTGTGGAGAAACCACTTTTCGCACTTGTGTTAGTGTTGAAAAACCACTTTTCGCACTTGTGATTGTGTTGATAAACCACTTTTGCACTTGTATTAGTGTGGAAAAACCACTTTTTGCACTTGTGATAGTGTTGAAAAACCACTTTTCGCACTTGTGTTAGTGTTGAAAAACCACTTTTCGCACTTGTGTTAGTGTTGAAAAACCACATTTGCACCTGTATTAGTGTGGAAAAAACACTTTTTGCACTTGTGATAGTGATGAAAAACCACTTTTCGCACTTGTGTTAGTGTTGAAGAACCACTTTTCGCACTTGTGTTGGTGCAGGAAACCACTTTTGCACTTGTATTAATGTGGAAAAAACACTTTTTGCACTTGTGATAGTGTTGAAAAACCACTTTTGCACTTGTGTTAGTGTTGAAAAACCACTTTTCGCACTGGTGTTGGTGAAGGAAACCACTTTTCGCACTTGTGTTAGTGTTGAAAAACCACTTTTGCACTTGTATTAGTGTGGAAAAACCACTTTTCGCACTTGTGTTAGTGTGGAAAAACCACTTTTGCACTTGTATTAGTGTGGAAAAACCACTTTTGCACTTGTATTAGTGTGGAAAAAACACTTTTCGCACTTGTGTTAGTGTTGAAAAACCACTTTTCGCACTTGTGATAGTGTTGAAAAACCACTTTCCGCACTTGTGTTGGTGCAGGAAACCACTTTTGCACTTGTATTAGTGTGGAAAAACCACTTTTCACACTTGTGTTAGTGTTGAAAAACCACTTTTCGCACTTGTGTTAGTGTTGAAAAACCACTTTTCGCACTTGTGTTGGTGCAGGAAACCACTTTTGCACTTGTATTAGTGTGGAAAAAACCCTTTTTGCACTTGTGATAGTGTTGAAAAAACACTTTTTGCACTTGTGATAGTGTTGAAAAACCACTTTTGCACTTGTGTTAGTGTTGAAAAACCACTTTTGCACTTGTATTAGTGTGGAAAAACCACTTTTCGCACTTGTGTTAGGGTAGAAAAACCACTTTTGCACTTGTATTAGTGTGGAGAAACCACTTTTCGCACTTGTGTTAGTGTTGAAAAACCACTTTTCGCACTTGTGATTGTGTTGATAAACCACTTTTGCACTTGTATTAGTGTGGAAAAACCACTTTTTGCACTTGTGATAGTGTTGAAAAACCACTTTTCGCACTTGTGTTAGTGTTGAAAAACCACTTTTCGCACTTGTGTTAGTGTTGAAAAACCACATTTGCACCTGTATTAGTGTGGAAAAAATACTGTTTGCACTTGTGATAGTGTTGAAAAACCACTTTTCGCACTTGTGTTAGTGTTGAAGAACCACTTTTCGCACTTGTGAAAGTGTTGAAAAACCACTTTTCGCACTTGTGTTGGTGCAGGAAACCACTTTTGCACTTGTATTAATGTGGAAAAAACACTTTTTGCACTTGTGATAGTGTTGAAAAACCACTTTTGCACTTGTGTTAGTGTGGAAAAAACACTTTTGCACTTGTGATAGTGTTGATAAACCACTTTTGCACTTGTATTAGTGTGGAAAAACCACTTTTCGCACTTGTGTTAGTGTTGAAAAACCACTTTTCGCACTTGTGTTGGTGCAGGCAACCACTTTTGCACTTGTATTAGTGTGGAAAAAACACTTTCTGCACTTGTGATAGTGTTGAAAAACCACTTTTCGCACTTGTGTTTGTGTTGAAAAACCACTTTTCGCACTTGTGTTGGTGCAGGAAACCACTTTTGCACTTGTATTAGTGTGGAAAAAACACTTTTTGCACTTGTGATAGTGTTGAAAAACCACTTTTCGCACTTGTGTTAGTGTTGAAAAACCACTTTTGCACTTGTATTAGTGTGGAAAAACCACTTTTCGCACTTGTGTTAGTGTTGAAAAACCACTTTTGCACTTGTATTAGTGTGGAAAAAACACTTTTCGCACTTGTATTAGTGTTGAAAAACCACTTTTCGCACTTGTGTTAGTGTTGAAAAACCACTTTTGCACTTGTATTAGTGTGGAAAAACCACTTTTCGCACTTGTGTTAGTGTTGAAAAACCACTTTTGCACTTGTATTAGTGTGGAAAAAACACTTTTCGCACTTGTATTAGTGTTGAAAACCCACTTTTCGCACATGTGTTAGTGAAGGAAACCACTTTTCGCACTTGTATTAGTGTGGAAAAAACACTTTTTGCAGTTGTGATCGTGTTGAAAAACCACTTTTGCACTTGTGTTAGTGTGGAAAAAACACTTTTGCACTTGTGATAGTGTTGATAAAGCACTTTTGCACTTGTATTAGTGTGGAAAAAACACTTTTCGCACTTGTATTAGTGTTGAAAAACCACTTTTCGCACTTGTGATAGTGTTGAAAAACAACTTTCCGCACTTGTGTTGGTGCAGGAAACCACTTTTGCACTTGTATTAGTGTGGAAAAACCACTTTTAACACTTGTGTTAGTGTTGAAAAACCACTTTTCGCACTTGTGTGTGTTGAAAAACCACTTTTCGCACTTGTGTTGGTGCAGGAAACCACTTTTGCACTTGTATTAGTGTGGAAAAAACACTTTTTGCACTTGTGATAGTGTTGAAAAAACACTTTTCGCACTTGTGTTAGTGTTGATAAACCACTTTTCGCACTTGTGTTGGTGCAGGAAACCACTTTTGCACTTGTATTAGTGTGGAAAAAATACTTTTTGCACTTGTGATAGTGTTGAAAAACCACTTTTCCCACTTGTGTTAGTGTTGAAAAACCACTTTTGCACTTGTATTAGTGTGGAAAAACCACTTTTCGCACTTGTGTTAGTGTAGAAAAACCACTTTGCGCACTTGTGTTGGTGCAGGAAACCACTTTTGCATTTGTATTAGTGTGGAAAAACCACTTTTTGCACTTGTGATAGTGTTGAAAAACCACTTTTCGCACTTGTGTTGGTGCAGGAAACCACTTTTGCACTTGTATTAGTGTGGAAAAACCACTTTTTGCACTTGTGTTAGTGTAGAAAAACCACTTTTCGTACTTGTGTTAGTGTTGAAAAACCACATTTGCACCTGTATTAGTGTGGAAAAAACACTTTTTGCACTTGTGGTAGTGTTGAAAAACCACTTTTCGCACTTGTGATAGTGTTGAAAAACCACTTTTTTCGCACTTGTGTTGGTGCAGGAAACCACTTTTGCACTTGTATTAATGTGGAAAAAACACTTTTTGCACTTGTGATAGTGTGGAAAAACCACTTTTCGCACTTGTGTTAGTGTTGAAAAACCACTTTTCGCACTCGTGTTGGTGAAGGAAACCACTTTTCGCACTTGTGTTAGTGTTGAAAAACCACTTTTGCACTTGTCTTAGTGTGGAAAAACCACTTTTCGCACTTGTGTTAGTGTTGAAAAACCACTTTTGCACTTGTATTAGTGTGGAAAAACCACTTTTGCACTTGTATTAGTGTGGAAAAAACACTTTTCGCACTTGTGTTAGTGTTGAAAAACCACTTATCGCACTTGTGATAGTGTTGAAAAACCACTTTCCGCACTTGTGTTGGTGCAGGAAACCACTTTTGCACTTGTATTAGTGTGGAAAACCACTTTTCACACTTGTGTTAGTGTTGAAAAACCACTTTTCGCACTTGTGTTAGTGTTGAAAAACCACTTTTCGCACTTGTGTTGGTGCAGGAAAACCACTTTTGCACTTGTATTAGTGTGGAAAAAACACTTTTTGCACTTGTGATAGTGTTGAAAAAACACTTTTCGCACTTGTGTTAGTGTTGAAAAACCACTTTTCGCACTTGTGTTGGTGCAGGAAACCACTTTTGCACTTGTATTAGTGTGGAAAAAATACTTTTTGCACTTGTGATAGTGTTGAAAAACCACTTTTCCCACTTGTGTTAGTGTTGAAAAACCACTTTTGCACTTGTATTAGTGTGGAAAAACCACTTTTCGCACTTGTGTTAGTGTAGAAAAACCACTTTGCGCACTTGTGTTGGTGCAGGAAACCACTTTTGCATTTGTATTAGTGTGGAAAAACCACTTTTTGCACTTGTGATAGTGTTGAAAAACCACTTTTCGCACTTGTGTTGGTGCAGGAAACCACTTTTGCACTTGTATTAGTGTGGAAAAACCACTTTTTGCACTTGTGTTAGTGTAGAAAAACCACTTTTGCACTTGTGTTAGTGTTGAAAAACCACTTTTGCACTTGTATTAGTGTGGAAAAACCACTTTTCGCACTTGTGTTAGGGTAGAAAAACCACTTTTGCACTTGTATTAGTGTGGAGAAACCACTTTTCGCACTTGTGTTAGTGTTGAAAAACCACTTTTCGCACTTGTGATTGTGTTGATAAACCACTTTTGCACTTGTATTAGTGTGGAAAAACCACTTTTTGCACTTGTGATAGTGTTGAAAAACCACTTTTCGCACTTGTGTTAGTGTTGAAAAACCACTTTTCGCACTTGTGTTAGTGTTGAAAAACCACATTTGCACCTGTATTAGTGTGGAAAAAACACTTTTTGCACTTGTGATAGTGATGAAAAACCACTTTTCGCACTTGTGTTAGTGTTGAAGAACCACTTTTCGCCCTTGTGTTGGTGCAGGAAACCACTTTTGCACTTGTATTAATGTGGAAAAAACACTTTTTGCACTTGTGATAGTGTTGAAAAACCACTTTTGCACTTGTGTTAGTGTTGAAAAACCACTTTTCGCACTCGTGTTGGTGAAGGAAACCACTTTTCGCACTTGTGTTAGTGTTGAAAAACCACTTTTGCACTTGTATTAGTGTGGAAAAACCACTTTTCGCACTTGTGTTAGTGTTGAAAAACCACTTTTGCACTTGTATTAGTGTGGAAAAACCACTTTTGCACTTGTATTAGTGTGGAAAAAACACTTTTCGCACTTGTGTTAGTGTTGAAAAACCACTTATCGCACTTGTGATAGTGTTGAAAAACCACTTTCCGCACTTGTGTTGGTGCAGGAAACCACTTTTGCACTTGTATTAGTGTGGAAAAACCACTTTTCACACTTGTGTTAGTGTTGAAAAACCACTTTTCGCACTTGTGTTAGTGTTGAAAAACCACTTTTCGCACTTGTGTTGGTGCAGGAAAACCACTTTTGCACTTGTATTAGTGTGGAAAAAACACTTTTTGCACTTGTGATAGTGTTGAAAAAACACTTTTCGCACTTGTGTTAGTGTTGAAAAACCACTTTTCGCACTTGTGTTGGTGCAGGAAACCACTTTTGCACTTGTATTACTGTGGAAAAACACTTTTTGCACTTGTGATAGTGTTGAAAAACCACTTTTGCACTTGTGTTAGTGTTGAAAAACCACTTTTGCACTTGTATTAGTTTGGAAAAACCACTTTTCGCACTTGTGTTAGGGTAGAAAAACCACTTTTGCACTTGTATTAGTGTGGAGAAACCACTTTTCGCACTTGTGTTAGTGTTGAAAAACCACTTTTCGCACTTGTGATTGTGTTGATAAACCACTTTTGCACTTGTATTAGTGTGGAAAAACCACTTTTTGCACTTGTGATAGTGTTGAAAAACCACTTTTCGCACTTGTGTTAGTGTTGAAAAACCACTTTTCGCACTTGTGTTAGTGTTGAAAAACCACATTTGCACCTGTATTAGTGTGGAAAAAACACTTTTTGCACTTGTGATAGTGATGAAAAACCACTTTTCGCACTTGTGTTAGTGTTGAAGAACCACTTTTCGCACTTGTGTTGGTGCAGGAAACCACTTTTGCACTTGTATTAATGTGGAAAAAACACTTTTTGCACTTGTGATAGTGTTGAAAAACCACTTTTGCACTTGTGTTAGTGTTGAAAAACCACTTTTCGCACTGGTGTTGGTGAAGGAAACCACTTTTCGCACTTGTGTTAGTGTTGAAAAACCACTTTTGCACTTGTATTAGTGTGGAAAAACCACTTTTCGCACTTGTGTTAGTGTGGAAAAACCACTTTTGCACTTGTATTAGTGTGGAAAAACCACTTTTGCACTTGTATTAGTGTGGAAAAAACACTTTTCGCACTTGTGTTAGTGTTGAAAAACCACTTTTCGCACTTGTGATAGTGTTGAAAAACCACTTTCCGCACTTGTGTTGGTGCAGGAAACCACTTTTGCACTTGTATTAGTGTGGAAAAACCACTTTTCACACTTGTGTTAGTGTTGAAAAACCACTTTTCGCACTTGTGTTAGTGTTGAAAAACCACTTTTCGCACTTGTGTTGGTGCAGGAAACCACTTTTGCACTTGTATTAGTGTGGAAAAAACCCTTTTTGCACTTGTGATAGTGTTGAAAAAACACTTTTTGCACTTGTGATAGTGTTGAAAAACCACTTTTGCACTTGTGTTAGTGTTGAAAAACCACTTTTGCACTTGTATTAGTGTGGAAAAACCACTTTTCGCACTTGTGTTAGGGTAGAAAAACCACTTTTGCACTTGTATTAGTGTGGAGAAACCACTTTTCGCACTTGTGTTAGTGTTGAAAAACCACTTTTCGCACTTGTGATTGTGTTGATAAACCACTTTTGCACTTGTATTAGTGTGGAAAAACCACTTTTTGCACTTGTGATAGTGTTGAAAAACCACTTTTCGCACTTGTGTTAGTGTTGAAAAACCACTTTTCGCACTTGTGTTAGTGTTGAAAAACCACATTTGCACCTGTATTAGTGTGGAAAAAATACTGTTTGCACTTGTGATAGTGTTGAAAAACCACTTTTCGCACTTGTGTTAGTGTTGAAGAACCACTTTTCGCACTTGTGAAAGTGTTGAAAAACCACTTTTCGCACTTGTGTTGGTGCAGGAAACCACTTTTGCACTTGTATTAATGTGGAAAAAACACTTTTTGCACTTGTGATAGTGTTGAAAAACCACTTTTGCACTTGTGTTAGTGTGGAAAAAACACTTTTGCACTTGTGATAGTGTTGATAAACCACTTTTGCACTTGTATTAGTGTGGAAAAACCACTTTTCGCACTTGTGTTAGTGTTGAAAAACCACTTTTCGCACTTGTGTTGGTGCAGGCAACCACTTTTGCACTTGTATTAGTGTGGAAAAAACACTTTCTGCACTTGTGATAGTGTTGAAAAACCACTTTTCGCACTTGTGTTTGTGTTGAAAAACCACTTTTCGCACTTGTGTTGGTGCAGGAAACCACTTTTGCACTTGTATTAGTGTGGAAAAAACACTTTTTGCACTTGTGATAGTGTTGAAAAACCACTTTTCGCACTTGTGTTAGTGTTGAAAAACCACTTTTGCACTTGTATTAGTGTGGAAAAACCACTTTTCGCACTTGTGTTAGTGTTGAAAAACCACTTTTGCACTTGTATTAGTGTGGAAAAAACACTTTTCGCACTTGTATTAGTGTTGAAAAACCACTTTTCGCACTTGTGTTAGTGTTGAAAAACCACTTTTGCACTTGTATTAGTGTGGAAAAACCACTTTTCGCACTTGTGTTAGTGTTGAAAAACCACTTTTGCACTTGTATTAGTGTGGAAAAAACACTTTTCGCACTTGTATTAGTGTTGAAAACCCACTTTTCGCACATGTGTTAGTGAAGGAAACCACTTTTCGCACTTGTATTAGTGTGGAAAAAACACTTTTTGCAGTTGTGATCGTGTTGAAAAACCACTTTTGCACTTGTGTTAGTGTGGAAAAAACACTTTTGCACTTGTGATAGTGTTGATAAAGCACTTTTGCACTTGTATTAGTGTGGAAAAAACACTTTTCGCACTTGTATTAGTGTTGAAAAACCACTTTTCGCACTTGTGATAGTGTTGAAAAACAACTTTCCGCACTTGTGTTGGTGCAGGAAACCACTTTTGCACTTGTATTAGTGTGGAAAAACCACTTTTAACACTTGTGTTAGTGTTGAAAAACCACTTTTCGCACTTGTGTGTGTTGAAAAACCACTTTTCGCACTTGTGTTGGTGCAGGAAACCACTTTTGCACTTGTATTAGTGTGGAAAAAACACTTTTTGCACTTGTGATAGTGTTGAAAAAACACTTTTCGCACTTGTGTTAGTGTTGATAAACCACTTTTCGCACTTGTGTTGGTGCAGGAAACCACTTTTGCACTTGTATTAGTGTGGAAAAAATACTTTTTGCACTTGTGATAGTGTTGAAAAACCACTTTTCCCACTTGTGTTAGTGTTGAAAAACCACTTTTGCACTTGTATTAGTGTGGAAAAACCACTTTTCGCACTTGTGTTAGTGTAGAAAAACCACTTTGCGCACTTGTGTTGGTGCAGGAAACCACTTTTGCATTTGTATTAGTGTGGAAAAACCACTTTTTGCACTTGTGATAGTGTTGAAAAACCACTTTTCGCACTTGTGTTGGTGCAGGAAACCACATTTGCACCTGTATTAGTGTGGAAAAAACACTTTTTGCACTTGTGGTAGTGTTGAAAAACCACTTTTCGCACTTGTGATAGTGTTGAAAAACCACTTTTTTCGCACTTGTGTTGGTGCAGGAAACCACTTTTGCACTTGTATTAATGTGGAAAAAACACTTTTTGCACTTGTGATAGTGTGGAAAAACCACTTTTCGCACTTGTGTTAGTGTTGAAAAACCACTTTTCGCACTCGTGTTGGTGAAGGAAACCACTTTTCGCACTTGTGTTAGTGTTGAAAAACCACTTTTGCACTTGTCTTAGTGTGGAAAAACCACTTTTCGCACTTGTGTTAGTGTTGAAAAACCACTTTTGCACTTGTATTAGTGTGGAAAAACCACTTTTGCACTTGTATTAGTGTGGAAAAAACACTTTTCGCACTTGTGTTAGTGTTGAAAAACCACTTATCGCACTTGTGATAGTGTTGAAAAACCACTTTCCGCACTTGTGTTGGTGCAGGAAACCACTTTTGCACTTGTATTAGTGTGGAAAACCACTTTTCACACTTGTGTTAGTGTTGAAAAACCACTTTTCGCACTTGTGTTAGTGTTGAAAAACCACTTTTCGCACTTGTGTTGGTGCAGGAAAACCACTTTTGCACTTGTATTAGTGTGGAAAAAACACTTTTTGCACTTGTGATAGTGTTGAAAAAACACTTTTCGCACTTGTGTTAGTGTTGAAAAACCACTTTTCGCACTTGTGTTGGTGCAGGAAACCACTTTTGCACTTGTATTATTGTGGAAAAAACACTTTTTGCACTTGTGATAGTGTTGAAAAACCACTTTTGCACTTGTGTTAGTGTTGAAAAACCACTTTTGCACTTGTATTAGTGTGGAAAAACCACTTTTCGCACTTGTGTTAGGGTAGAAAAACCACTTTTGCACTTGTATTAGTGTGGAGAAACCACTTTTCGCACTTGTGTTAGTGTTGAAAAACCACTTTTCGCACTTGTGATTGTGTTGATAAACCACTTTTGCACTTGTATTAGTGTGGAAAAACCACTTTTTGCACTTGTGATAGTGTTGAAAAACCACTTTTCGCACTTGTGTTATTGTTGAAAAACCACTTTTCGCACTTGTGTTAGTGTTGAAAAACCACATTTGCACCTGTATTAGTGTGGAAAAAACACTTTTTGCACTTGTGATAGTGATGAAAAACCACTTTTCGCACTTGTGTTAGTGTTGAAGAACCACTTTTCGCACTTGTGTTGGTGCAGGAAACCACTTTTGCACTTGTATTAATGTGGAAAAAACACTTTTTGCACTTGTGATAGTGTTGAAAAACCACTTTTGCACTTGTGTTAGTGTTGAAAAACCACTTTTCGCACTCGTGTTGGTGAAGGAAACCACTTTTCGCACTTGTGTTAGTGTTGAAAAACCACTTTTGCACTTGTATTAGTGTGGAAAAACCACTTTTCGCACTTGTGTTAGTGTTGAAAAACCAATTTTGCACTTGTATTAGTGTGGAAAAACCACTTTTGCACTTGTATTAGTGTGGAAAAAACACTTTTCGCACTTGTGTTAGTGTTGAAAAACCACTTATCACACTTGTGATAGTGTTGAAAAACCACTTTCCGCACTTGTGTTGGTGCAGGAAACCACTTTTGCACTTGTATTAGTGTGGAAAAACTACTTTTCACACTTGTGTTAGTGTTGAAAAACCACTTTTCGCACTTGTGTTAGTGTTGAAAAACCACTTTTCGCACTTGTGTTGGTGCAGGAAAACCACTTTTGCACTTGTATTAGTGTGGAAAAAACACTTTTTGCACTTGTGATAGTGTTGAAAAAACACTTTTCGCACTTGTGTTAGTGTTGAAAAACCACTTTTCGCACTTGTGTTGGTGCAGGAAACCACTTTTACACTTGTATTATTGTGGAAAAAACACTTTTTGCACTTGTGATAGTGTTGAAAAACCACTTTTGCACTTGTGTTAGTGTTGAAAAACCACTTTTGCACTTGTATTAGTGTGGAAAAACCACTTTTCGCACTTGTGTTAGGGTAGAAAAACCACTTTTGCACTTGTATTAGTGTGGAGAAACCACTTTTCGCACTTGTGTTAGTGTTGAAAAACCACTTTTCGCACTTGTGATTGTGTTGATAAACCACTTTTGCACTTGTGTTAGTGTTGAAAAACCACATTTGCACCTGTATTAGTGTGGAAAAAACACTTTCTGCACTTGTGATAGTGTTGAAAAACCACTTTTCGCACTTGTGTTTGTGTTGAAAAACCACTTTTCGCACTTGTGTTGGTGCAGGAAACCACTTTTGCACTTGTATTAGTGTGGAAAAAACACTTTTTGCACTTGTGATAGTGTTGAAAAACCACTTTTCGCACTTGTGTTAGTGTTGAAAAACCACTTTTGCACTTGTATTAGTGTGGAAAAACCACTTTTCGCACTTGTGTTAGTGTTGAAAAACCACTTTTGCACTTGTATTAGTGTGGAAAAAACACTTTTCGCACTTGTATTAGTGTTGAAAAACCACTTTTCGCACTTGTGTTAGTGTTGAAAAACCACTTTTGCACTTGTATTAGTGTGGAAAAACCACTTTTCGCACTTGTGTTAGTGTTGAAAAACCACTTTTCGCACTTGTGTTAGTGTTGAAAAACCACTTTTCGCACTTGTGTTGGTGCAGGAAAACCACTTTTGCACTTGTATTAGTGTGGAAAAAACACTTTTGCACTTGTATTAGTGTGGAAAAACCACTTTTCGCACTTGTGTTAGTGTTGAAAAACCACTTTTGCACTTGTATTAGTGTGGAAAAACCACTTATCACACTTGTGATAGTGTTGAAAAACCACTTTCCGCACTTGTGTTGGTGCAGGAAACCACTTTTGCACTTGTATTAGTGTGGAAAAACTACTTTTCACACTTGTGTTAGTGTTGAAAAACCACTTTTCGCACTTGTGTTAGTGTTGAAAAACCACTTTTCGCACTTGTGTTGGTGCAGGAAAACCACTTTTGCACTTGTATTAGTGTGGAAAAAACACTTTTTGCACTTGTGATAGTGTTGAAAAAACACTTTTCGCACTTGTGTTAGTGTTGAAAAACCACTTTTCGCACTTGTGTTGGTGCAGGAAACCACTTTTACACTTGTATTATTGTGGAAAAAACACTTTTTGCACTTGTGATAGTGTTGAAAAACCACTTTTGCACTTGTGTTAGTGTTGAAAAACCACTTTTGCACTTGTATTAGTGTGGAAAAACCACTTTTCGCACTTGTGTTAGGGTAGAAAAACCACTTTTGCACTTGTATTAGTGTGGAGAAACCACTTTTTGCACTTGTGTTAGTGTTGAAAAACCACTTTTCGCACTTGTGATTGTGTTGATAAACCACTTTTGCACTTGTGTTAGTGTTGAAAAACCACATTTGCACCTGTATTAGTGTGGAAAAAACACTTTCTGCACTTGTGATAGTGTTGAAAAACCACTTTTCGCACTTGTGTTTGTGTTGAAAAACCACTTTTCGCACTTGTGTTGGTGCAGGAAACCACTTTTGCACTTGTATTAGTGTGGAAAAAACACTTTTTGCACTTGTGATAGTGTTGAAAAACCACTTTTCGCACTTGTGTTAGTGTTGAAAAACCACTTTTGCACTTGTATTAGTGTGGAAAAACCACTTTTCGCACTTGTGTTAGTGTTGAAAAACCACTTTTGCACTTGTATTAGTGTGGAAAAAACACTTTTCGCACTTGTATTAGTGTTGAAAAACCACTTTTCGCACTTGTGTTAGTGTTGAAAAACCACTTTTGCACTTGTATTAGTGTGGAAAAACCACTTTTCGCACTTGTGTTAGTGTTGAAAAACCACTTTTGCACTTGTATTAGTGTGGAAAAAACACTTTTCGCACTTGTATTAGTGTTGAAAACCCACTTTTCGCACATGTGTTAGTGAAGGAAACCACTTTTCGCACTTGTATTAGTGTGGAAAAAACACTTTTTGCAGTTGTGATCGTGTTGAAAAACCACTTTTGCACTTGTGTTAGTGTGGAAAAAACACTTTTGCACTTGTGATAGTGTTGATAAAGCACTTTTGCACTTGTATTAGTGTGGAAAAAACACTTTTCGCACTTGTATTAGTGTTGAAAAACCACTTTTCGCACTTGTGATAGTGTTGAAAAACAACTTTCCGCACTTGTGTTGGTGCAGGAAACCACTTTTGCACTTGTATTAGTGTGGAAAAACCACTTTTAACACTTGTGTTAGTGTTGAAAAACCACTTTTCGCACTTGTGTGTGTTGAAAAACCACTTTTCGCACTTGTGTTGGTGCAGGAAACCACTTTTGCACTTGTATTAGTGTGGAAAAAACACTTTTTGCACTTGTGATAGTGTTGAAAAAACACTTTTCGCACTTGTGTTAGTGTTGATAAACCACTTTTCGCACTTGTGTTGGTGCAGGAAACCACTTTTGCACTTGTATTAGTGTGGAAAAAATACTTTTTGCACTTGTGATAGTGTTGAAAAACCACTTTTCCCACTTGTGTTAGTGTTGAAAAACCACTTTTGCACTTGTATTAGTGTGGAAAAACCACTTTTCGCACTTGTGTTAGTGTAGAAAAACCACTTTGCGCACTTGTGTTGGTGCAGGAAACCACTTTTGCATTTGTATTAGTGTGGAAAAACCACTTTTTGCACTTGTGATAGTGTTGAAAAACCACTTTTCGCACTTG
This sequence comes from Myxine glutinosa, assembly GCF_964187855.1. Lineage (NCBI taxonomy): Eukaryota > Metazoa > Chordata > Myxini > Myxiniformes > Myxinidae > Myxine > Myxine glutinosa. Next base: position 230,061,561 of record NC_136261.1, read on the forward strand.
TGTTGGTGCAGGAAACCACTTTTGCACTTGTATTAGTGTGGAAAAACCACTTTTTGCACTTGTGTTAGTGTAGAAAAACCACTTTTCGTACTTGTGTTAGTGTTGAAAAACCACATTTGCACCTGTATTAGTGTGGAAAAAACACTTTTTGCACTTGTGGTAGTGTTGAAAAACCACTTTTCGCACTTGTGATAGTGTTGAAAAACCACTTTTTTCGCACTTGTGTTGGTGCAGGAAACCACTTTTGCACTTGTATTAATGTGGAAAAAACACTTTTTGCACTTGTGATAGTGTGGAAAAACCACTTTTCGCACTTGTGTTAGTGTTGAAAAACCACTTTTCGCACTCGTGTTGGTGAAGGAAACCACTTTTCGCACTTGTGTTAGTGTTGAAAAACCACTTTTGCACTTGTCTTAGTGTGGAAAAACCACTTTTCGCACTTGTGTTAGTGTTGAAAAACCACTTTTGCACTTGTATTAGTGTGGAAAAACCACTTTTGCACTTGTATTAGTGTGGAAAAAACACTTTTCGCACTTGTGTTAGTGTTGAAAAACCACTTATCGCACTTGTGATAGTGTTGAAAAACCACTTTCCGCACTTGTGTTGGTGCAGGAAACCACTTTTGCACTTGTATTAGTGTGGAAAAACCACTTTTCACACTTGTGTTAGTGTTGAAAAACCACTTTTCGCACTTGTGTTAGTGTTGAAAAACCACTTTTCGCACTTGTGTTGGTGCAGGAAAACCACTTTTGCACTTGTATTAGTGTGGAAAAAACACTTTTTGCACTTGTGATAGTGTTGAAAAAACACTTTTCGCACTTGTGTTAGTGTTGAAAAACCACTTTTCGCACTTGTGTTGGTGCAGGAAACCACTTTTGCACTTGTATTATTGTGGAAAAAACACTTTTTGCACTTGTGATAGTGTTGAAAAACCACTTTTGCACTTGTGTTAGTGTTGAAAAACCACTTTTGCACTTGTATTAGTGTGGAAAAACCACTTTTCGCACTTGTGTTAGGGTAGAAAAACCACTTTTGCACTTGTATTAGTGTGGAGAAACCACTTTTCGCACTTGTGTTAGTGTTGAAAAACCACTTTTCGCACTTGTGATTGTGTTGATAAACCACTTTTGCACTTGTATTAGTGTGGAAAAACCACTTTTTGCACTTGTGATAGTGTTGAAAAACCACTTTTCGCACTTGTGTTATTGTTGAAAAACCACTTTTCGCACTTGTGTTAGTGTTGAAAAACCACATTTGCACCTGTATTAGTGTGGAAAAAACACTTTTTGCACTTGTGATAGTGATGAAAAACCACTTTTCGCACTTGTGTTAGTGTTGAAGAACCACTTTTCGCACTTGTGTTGGTGCAGGAAACCACTTTTGCACTTGTATTAATGTGGAAAAAACACTTTTTGCACTTGTGATAGTGTTGAAAAACCACTTTTGCACTTGTGTTAGTGTTGAAAAACCACTTTTCGCACTCGTGTTGGTGAAGGAAACCACTTTTCGCACTTGTGTTAGTGTTGAAAAACCACTTTTGCACTTGTATTAGTGTGGAAAAACCACTTTTCGCACTTGTGTTAGTGTTGAAAAACCAATTTTGCACTTGTATTAGTGTGGAAAAACCACTTTTGCACTTGTATTAGTGTGGAAAAAACACTTTTCGCACTTGTGTTAGTGTTGAAAAACCACTTATCACACTTGTGATAGTGTTGAAAAACCACTTTCCGCACTTGTGTTGGTGCAGGAAACCAATTTTGCACTTGTATTAGTGTGGAAAAACTACTTTTCACACTTGTGTTAGTGTTGAAAAACCACTTTTCGCACTTGTGTTAGTGTTGAAAAACCACTTTTCGCACTTGTGTTGGTGCAGGAAAACCACTTTTGCACTTGTATTAGTGTGGAAAAAACACTTTTTGCACTTGTGATAGTGTTGAAAAAACACTTTTCGCACTTGTGTTGGTGCAGGAAACCACTTTTACACTTGTATTATTGTGGAAAAAACACTTTTTGCACTTGTGATAGTGTTGAAAAACCACTTTTGCACTTGTGTTAGTGTTGAAAAACCACTTTTGCACTTGTATTAGTGTGGAAAAACCACTTTTCGCACTTGTGTTAGGGTAGAAAAACCACTTTTGCACTTGTATTAGTGTGGAGAAACCACTTTTCGCACTTGTGTTAGTGTTGAAAAACCACTTTTCGCACTTGTGATTGTGTTGATAAACCACTTTTGCACTTGTGTTAGTGTTGAAAAACCACATTTGCACCTGTATTAGTGTGGAAAAAACACTTTTTGCACTTGTGATAGTGATGAAAAACCACTTTTCGCACTTGTGTTAGTGTTGAAGAACCACTTTTCGCACTTGTGTTGGTGCAGGAAACCACTTTTGCACTTGTATTAATGTGGAAAAAACACTTTTTGCACTTGTGATAGTGTTGAAAAACCACTTTTGCACTTGTGTTAGTGTTGAAGAACCACTTTTCGCACTTGTGTTGGTGCAGGAAACCACTTTTGCACTTGTATTAATGTGGAAAAAACACTTTTTGCACTTGTGATAGTGTTGAAAAACCACTTTTGCACTTGTGTTAGTGTTGAAAAACCACTTTTCGCACTGGTGTTGGTGAAGGAAACCACTTTTCGCACTTGTGTTAGTGTTGAAAAACCACTTTTGCACCTGTATTAGTGTGGAAAAAACACTTTTTGCACTTGTGATAGTGATGAAAAACCACTTTTGCACTTGTGTTAGTGTTGAAAAACCACATTTGCACCTGTATTAGTGTGGAAAAAACACTTTTTGCACTTGTGATAGTGATGAAAAACCACTTTTCGCACTTGTGTTAGTGTTGAAGAACCACTTTTCGCACTTGTGTTGGTGCAGGAAACCACTTTTGCACTTGTATTAATGTGGAAAAAACACTTTTTGCACTTGTGATAGTGTTGAAAAACCACTTTTGCACTTGTGTTAGTGTTGAAAAACCACTTTTCGCACTGGTGTTGGTGAAGGAAACCACTTTTCGCACTTGTGTTAGTGTTGAAAAACCACTTTTGCACTTGTATTAGTGTGGAAAAACCACTTTTCGCACTTGTGTTAGTGTTGAAAAACCACTTTTGCACTTGTATTGGTGTGGAAAAACCACTTTTGCACTTGTATTAGTGTGGAAAAAACACTTTTCGCACTTGTGTTAGTGTTGAAAAACCACTTTTCGCACTTGTGATAGTGTTGAAAAACCACTTTCCGCACTTGTGTTGGTGCAGGAAACCACTTTTGCACTTGTATTAGTGTGGAAAAACCACTTTTCACACTTGTGTTAGTGTTGAAAAACCACTTTTCGCACTTGTGTTAGTGTTGAAAAACCACTTTTCGCACTTGTGTTGGTGCAGGGAACCACTTTTGCACTTGTATTAGTGTGGCAAAAACCCTTTTTGCACTTGTGATAGTGTTGAAAAAACACTTTTCGCACTTGTGTTAGTGTTTAAAAACCACTTTTCGCACTTGTGTTGGTGCAGGAAACCACTTTTGCACTTGTATTATTGTGGAAAAACCACTTTTTGCACTTGTGATAGTGTTGAAAAACCACTTTTGCACTTGTGTTAGTGTTGAAAAACCACTTTTGCACTTGTATTAGTGTGGAAAAACCACTTTTCGCACTTGTGTTAGGGTAGAAAAACCACTTTTGCACTTGTATTAGTGTGGAGAAACCACTTTTCGCACTTGTGTTAGTGTTGAAAAACCACTTTTCGCACTTGTGATTGTGTTGATAAACCACTTTTGCACTTGTATTAGTGTGGAAAAACCACTTTTTGCACTTGTGATAGTGTTGAAAAACCACTTTTCGCACTTGTGTTAGTGTTGAAAAACCACTTTTCGCACTTGTGTTAGTGTTGAAAAACCACATTTGCACCTGTATTAGTGTGGAAAAAACACTTTTTGCACTTGTGATAGTGTTGAAAAACCACTTTTCGCACTTGTGTTAGTGTTGAAGAACCACTTTTCGCACTTGCGAAAGTGTTGAAAAACCACTTTTCGCACTTGTGTTGGTGCAGGAAACCACTTTTGCACTTGTATTAATGTGGAAAAAACACTTTTTGCACTTGTGATAGTGTTGAAAAACCACTTTTGCACTTGTGTTAGTGTGGAAAAAACACTTTTGCACTTGTGATAGTGTTGATAAACCACTTTTGCACTTGTATTAGTGTGGAAAAACCACTTTTCGCACTTGTGTTAGTGTTGAAAAACCACTTTTCGCACTTGTGTTGGTGCAGGCAACCACTTTTGCACTTGTATTAATGTGGAAAAAACACTTTCTGCACTTGTGATAGTGTTGAAAAACCACTTTTCGCACTTGTGTTTGTGTTGAAAAACCACTTTTCGCACTTGTGTTGGTGCAGGAAACCACTTTTGCACTTGTATTAGTGTGGAAAAAACACTTTTTGCACTTGTGATAGTGTTGAAAAACCACTTTTCGCACTTGTGTTAGTGTTGAAAAACCACTTTTGCACTTGTATTAGTGTGGAAAAACCACTTTTCGCACTTGTGTTAGTGTTGAAAAACCACTTTTGCACTTCTATTAGTGTGGAAAAACCACTTTTCGCACTTGTGTTAGTGTTGAAAAACCACTTTTCGCACTTGTGTTAGTGTTGAAAAACCACTTTTTGCACTTGTGTTAGTGCAGGAAACCACTTTTGCACTTGTATTAGTGTGGAAAAAACACATTTTGCACTTGTGATAGTGTTGAAAAAACACTTTTTGCACTTGTGTTAGTGTTGAAAAACCACTTTTCGCACTTGTGTTGGTGCAGGAAACCACTTTTGCACTTGTATTAGTGTGGAAAAACCACTTTTCGCACTTGTGTTAGTGATGAAAAACCACTTCTGCACTTGTATTAGTGTGGAAAACCACTTTTCGCACTTGTGGTAGTGTTGAAAAACCACTTTTCGCACTTGTGTTGGTGCAGGAAACCACTTTTGCACTTGTATTATGACAAATGTCATATGCACTCTATGACAAGAATGGAGACACATACCTGGACTAACAATTGTCATCTGATATCCATATTATATCTATGCTGCATATGGAAGAAACGTGAACTTACCTGTTTTACACCTTTTTACTTTTACGGCTGAAAATTGGATTTTTCCCTCTGCAACACTGGTTTCCGTTTCAATTTAGAAAACAATATGGCAGAATGTGGACTTATGCAATGGGGCATCTATACTATAGATGGCGCCACCACAAAGTCTGACTCATTCATAACTGACTGGGAGGTGGTGCCTCAACTTACCCCGATGCTCAACTTGCCCCACCTTCCCCTACTTACTCTTTCACGTGACTGTGCAATGCATTTAGGACCGGAGGCAAGAAATAAATATACCGTAGTGTTTTTCACCTTTTTATTGGACAAAAACCAATTATGTATATATTGTAACGAATGTGGAAACGTTACAATGTGAACGTTACAAACGTACGGTACCACCCTGTAAGGTAAATAATGGTCGCAGTCAGCGTCCTAGTTAAATTGCATGAAAAGTACACGCAGGTCACGATATATCTTTTAAATAGTGTATTTCCTTATTCCATGTAGGCTAAGTATGTGTTTTCCCACTAGATTGACTTTGCATTGTATCAAACAAAATAAGCGTAGGCCCTTCCAATTTCCCCAAAACCTCCCTTCCAATTGCCTTCCGCATTTTGGCCGGTTTTCTTCAAACCACCATTGGCCACGAGGTAAGGTTGGGGAAGAAAGGCGTGTCTCCACCTCGTCATAAGAGGGAAGGAGTGAACCAGCCCTAACAGCCAATCAACACCGCGGTGAGTGACCCGGTAGGCGTGCCCTCGGAGTCGGCGGCTTGATTTCGCTCGAGGTGATAAAAGCGACTGCAAGGGACTGCTTTGGGAGATGAGCTGGAGATGACCCTGGGAGAGGAGCAAAGAGGCTGCACCAAAGAGAGGCGGTGAGATGCGAAACGCTCCAAGCAAAAGAGGAGAGGTACTCGGCAAGGAGACCAGCTTTGGAGAGACGCGCTGAAAGGAGGGAGACGGCCCCACCCCAGAAGAGGAGCAGGTGTGCCGAACCAGCGCGTGCCGTCGACCACAGCGGATACACGACGAGGGTTTCCCGCCAAAACCGCGAGGAATTGCGAACGGCCGCCTCCCGACCTTGCCTCCATCTCAAGCCTTACCTGCCTGCATTATCCCCTGTGTAAGTGTGAACGTCCTGTCCTGCTCGTTTGTCTTGGGGCTAAGTAAAAATGAATAGTGTAAGTTAAGGATTCGCTGTGTTACTGCTTCTTCCATCCATTGCTTGTGTGTGTATAATAAAACCTGTTCTTCCTCCGTATTCTTCTTCTTCTTCTTTTTCATTCTCTTTCGGTCGCTTTAGAGATTTCCCGATTGAATATCTGTGGGGCGATCTGGTCAACGTCGGGTGAAATCGGGTTTTAATCGGGGAGTAACTGTTCGGACGCGGTTAAATACACCACCGCTCGGTCAATATAACATCTAAAAGCCGCGTCTGTAACAATATTTTCAACAAGGAGGCTCACTGTCATTTCATCACATGCAGTGTTATTTGTAAAAGTTTATGCATGCCTGCCTGCCTGTATAATAAATCTTACGCTTCCATGTAATAAGAATAAGAATAATTAGTAATATAATACCGAGTGTTTAGACAATACAAATGTGTTCGACTTGTGACTCGGCGCACCTCTCATATATCTAACATGTACGCAACTACAAGGATGTAATTGTAATGACAATATACCATCAGAACAGACAACATGTTGTTCAAGGAATATTAATTGTCCAGCAATTTATGTATTTACGATTTTAGTCCAACTCCAATAGCTGATGATTTATTGGCATAAATGTGTTGCTCGATATTATGCTGTGCGAGTCGTGTTTGCGCAAAAGTCAAACGCTGTATATGTCTTGCCTCCGGTCCTAATACTATTGCATATGGTCCAATGAAGCACGAAAATAAAAATGGTACTTTTGTAAAGTCGTTCCCCCAGAAATTGCTAAGCTGCCTAACTAGATCAATTGAGATCACGGCGAGGTCACGTCTTTTCGAAGCTGTTCCATGCGCTCACGCTTTCGAAGCTAAGTAATCTTTCACAATTGTGTTTTTGTCGAGACTGTATCTATCTTTCGGTGTGTGTACCTATAGCGTGTCCTTCGGAAAATTTTCGGTGCTAATTTTTCGTACATGTATACACAATCGTCGGTTAATGCGTATCGAGTATTCTGAGGCCTAGTACTCGTAGGCTTCGGCTCCCGTACCGTCTCCGACCTTGTGGTTTTGTTTTTCTCTCAGCGGTTCGTCGAATGCGCTGCAATTATTTTCGTTCTCTGCTTCGTCCCAGTCATTCACCCCATACCTCCTTGTTTAATATCTCTACTCAAAAAAAAAACAAACCCAAAAACATATTTCCTTCTCAGGTCTTATTCGTTTAATTGTTGTTCTCATTTGTTCGTTCGTTCTTCGTTCACGTTGTTCGCGATCACGCGATCACGTGGTTAGAAATGTTAATCTCTCCCCTGAACAACTATTTTCTCTCATATATTATAACACCTTTTTCTTCTTCTCCTACAAAAGGATGCTTTCGTCTTGCTCACCAAAGCTATTCATTCCAAAAAATAATAATAATACAATCTCTTACAGTTCCTCTTTTGTACATTCCCTAAACTCTCCAGAACTCCACCCCTCCTTCAGCGTCCTCAAACGTATTTTTGACTCGAAGGTCTCAAACTCATTTTGCAAAAAATGTTCGTTTCCCATGAATCGTACACTTTTCAAAATCAAATCTCACCCCTCCCCTCCAAATCTTCCCCATCCCCCCTTCCCTCCAAAACTTACCAATCCCCCCTCCCCTCCAAAACTTCCCCATCACCCCTCCCCTCCAAATCCTCCTCATCACCCATCCCTTTCAAATCTCCCCCCTTGCCCCTTCCCTCCCCTCCCTCCTAAACTCCCCCCACCCCCCTCCCCTCCGAGACTCTCCCTCGCTCCTCCCCTCCTAGACTCCCCTCTCACCCATCCTCCTCAAAGCATCCTCCCTGCTTCTTCCCCCTTCCAACTTTCACCTTCATCTCCCCCAACCTTCTGCCTCGCTCTTCCCCCTCCTCAAATAACACCTCACTGCCCCTCACCCAATCTCCATCAAACGTTTTGTCCACCCCATTCTTCCCTTTCTCCAAGCTATTCTGAAATCTCTGAAATCTCTGACACACCTTCAACAGCTCTCCCTACCTCTTCCTCCTCTTCCACATCTTACCCTACCCCTCCCCCCCCCCCCCCCTGTTCTGTATCCGATGCTCCCCCTTCCTCTTCATTAACGGTATGGACCTCAAACATCCGGGGCCTTCGCTCAAACTTGACTGATCTCTCCATACAGGTTGCTTCTGACAAACCAGACATGATCTGCTTAACAGAAACTTTCCTCCTTCATGATGTCTCTGATGCCTTGCTATCTCTCCCAGGTTACTCCCTATCTCTCCCAGGTATGATAGACCTGAGCCTCGTCCTGGAGGTGGGGTTGCTATCTTTATAAAAAACTCTCTTCCTCACTCGCCCTCCACTGCCCTCTCTCCGCCTCACCCCCAGGAATACCTTTGGCTACAGCTTCCCCTTCGCTCCCACCTTTTGTTCATATGTGTGTTATACCGTCCACCAAACAGTGATGACTCCATCTACATCTCGCAGTCTGATAATATGGACCAACTTCTATCTACCCATCCCAACTCTCTCTTCCTCATATGTGGTGATTTCAATTGTCACCATGCCAGTTGGCTGGGTGTGGGTACCTCTCTCACCAGCCATGGCTCTTCAGCAAAGGACTTCTGCGACTCACTGGGACTGACACAATCTGTCAATTTCCCGACCCGGATCTCAGTCAACGGAGCATCTTCTCTTCTGGACTTGGTTTTGACTAACTTCCCTGAAAATGTCTGCTGCTCTTCTTCTGCTCCAATCGGCTCATCTGATCATGTGCTTGTCAAAGTGGACATCTCTCTGACCATTCTCAGAGAGCCTCCTCAGCGTCGACGAGTCTGGCATTTCAATCAGGCCAACTGGCACGGTCTTCAAGCAGCCATCAATCATCTGGACTGGTCTCCCATCTCTACCGCCTCTGACATCAACTCATCCTGGGAATTCTTTCAAAGTAAATTGCTCTCTCTCATGCACAGATTTATCCCATCTCGTCTTCAGTTGTCATACCCTTCCTCCCGTCCATGGTACACGGAATCTTGTGGTGAGGCTGTTGCCCTGAAACAACTTGCTTTCGTCTCCTGGAAAGCAAATCCAACGGAAGGAAATCTCATTTCCTTTCACAAAGCCCGAAACAAGTGTGTGTCCACCCTCAGGAGAGCCAGGAAACAATATCTCACCGTTCTCAAGACCGAACTCTCTTATCTGTCTCCCTCTTCCAAATCCTGGTGGCGTCTGGTCAAATCTGTTTCTGGTGTTTGTTCCCCCTCCATCCCCTCCCTCACCTCAAACGGCTTAACGGCTGACCCCGCACGTGAAAAATCTGAATGCCTCAACTCTGTGTTTGCCTCTAAATCTTGTGTCCCAAACCCATCCCTCTCTGTACCCACCGTACCCAGTCATACCCAGCTGCTCCTGGACTCTGTGTCCTTTCCTCCTGACAAGGTGGAAAAGTTTCTGTCAACCCTTGACTCTGATTCTACAACTGGTCCTGACGGCATCAGCCCACGGGGCCTAAAATCATGTTCTTCCGCTCTTTCACTCCCTCTTTCTGTTCTCTTCACCCTCTCTTTTGCTCAAGGTCATCTGCCATCTGCTTGGAAATCAGCCAACATCACCGCTTTGCACAAAAAAGGTGCAAAAACAGATCCTAGCAACTGCAGACCAATCAGCCTTCTCCCAATTATCAGCAAAGTCATGGAATCCATCATTGCTTCAGATATGAAATCTTTCCTCTTCTCCAATGGCTTGATCTCTGATCATCAATTTGGTTTCAGACCTGGTCACTCTACTCTGGACATGCTGCTTCTGCTTTCTCAACAATGGATGGAGGTCCTCAACACCAAACAGGAAATTAGAGCTGTCTCTCTTGACATTTCACGTGCCTTCGATACGGTCTGGCACCCTGCTCTGCTCACCAAACTCTCCTCCTATGGTATCCATGGAAATCTCCACGCATGGCTGGCGGACTTCCTCTCTGGTCGTAGTCAACGTGTGGCCCTGAATGGGTTTCTCTCATCTCCTCTTCCTGTTCAGGCTGGAGTTCCCCAAGGTAGTGTACTGGGCCCTGTGCTTTTTCTGGTCTTCATCAATGATCTCTCTGACTCTCTTGAAAATCCTCTCTATCTCTTTGCTGACGACTCTACTCTCTGTCGCTCCATTCCTCATCCCTCAGATCGGCAGTCTGCAACCTCCTCACTCTCTGCAGACCTGGACAAAATCACAGACTGGGCAAACAAATGGAACATGTCTTTCAATCCTGATAAATCTCACACTCTTACGATGTCTCTCCGAAAAGACCGACTGGACAACCCTCCCATCCACTTTCTGAATAATCCTCTCCAAGAAGTTCTGTCACTCAAGCTTTTGGGTCTCACTATTTGCCATGATCTTTCCTGGGAAAACCACATTTCAAATCTGGCCTCCAAAGCCAGTCGCCGACTGGGCATCCTCCGTCGTGCGAAGTCCTTCCTTGCCACACCTGAGCTACTCACCACATACAAGGCTTTCATCCGCAGCTCTATGGAATACTGCTCACACTTAACAATTCCATGTACCGGTAAATACAAAACAGAGGTTTTTTTTCTTCACAATTTCGATGTATTTTTGAAGAAAAGGTTAATTTTCACCCTTCACTAATTGCCCACAGAGGGGTATTACATCAATCTTCCCTCACTAAAAACTGCTCTTCTATGTGAGGATTGATAAATAAAAGCAATTAGAACCAGTAAATTAACCAGTAAAATATATATATTGTAACGGATTTAGAAATTGTGGTTGGTTGTTGTGTAAAGGTCACCCTCCTTAGTGTAAAGAAAGGTTAAAGGTCGTCCCAATAGTTATTTCATGTACATACACGCAGGCCACCATATATCCTTTTAAATAGTTATGTCCTTATTCTATGTAGTTGAAGGCTCTGTTTCCCATTAATTGACACACCATTGCACTGAATTAAATAAGATAGGCCCCATCTTCAAAGTGCCCATGAGCCACTTTGCTGCCATAGCCGCCATTGCGCACGTGGTGAAACTCGGGGAAGAAGAGTGTGGCCCCGCTTAGTCAACGGGGGGGGGGGGGGGGGGGGGGGAAGTCAGCCCAGCGCAAGGAACAAGGCGTGGCCTTGGCAACACCTCATCAAGGGGGCGGGATCGGTGAGCTCTCACGACCAATCAAGGCCGAGGCCAGCTCACCGAGGGGCGTTTCCAACGGCGTGTGGGTTGATCCCAAAAGCACGAATAAAAGGGTTCGCGTGAGGTTTTATAGGGGAGAAACAGAAAAGAACAGAAAAGAGGAAGAGCTGGGTGAACCAAAGGAAGTGGAGGAACGTGAGAGACCGGAGCAGCTTTGGAGAGCGCACGGTGCACAGGAGGAGCTTCGCCCACGCAGTTTGGAACTGCGGCGGTTTGACGATCGCAGCTCTAATCTTGACGGCGGCTGTCCTCTTCCAGCCCGACCGGTCCCCGCTGAACCTTCCTCTCCCTCCGGGCCATCCACCTCCAGCGATTCGTTCCTGCCATCATTTCCCCGTGTAAGTGTGAATGTTCGTCTGTCTTACACGTTGTCCTGGGTATTAATTAAGCTTGTATAGGTAAGCTAGCATTTCACTATGTCTCCTGCTCCTTCCATTGCCTTGTAAATCGCATTGCCTTTCATTTCTGCTTAGTTGTGTGTAAATAGTAATAAATCTTGTTATTCCCTACTTTGCCTTCTTCTTCTTCTTCTTCTTCTTCTTCTTCTTCAAGCTCGTTCGGTCGCTTTAGAGGTTTCCATATTGAGGGTCGGTGGTGCGATTAGGCCAACAACTATAAATCGGGTTAATCCATGGTAAACGGCTCACGGCACAGTCCGCTTCGCTCGGCGCAAACCATCCATTACGCTGCGACCGTGAGCAAATACGGGGAGTATTTCCTCGCGTGCCGGGGAGCGCTGCTATTTTAATAGGTCATAGGACGGTTTGGGCCTAATACCCGACCCAGCGTCGACCGGCCGTGGCGTCATACCCCCTGGACCGCGTCGGTCAGTAATATTAATAAACGAGGGGCTTAATCCCCCCCCCCCCCCTTGGTAAGCGGGAAAGGCCGACGTCGGGGTCTGCAACAATATATATTTTTTTTTTATATTTTATTTTAATACTGAGATGCATTTTGTAGGCAATATCATCGGCAACAAAATGATGTATAAAAACCCCATGTAGAGTAAAATGGCTGGGCAAATAAATGGGATATTGTTACAAACATCTCTTCTCTTTTTCAACACTTCGGAAATACTGATTTAGCATAAAAGGGGTTAAAATGACCCTTTTCGGGAAAATCTCACCCGGCATCCACCCTTTCCCAATGCACCACCCCATGGCCTAACTCTTCCCACTGGATGCCTGTCTCTAACATGAAATGATTTTCAAACCAATTTCCAAGCCACTTTTTCACTTTCGTTTCCTCTACTACTTGTAGTTTTGTAGTTTTTATCTTGCCAAAACGAAGTTTTTGCAAGATGTATTAGTCAGCTTGTTATCTTGCCAAAACGAAGTTTTTGCAAGATGTATTAGTCTGCTTGTATGTTTGTTATCTTGCCAAAACGAAGTTTTTGCAAGATGTATTAGTCTGCTTGTATGTTTGTTTGTTTGTTTTTTTGTTTTTTTGTTTGTGGTTAATCATTTTTTTTTCACGTTTAGATCACTCTGTAGACCACAGTTATTATTGGAAACTCCTGTAACTTCGCATATCAGAGTCCTATAGAGATACCCTTCAGCACACAAAATTTTGAAGGTCAAGGTCAAAGGTCAAGGTCACTTTGTGGTCAGTCATGGAGGTCAACGAAACCCTTATTTTTTGAGTAACTTTGATCTTATGATCTCCAAACGTGGTGGGTATATAGGGTGTGGTATGGCGCTCAGCTGATTAGTTTTTGGTGTCGATCGGCCTTGACCTTCAAGGTCATTTTGAAGGTCATTCAATTTTGACCAAAAGGTAAAATTTTCAAGTTTCAGTTACCATATCGAGTAGTACCTCAAATTGAAGCCCTTGTTGAGTGCTTTCCAAACATATAACTAGTTTGACAATGTGACGTCATTTGACGGCGTTATGACGAATAAACTGCACTTTTCATGTATATTGTATTGCTTTAGTTCGCATTGTTTAGGTCACTCTGTAGACCACAGTTATTATTGGAAACTCTTGTAAGTTCGCATATCAGAGTCTTTTAGAGATACCCTTTAGCACACAAAATTATGAAGGTCAAGGTCAAAGGTCAAGGTCACTTTGCGGCCAATCATGGAGGTCGACGAAACACTAATTTTTTGAGTAACTTTGATCGGATCGTCTCCAAACTTCATGGGAATCTAGTATATGGTCCGGCGCTCAGCTGATTAGTTTTTGGTGGCGATCGGCCTTGACCTTCATGGTTAGCGCTGGAGGTCGAAAATTATTGACCCCAAGGTCAAATTTTGAAATCGTAGGTACCATATCGAGTAATACCTCATATGAATGCCCTTGATGAGTGCTTCCCAGATCTGTAAACAGTTTGACGCTATGACGTCATTTGATGACGTCATGACGAAAAAACGGAATTTTCATGAAAAAATTATTTCCTCAGTTCTCATCAAAATCTTTCAATATTTCATGTGCGTTGGTCATGAAGACATACTATTCACCATACGAAATTATTAAGGTCAAGGTCAAATGGCAAGATACGGTTCACCCTGTGGGTGACATATGTTCATTTGTTTGTTTTTTTGTTTTTTTGTTTGTGGTTAATCTTTTTTTTTTCACGTTTAGATCACTCTGTAGACCACAGTTATTATTGGAAACTCCTGTAACTTCGCATATCAGAGTCCTATAGAGATACCCTTCAGCACACAAAATTTTGAAGGTCAAGGTCAAAGGTCAAGGTCACTTTGTGGTCAATCATGGAGGTCAACGAAACCCTTATTTTTTGAGTAACTTTGATCTTATGATCTCCAAACTTGGTGGGTATATAGGGTGTGGTATGGCGCTCAGCTGATTAGTTTTTGGTGTCGATCGGCCTTGACCTTCAAGGTCATTTTGAAGGTCATTCAATTTTGACCAAAAGGTAAAATTTTCAAGTTTCAGTTACCATATCGAGTAGTACCTCAAATTGAAGCCCTTGTTGAGTGCTTTCCAAGCATATAACTAGTTTGACAATGTGACGTCATTTGACGGCGTTATGACGAAAAAACTGCACTTTTCATGTATATTGTATTGCTTTAGTTCGCATTGTTTAGGTCACTCTGTAGACCACAGTTATTATTGGAAACTCTTGTAAGTTCGCATATCAGAGTCTTTTAGAGATACCCTTTAGCACACAAAATTATGAAGGTCAAGGTCAAAGGTCAAGGTCACTTTGCGGCCAATCATGGAGGTCGACGAAACACTAATTTTTTGAGTAACTTTGATCGGATCGTCTCCAAACTTCATGGGAATCTAGTATATGGTCCGGCGCTCAGCTGATTAGTTTTTGGTGGCGATCGGCCTTGACCTTCATGGTTAGCGCTGGAGGTCGAAAATTATTGACCCCAAGGTCAAATTTTGAAATCGTAGGTACCATATCGAGTAATACCTCATATGAATGCCCTTGATGAGTGCTTCCCAGATCTGTAAACAGTTTGACGCTATGACGTCATTTGATGACATCATGACGAAAAAACGGAATTTTCATGAAAAAATTATTTCCTCAGTTCTCATCAAAATCTTTCAATATTTCATGTGCGTTGGTCATGAAGACATACTATTCACCATACGAAATTATTAAGGTCAAGGTCAAATGGCAAGATACGGTTCACCCTGTGGGTGACATATGTTCATTTTTTTGTTTGTTTGTGGTTAATCATTTTTTTTCACGTTTAGATCACTCTGTAGACCACAGTTATTATTGGAAACTCCTGTAACTTCGCATATCAGAGTCCTATAGAGATACCCTTCAGCACACAAAATTTTGAAGGTCAAGGTCAAAGGTCAAGGTCACTTTGTGGTCAATCATGGAGGTCGACGAAACACTAATTTTTTGAGTAACTTTGATCGGATCGTCTCCAAACTTAATGGGAATCTAGTATATGGTCCGGCGCTCAGCTGATTAGTTTTTGGTGGCGATCGGCCTTGACCTTCATGGTTAGCGCTGGAGGTCGAAAATTATTGACCCCAAGGTCAAATTACGAAACCCTTATTTTTTGAGTAACTTTGATCTTATGATCTCCAAACTTGGTGGGTATATAGGGTGTGGTATGGCGCTCAGTTGATTAGTTTTTGGTGTCGATCGGCCTTGAGCTTCAAGGTCATTTTGAAGGTCATTCAATTTTGACCAAAAGGTAAAATTTTCAAGTTTCAGTTACCATATCGAGTAGTACCTCAAATTGAAGCCCTTGTTGAGTGCTTTCCAAACATATAACTAGTTTGACAATGTGACGTCATTTGACGGCGTTATGACGAAAAAACTGCACTTTTCATGTATATTGTATTGCTTTAGTTCGCATTGTTTAGGTCACTCTGTAGAGCACAGTTCCCTTTGGAAACTCTTGTAAGTTCGCATATCAGAGTCTTTTAGAGATACCCTTTAGCACACAAAATTATGAAGGTCAAGGTCAAAGGTCAAGCTCACTTTGCGGCCAATCATGGAGGTCGACGAAACACTAATTTTTTGAGTAACTTTGATCGGATCGTCTCCAAACTTCATGGGAATCTAGTATATGGTCCGGCGCTCAGCTGATTAGTTTTTGGTGGCGATCGGCCTTGACCTTCATGGTTAGCGCTGGAGGTCGAAAATTATTGACCCCAAGGTCAAATTTTTAAATCGTAGGTACCATATCGAGTAATACCTCATATGAATGCCCTTGATGAGTGCTTCCCAGATCTGTAAACAGTTTGATGCTATGACGTCATTTGATGACGTCATGACGAAAAAACGGAATTTTCATGAAAAAATTATTTCCTCAGTTCTCATCAAAATCTTTCAATATTTCATGTGCGTTGGTCATGAAGACATACTATTCACCATACGAAATTATTAAGGTCAAGGTCAAATGGCAAGATACGGTTCACCCTGTGGGTGACATATGTTCATTTGTTTGTTTTTTTGTTTTTTTGTTTGTGGTTAATCTTTTTTTTTTCACGTTTAGATCACTCTGTAGACCACAGTTATTATTGGAAACTCCTGTAACTTCGCATATCAGAGTCCTATAGAGATACCCTTCAGCACACAAAATTTTGAAGGTCAAGGTCAAAGGTCAAGGTCACTTTGTGGTCAATCATGGAGGTCAACGAAACCCTTATTTTTTGAGTAACTTTGATCTGATGATCTCCAAACTTGGTGGGTATATAGGGTGTGGTATGGCGCTCAGCTGATTAGTTTTTGGTGTCGATCGGCCTTGACCTTCAAGGTCATTTTGAAGGTCATTCAATTTTGACCAAAAGGTAAAATTTTCAAGTTTCAGTTACCATATCGAGTAGTACCTCAAATTGAAGCCCTTGTTGAGTGCTTTCCAAACATATAACTAGTTTGACAATGTGACGTCATTTGACGGCGTTATGACGAAAAAACTGCACTTTTCATGTATATTGTATTGCTTTAGTTCGCATTGTTTAGGTCACTCTGTAGACCACAGTTATTATTGGAAACTCTTGTAAGTTCGCATATCAGAGTCTTTTAGAGATACCCTTTAGCACACAAAATTATGAAGGTCAAGGTCAAAGGTCAAGGTCACTTTGCGGCCAATCATGGAGGTCGACGAAACACTAATTTTTTGAGTAACTTTGATCGGATCGTCTCCAAACTTCATGGGAATCTAGTATATGGTCCGGCGCTCAGCTGATTAGTTTTTGGTGGCGATCGGCCTTGATCTTCATGGTTAGCGCTGGAGGTCGAAAATTATTGACCCCAAGGTCAAATTTTGAAATCGTAGGTACCATATCGAGTAATACCTCATGTGAATGCCCTTGATGAGTGCTTCCCAGATCTGTAAACAGTTTGACGCTATGACGTCATTTGATGACGTCATGACGAAAAAACGGAATTTTCATGAAAAAATTATTTCCTCAGTTCTCATCAAAATCTTTCAATATTTCATGTGCGTTGGTCATGAAGACATACTATTCACCATACGAAATTATTAAGGTCAAGGTCAAATGGCAAGATACGGTTCACCCTGTGGGTGACATATGTTCATTTTTTGGTTTGTTTGTGGTTAATCATTTTTTTTCACGTTTAGATCACTCTGTAGACCACAGTTATTATTGGAAACTCCTGTAACTTCGCATATCAGAGTCCTATAGAGATACCCTTCAGCACACAAAATTTTGAAGGTCAAGGTCAAAGGTCAAGGTCACTTTGTGGTCAATCATGGAGGTCGACGAAACACTAATTTTTTGAGTAACTTTGATCGGATCGTCTCCAAACTTAATGGGAATCTAGTATATGGTCCGGCGCTCAGCTGATTAGTTTTTGGTGGCGATCGGCCTTGACCTTCATGGTTAGCGCTGGAGGTCGAAAATTATTGACCCCAAGGTCAAATTACGAAACCCTTATTTTTTGAGTAACTTTGATCTTATGATCTCCAAACTTGGTGGGTATATAGGGTGTGGTATGGCGCTCAGTTGATTAGTTTTTGGTGTCGATCGGCCTTGACCTTCAAGGTCATTTTGAAGGTCATTCAATTTTGACCAAAAGGTAAAATTTTCAAGTTTCAGTTACCATATCGAGTAGTACCTCAAATTGAAGCCCATGTTGAGTGCTTTCCAAACATATAACTAGTTTGACAACGTGACGTCATTTGACGGCGTTATGACGAAAAAACTGCACTTTTCATGTATATTGTATTGCTTTAGTTCGCATTGTTTAGGTCACTCTGTAGAGCACAGTTCCCTTTGGAAACTCTTGTAAGTTCGCATATCAGAGTCTTTTAGAGATACCCTTTAGCACACAAAACTATGAAGGTCAAGGTCAAAGGTCAAGGTCACTTTGCGGCCAATCATGGAGGTCGACGAAACACTAATTTTTTGAGTAACTTTGATCGGATCGTCTCCAAACTTCATGGGAATCTAGTATATGGTCCGGCGCTCAGCTGATTAGTTTTTGGTGGCGATCGGCCTTGACCTTCATGGTTAGCGCTGGAGGTCGAAAATTATTGACCCCAAGGTCAAATTTTGAAATCGTAGGTACCATATCGAGTAATACCTCATATGAATGCCCTTGATGAGTGCTTCCCAGATCTGTAAACAGTTTGACGCTATGACGTCATTTGATGACGTCATGACGAAAAAACGGAATTTTCATGAAAAAATTATTTCCTCAGTTCTCATCAAAATCTTTCAATATTTCATGTGCGTTGGTCATGAAGACATACTATTCACCATACGAAATTATTAAGGTCAAGGTCAAATGGCAAGATACGGTTCACCCTGTGGGTGACATATGTTCATATGTTTGTTTGTTTGTGGTTAATCATTTTTTTTCACGTTTAGATCACTCTGTAGACCACAGTTATTTTTATTGGAAACTCCTGTAACTTCGCATATCAGAGTCCTATAGAGATACCCTTCAGCACACAAAATTTTGAAGGTCAAGGTCAAAGGTCAAGGTCACTTTGTGGTCAATCATGGAGGTCAACGAAACCCTTATTTTTTGAGTAACTTTGATCGGATCGTCTCCAAACTTCATGGGAATCTAGTATATGGTCCGGCGCTCAGCTGATTAGTTTTTGGTGGCGATCGGCCTTGACCTTCATGGTTAGCGCTGGAGGTCGAAAATTATTGACCCCAAGGTCAAATTTTGAAATCGTAGGTACCATATCGAGTAATACCTCATATGAATGCCCTTGATGAGTGCTTCCCAGATCTGTAAACAGTTTGACGCTATGACGTCATTTGATGACGTCATGACGAAAAAACGGAATTTTCATTTTGTTTTTTTGTTTGTGGTTAATCATTTTTTTTCACGTTTAGATCACTCTGTAGACCACAGTTATTATTGGAAACTCCTGTAACTTCGCATATCAGAGTCCTATAGAGATACCCTTCAGCACACAAAATTTTGAAGGTCAAGGTCAAAGGTCAAGGTCACTTTGTGGTCAATCATGGAGGTCGACGAAACACTAATTTTTTGAGTAACTTTGATCGGATCGTCTCCAAACTTCATGGGAATCTAGTATATGGTCCGGTGCTCAGCTGATTAGTTTTTGGTGGCGATCGGCCTTGACCTTCATGGTTAGCGCTGGAGGTCGAAAATTATTGACCCCAAGGTCAAATTTTGAAATCGTAGGTACCATATCGAGTAATACCTCATATGAATGCCCTTGATGTTTTTTTGTTTGTGGTTAATCATTTTTTTTCACGTTTAGATCACTCTGTAGACCACAGTTATTATTGGAAACTCCTGTAATTTCGCATATCAGAGTCCTATAGAGATACCCTTCAGCACACAAAATTTTGAAGGTCAAGGTCAAAGGTCAAGGTCACTTTGTGGTCAATCATGGAGGTCGACGAAACACTAATTTTTTGAGTAACTTTGATCGGATCGTCTCCAAACTTCATGGGAATCTAGTATATGGTCCGGCGCTCAGCTGATTAGTTTTTGGTGGCGATCGGCCTTGACCTTCATGGTTAGCGCTGGAGGTCGAAAATTATTGACCCCAAGGTCAAATTTTGAAATCGTAGGTACCATATCGAGTAATACCTCATATGAATGCCCTTGATGAGTGCTTCCCAGATCTGTAAACAGTTTGACGCTATGACGTCATTTGATGACGTCATGACGAAAAAACGGAATTTTCATGAAAAAATTATTTCCTCAGTTCTCATCAAAATCTTTCAATATTTCATGTGCGTTGGTCATGAAGACATACTATTCACCATACGAAATTATTAAGGTCAAGGTCAAAGGTCAAGGTCACTTTGCGGTCAATCATGGAGGTCAACGAAACCCTTATTTTTTGAGTCTTCTGTTCACCTCAGTGTGACCTGAAGCAAGTCACTCATGTTCACATTTTGGCAAGATACGGTTCACCCTGTGGGTGACATATGTTCATTTTTTCTTTTTCTTCTCTCCTCGTACCTCGCTTTTCAGCTAGGGGAAACGCGTATGCTCTTGTTTTGCCAGTCTTATAATCTGACTGCGTATGGCTCGTCTTTTTCAGGCAGCCTCATTCCGTCTTGAGAGGTACTCATTTATGTTACCGTCCAGAGTATTGACAGGGTCAGATGGATTCTAATTTTCAGTAGTGCCAGGGCAGCGGCCTTGTGGCCTACTCTTTTCGACTTTCAACTGCATAAGGATTTTTAACGTGCGTACGCAAGTTAAAATGCAATAATTTGGCCGTTGTTTGTTTTACCTAAACAGCAGATATGTTGGTGTATGATTACATAACGGCTGAGTCATCTACTGTGATTTCCTGTCACATTGATGTACACTTGAGCTATGATGTGTACATCAATGTAGTGGTCGTGATTAAAAAATATATATTTAAAATTAATAAAATTATTATTAAATTAAACACTGTTGGGTTAAATAATAAATAATACTGGTATATTTTGGAACAAAACATTATACAATGTGTTCATATGATCATTTCATTCAAGTGTTTACACTTATTTATACAAACATACACGACAATATTTCGATAAAATTTTGCATATTTTGGACAAAATAATTTTATTTTTCAAAACAAATATGTTTCTATAATGAGTAAAATTTATTTATTTTATTATTTTATATTTATCAGAAAGTATTCACAACATTTTATGTCATATCAAAGCGTATTTGCGAATCATGATCATCTAAACCTGGGAAATTTATTATTTACAGTTTTCTGATAGGTCATATACTTTGACCTACGGTATAAATAAAAAAACAGGTTTCCCCATTTGTGAATGTATGTGAATTTTGTCTGCAGATACACGACAGTCATATGAAGCATTTAGTACCGAAAGACGGTTGTTATCTAAAATGTCCGGGTTCAGCTATTTTCATGTCAATTTCTACTGGACTGGCAGGGTTATCGTACCAAAATATAAACTGGAGACGTGTACAAAGACAAAAATACCAAAATTGTTTGCTGACCTTGGGTGGTACCAATTTGTTAAAATATCAGTATTGGCCCCTGGACGATATGACGCTTCAGCAAGAATCGTCATGGGTTTTCTGTTTTTTGAATTCACAGCAATTCGGCTTTAAAATCGACCCTGCTTATAAAGACCGGACGAGCGGACGCCAAACGTGTGCAAGAGCAGCAGCTTGTTTTTGTACGATCCATTCACGTGCTGCAATGCTGCAATGCTGCAATGCTGCATCCCAAGAACCTCTTTCGATCTAATATTTGTGGTGCCTACGGCATTGGAGTTTGCAAATGGACCGAAGCCATAAGTCATTTTCTGAATGTTGCCAAATGATATTTCAGGATAAATGATGCAACATTCCCTGAAATATTGTTGTCGTCCTTGTCTTCCTTTCAGGTTGGGCAAGAACAGTGCTGCGGTGAAGTAGCTTGAATGGAGGCCTGATCTCGATTACCTTCGGGGTGATTGATTCATTTTGGCAGTGCCAGGACCGGTGATGTCCTGGCACCACCTTGCCTGGTGTTCATGCTCATCCACCGATGGAAATGGAAAAATGAAATCCACCTCATTCAGCGGTTTTATACATCATGAATACGTCGAACGTCGATGTTATGATTGTTGCTTGACGTGTGATTCTTGAACAGCGGTTGTTCAAAACATTTTTGTCTTCAAGAAGAATCGAGGAAAAAAGGCATTAACCGAACTGTTACCTTTTCGCTCCGTTACCTTCAAAGTTATAAATGCTTGGGCAATGGGCATTCCCCCCGCTCGCCCGCCCGCCCGTGTCCATTTTTCTTGTGCTCCCCCCATAGTGTTCCGTCTTCCCCAATATGGTCGCTCCATTGACGAAGGGTCATTTGTTACAACCTTGTGAAATAGTTTTAAAGCTGCAGTCATTGCAAACAAATTGTACCTTTAACATTTCCCAATGAGAGAGAGCAGTGTTTGTGTGCTTCCCCTTCTCTTGTCTTCCGCTCCCTCTTTTAATATATTTTGTTTGTCTGGTTGATTTGTTTGTGAAGTAAATGTCAGCTCTATCACGAGCCTCGATTCAGTATACAAAAAAAAAAAAAAAAAAAAAAAAAGATTATTCATGAAAAAAGAAATCATTTGTGATTACCTTCGCAAAAGCGGAAGGTTATGTTTTGATCGCTGTGTATTTATTTGTATGTCTGTGTGTGTGTATGTTAATCGCATAACTCAAAAAGTATTCAACCGAATTGCATGAAATTTGATGGGATGATTGGTTATTATACGGGACACATTTGATTAGATTTTGGGAAACAGATTTGCTCAAATTCTGACTATTTTTAACTCGATCGTATTTCACTCAAAGTTATGAGCGACTGAAGAAGAAGATGTCCATCCAGGACGTCATCACTATAACGCGATCTCCCGCGATCATTTCAACCTCAAATGAAATTCAAATTGCAGATTTGTCAATCGGGGAGGCATATTAACAGACGAATGAAACAGATTTGCTCAAATTCTGATTTTTAAAAATCGATCGCATTTCACATAAAGTTTCACATCGCATACACTGTTACACTCCCATGCCAAGTACAGAACAGTAGCTGCGGCGAAGGTATGCGCTCTACCGAGTGCCCGGATTCTAGTTTGTTTTTGTTTTTACTCGTATAATAACGTTCCAGTGACGCAATGAATGTGACATGTGACATGTGACATGGATATGGATATCACCCCAGGTATTTTCTATATGTGGTGTTTGCATTTTGTGAAGAGCTTTACATGAATGAACGAATGAATGATCGAATGATCAATAAATTAGAATTTATTCGAGAATGCCTCCACATATAAAATGGCAAAAGGAAAAGTAGTGTTTCAGGTTATTGGATGAATGTGCAATTTAACGTGAAATAAATAAAAAAATGTAAAAATACTTTTGAGGTTTTTTAAAATTTAATGTTGTACTCAAAAGTGTGGATATATGGGCGAAGGAAGGGTGCTTGATTTATTTATATATACCAGCGTCCAGCGTGCGTGACTCGGCGCACCCCGCGCGCCTCACCGCACGTCGTATCGGAGGGGTCGGCATCTTTGACCATTTCGGGGTGCTTTGGGTCTTCGGGATGTTTTGGGCCTTCGGGGTCTTTTGGTTTTTGGGGTATTGGTGGCCTGAAGGGTCTTGGCGGAATTAACGGGTCGGCAAACGTCTGAGGGGTCTCGGCAGTCTTAACGCAATTAAGAGGGTTAATGTAGAGTGTGGTCATTTTATTTGAAGAAGAAGAAGAAGACGTTTTTTTTTTGTTTTGTTTTTTTGTTTTTTTTTGTATACAGAATCGAGGCTCGTGAAAGAGCTAACATTTATCAAACAAAGTATATAAAAAGGGGACCGGTAGACAAGATTGGGAGAGAAGGGGAGGAAGCACACAAACACAACATTTGAGAGCAGGGACATCGGGAGATGTGTGGGAGGGAGAGGGCTTGGGGGGAGGTAGGATCGGTATAAAATGCAAGGACACCAAGGACCTCCAGGAAAGAAGTTGGTATTTCAAAAAAGTGGATTTGGGGTGAAATTAGCGGGGGTAGAAAAGATCAAGGTTTTGGATTAGGGAAGATAAGAGATGGTGGCGAACAGCTGTTTTAAAGACCTGGAGGGAGGAGTGCGATTGAAGAGAGTGCGGGAGTTTGTTCCAGAGGCGGGACAAAAGAAGAATGAAGGAGTGAAGGTGAGCGGAGAGTCTTGATTTTGGCAGTTTAACCACAAGAGGGTTGCAGGCAGATCTTGTGCGACCTGTAGGAATATTTGGGGGACAGAGCACAGACAGGGCTGGGGGGGGGGGGGGGGGTTGGCCGGAGATGAGTCGGTAGAAGACGGAAAGACCACCAACCTGCCTGCGGTGAGTAAGTGAAAGGCCCTCGGAGATGGCGTCATCGCGGGAGATTCCAATGATTCTGAACGCTTTGGTTTCAACAGCGTGAAGACGAGCCAGGTGTGAGGCAGGAGCACCGGCCCAGAGGGGAGAGCAATACTCCATTGAGCTGCGGACGAAAGCCTCGTATGTGGCGAGGAGCTCAGGTGTGCCAAGGAAAGACTTCGCACGACGGAGGATGCCCAGTCGGCGACTGGCTTTGGAGGCCGGCTTGGAAATGTGCTTTTTTCCAGGAAAGATCATGGCACATAGTGAGACCCAACCCAAAAGCTTGAATGACAGAACTTCTTGGAGAGGAATATTCAGAAAGTGGATGGGAGGGTTGTCCAGTCGGTCTTTTCGGAGAGACATCGTAAGAGTGTGAGATTTGTTTCGGATTGAAAGACATGTTCCACTTGTTTGCCCAGTCTGTGATTTTGTCCAGGTCTGCAGAGAGCGAGGAGGCTGCAGACTGCCGATCTGAGGGATGAGCAATGGAGCGGCACAACAGAGTGCAGTCGTCAGCAAAGAGTCAGATAGATCATTGATGAAGACCAGAAAAAGCACAGGGCCCAGAACACTGCCTTGGGGAACTCCAGCCTGAACAGGAAGTGGAGGTGAGAGAAAGCCATTCAGGGCCACACGCTCACTACGACTAGAGAGGAAGTCCATGCGCCAGCCATGCGCGGATATTTCCATGGATACCAAAGGAGGAGAGTTTGGTGAGCGGAGCAGCGTGCCAGACCATATCGAAGGCACGTCATATGTCGAGGGAGACGC
Organism: Myxine glutinosa; assembly: GCF_964187855.1. NCBI lineage: Eukaryota > Metazoa > Chordata > Myxini > Myxiniformes > Myxinidae > Myxine > Myxine glutinosa. The sequence continues at coordinate 230,086,480 of NC_136261.1, forward strand.
CTCTGATTTCCAGTTTGGCATTGAGGACCCCTCCCTCCATCCATTGTTGTGACAGAAGAAGCAGCATGTCCAGAGTGGAGTGACCTGGTCTGGAAGCAAATTGATGACCAGAGATCAAGCCATTGGAGAAGAGGAAACATTTCATATCCGAAGCAATGATGCATTCCATGACTTTGCTGATAATGATTGGGAGAAGGCTGATTGGTCTGTAGTCGCTAGGATCTGTTTTTGTGCAAAGCGGTGATGTTGGCTGATTTCCAAGCAGATGGCAGTTGACCTTGAGCAAAAGAGAGGGTGAAGAGAACAGAGAGCGGGAGTGAAGGAGCGGAAGAACAGCATTTTCGGACCCGTGGGCTGATGCCGTCAGGTCCAGTTGCAGAATCGGAGTCGAGGGTTGACAGAAACTTTTCCACCTCGTCGGGCGGAAAGGACACGGAGCACCTGGGTACGACTGGGTACAGAGAGGGATGGGTGTGGTGCACAAGATTTAGAGGCAAACACAGAGTTGAGGCATTCAGCTTTTTCACGTGCAGAGGCAGCCGTGTAGCAGTGTAGCTGTTTGAGCTGAGGGAGGGGATGGAGGGGGAACAAACACCAGAAACAGATTTGACCAGACGCCTCCAGGATTTGGAAGAGGGAGACAGACAAGACAGTTCGGTCTTGAGAACGGAGAGATATTGTTTCCTGGCTCTCCTGAGGGTGGACACACACTTGTTTCGGGCTTTGTGAAAGGAAATGACATTTCCTTCCGTTGGATTTGCTTTCCAGGAGACTAAGGCAAGTTGTTTCTGGGCAACAGCCTCACCGCAACATTCCGTGCACCATGGACGGGAGGAAGCGTACGACAACTGAAGACGACATGGCATGAATCTGTGAGAGAGAGAGAGAGAGAGAGAGAGAGAGAGAGAGAGAGAGAGAGAGAGAGAGAGAGAGAGAGAGAGAGAGAGAGAGAGAGAGAGAGAGAGAGAGAGAGAGAGAGAAAGAGAGAGAGAGAGAGAGAGAGAGAGAGAGAGAGAGAGAAAGAGAAAGAGAAAGAGCAATTTACTTTGGAAGAATTCCCAGGATGATGTCAGTTGATGTCAGAGGTGGTAGAGATGGGAGAGCAGTCTAGATGATTGATGGCTCCTTGAAGACCGTGCCAGTTGGCCTGAGTGAAATGCCAGACTCGTCGACGCTGAGCAGAGCTCCCTGAGAATGGTCAGAGAGATGTCCACTTTAACAAGCACATGATCAGATGAGCCGATTGGAGCAGAAGAAGAGCAGCAGACATTTTCAGGTAAGTTAGTCATAACCAAGTCCAGAAGAGAAGATGCTCCGTTGACTGAGATCCGGGTGGGGAAATTGACAGATTGTGTCAGTCCCAGTGAGTCGCAGAAGTCCTTTGCTGAGGAGCCATGGCTGGTGAGAGAGGTACCCACACCCAGCCAACTGGCATGGTGACAATTTAAATCACCACATATGAGGAAAAGAGACTTGGGATGAGTGCATAGAAGTTGGTCCATATTATCAGACAGCGAGATGTATATGGAGTCATCACCGTTTGGTGGACGGTACAACACACATATGAACAAGAGGTGGGAGCGAAGGGGAAGCCGTAGCCACAGGTATTCCAGGGGGTGAGGTGGATAGAGTGCAGTGCAGTGCAGTGCAGTGCAGTGCCGTGCAGGGCGACTGAGGAAGAGAGTTTTTGATAAAGACAGCAACCCCGCCTCCAGGACGAGGCTCAGGTCTATCATACCGGAGGAGGGAGTAACCTGGGAGAGATACCAAGGAATCAGAGACATCATGAAGGAGGAAAGTTTCTGTTAAGCAGATCACGTCTGCTTTGTCAGAAGCAACCTGTATGGAGAGATCGGTCAAGTTTGAACGAAGGCCCCGGACGTTTGAGGTCCATACCGTTAATGAAGAGGAAGGGGGACCATCGGATACAGAACAGGGGGGACGAGGGGTCGGGTAAGATGTGCAAGAGGTGCAAGAGGTAGGGAGAGCCGTTGAAGGTGTGTCAGAGATTTCAGAATAGCTCGGAGAAAGGGAAGGATGGGGCGGACAGTCTAACTCTAACGACTCTTTCTAGTGCTGGACTCGTGCACTTTGACATCGACAGTGACGAGAGCTACCTGCAGGTCCCGTGATGACATTCTGGGGGTGCTCGGAGACTTATTTCAGCATCTTGCGGTCTGCTCTCGGGCTGAACTTGCTGGGGCGGCATGGCCTGAACAAGTTGGCAGTTGTTTGGAATCTTCTCCACCTGGAGATGATCTTCCGGACAGTCGAATGATTCATTTCAAATTGTTTGGAGATCGTTTTAAATCCCTTCCCAGACTCGTAGGCATCTATAACCTTCTTTCTGAAGGCAGCAGACAGCTCTTTTGATCTTGGCATGGTGACGCCGCACACTTCAACAACAAAGAGCAAACCAAACGAAATGTCTGAGATTTAAATAAGACAGGTTCCTCCAAGATCCTCTCCAACGATGTTCTAATCATTTGCACCTCAGCTGGTGCACCTGATTCTAATTTTAGGTATTTGAAGTAGTGATAAATGTAGGGGTGTACTTACTTTTTCCACATGCGAAATTTGCATTTATGTTTATTTAAAATATACAATGGACTACAAAATGTAAATATTTCATGATATTTGTTATATTATGTCATCTTTAAATATCAATATTGTTGAAATGAAGATCAAATAGCTGTATCTAAACTCTCTGGTGACACACAGTCAGTCATGGCTGTTGTCTACCACCCTCCCAAACCACACCCATCATTCCTGTCTGACTTCTCCTACTTTCTGACCCAGCTATGTTCCCTCTCCCCCTCAATCGTCGTCCTCCTTGGTGATTTCAATATCCACATGGACTCCACTGACTCCACGATAACCACTGACTTCACTGATTTACTCACCTGCTTTAACCTCACTCAACATGTCAACTTTCCTACCCATAACCGTGGTCACATTTTGGACCTTGTCTCCTCTACTGGATTGATTTTGCACCATCTCTCTGGCTCCGACCTCACCCTCTCTGACCACTTATCCATCACTATGAGGTCAACATTCCCACGTATTATCGCACTATCAACTTCCGTAAGCTAAACACTCTTTCACCTACCTCATTCTCATCCACCCTCTCTGAAAAAATGTCCACTTCTCCCTTCGTTGACCTCCACACCCCTTCTGACCTCACTGACTACTACAACCGCACTCTCTCCTCCTGCCTTGACCAACTTGCACCTATAAAAACCAAAACCGTTTCTTTCACCCATTCTGCTCCCTGGTTTACCCCTGAACTCCGCCTGATGAAAACTCGTGCTCGCTAACTTGAAAGACTCCGCAATAAAACAGGTCTCACAGTTCACTCCCAAGCCTACAAGGACCACCTACAACACTATAAAGATGCCCTCTCCCGCGCCCGCTCCGCCTACTACTCTCAACTTATCCACTCTGGCTCCGGAAAGCCAAAAGCACTCTTCTCTACAATAAATAAACTCCTCAGCCCCCTGAACACCGCCACCCAGTCATTCACAGTAGACAACTGCATCTCCTTCCTTTCATTCTTCCAACGCAAAATTGAAAACATCTACAACAGCTTGACCACCGCCGCACCCGCTCCCCCTCAAACCACGTGCCCCTACCCCCCCTTATCCTGCCACCCCCTGTCTCAATTCTCTCCAGTCTCCCCTACTGACCTCTCTGAACTCCTCATAGGAATGAAAACTGCCACCTGCACTCTTGACCCCATCCCCTCCAGCTTCGTCAAGGCCTCCCTTTCTGCTCTCTCGCCACTTATCATTGCAACAATAAACTCCTCCCTGTCTACAGGCATCGTACCACCGTCCCTCAAAATTGCTGCTGTTACCCCCATTCTGAAAAAACCTGGACTAAACCCTGACACCCTAAACAACTTCAGACCCATCTCCAACCTACCCTTTCTGTCGAAAGTTTTGGAACGTGCTGTAGCCACTCAACTCAAACATCACCTCTCTGCCAATGACCTGAATGAAACATTCCAATCCGGATTCCGCTCCAACCACAGTACTGGAAACTGCTCTCCTCAAAATCACCAACGACCTTCTCCTCTCCTCTGTTGCTGGCAACCTCAACATTCTCATCCTCCTCGACCTCAGCGCCGCGCCGCCTTTGACACCATCGATCACACCATCCTCCTCACCCGACTTGAAACCACCTTTAACGTTACCGGCACTGCCCTCTCTTGGATTAAATCATACCTCTCTGACAGACGCTAGTTCATCTCCATCAATAACTGCAAATCCCCCACTGCTCCCCTCCCCCAAGGTGTCCCCCAAGGTTCAGTTCTTGGCCCCCTCCTCTTCATCCTTTACCTGTCCCCCTTCGGTCACTTAATCCGCCGTCATGGTCTCCAATTCCACTGCTTCGCCAATGACATCCAGCTTTTCATCTCCACCAAGTCCATCTCCACCGCCACCCACTCTATCCTGACAAACTGCATCACTGAAATAAAATCCTGGCTTCAAATCAACTTCCTCAAACTTAACTATGATAAATCTGAAATAATCATCATTGGCCCAAAAACGCTCATAAAATCCACCCATAACTTTGCCCTCAACATCGACGGTATCCCAGTATCCACCTCCCCTCACATACGGAATCTTGGCATCATCTTTGACCAATCCCTCTCCTTCGACAAATACACTAAACAGATCACAAAGACAGCCTTCTTTCACCTGAAAAACATCGCTCGTCTCCGTCCATCCCTCTCCTCCACGGCTGCAGAAACCCTCATCCACGCCTTCATCACCTCCCGTCTGGACTACTGCAATAGCCTCCTCTATGGTTCACCCTCAACAATCACCAATAAACTCCAATACATTCAGAACTCCGCTGCCCGTCTACTCACCCATTCCCGGACCCGTGACCACATCACCCCCGTCCTTTACAAGCTTCACTGGATCCCCATCTCCCAGAGAATCCAGTACAAAATCCTCCTCTTGACCTACAAAGCCCTCCATGACGTGGCCCCATCCCCATCCTACCTGGCTGACCTCCTCTCCAGACACACTCCCACCCCCATCCGGACCAAATTCAGATCCTGGGGGGACAGGGCCTTCTCCATCGCTGCTCCCACCCTCTGGAACTCACTACCTCACACCATCAGAGACTCCTCCTCCTCACTCACCACATTCAAAACATCACTCAAGACCCACCTGTTCAACACCGCATTCAACATTTAACCCACAGCATTTAACCCCTGACTATCTGTTGTCCTTCTCCCTCCTTTTTGCTTTGAATATTTCCCTATTGATTCTTGTCTTTTTTGCAATTGTTTTTATGTTTTGCTATGCATTATGTTTTGCACTCTGTCAAAGCGTATTTGGGCTTCCTGAAAAGCGCTATATAAAATAAATGCATTATTATTATTATTATTATTATTATTATTATTATTATGTTGAAATACGTTGAAAAAGTCAAAACCTCACATGGGGTGTAGGGGAAGGCGGGGCAAGTTGAGCCAGTTTTTGTTCTTGGAATGTTAGGACTGAACTTACTGATGATCTTGCACAAATGAGTATCTTGCCTTCTAATTTAATCCTTGGGAAACATTTTGTAGCTGGTTCTTACTTTCCATCCCCACACTGAAAGTCACTGTGACCTTTTGAAAAAACGGAGGCCAAATGGCTCAACTTGCCCGCCTGATGGGGTAAGTTGATCCAACCTCTGGGGTAAGTTGTACCACATAGGGGTAAGTTGATCATTGCCCCAAATAAAGATAACTAAAGTAGAAAACCATTGTTTCGCCAGAAAAATATTTAATGTTGTAAAGTTCTACAACACTGAACGAAATGATTACCTTGTGTTCATGGTTATAGTAATCAGTTACGAACAAATTGAGTCACTCTCATAGAAAAACAAGATTGTCAACTGTGGTAAGAAAAGTCAACTCAATCCACCTGTCACAGTTTCAAGTCACAATAAAAGAAAAGTGTCCAAAATACACCCAGAAAGGCCAACAGTCAGACTGTGGCAATTAAGGCACAATATCTTGCTCATCAATGCCAGCTTCATCATTTGGATCTGCAACTAAAACTAAAACATGTCAGAAATCAAGTCAATTAAGCTGCCAAACTGACAAGTCACAATTGAACACAAGCTGTCCAGAACAACGGGCAGAACTGCCAACGCACTTAGGCTGTGGCAGCTTACGCACGATGTCTTCCAGTTCAAATCCTGCTTCATCCTTTGGGTTTGGAACAAACACTGGGTTGTCAGATCCAACTTTTCCAGCAACCTTCTGCAGGAAGACACCTTCAAACTGAAATTCCTCTCCATTCAGTACATCAACCCGAGCAATGTAATGCACAAATCTTGATTTGCCAGCACATTTGACAACTACAAAGTCACCTTCAATGATATCCATATCACTGTCCACATCTGATTCGTCATCATACTCAACTTCTGAATCACCATCTGTCTCACTGGAATTAGGGGTTTTTGATCTTGGGGGACATGTCTTTTTCCCATTAGCTTTGAACAAGCATCTCTTTGATTTCTTGGCTGATGGCTTCCGTTTGCGATTTTCAGACAGGGCTGCAAGCTCCTGGCGTACTGGGGTGTGGAGATGGTACACCCAGTGTGGTGCAGGCTCGCAATGTATCCATTGACCGGGGTACGGTAATAATATGGTATTCTGTAAGCGCTTTGAGCCTTTGGGGAAAAGCGCATTATAAATGCTAATTATTATTATCTCCACCAACATGAGTTGGCAAGTTGAGCCAGACCCTATGGGCAAGTTGAGCCATGGCTCGATTTTCCCCGTAGGGTCTGGCTCAACTTACCCCCGTCTGAACTTTCTGAGATGTCTCCACATACACACATCTTCTATGCATCCATCGTATTAAAGTCTATGACAAGAATGGAGACACATACCTGGACTAACAACAATTGTCATCTGATATCCATATTATATCTATGCTGCATATGGAAGAAACGTGAACTTACCTGTTTTACACCTTTTTACTTTTATAGCTGAAAATTGGATTTTTCCCTCTGCAACACTGGTTTCCGTTTCAATTTAGAAAACAATATGGCAGAATGTGGAGTTATGCAATGGGGCATCTATACTATAGATGGCGCCACCACAAAGTCTGACTCATTCATAACTGGCTGGGAGGTGGTGCCTCAACTTACCCCGATGCTCAACTTGCCCCGCCTTCCCCTACTTACTCTTTCACGTGACTGTACAATGCATTTAGGACCGGAGGCAAGAAATAAATATACCGTACAGTGTTTTTCACCTTTTTATTGGACAAAAACCAATTATGTATATATTTTCAACAAGGAGGCTCACTTTCATTTCATCACATGCAGTGTTATTTGTAAAAGTTTATGCATGCATGCCTGCCTGCATAATAAATCTTACGCTTCCATGTAATAAGAATAAAAATAATTAGTAATATAATACCGAGTGTTTAGACAATACAAATGTGTTCTACTTGTGACTCGGCGCACCTCTCATATATCTAACATGTACGCAACTACAAGGATGTAATTGTAATGACAATATACCATCAGAACAGACAACATGTTGTTGTTCAAGGAATATTAATTGTCCAGCAATTTATGTATTTACGATTTTAGTCCAACTCCAATAGCTGATGATTTATTGGCATAAATGTGTTGCTCGATATTATGCTGTGCGAGTCGTGTTTGCGTAAAAGTCAAACGCTGTATATGTCTTGCCTCCGGTCCTAATACTATTGCATATGGTCCAATGAAGCACGAAAATAAAAATGGTACTTTTGTAAAGTCGTTCCCCCAGAAATTGCTAAGCTGCCTAACTAGATCAATTGAGATCACGGCGAGGTCACGTCTTTTCGAAGCTGTTCCATGCGTTGACGCTTTCGAAGCTAAGTAATCTTTCACAATTGTGTTTTTGTCGAGACTGTATCTATCTTTCGGTGTGTGTACCTATAGCGTGTCCTTCGGCAAATTTTCGGTGCTAATTTTTCGTACATGTATACACAATCGTCGGTTAATGCGTATCGAGTATTCTGAGGCCTAGTACTCGTAGGCTTCGGCTACCGTACCGTCTCCGACCTTGTGGTTTTGTTTTTCTCTCAGCGGTTCGTCGAATGCGCTGCAATTATTTTCGTTCTCTGCTTCGTCCCAGTCGTTCACCCCATACCTCCTTGTTTAATATCTCTACTCAAAAAAAAACAAACCCAAAAACATATTTCCTTCTCAGGTCTTATTAGTTTAATTGTTGTTCTCATTTGTTCGTTCGTTCTTCGTTCACGTTGTTCACGATCACGCGATCACGTGGTTAGAAATGTTTAATCTCTCCCCTGAACAACTATTTTCTCTCATATATTATAATGAAGGAGCTGCGCTCCAACGCGAGTCGAAAGAATTGACGCGACCAAAGCCGGAATTCATCCGAGTTGCTTTATTGAAACAAAACAGCTCAGGTATTCTGACAAGCCCGTTTATCGGGCAGCAATATATATACACATTTATGCCGGGGCGTTTGCCCGGGAAAACCGAGACCGGGCATGCCCGGGTGTCAAGGGCGAGTCCTGGAAAGGCGAGTCTGGACATGCCCGGGCGTCCTGGACGCGGCCTGGCAAGTCGAGGCTGGGCGTGCCCGAGCGCTCTGGGCGAGCCCTGTAAAGGCGAGAGCGGGCATGCCCGGACTCTCTGGGCGAGCCCTGGAAAGGCGAGTCTGGACATGCCCGGGCGTCCTGGACGCGGCCTGGCAAGTCGAGGCTGGGCGTGCCTGGGCGCTCTGGGCGAGCACTGGAAAGGCGAGAGCGGGCATGCCCGGGAAAGACGAGACCGGGCGTGCCCGGGAGGTTCGGGCGTGCCCGGGAACAGCGAGTCCGGGCATGCCCAGGAGAGGCGCGTCTGGGCCCGTCCGGACGAGCCCGGCATGGCGATCGCACCCTGGCCGCGTTCTGGCAGGTGCAAGGCGATTGTGTACATTCAGCGGGAACCGCTACACACGCCCCTCCAGAATCGACCTGCACCGGCAGGGTCAATTTAAGGGGGGTCCGGATGACCCGGCCGAAGTGACCCCTGGAGGGTCGTGGGGGGGGGGGTCCGATCTGGTGGTGGGTGGTCGAGCGGGGGGAACTGTGGACGGGGGGCGGCCTCGCCGCAGAGGAAGGGCCAACCGTGGTGGTCGGTCGACGTCCACGTGCGCCGGTTTGAGGCGGTCCACAGAGATCCGGTCCGACCGGCCGCCGACATCGACGACGAAGGACTTGTCGCCCCGTCGCAGGACCTGGAAGGGCCCGTCGTACGGCGGCCGGAGTGGCCCCCGGTGCGCGTCATGACGCACAAAGACGTACTCCGCTGTGCGAAGCGCCGGGGGGACGTAGAACTGGGGGCCACCGTGGCGGGACGTTGGCACAGGGGCAAATCGTCGGGCGGCCTCCTGGAGGTCCGAGCGCTGGTGTGCGGCGGACCAGGGACTGGTAGCGTCGGGCACGAACTCGCCCGGGACGTGGAACGGCTGGCCGTAGACGAGCTCGGTAGCGGATGCCCGGAGGTCCTCCTTGGGGGCCGTGCGGAGGCCCAAAAGGACCCACGGCAGCCGGTCGGTCCAACCGTCGTCCTGAAGGCCGGCCATGAGTGCGGCCTTCATGGAGCGGTGAAACCGCTCGCACAACCCGTTGGCTTGGGGGTGGTAGGCCGTGGTGTGGAGCAGCGTGACCCCCAACGAGCGGGCGACCGCGCCCCAAAGTTCGGACGTGAACTGTGGGCCACGGTCGGACGAGATGTCTGCCGGTGCACCGAAGCGCGTGACCCAGGTGGCGATGAACGCCTGCGCCACGTCGGCGGTGGTGGTGGAGGTGAGGGGCACGGCCTCCGGCCACCTGGTGGTCCTGTCCACCATGGTGAGCAGGTGGGTGAACCCCCGCGATGGGGGTAGGGGACCCACCAGGTCCACGTGGACATGGTTGAAACGCCGTGCAGGCACGGTGAAAGGTGCTAGCGGGGCCTGGGTGTGGTGGTGGACCTTGGCCCGCTGGCAGGCCGTGCAGGTGTTGGCCCAGTCGCGGACGTTCCATCGAAGGCCGTGCCAGACGAAACGCGCCGACACCAGCTTCTGAGCAGCTTTCCGGCCCGGGTGAGAAAGGCCGTGGATGGAGGCGAAGATGCGACGCTGCCAGGAAACGGGCACGATGGGTCGAGGCTGGCCCTGGGAGACGTCGCAGAGCAGGACGGTGCCCGCGAAGGGGATGTCGGCCAGGCGGAGGCCCGTGTCCGCCGCCCGGAGGGCCTGCACCGAGGTGTCGGTGGTCTGGTCGGCCGCCATGAGCGCGAAGTCCACGCCGAGGTGGACCGCGTTCGCGCTGGCCCGAGAAAGACAGTCGGCCACGGCGTTGTCTTTGCCGGCGACGTGCTGGATGTCCGTGGTGAATTCCGACACGGCGGAGAGGTGGCGCTGCTGGCGGGCCGACCACGGCTCCGTGACTTTGGCCATTGCGTAGACCAACGGCTTGTGGTCGACGAAAGCCGTGAACGGGCGGCCCTCCAGGAGGTGTCGGAAATGGCGAACGGCCAGGAATAGACCGAGCAGCTCGCGGTCGAACGTGCTGTATTTTAACTTGTTCGGCCGGAGTTGCCGGCTGAAAAAAGCAAGTGGCTGCCAAACCCCGTCCACCCATTGCTCATGGATGACGCCCACCGCGTAGTTGGAGGCGTCCGTAGTGAGGGCGATGGGCGCGTTGAGCACCGGGTGAGCCAGCAGCGTTGCGTCGGCGAGGGCCCGTTTTGCGCTCACGAAGGCCGCATCCATGGCCGCGGACCAAACGATGTCATGCTAGGCCGGCTTGCCCCGGAGGGCCTCGTAAAGGGGCCGCATGAGCTGAGCAGCACAGGGCACGAATCGGTGTTAAAAATTCACCATGCCGAGGAACTCTTGTAGGGCCTTGATGGAACGGGGACGTGGGAACGTGGTGATGGCCTCGACCTTGGTCGGCAGCGGCACGGCCCCGTTCTTGGTGATGCGGTGGCCCAAAAAGTCAACGGTCGTCGTGCCGAAGTGGCATTTGGCTGGGTTGACAATTAAGCCGTGCTCGCTGAGGCGACCGAACAGTGTTCGGAGGTGGAGGAGGTGCTCAGCGCAGGACGTGCTGGCGACGACGATGTCGTCCAGATAGACGAAAAGAAATGGCAGGTCGTGCAGCACGCCGTCCATTAAGCGCTGGAATGCCTGGGCCGCGTTATTGAGGCCAAACGGCATCCTCAAAAATTCGAACAGGCCGAACGGCGTGATGACGGCCGTCTTCGGGACGTCGGCCGCCCGGACAGGTACCTGGTGGTATCCCCGTATCAGGTCAATTTTGGAAAATATGACCCGTCCCGCCAAACGGGTGGAAAAGTCCTGGATGTGCGGGATCGGGTACCTGTCGGGGGTGGTAGCGTCATTGAGGCGGCGGTAGTCGCCACACGGGCGCCATCCGCCCCCGGCTTTGGCACGATGTGCAGTGGTGAGGCCCACGCGCTATTGGAGCGCCGCACAATGCTGAGGTGCTCCAACGCGTCGAACTCGGCCTTTGCCATGGCGAGCTTGGCCGGGTCAAGGCGGCGGGCCCTGCTGTAGACCGGCGGGCCCGTAGTGGGTATGTGGTGCTCAATCCCATGCCGCACTGCGACGGCCGAAAACGTCGGCCACGTGAGGGCCGGGAATTCCGCGAGCAGGCGAGCGAACTCGTTCGCCGTCGGGAGGGCGCACGCCAGTTCGGTCGGCGCGGAGCTGCTCATCGTGCACGCCAGGGAGCTGAAGGTCTCGGCGTTGACAAGGCGACGTCGTTTGACGTCGACCAGCAGCCCGTGCGCGCAGAGGAAGTCGGCGCCCAGCAAAGCCATGGGGACGCAGGCGGTCACAAAGGTCCACTGAAAGCGCTGGCTGCCGAAGCAGAGGGTGACGTCGCGCGGGCCGAAAGTGCGTATGGCCGAGTCATTAGCAGCGACCAAAGAGGGGCCGCAAACGGCGTCCCGCCTGTCCTGCTCGGAGGCGGGTATGACGCTCAGTTGGGCGCCGGTGTCACAAAGGAAACGCCGCCTGGACGCTTTGTCCCGAATAAAAAGCAAGTTGCCCGAGTGGCCGGCGCTCATGGCTGGGAATGAATGCCGGCCCGGCCGTTTCCCGACTTGCCGAAAGTGCACGGGGGTCGGCACGTCCGAGCCTTGTGTCCGAACCTGGTGTGGTAATAACACCACGCCTGGTCAGGTGGAGGCCCCGGCCGTCGTGTCGGAAGCGGTCGGCGCGGCGTGGCAGCCGCCAGTTGCACCGGCAGTTCGGCCTCCAACCGCGCAGGGCGCTCGGGTGTCGTGGGCGTCGCCTCGGACGGCGGCAGGCTCCAGGTAGCCGCGCCGATGTGTTGGCCCGCTGAGGAGATCTTATCGGCTTCCCTGGCGAGGGCGCGGGGATCGGTGATCGACGTGCCAGCCAGGGCGAGGCGTACCGGGTGAGGCAGCTGGCAAAGGAACAGCTCGCGGAACAGAAAATCCGGAGAGTGCTCACCGAGCAACGAGAGCATATAGTCCATGCGCTCGGACGGGCGCGTGTCGCCGAGCTCGGGCAGGTCGAGCAGGCGCCGTGCGCGTGCCGCCGGTGAGAGGGCGAAAGCGTCGAGGAGGAGCGTCTTCAGCACGTCATACTTGTCAGCAGCCGGCGGGTGCTCGAGGAGGCTCAGGGCACGGGCCGCGGTGGCGGAACCGAGCGCTGCCATGACGTGGTGGAAGCGGGTGTCGTCCGCGGTGATGCCTCGTAGGGCGAACTGGGAGTCCGCTTGGGCGAACCAAACAGCCACGTGAGCCTCCCAGAAGGTAGGCAGTTTAAGAGTCACTGCCGTGTCCATGTCGGTAGGTCACCAGTGAAGGAGCTGCGCTCCAACGCGAGTCGAAAGAATTGACGCGACCAAAGACGGAATTCGTCCGAGTTGCTTTATTGAAACAAAACAGCTCAGGTATTCTGACAAGCCCGTTTATCGGGCAGCAATATATATACACATTTATGCCGGGGCGTTTGCCCGGGAAAACCGAGACCGGGCATGCCCGGGTGTCAAGGGCGAGTCCTGGAAAGGCAAGTCTGGACATGCCCGGGCGTCCTGGACGCGGCCTGGCAAGTCGAGGCTGGGCGTGCCCGAGCGCTCTGGGCGAGCCCTGGAAAGGCGAGAGCGGGCATGCCCGGACGCTCTGGGCGAGCCCTGGAAAGGCGAGTCTGGACATGCCCGGGCGTCCTGGACGCGGCCTGGCAAGTCGAGGCTGGGCGTGCCCGGGCGCTCTGGGCGAGCCCTGGAAAGGCGAGAGCGGGCATGCCCTGGAAAGACGAGACCGGGGGGGAGGTTCGGGCGTGCCCGGGAACAGCGAGTCCGGGCATGCCCAGGAGAGGCGCATCTGGGCCCGTCCGGAAGAGCCCGGCGTGGCGATCGCGCCCTGGCCGTGTCCTGGCAGGTGCAAGGCGATTGTGTACATTCAGCGGGAACCGCTACACAAACACCTTTTTCTTCTTCTCCTACAAAAGGATGCTTTCGTCTTGCTCACCAAATCTATTCATTCCAAAAAATAATAATAATACCATCTCTTACAGTTCCTCTTTTGTACATTCCCTAAACTCTCCAGAACTCCACCCCTCCTTCAGCGTCCTCAAACGTATTTTTGACTCGAAGGTCTCAAACTCATTTTGCAAAAAATGTTCGTTTCCCATGAATCGTACACTTTTCAAAATCCAATCTCACCCCTCCCCTCCAAATCTTCCCCATCCCCCCTTCCCTCCAAAACTTACCCATCCCCCCTCCCCTCCAAAACTTCCCCATCACCCCTCCCCTCCAAATCCTCCCCATCACCCATCCCTTTCAAATCTCCCCCCTTGCCCCTTCCCTCCCCTCCCTCCTCAACTCCCCCCACACCCCTCCCCTCCGAGACTCTCCTTCGCTCCTCCCCTCCTAGACTCCCCTCTCACCCCTCCTCCTCAAAGCATCCTCCCTGCTTCTTCCCCCTTCATCTCCCCCAACCTTCTGCCTCGCTCTTCCCCGTCCTCAAATAACGGAGACACGAATGTCCAAATGACCATTTCCTTTATAAATCCTCATTTCACAATATTTCCCTTTTATAAATCAAGATACATTTTCCGTTTTGATGACAAAGCAAAAGCACTTTTGTAACAATTTCTGCACCTGAATCTCTTCATTCCAGGAAATTTCTTCCATTCGATGCAAAACATGTAATGAACCACAAGAACTTCCATGTTCGACAACATTACATTTAATAATAAATCGTTGTTGTTCGGATCCTCACCAATATAATTAATCGAAGGTTCTCAATTGTATCCCACAATCCAAGAAATATGGGAATTCTTTCTGATAATGTGTTCAATTCACTAATCGTTCGTATTTTTATCATTTCATTCATCCGTTATCATATTTGTAATGGTGAACGACAACACACCTGTGCAATGGAATGAAAATGAAGGAATCATATGACGTCACATGTGTATTCAAATTGACCAATCAAGTCGTGGACACGCCCCCCTCAAAACCCGTATAAACACATGGTGTGATTATTATTGTTAATCGATCCTGGTTTCGCACAGACTCGGTGCGCTCGGCTTTGTGGGGGATTCGAGGAAAGGTTTTGTTTATCTGCAGATTTGAGGCCTAAAGAGCAAGTATGGTAAGTTTGGATTCTTGTTTTGTAAATCAGCTTCTTTATTGACATGTTTGTGGTTAAATAGGTTTACAAGAGAAACTATTTTTATATCGGCGACTTCACTCACTGCTTTGGTTTGTTTGTTACACTAGTACACCCACTCACTACGGGAGCGGCAGGGGGGTCATGTTATTGTACTTATTATTATTATTGCCAATTATTATTGCTTTTACTTGTGTTAGATTAGGTCATTGAATGGATCAGAACATGCTTGACAATACATGTTAGATCAGGTCGTTGAAAAGATCAGACCGTGCATATTATAACATCTCCGATCATAACGTGCATGACATTCTAACATGTTATATGAGGTACGTATGCATAGCAGGTTTGTTCTTGTTGTTGACTACGGGAGGGGTTGACCCTACGTTGATCCTACGTTGACCCGCACACTATGGGAGGGGTAGGAAGGGTCATTCCTCTTTGGGGTGTATATATATATATATATATTACAGTCGATCTATGGGTGGGTCTCAAGAACATTGGGTGTGTTCGTTTACCAAGTTTCTTGTGGAGAGATCGCCAAGTGGTTTAAGCATTCGAGCAAGCACCATTCAAAACCATTAAGGAATGGCTGGCTTGGCAAGCACTAGCTAGATGCTTGGTAAACGACCACATCTTGGTATTCCTCCCTTTCAGTTTAGTGTTAAACAGCAGGAGCGAGTTTCAAAAGTTCGCGACGAAAAACGCCACGGTAGCGCTCGGAAGGGTCATGTTAACCCAAACATTGTGGGGTATATAGAGTACAGTAGATCTTTGCTCATTTCTGTAAGTAAAACTTACTTCACGGATGTCTGGATTCCTCCAAATGTCTTTAGTTATAAACAGCATTAGCCATTGTTGAAAAAGCTAATCATACGTTTGTGGTTTATAATATTTTTTTGGCTTCCTGCAGAGGTCGTGGCTCACGGAAACGCCATTAGAAACGATAAGCTATTTAAACGTTATCACTGCAGGAAAAACGCCTTTGGGAAGAGGGACATTATTAGTATTAATATTGTTTTGTCATCACATTAATGATATGCGATTAAAATTATTTTTGTTATTAAAAGCGTCTTTAGAAAAACGCCACGATAAAGCTAATTTAATATTGATATACACCAACATACAACGCCATTCACGGCAATGGTGGGGAAAACCTGCCAGGAGGAGAAAACCCCCATTGGGGATGGGGGCAAATGAATTCGCTACAACTTTCATTTTGTAACCCTTGGTCATCCTGTCACGTTTCGTTTAGATTGGATAAGTAAGGACTGTATTGACGTCAAAAATTCATCAGACGGACACAATTGGCGTATGGCGTATGATTATTATATTGTGACTTGCTGAATGTACTAATTACATCACGTAGCATGAAAAATCTTAGTTTTCTCGCACCAAAAAACCAATTTTTCCCAACAAGTTCCAGATGTACCTTCCCTTTACAAATTTGCTATTTGCATTTGTAGGTAAAAATTAATTTATATATTTTTTTTTTCTCTGATGCCTGCACTGTAACAAGTCAGCGATCGAGCTAGCGCGATTCGGTGGGGTTATTTCTCAAAAAAAAAAAAATCGAGCTGTTTTATGGCCGACCTAGGCAAAGTTGGCCGGAAGCAATGAAATGATCCAAGCAAGAAAAGTTACTTCTTTTTTTTTTCTCTTTTTTTTTTTTTTTTTTCAAAAGTAACTAAGAATGAGGGAAGCAACACACCACACACCCCACACGCGTTTGTTTCGTGATCCATGATGGGTGGTTTTGTTACTGCGATAACCTGAATGGCAGAAGGGTGCCAATTCAACCTTGGTACAAGTATGTATAATGTGGATTCGATTATGGGGTTAAGAGGTCAGCTAATGGGTAAAAAATTTTACCATACTAACTTGGGAACCAGTGATGGGATTTTGACAAAACTTGGTACATTTGATGCAAAGATGAACCCATTCGGTTTTTGGGTAGAGTCAGATGTCATGTAAAAATGGGATACCTGAACAGCTGAAGGGATTTGGATTAAACTTTATGCAAGTATTATGATTATTGCAAAATGTTGGAGGAGGCGTATTGGTTGACATCGCAATGGTGAAGTGCCTTTCTCACCTCGAATGTTTTGGTGAATATTGGAGAATGGCAAATCACAAACTAGTGCATCATTAAAGGGGTATGCAGTGTGAAAATTTGGTTCTTTATGCTTGTGCAGAATTAGTTGTGGGAATAAAGGGTATCGTGACCCCCATCCTTTACATGTGCCCAGAATCACAGAATGCCCCTGGACATGAGCTTTGATGAACCAGACGCAGCACTCATTGGTTTGAGTATAACTTGTCTATGCTTTCATTACAAATTACCAAACTTGATAAACCATGTCCGATTACTGCCCCCACCCCTTTCACCTTTATCATTGCACAGCGTGAGTGCATCTCCATACATGTGGGCCAAGCTGGTGTGCAGATGGGCAATGCATGCTGGGAGCTTTACTGCCTTGAGCATGGTATCCAACCTGATGGTCATAGGCCAGCTGATAAAACCATTTCTGATGGCTCGTTCAACACGTTTTTCAGTGAAACCGGCACTGGCAAGTTTGTGCCACGAACGATCTTTGCTGATCTGGAGCCATCAGTTGTGGGTAAGTTTGTGCACATGTACCCCTACCTCCCCAATGGTGGATCCCAGTGGATAATGTTGATTATTGATGAAAAATGTCAAGGAGTGGTCAATATTGTTCTTAAAGGATTGTCAAAAATGTTTTCGTGGTATTAATGGCAAGATACTCCATTTTTATACAAAATCTATTTTGGTGCTGTGAATGATCAACATGTAAAGGGGAACTGAAAACTATTGAAAATCATGAATCGCAGTTAAATTTGAAGGGCAATAAAACATGAAAATATTTTATTGAAATATTATTTCCCCATTAGCCCGAGAATTCCCCCCCCCCCCTCCCCCCCACGAGTCACATTGTAATTTCACTTCGATCCAAATGACTTCCATAAAGTATATTCCAATCCTGATTCCTCCATTGGCAACTCTGAAGGTTCTCAGTATGTTAAAATGGATCAGTTTGTGTGAAGAAGCTATTGGAGACAAGAATAGTGATAAACACTTTCGGAGGAATGTGTGTGTCATAACCTCTAAATTGGGCATCAGGGTAAAGATATGCAGCTCGATTGTATTTACTGCCTCACCTGTGAAGACGTCGTACATATTGGAGTGCATGTTTTCAATGTGTGTGCACACTAACGTAACCTGCGCACACATGACAATCATTTCAGATATACACGACCGGGCAAAAGTTTTAAACGCCTCAATTTTTCCAGTTTTATTGAAATTTACTCAATTTAGTCTCCATGTACCCTGAAATTAAGCATAGAACAAATAAACAATTGAAGATAAAGAAATCATCATTTTGTTTAACAAAATTTAAATTTTTGACTCTGCAAAGTAGCCACCTTTTGCAGATATAACCACCGAACACACTCGTGGCATTGTTCGGGAGGTTCTTCCCAACACTGTTGCAGAAGTTCCCACAAATGTGTTGCACTTGTCGATTGCTTTGCTTTCACCCTTCTGTCCAGTTCATCCCAAACCAGCTTGATGGGGTTTAAGTCTGGAGACTGTGCTGGCCATTCCATGATTTGAAGCCTACCGTCCTGTTCTCTTCCTCTAAGGTAGTTTTGACATAGCCCGGAGGTGTTTAGGGTCATTATCTTGCTGTAGATGTAGAATGAACCCCTGACCAACTAGGTGTATACCAGAAGGTATTGCATGGCGCTGCAAAATGCTGTGGTAGCCCTTTAGGTTCAGGGTGCCAGTCACTGTGCAAGTTGCCAACTCTGGATCCAGCAAAAGAACCCCAGACCATCACGCTTCCTCCATGTTTGACAGTTGGTGTCACACACTGAGGAACCATCCTTTTGCCTACTCGATGGCATACAAAAACCCTGCGTGATGAACCAAAGATTTCAAATTTTGATTCGTCGGGCCATAAGACCTTCCAGTCTTTAGTAGTCCACTGGCGGTGCTTAATGGCCCAGGCAAACCTTTTTCTTTTGCCATTTTGGCAATAGATTTCTTACTGTCACTCGACCTGTCAAACCTGCAGCTCAAAGTCTTCTCTTCACAGTTGAAACAGACTTGCTTACTTCGACCATTCCATGATTTGGCTGTGCTTGAAGCTGTTGTCCTGTGAGCCGCCTATCACGCAAGCTGTTGACTCTCAAACTTGTCTTCTGATTCTGTTGTGGCTTTGGGTCTGCCACACCTCTTCCTGTCAGTTTCCTCCATGTTCCAAGTGCCTTTTGATGGTGTAGGAAACTACTCACTGACACCTTGGCTTTCTTTGCAATTTCTCGAAAGGAAGCACCTACACTTTTAAGGGTTATAATGGTCTGTCTTCCTTTGTTAATTGCCTTTTTCTCACCATTATGATAGCAATATACGACTTCCTGCAGTGCAATATTGGCCAAATGCTTCAGAGGATGTAATAGTCTGTTCCAATACTGCTCTTATACAGGGGGGGGGGGGGGTTGTAATCAGCAGAGGTTGGGACACCTGTAGGAATTGTTTGCATCAACTTTCAAGGCTTAATTTACTTACAGCTGTTCTGCAACAATACAAGTTGTTAACCCATTACTTGTTCCCTGAGGACCTATTTTTTTTACAATATAACTGCAATTTACATTATTTTCCCGTTTTTGCTTACCTAAACTTTTTTTTTTTTTTGGAACTCAGTTTACTGCTTACTTTTGTACCATTTCAGGTTAACTAGATTTGAATTGCTTAAATTTCAATAAAAACTGGAAAAATTGAGGTGTTCAAAAACTTTTGACAGGAAGTGTATCAACACGCATTTTTCTTGAATGCCGATCATACTGAATTTGAATGTTCCTTTGGTGGTAGTTTATGGGATATCGGAGTCGACCTGATTGTTTCCAGGCATTTGAGCTCTTCAGATGCCTCGGGCAAAGTGGTGGTGATGTTGGGCAGTACATGGAGCAAGATGGGTTCGGTCGCCGGCAAACCAACACAGGTGTTCGATTCACCACTCAGCCCGTGGCCATGTGCTGGTAGCTCGGCAGAGATGGTGTTATAAATTTGTGCGACTGCTTTTTTGCGCTTAATCGTGGGAATGACAATTGTGGCGAATAACCACAAGGTATAGGCAATCTGTTTCATGACGGTTCTGTAAAATATTGAGCACAAAAACCATTTTGTATGCCCTATCCACTTGGGTATTTCAAACAAACCTCATCCAATTTCTGGAAACCCTCAATCTTTTTGCTATTGGTGTAGCATGGAAACCACATTGGTTTGTATTCCCACAACCACCAAAGATAAATCGACGAGCCATATTTGTAAAAAAATAAAAATTATTCCTCGTTTGCGTTAAATCGTTGGTTGATGTTCTCTGTAGACAATACGGAAGTGTTGGTTGTTTTCACTCTGGTCATGGCTAATGTGAATTCTAATTTTTATCCCAAAATTACCCACTTTATAAACAATCAAAAAAGACATTTTGTAGGGGGATCAAGGGTTGATGTAGTCGGTGTCGATGGTCTGAGTGTTTGGGTTACCCTTTAAAATGTTTGTAAACTGAACCCCTGATTGCACAATTTTTTTTAATTTTTGTGCTGTCGAGATGAATAAATTGAGTAAAGGCTCAAATACTCTTGATTTTCTAAATTTCCACAATTCACAAACAACTCAATTCCCTCCCCTCCATTGGTGTTCCAGATCAAGTGCGCACAGGCCTTTACCGACAGCTCTTCCATCCTGAGCAGCTGATAACTGGCAAAGAGGATGCTGCAAACAACTATGCTCGTGGCCACTACACTGTTGGGAAGGAGATCCTGGACCCGGTTGTGGATCGAGTTCGGAAATTGGTATCTTGGCATTTTTTTCATTTATTTTGAATGTGCATCAAGACGTACGTTGTGCCCCTGCAGGATTTCTAAAGTGAACCCAATCATTCAGTAGCTCTTAGCACTAACAACAACAACATGCATTTTAAAGGCCATTTTCCCTGCGAGAGCGGGGGTTAGCCTTGCGGTCTCCATGACGATCTTCTCCATTTTGCCCTATTTTCTGCATCTCTCCTTGTTAACCCCGTTGCCCACATTTCTTCTTCCACCATCTTTAGCCAAGTCTTTCTCGGTCTTCCCCGTCTTCTACTTCCTTCAACATTCATTTCCATCACTCTTCTCAACCATTCACTTTCATCCTTCCTCAACACATGACCAAACCATCTCAACCTGTTCCTCTTCACAGCATCAATCACAGGCTCTATTCCCATCTTTCGCAATTCATCATTTGTCTTCCTCTCTCAACGATACTCCGCACATCCGTCGAACCATTCGCATTTCCACCCTTTCCAACCTTCGTTGCTGCTCTACGTTCATTACCCATGTCTCGCTCCCATAAATCATAACACTTCTCACACATGCAGCATACACCTTTCCCTTCAGCTTCAACAACACTCCCCTCATCAGCACGCCACTCGATTCCCGAAACTTCTTCCATGCACATCTCTCGAGCAACCTTTGCCGAGTCTGATCCACCTTCTCCATTCAGCATGTCTCCGAGGTAGCAAAATGTTTTCACCTTCCAGCTTCACGCCGTCCAAGATCCAACTCAACATTTCCTCCATCTGCAGCTCCCTCTGTGCACACCTTACATTTGAATGTAGCTGCCACACTGGTTAATGACCCTCTCAGACCACTACATTTTTGATGAACCCACAGCGCACATTGTACACTGAATGGAGTTCACTCTGACACCCTTCCTACACACAGCACAGGGCCACTTCCCAGTTCTTTCCACCTCACCACATGCTTTACCACTTGCCATCACCTTCGTCTTTCCGATATTCACCTTCAGACCTTTTGTCTCCATACATTCCTTCCACGTGTTCATCTTTTCCTTCAGTCCATCCATACTTTCCGCAATAAACACCAGATCATCTGCATACAACAACTCCCACGGTAAACCCTCCTTTACGTTCTGAGCCAGCACCTCCATCACAGCTACAAATAGTAGTGGACTTAGTACCGACCCCTGATGCACTCCCACCTTCACCTCAAACTCACCACTGTTCCCATCCTTCGTCCTTACAGCTGTGCGCGCTCTTTTGTACATTGCCATCACTACTCTGATCAACCATTCCTCCACTCCTAACTTCCTCAATGCCCATGTCAATACTTTGCGTGGAACCCGATCGAATGCTTTCTCCAGATCAACAAACCCAAGAAAACGTCTTCCTCTTCATGTACTTCTCCTGCAACTGCCTCGCAATGAAAAGCGCGTCTGTCGTTCCTCTTCCTGGCATAAATCCAAACTGCATTTCGTCGATCTTCACTTTCTTCCTTATCCTCCTCTCCAACACCCTTTCCAATACCTTCATTCCATGCTCCAATAACTTTATCGCTCGGTACGAGCCACACTCCAGAGGGTCAACTTTCCCCTTGTATAGAGGGACGAGGGTACTCAGTTCCCAAGCCACTGGAATGCGGCCTTCTTTCACCACCAGATTACAGATCTCTGTCATTCTCTTCACACACCAACTTCCTGCTGCCTTCAACATATCTCCCACAACTCCCATCGGCCCTCCCGCTTTTCTACCCTTCATTGCTTTTATCGCTTCCTCAACTTCCTTCTCAGTTATCTTCTCTGCCGGTCCTAAAACTGGGTTACTCTCTGTTGCCATCCCATTCATTCTCTGTATTCAACAGCATTTCCATATATCTTTTCCATCTTCCTTTAATTCCATCTGGGTCCACAACGATTTGTCCCACTTCATCCTTCAAGCAACTCACCCCCATCACATCACACCTCTTTCGCTTACTGCTTTCTGACCCTCTTCCGAATCAAAGCGTTCTCCGAACATTTTCCTGCGCCTTTGCTACCTCTTTCTTTGCAGCCTTCCTGGCTGCCTTATAACTTTCATGCTCTGCTGTTTCTGCTCCCATACCCTTCGCCTTCTGCCACTCCTTGAACTTCTTCCTCTTCTCGTCAATCCTCTTTCCAACTTCATCCCACCACCATGTTTCTGAGTGCCTCGGTGGTCCTTTTGTCCATCCACATACCTCACCAACGGCTCCCAACAGACTAGCTTTCATTGACATCCAACCACTTTCAAGCTCAACCACATCATCCTCTACCCTACTCAGCCTCTTTTAATGCCTCCCTCACTGTCACCTCTTTCAACCTCCACACCTTCATTCTCGGTTGGTACTTCACCCGCCGAGCTCTCCTCGCACCTTTCACCCTTACATCGCAGACAACCAACTGGTGCTGTGAAACAGCCTCCTCCCCCAGGATCACCTTTGTCTCGGAGGTGCCCCCTATCTCGCCTACGCACCATCAGGTAGTCAACGGTTGTCGTCGACACACCTGACGTGTATGTAACAAGCTTATTATCCTCTTTCTGGAACTGAGTATTACAAATCAGCAAACTCCAAAATCCTTTCACCTTCTCCATTTCTCACACCATATCCGTAACCCCCATGAACTCCGTCAAAACCATCCATACTCCTTCCCACATGTCCATTTAGGTCTCCTCCTACCACAACAACTTCCTCATCTTTCACGTTTTCCAGCAGCTTCTCTCTCGCACACCAGAACTTGTCCTTCTCTTCATCGCTTCGACCAACCTGCGGAGCATATCCCGAGATGACGTTCACCAAGAGCTTTCCAATCATCATTTTCACCATCAACCTATCAGTCACACTCACCACACTGTCTACAAACTCCTCAGAAAACAGGACACCAACACCATTCATGCCCCCCAGGCACCCTTGCCACACAAACTTGTATTTCTGTCCCTGCCTACCCTTCACCATTCTCACACCACTTCCCTTCCATCTCGTCTCTTGCACACAACATATGTCCACTCTTCTGACCAATACTTCCACCACTTCTCCTGATCTCCCTGTCATTGTCCCTACATTCCATGTCCCAAACCTCAGAAACCGATCTCCACTTCGAGCTGTACCCTGCCCACATGTAGTTGTAATTGTCATGGTTCTCTTTTTGAGGCAATGTTTTTATGGCCAGATGCCCTTCCTGACGCCAACCCTCTTAGTCACCTCTTATGACACGCAGGGATACGGCGTACCTATTTTTATCCAGGGTACACACTGGGAAACGTTTAAAACATGGAAATTCTGGGGGGTGGGGGTGGGGGGGAGCGGCATCAGCATCACGGCTGTGGTTTAAACATATTTAAATAATATTTAAACAAAACCATGAAAACTCTGGGAAAAGTCTCTGTGAGAACGTGGTTTTGAGAAAGCAGGAGCAGAGGTGAAAGAAAAACGAGATATAGGGGGCGGGGCACAAGTCGAGACGCCGCACGAGACGCAAGGCCGCACCAGGCGCACGAGGTGCAAACAAAAACAACTAATTACACACAAATTTGCAACAACTACAAAACCAAATAAACGCACAATAACACATACACAACAAAATACGCAGCGGAAATTTGACAAAAACGAACGGGAAAACACTCAAACTTTGATGCCGTGGAGAGATCGAAGCAAGCCCCGTCGCTCGAGGGACCGGAAGCTATCACACTCTGTCTTAGCACTAAACAAATGGTTAATGGTTTATGATAAAACTCATGGGTGGTAGCATTTTGGTTTGAGCTATAATGATGCACTGTTCAAATTGGATACTTCAGTGGCGAATAAATGGTGTATTTTTGGTTGCAAAATCTTTAAGATACCTGGCAAAATGAAGGGTCAAGCAACAAATGCTTCAAAAGTAAAAAAAAAAAAAAAAAAGATTGATTTGTCCATTTACTGTTTACATCTTTAAACCTTTGTTTTTCCATTTACTTGTTTCTCGTTTGACAGGCAGAACAGTGCACAGGTCTGCAGGGATTCCTCCTTTTTCGTTCATTTGGTGGAGGCACGGGTTCTGGTTTCGCATCTCTTCTCATGGAGCGCTTGTCTGTCGACTTTGGCAAGAAATCAAAGCTAGAATTTTCCATCTATCCTGCTCCTCAAGTATCGACTGCCGTAGTGGAGCCCTACAACTCTATTGACTACCCATGCTACATTGGAGCATTCTGACTGTGCTTTCATGGTGGACAACGAGGCCATTTTTGACATCTGTCGCAGAAACCTGGACATTGAGCGGCCATCCTACACCAACCTGAACCGCCTCATCGGGCAGGTAGTTTCTTCCATCACTGCCTCTTTGCGTTTTGATGGTGCTCTGAATGTTGATTTGACCGAGTTCCAAACCAACCTTGTGCCTTACCCTCGCATTCATTTCCCATTAACGACCTATGCACCTGTGATTTCAGCTGAGAAAGCATACCATGAGCATTTGTCTGTGGCCGATATTACCAATGCTTGCTTTGAACCAGCAAACCAGATGGTTAAGTGTGATCCTCGTCATGGAAAATACATGGCATGTTGCATGCTCTACCGTGGTGATGTCACTCCAAAGGATGTGAATGCTGCCATTGCTACCATCAAGACGAAGCGTTCGATCCAGTTTGTTGATTGGTGCCCCACTGGATTCAAAGTTGGCATAAATTACCAACAATCTACTGTGGTGCCAGGGGGTGACCTTGCCAAGGTCGAGCGTGCTGTTTGCATGCTCAGCAACACCACAGCAATTGCTGAAGCTTGGGCTCGTCTTAATCACAAGTTTGACCTGATGTATGCCAAGCGTGCTTTCGTCCATTGGTATGTCGGTGAGGGCATGGAGGAGGGTGAGTTCTCCGAAGCTCGTGAAGATCTTGCTGCCTTGGAGAAGGATTATGAAGAGGTTGCAATTGATTCCTTGGGGGATGAGGAAGTGGAAGAGTTTTGAAATGGCAAAAAAATTCCTCAAATGTTTTTTCTTGTCAAGCTGATTGAAAATAAATGTTGCTGCAATGAGTTTCCTTGCATTTGTTATTTTTCTTCGCAAAGTCACGTGAATTTGAGCCTTTGATTCAGTGTCGGTGTATGATCGAGGATCTACTTTTTCAATTGAATTTTGTTTTGAACACATTGGAACACGAATCTGCAGTTTAGCAGTAATTTGGCTCTCAATTTGGCAAATTGTACAGGATGTCTCCAGTGTGCAAAGAATAAGGACATTTTTGTCTTTAATACCTCCCCCCCTGAAGGTGGCTGAAGGCGTTGTTTTCAGGTTGTTCGTATAGGCTAAGCCTTGTTCTCAGCAACCACATGTCCGATTGAGACCAACTTTCAGGGTAGGAGTAACACCTATGCAGAATGTTTTATGATAATTGTGATGACATCGGTCACATGGTATTTTTATAATTGTGACGTGATATAGCAGCAAGCTCCGATTAAACGCAAATAAATATTTATCTGAAACTGCTGAATGGAAAAATTAAACTTGGCACATTGTCAATGGGGAACAAACGAATGACAATTATATCGGTGAAGTGTTATTCCAGCCATAATTTTTTTTTTTTTTTTTTTGTATACTGAATCGAGGCTCGTGAAAGTAGCAGACATTTACTTCACAAACAAATCAACCAGACAAATATATAAAAGGAGGGAGCGGGAGACAAGATGGAGAAGGGGAAGCACAACATTTGAGAGCAGGGAGATGTGTTGGGGGAGGGGGGGAGGCGTGGGAAGGGGGGTGGGGGTGGGAGGTATAAAACAAGGACTTCCAGGACAGAAGTTGGTATTTCAAAAAAGTGGAATTGGGGTGAAATTAGTGGGGGTAGAAAAGATCAAGATTTTGGATGGGGGAAGATAAGAGATGGTGGTGAACAGCTGTTTTAAAGACCTGGAGGGTGGAGTGGGATTGAAGAGTGAGGGAGTTTGTTCCAGAGGTGGGAGAAAAGAGGGATGAAGGAGTGAAGGTGAGCAGCGTCTTGATTTTGGCAATTTAACCATAAGAGGGTTGCAGGCAAATGTGCGACCTGTAGGAATATTTGCAGGACAGCCCACAGAGCTGGGGGGGGGGGGGGGCAAGGCCAGAGAGGAGTCGGTACAAGACAAAGACCACCAACCTGCCTGCGGTGAGAGTGAAAGGCCCTTGGAGTTGGCTTCATCGCGGGAGATTCCAATGATTCTGAATGCTTTGGTTTCAACAGCGTGAAGACGAGCTAGGTGTGAGGCAGGAGCACCAGCCCAGAGGGGAGAGCAGTATTCCATTGAGCTGCGGGTGAAAGCCTTGTATGTGGTGAGGAGCTCAGGTGTGCCAAGGAAGGACTTCGCATGATGGAGGATGCCCAGTCGGCGACTGGCTTGAGGTCAGATTTGAAATGTGGTTTTCCCAGGAAAGATCATGGCAGATAGTGAGACCCAAAAGCTTGAGGGACAACTTCTTGGAGAGGATTATTCAGAAAGTGGATGTGAGGGTTGTCCAGTCGGTCTTTGTGGAGAGACATCGTAAGAGAGATTTGTCAGGATTGAAAGACATGTTCCACTTGTTTGCCCAGTCTGATTTTGTCCAGGTCTGCAGAGAGTGAGGAGGCTGCAGACTGCCGATCTGAGGGATGAAGAATGGAGCAACAGAGTAGTCATCAGCAAAGAGATAGAGGATTTTCGAGTCAGATCATTGATGAAGACCAGAAAAAGCACAGGGCCCAGAACACTGCCTTGGGGAACTCCAGCCTGAACAGGAAGAAATGAGAGAAACCCATTCAGGGCAACATGTTGACCGACTAGAGAGGCAGTCTGCCAGCCATGCGTGGAGATTTCCATGGATACCAAAAGTTTGGTGAGCAGAGCGGGGTGCCAGACCGTATCGAAGGCACGTGATATGTCAAGGGAGACTGCTCTAATTTCCTGTTTGGCATTGAGGACCTCCATCCATTGTTGAGAAAGCAGAAGCAGCATGTCCAGAGTGGAGTGACCAGGTCTGAAACCAAATTGATGATCAGAGATCAAGCCATTGGAGAAGAGGAAAGATTTCATATCTGAAGCAATGATGGATTCCATGACTTGGCTGATTGGTCTGTAGTTGCTGGGATCTGTTTTTGCACCTTTTTGTGCAAAGTGGTGATGTTGGCAGATTTCCAAGCAGATGACCTTGAGCAAAAGAGAGGGTGAAGAGAACAGAGAGTGAAAGAGTGGAAGAACAGGATTTTAGGACCCGTGGGCTGATGCCGTCAGGTCCAGTTGCAGAATCAGTCGAGGGTTGACAAACTTTTCCATCTTGTCAGGAGGAAAGGACAGAGTCCAGGAGCAGCTGGGTACGACTGGGTACGGTGGGTACAGAGGGATGGGTTTTGGACACGATTTAGAGGCAAACAGAGTTGAGGCCTTCAGCTTTTTCATGTGCGGAGTCACCCGTGTGGCCGTTTGAGGGGATGGAGGGGGAACAAACACCAGAAACAGATTTGACCAGACGCCACCAGGATTTGGAAGAGAGAGCCAGATAAGAGTTCTGTCCTGAGAACGGAGAGATATTGTTTCCTGGCTCTCCTGAAGGTGGACACACACTTGTTTCGGGCTTTGTGAAAGGAAATGAGATTTCCTTCCTTTGGATTTGCTTTCCAGGAGACGAAAGCAAGTTGTTTTTGGGCAATAGCCTCACCACAAGATTCCGTGTACCATGGACGGGAGGAAGGGTATGACGACTGAAAATGAGATGGGATAAATCTGTGCATGAGAGCAATTTCCTTTGAAAGAATTCCCAGGATGAGTTGTCAGAGGCAGTAAAGATGGGAGACCAGTCCAGATGATTGATGGCTGCTTGAAGACCGTGCCAGTTGGCCTGAGTGAAATGCCAGACTCAAAATGCTTTCAATCGAATTCCTTGTAATAAAAATCAAAATTGCATGCACATGATCTGACCCATTTGTATATTAACTTTGACGGGTCACATGGTTTGGCAGCCATATTTGATCGAAGGAAAATGTTAAATAATTGTATATCTGAAACCGCTCACCCGATTTATTCAAAATTTTACAAATGGCATCGAACACCATTGTTGCATATAGTTTGACTATGACATTGGTGATAACATTGTTTGGCAGCCATCTTGTATGGAATAAAATAACTAACCTTGTCTGATAAACACAAATGCACCGTGATTCCCTTCCCATACACTTGCAGTGTGCATTTGTCATATTTCACATGGTTTGGCAGCCATCTTAGATTGAAAACCAATAAACAAACAAGAGCAATTGAATTGCAAACCCTCACCAGGATGTATTTTCAGTGGTTTTTAAGGTTTTTGTGTTAGCAAATATGGCGGCCGAACCACGTGACCAGACATTATTATTTTTTTCTAAACCAATTTATTCCTAGCTTGTGCTCAAATTTCATCTTGATCAGACGAAGTTTTGTACTTGTCAAATTATGATGTCATAATGGAGGCACCTATGACATTAACATATTTTATTCCCCATCGATAGATCTTTACAATGAGCCATGTTTTGATATTTTTATTTTTTATTCAGTACTTCAGAGATATAGAGGTGCAATGTTTTTCAAATTTTTTTTCCAAAATGGCGGCCGAACCACGTGACCTATAACGTCATTATCATAAAAAATTATACAGGTGGAGATGCACCTATGGTGAATTTCCTGTCAATCGGACCAACGGTTGCAGAGAAAATCATATTTATTCTGTGCGGACAAGCAAATTAAAAAAATCGGTCAGAGACCAGGACTTGCTGGAATGTACTTTTTTTTATCGGCCATTTTGGACAAATATGGCAGACGAACCATGTGACCTCCGTCATTATTTGTTTTCTAAACTAATTTATTCCTTGATGCTCAAGAAATTTCATCTTGATCGGATGAAGTTTCGTCCTTGAATTATGACATAATGGAGGCATCTATGACATCAATATATTTTATTCCCCATGGAGAGTTCTTCACAACGAGCCATGTCTCAATTTTTTCTATTCAGCACGTTCGGAGATATGGAGGTGCTATGTTTTTCGGTTTTACCAAGATGGCGGCCGAACCACGTGACCTATGACGTCATCATTAACATATTTTATTCCCCATGGAGAGTTTTCCAATGAGCCATGTCAAATTTTTCTATTCAGCACTTTTGGAGATATGGAGGTGCAATGTTTTTCGGTTTTTCCAAGATAGCGGCCGAACCACGTGACCGATGACGTCATCAATTGGGCACAGTCTATTCCAGGGCAAGACAAATACGTGTGCAAAGTTTGGTGATTCTACATGCAACGATGTAGACATAGTGCTGCAAACAGACAGATGAAAAATTGGTCAGAGACTGAGTTGCCGGAATTTACTTTTTTATCGACCATTTAGGACATATGGCTGCCGAACCACGTGACCGATGACGTCATATTTTATTCCCCATGGAGAGTTCTTTACAATGAGCCATGTCTCAATTTTTTCTATTCAGCACTTTTGGAGCTATGGGGGTCCTAAGTTTTTCGGTTTTTCCAAGATGGCGGCCGAACCACGTGACCGATGACGTCATCATCATATTTTATTCTCCATGGAGAGTTCTTTACAATGAGCCATGTCTCAATTTTTTCTATTCAGCACTTTTGGAGCTATGGGGTTGCAAATGTTTTCGGTTTTTCCAAGATGGCGACCGAACCACGTGACCTATGACGTCATCATTAACATATTTTATTCCCCATGGAGAGTTAGTTCTTTACAATGAGCCATGTCTCAATTTTTTCTATTCAGCACTTTTGGAGATATGGAGGTGCTACGTTTTTCGGTTTTTCCAAGATGGCGGCCGAACCACGTGACCGATGACGTCATCAATTGGGCACAGTCTATTCCAGGGCAAGACAAATACGTGTGCAAAGTTTGGCGATTCTACGTGCAACGATGTAGACGTAGTGCTGCAAACAGACAGACAAACAGACAGACACAGACAGATGAAAAATCGGTCAGAGACCGAGGACTTGCCGGAATTTACTTTTTTATCGACCATTTAGGACAAATATGGCGGCCAAACCACGTGACCTATGACGTCATCATTAACATTTTATTCCCCATGGAGAGTTCTTTAGAATGAGCCACGTCTCAATTTTTTCTATTCGGCACTTTCGGAGATATGGAGGTGCAAATTTTTTCGGTTTTTCCAAGATGGCAGCCGAACCACGTGACATATGACATCATCATTAACATTTTATTCCCCATGGAGAGTTCCTTTCAATGAGCCATGTCTCAATTTTTTCTATTCAGCACATTTGGAGATATGGAGGTGCTAGGTTTTTCGGTTTTTCCAAGATGGCGGCCGAACCACGTGACCTATGACGTCATCATTACCATATTTTATTCCCCATGGGGAGTTCTTTACAATGAGCCATGTCTCAATTTTTTATATTCAGCACTTTCGGAGCTATGGGGGTGCAATGTTTTTTGGTTTTTCCAAGATGGCGGCCGAACCACGTGACCGATGACGTCATCAATTGGGCACTCTATTCCAGGGCAAGCCAAATACGTGTGCAAAGTTTGGTGATTCTACGTGCAACGATGTAGACGTAGTGCTGCAAACAGACAGACACAGACAGATGAAAAATCGGTCAGAGACCGAGGGCTTGCCGGAATTTTCTTTTTTATCGACCATTTAGGACAAATATGGCGGCCGAACCACGTGACCGATGACGTCATCATTAACATATTTTAGTCACCATGGAGAGTTCTTTACAATGAGCCGTCTCGATTTTTTCTATTCAGCACTTTTGGAGATATAGAGGTCCTACGTTTTTTGGTTTTTCCAAGATGGCGGCCGAACCACGTGACCTATGACGTCATCATTAACATATTTTATTCCCCAATAGAGAGTTCTTTACAATGAGCCATGTCTCAATTTTCCTATTCAGCATTTTCGGAGATATGGAGGTGCAACGTTTTTCGGTTTTTCCAAGATGGCGGCCGACCAACATGACTGATGACGTCATCATTAACATATTTTATTCCCCATGGAGAGTTCTTTCCAATGAGCCATGTCTCAATTTTTTCTATTCAGCACTTTCGGAGATATGGAGGTGCAAATTTTTTCGTTTTTTCCGTGATGGCTGCCGAACCACGTGACTGATGACGTCATCAATTGGGCACAGTCCATTCCAGGGCAAGACAAATACGTGTGCAAAGCTTGGCGATTCTACATTCAACGGTGTAGACGTAGTGCTGCAAACAGACAGACAGACAAACAGACACACAAATGAAAAATCGGTCAGAGACCGAGGACTTGCCGGAATGTACTTTTTTATCGGCCATTTAGGACAAATATGGCGGCCGAACCACGTGACCGATGACGTCATCATTAACATATTTTATTCCCCATAGAGAGTTCTTTACAATGAGCCATGCCTCAATTTTTTCTATTCAGGACTTTTGGAGATGTGGAGGTGCAGAGTTTTTCGGTTTTTCCAAGATGGCGGCCGAACCACGTGACCGATGGCATCATCATTAACATATTTTATTCCCCATGGAGAGTTCTTCACAATGAGCCATGTCTCAATTTTTTCTATTGAGCACTTTCGGAGATATGGAGGTGCTAGGTTTTTCGGTTTTTCCAAGATGGCGGCCGACCACGTGACCGATGACGTCATCATTAACATATTTTATTCCCCATGGAGTTCTTTACAATGAGCCATGTCTCAATTTTTTCTGTTCAGCACTTTTGGAGATATAGTGGCGCAACGTTTTGCCGTTTTTCCAAGATGGCGACCGAACCACGTGACCGATGACGTCATCATTAACATATTTTATTCCCCATGGAGTTCTTTACAATGAGCCATGTCTCAATTTTTTCTGTTCAGCACTTTTGGAGATATAGTGGCGCAACGTTTTGCCGTTTTTCCAAGATGGCGGCCGAACCACGTGACCGATGACGTCATCATTAACATATTTTATTCCCCATGGAGAGTTCTTTACAATGAGCCATGCCTCAGTTTTTTCTGTTCAGCACTTTTGGAGATATAGTGGTGCAAAGTTTTGCCGTTTTTCCAAGATGGCGGCCGACCACGTGACATATGACGTCATCATTAACATATTTTATTCCCCATGGAGAGTTCTTTCCAATGAGCCATGTCTCAATTTTTTCTGTTCAGTACTTTCGGAGATATAGAGGTGCAAAGTTTTTCGGTTTTTCCAAGATGGCGGCCGAACCACGTCACCGATGACGTCATCAATTGGGCACAGTCTATTCCAGGGCAAGACCAATATGTGTGCAAAGTTTGGCGATTCTACGTGCAACGGTGTAGACGCAGTGCTGCAAACAGACAGACAAACAGATGAAAAATCGGTCAGAGACCGAGGACTTGCCGGAATGTACTTTTTTATTGGCCATTTAGGACAAATATGGCGGCCGAACCACGTGACTGATGACGTCATCATTAACATATTTTATTCCCCATGGAGAGTTCTTTACATTGAGCCACGTCCCAAGTTTTTCTATTCAGGACTTTCGGAGATATGGAGGTGTAACGTTTTCCGGTTTTTCCAAGATGGCGGCCGAACCACGTGACATATGACGTCATCATTAACATATTTTATTCCCCCATGGAGAGTTCTTTACAATGAGCCATGTCTCAATTGTTTCTGTTCAGCACTTTTGGAGATATAGTGGTGCAAAGTTTTGCCGTTTTTCCAAGATGGCGGCCGAACCACGTGACCTATGACGTCATCATTAACATATTTTATTCCCCATGGAGAGTTCTTTACAATGAGCCATGTCTCAATTTTTTCTGTTCAGCACTTTTGGAGATATAGTGGTGCAAAGTTTTGCCGTTTTTCCAAGATGGCGGCCGAACCACGTGACCTATGACGTCATCATTAACATGTTTTATTCCCAATGGAGAGTTCTTTACAATGAGCCATGGCTCAATTTTTTCTGTTCAGCACATTGAGATATCGAGGTGCAAATTTTTTCGGTTTTTCCAAGATGGCGGCCGAACCACGTGACTGATGACGTCATCATTTGGGCACAGTATATTAGAGGGCAAGACCAATATGTGTGCCAAGTTTGGCGATTCTACGTGCAACAGTGTAGACGTAGTGCTGCAAACAGACAAACAGACAAACAGATGAAAAATCGGTCAGAGACCGAGGACTTGCCGGAATGTACTTTTTTATCGGCCATTTAGGACAAATATGGCGGCCAAACCACGTGACCGATGAAGTCATCATTACTTGTTTTCTAAACTAATTTATTCCTTGATGATGCTCAAGAAATTTCATCTTGATCGGATGAAGTTTTGTACTTGGCGAATTATGACGTCATAATGGAGGAACCTATGACATCATCATTAACATATTTTATTCCCCATGGAGAGTTCTTTACAATGAGTCATGTCTCAATTTTTTCTATTCAGGACGTTTGGAGATGTGGAGGTGCAGAGTTTTTCGGTTTTTCCAAGATGGCGGCCGAACCACGTGACTGATGACGTCATCATTAACATATTTTATTCCCCATGGAGAGTTCTTTACAATGAGCCATGTCTCAATTTTTTCTGTTCAGCACTTTTGGAGATATAGTGGTGCAAAGTTTTGCCGTTTTTCCAAGATGGCGGCCGACCACGTGACATATGACATCATCGTTAACATATTTTATTCCCCATGGAGAGTTCTTTACAATGAGCCATGTCTCAATTTTTTCTGTTCAGGACTTTTGGAGATTTCGTGGTGCAAAGTTTTGCCGTTTTTCCAAGATGGCGGCCGACCACGTGACTGATGACGTCATCATTAACATATTTTATTCCCCATGGAGAGTTCTTTACAATGAGCCATGTCTCAATTTTTTCTGTTCAGCACTTTTGGAGATATAGTGGTGCAAAGTTTTGCCGTTTTTCCAAGATGGCGGCCAACCACGTGACATATGACGTCATCATTAACATATTTTATTCCCCATGGAGAGTTCTTTACAATGAGCCATGTCTCAATTTTTTCTGTTCAGCACGTTTGGAGATATAGTGGCGCAACGTTTTGCCGTTTTTCCAAGATGGCGACCGAACCACGTGACTGATGACGTCATCATTTACATATTTTATTCCCCATGGAGAGTTCTTTACAATGAGCCATGTCTCAATTTTTTCTGTTCAGTACTTTCGGAGATATAGA
The DNA here is from genome assembly GCF_964187855.1 of Myxine glutinosa. Taxonomy (NCBI): domain Eukaryota; kingdom Metazoa; phylum Chordata; class Myxini; order Myxiniformes; family Myxinidae; genus Myxine; species Myxine glutinosa. Next base: position 230,121,148 of record NC_136261.1, read on the forward strand.
GGTGCAAAGTTTTTCGGTTTTTCCAAGATGGCGGCCGAACCACGTCACCGATGACGTCATCAATTGGGCACAGTCTATTCCAGGGCAAGACCAATATGTGTGCAAAGTTTGGCGATTCTACGTGCAACGGTGTAGACGCAGTGCTGCAAACAGACAGACAGACAGACAGACAAACAAACGAACAGATCAACATACTTGCCGGAAAATTTTTCCGGCAAGTAACAAACAGACAAACAGACAAACAGATGAAAAATCGGTCAGAGACCGAGGACTTGCCGGAATGTACTTTTTTATCGGCCATTTAGGACAAATATGGCGGCCGAACCACGTGACCGATGACGTCATCATTAACATATTTTATTCCCCATAGAGAGTTCTTTACAATGAGCCATACCTCAATTTTTTCTATTCATGACTTTTGGAGATGTGGAGGTGCAGAGTTTTTCGGTTTTTCCAAGATGGCGGCCGACCACGTGACTGATGACGTCATCAATCACATATTTTATTCCCCATGGAGAGTTCTTTACAATGAGCCATGTCTCAATTTTTTCTATTCAGTACTTTCAGAGATATGGAGGTGCAAAGTTTTGCCGTTTTTCCAAGATGGCGGCCGACCACGTGACTGATGACGTCATCATTAACATATTTTATTCCCCATGGAGAGTTCTTCACAATGAGCCATGTCTCAATTTTTTCTGTTCAGTACTTTCGGAGATATAGCGGTGCAAATTATTTCGGTTTTTCCAAGATGGCCGCCGAAACACGTGACCGATGACGTCATAAATTGGGCACAGTCTATTCCAGGGCAAGACGAATATGTGTGCAAAGTTTGGCGATTTTCCGTGCAACGGTGTAGACGCAGTGCTGCAAACAGACAAACAGACAAACAGACAGACAGACAGACAGACAGACAGACAAACGAACAGATCAACATACTTGCCGGAAAATTTTTTCCGGCAAGTAATGAAAAATCGGTCAGAGACCGAGGACTTGCCGGAATGTACTTTTTATCGGCCATTTAGAACAAATATGGCGGCCGAACCACGTGACCGATGATATCATCATTAACATATTTTATTCCCCATGGAGAGTTCTTTACAATGAGCCATGTCTCAATTTTTTCTGTTCAGCACTTTTGGAGATATAGTGGTGCAAAGTTTTGCCGTTTTTCCAAGATGGCGGCCGACCACGTGACATATGACATCATCATTAACATATTTTATTCCCCATGGAGAGTTCTTTACAATGAGCCATGTCTCAATTTTTTCTGTTCAGCACTTTTGGAGATTTCGTGGTGCAAAGTTTTGCCGTTTTTCCAAGATGGCGGCCGACCACGTGACATATGACGTCATCATTAACATATTTTATTCCCCATGGAGAGTTCTTTACAATGAGCCATGTCTCAATTTTTTCTGTTCAGTACTTTCGGAGATATAGAGGTGCAAAGTTTTTCGGTTTTTCCAAGATGGCGGCCGAACCACGTCACCGATGACGTCATCAATTGGGCACAGTCTATTCCAGGGCAAGACCAATAAGTGTGCAAAGTTTGGCGATTCTACGTGCAACGGTGTAGACGCAGTGCTGCAAACAGACAGACAGACAGACAAACAGACAAACAGACAGACAAACAGACAAACGAACAGATCAACATACTTGACGGAAAAAATTTTCCGGCAAGTAACAAACGAACAGATCAACATACTTGCCGGAAAAAATTTTCCGGCAAGTAACAAACAGACAAACAGACAAACAGATGAAAAATCGGTCAGAGACCAAGGACTTGCCGGAATTTACTTTTTTATTGGCACTTTCGGACAAATAGCGCGGCCGAACCACGTGACCGATGACATCATGAACATATTTTATTCCCAATGGAGAGTTCTTTACAATGAGCCATGTCTCAATTTTTTCTATTCAGTACTTTCGGAGATATAGAGGTGCAAAGTTTTTCGGTTTTTCCAAGATGGCGGCCGAACCACGTGACCGATGACGTCATAAATTGGGCACAGTCTATTTCAGGGCAAGACGAATATGTGTGCAAAGTTTGGCGATTCTCCGTGCAACGGTGTAGACGCAGTGCTGCAAACAGACAAACAGACAGACAGATGAAAAATCGGTCAGAGACCGAGGACTTGCCGGAATGTACTTTTTTATCGGCCATTTAGGACAAATATGGCGGCCGAACCACGTGACCGATGACGTCATCATTAACATATTTTATTCCCCATGGAGAGTTCTTTACAATGAGCCATACCTCAATTTTTTCTATTCAGCACTTTTGGAGATGTGGAGGTGCAGAGTTTTTCGGTTTTTCCAAGATGGCGGCCGAACCACGTGACTGATGACATCATCATTAACATATTTTATTCCCCATGGAGAGTTCTTTACAAAGAGCCATGTCTCAATTTTTTCTGTTCAGCACTTTTGGAGATATAGTGGTGCAAAGTTTTGCCGTTTTTCCAAGATGGCGGCCGAACCACGTGACCTATGACGTCATCATTAACATGTTTTTTTCCCAATGGAGAGTTCTTTACAATGAGCCATGGCTCAATTTTTTCTGTTCAGCACTTTGAGATATCGAGGTGCAAAATTTTTCGGTTTTTCCAAGATGGCGGCCGAACCACGTGACTGATGACGTCATCATTTGGGCACAGTATATTAGAGGGCAAGACCAATATGTGTGCCAAGTTTGGCGATTCTACGTGCAACGGTGTAGACGTAGTGCTGCAAACAGACAAACAGACAAACAGACAAACAGATGAAAAATCGGTCAGAGACCGAGGACTTGCCGGAATGTACTTTTTTATCGGCCATTTAGGACAAATATGGCGGCCAAACCACGTGACCGATGAAGTCATCATTACTTGTTTTCTAAACTAATTTATTCCTTGATGATGCTCAAGAAATTTCATCTTGATCGGATGAAGTTTTGTACTTGGCGAATTATGACGTCATAATGGAGGAACCTATGACATCATCATTAACATATTTTATTCCCCATGGAGAGTTCTTTACAATGAGTCATGTCTCAATTTTTTCTATTCAGGACGTTTGGAGATGTGGAGGTGCAGAGTTTTTCGGTTTTTCCAAGATGGCGGCCGAACCACGTGACTGATGACGTCATCATTAACATATTTTATTCCCCATGGAGAGTTCTTTACAATGAGCCATGTCTCAATTTTTTCTGTTCAGCACTTTTGGAGATATAGTGGTGCAAAGTTTTGCCGTTTTTCCAAGATGGCGGCCGACCACGTGACATATGACATCATCGTTAACATATTTTATTCCCCATGGAGAGTTCTTTACAATGAGCCATGTCTCAATTTTTTCTGTTCAGGACTTTTGGAGATTTCGTGGTGCAAAGTTTTGCCGTTTTTCCAAGATGGCGGCCGACCACGTGACTGATGACGTCATCATTAACATATTTTATTCCCCATGGAGAGTTCTTTACAATGAGCCATGTCTCAATTTTTTCTGTTCAGCACTTTTGGAGATATAGTGGTGCAAAGTTTTGCCGTTTTTCCAAGATGGCGGCCAACCACGTGACATATGACGTCATCATTAACATATTTTATTCCCCATGGAGAGTTCTTTACAATGAGCCATGTCTCAATTTTTTCTGTTCAGCACGTTTGGAGATATAGTGGCGCAACGTTTTGCCGTTTTTCCAAGATGGCGACCGAACCACGTGACTGATGACGTCATCATTTACATATTTTATTCCCCATGGAGAGTTCTTTACAATGAGCCATGTCTCAATTTTTTCTGTTCAGTACTTTCGGAGATATAGAGGTGCAAAGTTTTTCGGTTTTTCCAAGATGGCGGCCGAACCACGTCACCGATGACGTCATCAATTGGGCACAGTCTATTCCAGGGCAAGACCAATATGTGTGCAAAGTTTGGCGATTCTACGTGCAACGGTGTAGACGCAGTGCTGCAAACAGACAGACAAACAGACAGACAGACAGACAGACAGACAAATGAAAAATCGGTCAGAGACCGAGGACTTGCCGGAATTTACTTTTTTATCGGCCATTTAGGACAAATATGGCGGCCGAACCACGTGACCGATGACGTCATCATTAACATATTTTATTCCCCATGGAGAGTTCTTTACAATGAGCCATGTCTCAATTATTTATATTCAGCACTTTTGGAGATATGGAGGTGCTACGTTTTTCGGTTTTTCCAAGATGGCGGCCGAACCACGTGACCTATGACGTCATCATTAACATATTTTATTCCCCATGGAGATTTCTTTACAATGAGTCATGTCAATTCTTTCTATTCTGTACTTTCAGAGATATGGAGGTGCAAATTTTGCCGTTTTTCCAAGATGGCGGCCGAACCACGTGACTGATGACGTCATCATTAACATATTTTATTCCCCATGGAGAGTTCTTTACAATGAGCCATGTCTCAATTTTTTCTGTTCAGTACTTTCGGAGAAATAGAGGTGCAAAATTTTTCGGTTTTTCCAAGATGGCGGCCGAACCACGTGATCGATGACGTCATCAATTGGGCACAGTCTATTCCGGTGCAAGACCAATATGTGTGCAAAGCTTGGCGATTCTACGTGCAACGGTGTAGACGTAGTGCTGCAAACAGACAGACAGACAAATAGACAGACAGACAGACAGACAAATGAAAAATCGGTCAGAGATCGAGGACTTGCCGGAATTTACTTTATCGGCCATTTAGGACAAACATGGCGGCCGAACCACATGGCCGATGACGTCATCATTAACATATTTTATTCCCCATGGAGAGTTCTTTACAATGAGCCATGTCTCAATTTTTTCTGTTCAGCACTTTCGGAGATATCGAGGTGCAAAGTTTTTCCAAGATGGCGGCCGAACCACGTGACCGATGACGTCATCATTAACATATTTTATTCCCCATGGAGAGTTCTTTACAATGAGCCATACCTCAATTTTTTCTATTCAGGACTTTTGGAGATGTGGAGGTGCAGAGTTTTTCGGTTTTTCCAATATGGCGGCCGAACCACGTGACCGATGACATCATCATTAACATATTTTGTTCCCCATGGAGAGTTCTTTACAATGAGCCATGTCTCAATTTTTTCTATTCAGCACTTTCGGAGATATGGAGGTGCTAAGTTTTTCGGTTTTTCCAAGATGGCGGCCGACCACGTGACTGATGACGTCATCATTAACATATTTTATTCCCCATGGAGAGTTCTTTACAATGAGCCATGTCTCAATTTTTTCTGTTCAGCACTTTTGGAGATATAGTGGTGCAAATTTTTGCCGTTTTTCCAAGATGGCGGCCGACCACGTGACATATGACGTCATCATTAACATATTTTATTCCCCATGGAGAGTTCTTTACAATGAGCCATGTCTCAATTTTTTCTGTTCAGTACTTTCGGAGATATAGAGGTGCAAATTTATTCGGTTTTTCCAAGATGGCGGCCGAACCACGTCACCGATGACGTCATCATTGAGGCACAGTATATTAGAGGGCAAGACCATTATGTGTGCAAAGTTTGGCGATTCTCCGTGCAACGGTGTAGACGCAGTGCTGCAAACAGACAAACAGACAGACAAACAGACAAACAAACGAACAGATCAACATACTTGCCGGAAAATTTTTCCGGCAAGTAATGAAAAATCGGTCAGAGACCGAGGACTTGCCGGAATGTACTTTTTTATCGGCCATTTAGGACAAATATGGCGGCCGAAACACGTGATAGATGACGTCGTCATTAACATATTTTATTCCCCATGGAGAGTTCTTTTCAATGAGCCATGTCTCAATTTTTTCTATTCAGCACTTTCAGAGATATGGAGGTGCAATTTTTTCCAAGATGGCGGCCGAACCACGTGACGGATGACGTCATCATTTACATATTTTATTCCCCGTGGAGAGTTCTTTACAATGAGCCATGTCTCAATTTTTTCTGTTCAGTACTTTCGGAGATATAGAGGTGCAAAGTTTTTCGGTTTTTCCAAGATGGCGGCCGAACCACGTCACCGATGACGTCATCAATTGGGCACAGTCTATTCCAGGCCAAGACGAATATGTGTGCAAAGTTTGGCGATTCTCCGTGCAACGGTGTAGACGCAGTGCTGCAAACAGACAGACAGACAAACAGACAAACAGACAGACAAACAGACAAACGAACAGATCAACATACTTGCCGGAAAAAATTTTCCGGCAAGTAACAAACGAACAGATCAACATACTTGCCGGAAAATTTTTCCGGCAAGTAATGAAAAATCGGTCAGAGACCGAGGACTTGCCGGAATGTACTTTTTTATCGGCCATTTAGGACAAATATGGCGGCCGAAACACGTGATAGATGACGTCGTCATTAACATATTTTATTCCCCATGGAGAGTTCTTTTCAATGAGCCATGTCTCAATTTTTTCTATTCAGCACTTTCAGAGATATGGAGGTGCAATTTTTTCCAAGATGGCGGCCGAACCACGTGACGGATGACGTCATCATTTACATATTTTATTCCCCGTGGAGAGTTCTTTACAATGAGCCATGTCTCAATTTTTTCTGTTCAGTACTTTCGGAGATATAGAGGTGCAAAGTTTTTCGGTTTTTCCAAGATGGCGGCCGAACCACGTCACCGATGACGTCATCAATTGGGCACAGTCTATTCCAGGCCAAGACGAATATGTGTGCAAAGTTTGGCGATTCTCCGTGCAACGGTGTAGACGCAGTGCTGCAAACAGACAGACAGACAAACAGACAAACAGACAGACAAACAGATGAAAAATCGGTCAGAGACCGAGGACTTGCCGGAATGTACTTTTTTATCGGCCATTTAGGACAAATATGGTGGCCGAAACACGTGATAGATGACGTCATCAGTAACTTATTTTATTCCCCATGGAGAGTTCTTTTCAATGAGCCATGTCTCAATTTTTTATATTCAGCACTTTCAGAGATATGGAGGTGCAATTTTTTTCCAAGATGGCGGCCGAACCACGTGACATATGACGTCATCATTAACATATTTTATTCCCCATGGAGAGTTCTTTCCAATGAGCCATGTCTCAATTTTTTCTGTTCAGCACTTTTGGAGATATAGTGGTGCAAAGTTTTGCCGTTTTTCCAAGATGGCGGCCGACCACGTGACATATGACGTCATCATTAACATATTTTATTCCCCATGGAGAGTTCTTTACAATGAGCCATGTCTCAATTTTTTCTATTCAGCACTTTCGGAGATATGGAGGTGCAAAGTTTTTCGGATTTTCCAAGATGGCGGCCGAATCACGTGAACGATGACGTCATCATTAACATATTTTATTCCCCATGGTGAGTTCTTTACAATGAGCCATGTCTCAATTTTTTCTGTTCAGGACTTTCGGAGATATGGAGGTGCAAAAATTTTCGTTTTTTCCAAGATGGCGGCCGAACCACGTGACCGATGACGTCATCATTAACATATTTTATTCCCCATGGAGAGTTCTTTACAATGAGCCATGTCTCAATTTTTTCTGTTCAGCACTTTGAGATATCGAGGTGCAAAATTTTTCGGTTTTTCCAAGATGGCGGCCGAACCACGTGACCGATGACGTCATCATTTGGGCACAGTATATTAGAGGGCAAGACAAATACGTGTGCAAAGTTTGGTGATTCTACGTGCAACGGTGTAGACGTAGTGCTGCAAACAGACAAACAGACAAACAGACAAATGAAAAATCGGTCAGAGACCGAGGACTTGCCGGAATGTACTTTTTTATCGGCCATTTAGGACAAATATGGCGGCCGAACCACGTGACCGATGACGTCATCATTAACATATTTTATTCCCCATGGAGAGTTCTTTACAATGAGCCATACCTCAATTTTTTCTATTCAGGACTTTTGGAGATGTGGAGGTGCAGAGTTTTTCGGTTTTTCCAAGATGGCGGCCGAACCACGTGACCGATGACATCATCATTAACATATTTTGTTCCCCATGGAGAGTTCTTTACAATGAGCCATGTCTCAATTTTTTCTATTCAGCACTTTCGGAGATATGGAGGTGCTAAGTTTTTCGGTTTTTCCGAGATGGCGGCCGACCACGTGACTGATGACGTCATCATTTACATATTTTATTCCCCATGGAGAGTTCTTTACAATGAGCCATGTCTCAATTTTTTCTGTTCAGCACTTTTGGAGATATAGTGGTGCAAATTTTTGCCGTTTTTCCAAGATGGCGGCCGACCACGTGACATATGACGTCATCATTAACATATTTTATTCCCCATGGAGAGTTCTTTACAATGAGCCATGTCTCAATTTTTTCTGTTCAGCACTTTTGGAGATATAGTGGCGCAACGTTTTGCCGTTTTTCCAAGATGGCGCCCGAACCACGTGACTGATGACGTCATCATTTACATATTTTATTCCCCATGGAGAGTTCTTTACAATGAGCCATGTCTCAATTTTTTCTGTTCAGCACTTTTGGAGATATAGTGGTGCAAAGTTTTGCCGTTTTTCCAAGATGGCGGTCGAACCACGTGACCGATGACGTCATCATTAACATATTTTATTCCCCATGGAGAATTATTTACAATGAGCCATGTCTCGATTTTGTCTGTTAATTACTTTTGGAGATATAGAGGTGCAACGTTTTTCGGTTTTTCCAAGATGGCGGCCGAACCACGTGACCGATGACGTCATCATTTGGGCACAATATATTAGAGGGCAAGACAAATACGTGTGCAAAGTTTGGCGATTCTACGTGCAACGGTGTAGACGTAGTGCTGCAAACAGACAAACAGACAGACAAACAGACAAACAGACAGATGAAAAATCGGTCAGAGACCGAGGACTTGCCGGAATGTACTTTTTTATCGGCCATTTAGGACAAATATGGCGGCCGAACCACGTGACCGATGATGTCATCATTAACATATTTTATTCCACGTGGAGAGTTGTTTACAATGAGCCATACCTCAATTTTTTATATTCAGGACTTTCGGAGATGTGGAGGTGCAGAGTTTTTCGGTTTTTCCAAGATGGCGGCCGAACCACGTGACTGATGACATCATCATTAACATATTTTATTCCCCATGGAGAGTTCTTTACAATGGGCCATGTCTCAATTTTTTCTATTCAGCACTTTCGGAGATATGGAGGTGCATAGTTTTTCGGATTTTCCAAGATGGCGGCCGAATCACGTGACCGATGACGTCATCATTAACATATTGTATTCTCCATGGAGAGTTCTTTGCAATGAGCCATGTCTCAATTTTTTCTATTCAGTACATTCAGAGATATGGATGTGCAAAGTTTTTCGGTTTTTACAAGATGGCGGCCGAACCACGTGACTGATGACGTCATCATTAACATATTTTATTCCACATGGAGAGTTCTTCACAATGAGCCATGTCTCCATTTTTTCTGTTCAGCACTTTTGGAGATATAGTGGTGCAAAGTTTTTCGGTTTTCCCAAGATGGCGGCCGAACCACGTGACTGATGACGTCATCATTAACATATTTTATTCCCCATGGAGAGTTCTTTACAATGAGCCATGTTTCAATTTTTTCTGTTCAGGACTTTCGGAGATATGGAGGTGCAAAAATTTTCGGTTTTTCCAAGATGGCGGCCGAACCACGTGACTGATGACGTCATCATTACCATATTTTATTCCCCATGGAGAGTTCTTTACAATGAGCCATGTCTCAATTTTTTCTGTCAGCACTTTGAGATATCGAGGTGCAAAAATTTTCGGTTTTTCCAAGATGGCGGCCGAACCACGTGACTGATGACGTCATCATTAACATATTTTATTCCCCATGGAGAGTTCTTTACAATGAGCCATGTCTCAATTTTTTCTGTTCAGCACTTTTGGAGATATAGTGGCGCAACGTTTTGCCGTTTTTCCAAGATGGCGACCGAACCACGTGTCTGATGACGTCATCATTTACATATTTTATTCCCCATGGAGAGTTCTTTACAATGAGCCATGTCTCAATTTTTTCTGTTCAGTACTTTCGGAGATATAGAGGTGTAAATTTTTTCGGTTTTTCCAAGATGGCGGCCGAACCACGTCACCGATGACGTCATCAATTGGGCACAATCTATTACAGGGCAAGACCAATATGTGTGCAAAGTTTGGCGATTCTACGTGCAACGGTGTAGACGCAGTGCTGCAAACAGACAAACAGACAGACAAACAGACAAACAGACAGACAAATGAAAAATCGGTCAGAGACCGAGAACTAGCCGGAATGTACTCTTTTATCGGCCATTTAAGACAAATATGGCGTCCGAACCACGTGATAGATGACGTCATCATTAACATATATTATTCCCCATGGAGAGTTCTTCACAAAGAGCCATGTCTCAACTTTTTCTATTCAGCACTTTTGGAGATATGGAGGTGCTACGTTTTTCGGTTTTTCCAAGATGGCAGCCGAACCACGTGACCTATGATGTCATCATTAACATATTTTATTCCCCATGGAGAGTTCTTTACAATGAGCCATGTCTCAATTTTTTCTATTCAGCACTTTCAGAGATATGGAGGTGCACAATTTTTCGGTTTTTCCAAGATGGCGGCCGAACCACGTGACATATGACGTCATCATTAACATATTTTATTCCCCATTGAGAGTTCTTTACAATGAGCCATGTCTCAATTTTTTCCATTCTGCACTTTTGGAGATATAGTGGTGCAAAGTTTTCCCATTTTTCCAAGATGGCGGCCGAACCACGTGACCGATGGCGTCATCATTAACATATTTTATTCCCCATGGAGAGTTCTTTACAATGAGCCATGTCTCAATTTTTTCTGTTCAGCACTTTTGGAGATTTTGTGGTGCAAAGTTTTGCCGTTTTTCCAAGATGGCGGCCGACCACGTGACTGATGACGTCATCATTAACATATTTTATTCCCCATGGAGAGTTCTTTACAATGAGCCATGTCTCAATTATTCTGTTCAGCACTTTTGGAGATATAGTGGTGCAAAGTTTTGCCGTTTTTCCAAGATGGCGGCCGACCACGTGACATATGACGTCATCATTAACATATTTTATTCCCCATGGAGAGTTCTTTCCAATGAGCCATGTCTCAATTTTTTCTGTTCAGCACTTTTGGAGATATAGTGGCGCAACGATTTGCCGTTTTTCCAAGATGGCGACCGAACCACGTGACTGATGACGTCATCATTTACATATTTTATTCCCCATGGAGAGTTCTTTACAATGAGCCATGTCTCAATTTTTTCTGTTCAGCACTTTTGGAGATATAGTGGTGCAAATTTTTGCCGTTTTTCCAAGATGGCGGCCGACCACGTGACATATGACGTCATCATTAACATATTTTATTCCCCATGGAGAGTTCTTTACAATGAGCCATGTCTCAATTTTTTCTGTTCAGTACTTTCGGAGATATAGAGGTGCAAATTTATTCGGTTTATCCAAGATGGCGGCCGAACCACGTCACTGATGACGTCATCATTGAGGCACAGTATATTAGAGGGCAAGACCATTATGTGTGCAAAGTTTGGCGATTCTCCGTGCAACGGTGTAGACGCAGTGCTGCAAACAGACAAACAGACAGACAAACAGACAGACAAACAGACAGACAGACAAACAAACGAACAGATCAACATACTTGCCGGAAAATTTTTCCGGCAAGTAACAAACGAACAGATCAACATACTTGCCGGAAAATTTTTCCGGCAAGTAACAAACAGACAAACAGACAAACAGATGAAAAATCGGTCAGAGACCGAGGACTTGCCGGAATGTACTTTTTTATCGGCCATTTAGGACAAATATGGCGGCCGAACCACGTGACCGATGACGTCATCATTAACATATTTTATTCCCCATAGAGAGTTCTTTACAATGAGCCATACCTCAATTTTTTCTATTCATGACTTTTGGAGATGTGGAGGTGCAGAGTTTTTCGGTTTTTCCAAGATGGCGGCCGACCACGTGACTGATGACGTCATCAATCACATATTTTATTCCCCATGGAGAGTTCTTTACAATGAGCCATGTCTCAATTTTTTCTATTCAGTACTTTCAGAGATATGGAGGTGCAAAGTTTTGCCGTTTTTCCAAGATGGCGGCCGACCACGTGACTGATGACGTCATCATTAACATATTTTATTCCCCATGGAGAGTTCTTCACAATGAGCCATGTCTCAATTTTTTCTGTTCAGTACTTTCGGAGATATAGCGGTGCAAATTATTTCGGTTTTTCCAAGATGGCCGCCGAAACACGTGACCGATGACGTCATAAATTGGGCACAGTCTATTCCAGGGCAAGACGAATATGTGTGCAAAGTTTGGCGATTTTCCGTGCAACGGTGTAGACGCAGTGCTGCAAACAGACAAACAGACAAACAGACAGACAGACAGACAGACAGACAGACAAACGAACAGATCAACATACTTGCCGGAAAATTTTTTCCGGCAAGTAATGAAAAATCGGTCAGAGACCGAGGACTTGCCGGAATGTACTTTTTATCGGCCATTTAGAACAAATATGGCGGCCGAACCACGTGACCGATGATATCATCATTAACATATTTTATTCCCCATGGAGAGTTCTTTACAATGAGCCATGTCTCAATTTTTTCTGTTCAGCACTTTTGGAGATATAGTGGTGCAAAGTTTTGCCGTTTTTCCAAGATGGCGGCCGACCACGTGACATATGACATCATCATTAACATATTTTATTCCCCATGGAGAGTTCTTTACAATGAGCCATGTCTCAATTTTTTCTGTTCAGCACTTTTGGAGATTTCGTGGTGCAAAGTTTTGCCGTTTTTCCAAGATGGCGGCCGACCACGTGACATATGACGTCATCATTAACATATTTTATTCCCCATGGAGAGTTCTTTACAATGAGCCATGTCTCAATTTTTTCTGTTCAGTACTTTCGGAGATATAGAGGTGCAAAGTTTTTCGGTTTTTCCAAGATGGCGGCCGAACCACGTCACCGATGACGTCATCAATTGGGCACAGTCTATTCCAGGGCAAGACCAATAAGTGTGCAAAGTTTGGCGATTCTACGTGCAACGGTGTAGACGCAGTGCTGCAAACAGACAGACAGACAGACAAACAGACAAACAGACAGACAAACAGACAAACGAACAGATCAACATACTTGACGGAAAAAATTTTCCGGCAAGTAACAAACGAACAGATCAACATACTTGCCGGAAAAAATTTTCCGGCAAGTAACAAACAGACAAACAGACAAACAGATGAAAAATCGGTCAGAGACCAAGGACTTGCCGGAATTTACTTTTTTATTGGCACTTTCGGACAAATAGCGCGGCCGAACCACGTGACCGATGACATCATGAACATATTTTATTCCCAATGGAGAGTTCTTTACAATGAGCCATGTCTCAATTTTTTCTATTCAGTACTTTCGGAGATATAGAGGTGCAAAGTTTTTCGGTTTTTCCAAGATGGCGGCCGAACCACGTGACCGATGACGTCATAAATTGGGCACAGTCTATTTCAGGGCAAGACGAATATGTGTGCAAAGTTTGGCGATTCTCCGTGCAACGGTGTAGACGCAGTGCTGCAAACAGACAAACAGACAGACAGATGAAAAATCGGTCAGAGACCGAGGACTTGCCGGAATGTACTTTTTTATCGGCCATTTAGGACAAATATGGCGGCCGAACCACGTGACCGATGACGTCATCATTAACATATTTTATTCCCCATGGAGAGTTCTTTACAATGAGCCATACCTCAATTTTTTCTATTCAGCACTTTTGGAGATGTGGAGGTGCAGAGTTTTTCGGTTTTTCCAAGATGGCGGCCGAACCACGTGACTGATGACATCATCATTAACATATTTTATTCCCCATGGAGAGTTCTTTACAAAGAGCCATGTCTCAATTTTTTCTGTTCAGCACTTTTGGAGATATAGTGGTGCAAAGTTTTGCCGTTTTTCCAAGATGGCGGCCGAACCACGTGACCTATGACGTCATCATTAACATGTTTTTTTCCCAATGGAGAGTTCTTTACAATGAGCCATGGCTCAATTTTTTCTGTTCAGCACTTTGAGATATCGAGGTGCAAAATTTTTCGGTTTTTCCAAGATGGCGGCCGAACCACGTGACTGATGACGTCATCATTTGGGCACAGTATATTAGAGGGCAAGACCAATATGTGTGCCAAGTTTGGCGATTCTACGTGCAACGGTGTAGACGTAGTGCTGCAAACAGACAAACAGACAAACAGACAAACAGATGAAAAATCGGTCAGAGACCGAGGACTTGCCGGAATGTACTTTTTTATCGGCCATTTAGGACAAATAGGGCGGCCGAACCACGTGACCGATGACGTCATCATTAACATATTTTATTCCCCATGGAGAGTTCTTTACAATGAGCCATACCTCAATTTTTTCTATTCAGGACTTTTGGAGATGTGGAGGTGCAGAGTTTTTCGGTTTTTCCAAGATGGCGGCCGAACCACGTGACCGATGATATCATCATTAACATATTTTGTTCCCCATGGAGAGTTCTTTACAATGAGCCATGTCTCAATTTTTTCTATTCAGCACTTTCGGAGATATGGAGGTGCTAAGTTTTTCGGTTTTTCCAAGATGGCGGCCGACCACGTGACTGATGACGTCATCATTAACATATTTTATTCCCCATCGAGAGTTCTTTACAATGAGCCATGTCTCAATTTTTTCTGTTCAGCACTTTTGGAGATTTCGTGGTGCAAAGTTTTGCCGTTTTTCCAAGATGGCGGCCGACCACGTGACTGATGATGTCATCATTAACATATTTTATTCCCCATGGAGAGTTCTTTACAATGAGCCATGTCTCAATTTTTTCTGTTCAGTACTTTCGGAGATATAGAAGTGCAAAGTTTTTCGGTTTTTCCAAGATGGCGGCCGAACCACGTCACCGATGACGTCATCAATTGGGCACAGTCTATTCCAGGGCAAGACCAATATGTGTGCAAAGTTTGGCGATTCTACGTGCAACGGTGTAGACGCAGTGCTGCAAACAGACAGACAGACAGACAGACAAACAGACAGACAAACGAACAGATCAACATACTTGCCGGAAAATTTTTCCGGCAAGTAATGAAAAATCGGTCAGAGACCGAGGACTTGCCGGAATTTACTTTTTTATCGGCCATTTAGGACAAATATGGCGGCTGAACCACCTGACCGATGACATCATCATTAACATATTTTATTCCCCCTGGAGAGTTCTTTCCAATGAGCCATGTCTCAATTTTTTCTGTTCAGCACTTTTGGAGATAGAGGTGCAACGTTTTTCGGATTTTCCAAGATGGCGGCCGAACCACGTGACCGATGACGTCATCATTAACATATTTTATTCCCCCTGGAGAGTTCTTTCCAATGAGCCATGTCTCAATTTTTTCTATTCAGCACTTTCGGAGATATGGAGGTGATTTTTTTTCCCGTTTTTCCAAGATGGCGGCCGCACCACGTGACCGATGACGTCATCATTAACATATTTTATTCCACATGGAGAGTTCTTGACAATGAGCCATGTCTCAATTTTTTCTGTTCAGCACTTTTGGAGATATAGTGGTGCAAAGTTTTGCCGTTTTTCCAAGATGGCGGCCGACCACGTGACTGATGACGTCATCATTAACATATTTTATTTCCCATGGAGAGTTCTTTACAATGAGCCATGTCTCAATTTTTTCTGTTCAGCACTTTTGGAGAAAAAGTGGTGCAAAGTTTTGCCGTTTTTCCAAGATGGCGGCCGACCACGTGACATATGGCATCATCATTAACATATTTTATTCCCCATGGAGAGTTCTTTACAATGAGCCATGTCTCAATTTTTTCTGTTCAGCACTTTTGGAGATATAGTGGTGCAAAGTTTTGCCGTTTTTCCAAGATGGCGGCCGACCACGTGACATATGACGTCATCATTAACATATTTTATTCCCCATGGAGAGTTCTTTACAATGAGCCATGTCTCAATTTTTTCTGTTCAGCACTTTTGGAGATATAGTGGCGCAACGTTTTGCCGTTTTTCCAAGATGGCGACCGAACCACGTGACTGATGACGTCATCATTTACAAATTTTATTCCCCATGGAGAGTTCTTTACAATGAGCCATGTCTCAATTTTTTCTGTTCAGTACTTTCGGAGATATAGACGTGCAAGGTTTTTCGGTTTTTTTCCAAAATGGCGGCCGAACCACGTCACCGATGACGTCATCAATTGGGCACAGTCTATTCCAGGGCAAGACGAATATGTGTGCAAAGTTTGGCGATTCTCCGTGCAACGGTGTAGACGCAGTGCTGCAAACAGACAGACAGACAGACAGACAAACAGACAGATGAAAAATCGGTCAGAGACCGAGGACTTGCCGGAATGTACTTTTTTATTGGCCATTTTGGACAAATATAACGGCCGAACCACGTGACCGATGACGTCATCATTATTTGTTTTCTAAACTAATTTATTCCTTGATGATGCTCAAGAAATTTCATCTTGATCGGATGAAGTTTTGTACTTGTCGAATTATGACGTCATAATGGAGGCACCTATGACATCATCATTGACATATTTTATTCCCCATGGAGAGTTCTTTACAATGAGCCATGCCTCAATTTTTTCTATTCAGCACTTTCGGAGATTATAGAGGTGCAAAGTTTTTCTGTTTTTCCAAGATGGCGGCCGAACCACGTGACCAATGACGTCAACATTAATTTTTTTTCTCCACCAGTTTATGCCAACATGGCGCTCAATAAATTGCATCTTGATCGGATGAAGTTTTGTACTTGTCGAATTATGACGTCATAATGGAGGCACCAATGACATCATCATTAAAGTATTTTATTCCTCATGGAGAGTTCTTTACAATGAGCCATGTCTCAATTTTTTCTATTCAGCACTTTCGGAGATATAGAGGTGCAAAATTTTTCGGTTTCTCCAAGATGGCGGCCGAACCACGTGACCGATGACGTCATCATTATTATTTTTTCTCCACCAGTTTATGCCGTCATGTCGCTCCAGAAATTCCATCTTGATTGGATGAAGTTTTGTACTTGTCGAATTATCGAATTATGATGTCATAATGGAGGCCCTGGGCCAAGAGAGTTAAAAATTGGGCACAGTCTATTCCAGGGCAAGACAAATATGTGTGTAAAGTTTGGCGATTCTATGTGCGACGGTGTAGATGTAGTACTGCGCACAAACAGACAAACAGACAGACAGACAGATGAAAAATCGGTCAGAGACCGAGGACTTGCCGGAATGTACTTTTTTATCGGCCATTTAGGACAAATATGGTGGCCGAAACACGTGATAGATGACGTCATCATTAACATATTTTATTCCCCATGGAGAGTTCTTTTCAATGAGCCATGTCTCAATTTTTTCTATTCAGCACTTTCAGAGATATGGAGGTGCAATTTTTTTCCAAGATGGCGGCCGAACCACGTGACATATGACGTCATCATTAACATATTTTATTCCCCATGGAGAGTTCTTTCCAATGAGCCATGTCTCAATTTTTTCTGTTCAGCACTTTTGGAGATATAGTGGTGCAAAGTTTTGCCGTTTTTCCAAGATGGCGGCCGACCACGTGACATATGACGTCATCATTAACATATTTTATTCCCCATGGAGAGTTCTTTACAATGAGCCATGTCTCAATTTTTTCTGTTCAGTACTTTCGGAGATATAGAGGTGCAAAGTTTTTCGGTTTTTCCAAGATGGCGGCCGAACCAAGTCACCGATGACGTCATCAATTGGGCACAGTCTATTCCAGGGCAAGACCAATATGTGTGCAAAGTTTGGCGATTCTACGTGCAACGGTGTAGACGCAGTGCTGCAAACAGACAGACAAACAGACAGACAGACAGACAGACAGACAAACAAACGAACAGATCAACATACTTGCCGGAAAATTTTTCCGGCAAGTAATGAAAAATCGGTCAGAGACCGAGGACTTGCCGGAATGTACTTTTTTATCCGCCATTTAGGACAAATATGGCGGCCGAACCACGTGACCGATGACGTCATCATTAACATATTTTATTCCCCATGGAGAGTTCTTTACAATGAGGCATGTCTCAATTTTTTCTATTCAGCACTTTTGGACACATAGAGGTGCTAAGTTTTTCGGTTTTTCCAAGATGGCGGCCGAACCACGTGACATATGACGTCATCATTAACAAATTTTATTCCCCATGGAGAGTTCTTTACAATGAGCCATGTCTCAATTTTTTCTGTTCAGCACTTTTGGAGATATAGTGGTGCAAAATTTTGCCGTTTTTCCAAGATGGCGGCCGACCACGTGACATATGACATCATCATTAACATATTTTATTCCCCATGGAGAGTTCTTTACAATGAGCCATGTCTCAATTTTTTCTGTTCAGCACTTTTGGAGATTTCGTGGTGCAAAGTTTTGCCGTTTTTCCAAGATGGCGGCCGACCACGTGACTGATGACGTCATCATTAACATATTTTATTCCCCATGGAGAGTTCTTTACAATGAGCCATGTCTCAATTTTTTCTGTTCAGTACTTTCGGAGATATAGAGGTGCAAATTTTTTTCGGTTTTTCCAAGATGGCCGCCGAACCACGTGACTGATGACGTCATCATTAACATATTTTATTCCCCATGGACAGTTCTTTACAATGAGCCATGTCTCAATTTTCTCTATTCAGCACTTTCGGAGATATGGAGGTGCAAATTTTTTCCAAGATGGCGGCCGAACCACGTGACCGATGACGTCATCATTTGGGCACAGTATATTAGAGGGCAAGACAAATAAGTGTGCAAAGTTTGGCTCTTCTACGTATAGAAAGATTCTACATATAGAAAGTTTTCGGGTTTTTCCAAGATGGCGGCCGAACCACGTGACCAATGACGTCATCATTAACATATTTTATTCCCCATCTAGAGTTCTTTACAATGAGCCATGTCTCAATTTTTTCTGTTCAGTACTTTCGGAGATATAGAAGTACAAAGTTTTTCGGTTTTTCCAAGATGGCGGCCGAACCACGTCACCGATGACGTCATCAATTGGGCACAGTCTATTCCAGGGCAAGACCAATATGTGTGCAAAGTTTGGCGATTCTACGTGCAACGGTGTAGACGCAGTGCTGCAAACAGACAGACAGACAAACAGACAGACAAACAGACAAACAGACAAAATCGGTCAGAGACCGAGGACTTGCCGGAATGTACTTTTTTATCGGCCATTTAGAACAAATATGGAGGTTGAACCACGTGAACGATGATGTCATCATTATTTGTTTTCTAAACTAATTTATTCCTTGATGATGCTCAAGAAATTGCATCTTGATCAGATGAAGTTTTGTATTTGTCGAATTATGACGTCATAATGGAGGCACATATGACATCATCATAAACATATTTTATTCCCCATGGAGAGTTCTTTACAATGAGCCATGTATCAATTTTTTCTGTTCAGCACTTTTGGAGATATAGTGGTGCAAAGTTTTGCCGTTTTTCCAAGATGGCGGCCGAACCACGTGACTGATGACGTCATCATTTGGGCACAGTATATTAGAGGGCAAGACCATTATGTGTGCAAAGTTTGGCGATTCTCCGTGCAACGGTGTAGACGCAGTGCTGCAAACAGACAAACAGACAGACAAACAGACAGACAAACAGACAAACAGACAAACAGACAAATGAAAAATCGGTCAGAGACCGAGGACTTGCCGGAATGTACTTTTTTATCGGCCATTTAGGACAAATATGGCGGCCAAACCACGTGACCGATGAAGTCATCATTACTTGTTTTCTAAACTAATTTATTCCTTGATGATGCTCAAGAAATTTCATCTTGATCGGATGAAGTTTTGTACTTGGCGAATTATGACGTCATAATGGAGGAACCTATGACATCATCATTAACATATTTTATTCCCCATGGAGAGTTCTTTACAATGAGTCATGTCTCAATTTTTTCTATTCAGGACGTTTGGAGATGTGGAGGTGCAGAGTTTTTCGGTTTTTCCAAGATGGCGGCCGAACCACGTGACTGATGACGTCATCATTAACATATTTTATTCCCCATGGAGAGTTCTTTACAATGAGCCATGTCTCAATTTTTTCTGTTCAGCACTTTTGGAGATATAGTGGTGCAAAGTTTTGCCGTTTTTCCAAGATGGCGGCCGACCACGTGACATATGACATCATCGTTAACATATTTTATTCCCCATGGAGAGTTCTTTACAATGAGCCATGTCTCAATTTTTTCTGTTCAGGACTTTTGGAGATTTCGTGGTGCAAAGTTTTGCCGTTTTTCCAAGATGGCGGCCGACCACGTGACTGATGACGTCATCATTAACATATTTTATTCCCCATGGAGAGTTCTTTACAATGAGCCATGTCTCAATTTTTTCTGTTCAGCACTTTTGGAGATATAGTGGTGCAAAGTTTTGCCGTTTTTCCAAGATGGCGGCCGACCACGTGACATATGACGTCATCATTAACATATTTTATTCCCCATGGAGAGTTCTTTACAATGAGCCATGTCTCAATTTTTTCTGTTCAGCACGTTTGGAGATATAGTGGCGCAACGTTTTGCCGTTTTTCCAAGATGGCGACCGAACCACGTGACTGATGACGTCATCATTTACATATTTTATTCCCCATGGAGAGTTCTTTACAATGAGCCATGTCTCAATTTTTTCTGTTCAGTACTTTCGGAGATATAGAGGTGCAAAGTTTTTCGGTTTTTCCAAGATGGCGGCCGAACCAAGTCACCGATGACGTCATCAATTGGGCACAGTCTATTCCAGGGCAAGACCAATATGTGTGCAAAGTTTGGCGATTCTACGTGCAACGGTGTAGACGCAGTGCTGCAAACAGACAGACAAACAGACAGACAGACAGACAGACAGACAAACAAACGAACAGATCAACATACTTGCCGGAAAATTTTTCCGGCAAGTAACAAACGAACAGATCAACATACTTGCCGGAAAAAATTTTCCGGCAAGTAATGAAAAATCGGTCAGAGACCGAGGACTTGCCGGAATTTACTTTTTTATCGGCCATTTAGGACAAATATGGCGGCCGAACCACGTGACCGATGATGTCATCATTAACATATTTTATTCCCCGTGGAGAGTTGTTTACAATGAGCCATGTCTCAATTTTTTCTATTCAGGACTTTTGGAGATGTGGCATTGCAAAGTTTTTCGGTTTTTCCAAGATGGCGGCCGAACCACGTGACTGATGACGTCATCATTAACATATTTGATTCCCCATGGAGAGTTCTTTACAATGAGCCATGTCTCAATTATTTCTATTCAGTACTTTCGGAGATATGGAGGTGCAAATTTTTCTGTTTTTCCAAGATGGCGGCCGAACCACGTGACTGATGACGTCATCATTAACATATTTTATTCCCCATGGAGAGTTCTTTACAATGAGCCATGTCTCAATTTTTTCTGTTCAGCACTTTCGGAGATATAGAGGTGCAAAGTTTTTCCAAGATGGCGGCCGAACCACGTGACCGATGGCGTCATCATTAACATATTTTATTCCCCATGGAGAGTTCTTTACAATGAGCCATGTCTCAATTTTTTCTGTTCAGCACTTTTGGAGATTTTGTGGTGCAAAGTTTTGCCGTTTTTCCAAGATGGCGGCCGACCACGTGACTGATGACGTCATCATTAACATATTTTATTCCCCATGGAGAGTTCTTTACAATAAGCCATGTCTCAATTATTTCTGTTCAGCACTTTTGGAGATATAGTGGTGCAAAGTTTTGCCGTTTTTCCAAGATGGCGGCCGACCACGTGACATATGACGTCATCATTAACATATTTTATTCCCCATGGAGAGTTCTTTCCAATGAGCCATGTCTCAATTTTTTCTGTTCAGCACTTTTGGAGATATAGTGGCGCAACGATTTGCCGTTTTTCCATGATGGCGACCGAACCACGTGACTGATGACGTCATCATTTACATATTTTATTCCCCATGGAGAGTTCTTTACAATGAGCCATGTCTCAATTTTTTCTGTTCAGTACTTTCGGAGATATAGAGGTGCAAATTTATTCGGTTTTTCCAAGATGGCGGCCGAACCACGTCACCGATGACGTCATCATTGGGGCACAGTATATTAGAGGGCAAGACCATTATGTGTGCAAAGTTTGGCGATTCTCCGTGCAACGGTGTAGACGCAGTGCTGCAAACAGACAAACAGACAGACAAACAGACAGATGAAAAATCGGTCAGAGACCGAGGACTTGCCGGAATGTACTTTTTTATTGGCCATTTTGGACAAATATAACGGCCGAACCACGTGACCGATGACGTCATCATTATTTGTTTTCTAAACTAATTTATTCCTTGATGATGCTCAAGAAATTTCATCTTGATCGGATGAAGTTTTGTACTTGTCGAATTATGACGTCATAATGGAGGCACCTATGACATCATCATTGACATATTTTATTCCCCATGGAGAGTTCTTTACAATGAGCCATGCCTCAATTTTTTCTATTCAGCACTTTCGGAGATTATAGAGGTGCAAAGTTTTTCTGTTTTTCCAAGATGGCGGCCGAACCACGTGACCAATGACGTCAACATTAATTTTTTTTCTCCACCAGTTTATGCCAACATGGCGCTCAATAAATTGCATCTTGATCGGATGAAGTTTTGTACTTGTCGAATTATGACGTCATAATGGAGGCACCAATGACATCATCATTAAAGTATTTTATTCCTCATGGAGAGTTCTTTACAATGAGCCATGTCTCAATTTTTTCTATTCAGCACTTTCGGAGATATAGAGGTGCAAAATTTTTCGGTTTCTCCAAGATGGCGGCCGAACCACGTGACCGATGACGTCATCATTATTATTTTTTCTCCACCAGTTTATGCCGTCATGTCGCTCCAGAAATTCCATCTTGATTGGATGAAGTTTTGTACTTGTCGAATTATCGAATTATGATGTCATAATGGAGGCCCTGGGCCAAGAGAGTTAAAAATTGGGCACAGTCTATTCCAGGGCAAGACAAATATGTGTGTAAAGTTTGGCGATTCTATGTGCGACGGTGTAGATGTAGTACTGCGCACAAACAGACAAACAGACAGACAGACAGATGAAAAATCGGTCAGAGACCGAGGACTTGCCGGAATGTACTTTTTTATCGGCCATTTAGGACAAATATGGTGGCCGAAACACGTGATAGATGACGTCATCATTAACATATTTTATTCCCCATGGAGAGTTCTTTTCAATGAGCCATGTCTCAATTTTTTCTATTCAGCACTTTCAGAGATATGGAGGTGCAATTTTTTTCCAAGATGGCGGCCGAACCACGTGACATATGACGTCATCATTAACATATTTTATTCCCCATGGAGAGTTCTTTCCAATGAGCCATGTCTCAATTTTTTCTGTTCAGCACTTTTGGAGATATAGTGGTGCAAAGTTTTGCCGTTTTTCCAAGATGGCGGCCGACCACGTGACATATGACGTCATCATTAACATATTTTATTCCCCATGGAGAGTTCTTTACAATGAGCCATGTCTCAATTTTTTCTGTTCAGTACTTTCGGAGATATAGAGGTGCAAAGTTTTTCGGTTTTTCCAAGATGGCGGCCGAACCAAGTCACCGATGACGTCATCAATTGGGCACAGTCTATTCCAGGGCAAGACCAATATGTGTGCAAAGTTTGGCGATTCTACGTGCAACGGTGTAGACGCAGTGCTGCAAACAGACAGACAAACAGACAGACAGACAGACAGACAGACAAACAAACGAACAGATCAACATACTTGCCGGAAAATTTTTCCGGCAAGTAACAAACGAACAGATCAACATACTTGCCGGAAAAAATTTTCCGGCAAGTAATGAAAAATCGGTCAGAGACCGAGGACTTGCCGGAATTTACTTTTTTATCGGCCATTTAGGACAAATATGGCGGCCGAACCACGTGACCGATGATGTCATCATTAACATATTTTATTCCCCGTGGAGAGTTGTTTACAATGAGCCATGTCTCAATTTTTTCTATTCAGGACTTTTGGAGATGTGGCATTGCAAAGTTTTTCGGTTTTTCCAAGATGGCGGCCGAACCACGTGACTGATGACGTCATCATTAACATATTTGATTCCCCATGGAGAGTTCTTTACAATGAGCCATGTCTCAATTATTTCTATTCAGTACTTTCGGAGATATGGAGGTGCAAATTTTTCTGTTTTTCCAAGATGGCGGCCGAACCACGTGACTGATGACGTCATCATTAACATATTTTATTCCCCATGGAGAGTTCTTTACAATGAGCCATGTCTCAATTTTTTCTGTTCAGCACTTTCGGAGATATAGAGGTGCAAAGTTTTTCCAAGATGGCGGCCGAACCACGTGACCGATGGCGTCATCATTAACATATTTTATTCCCCATGGAGAGTTCTTTACAATGAGCCATGTCTCAATTTTTTCTGTTCAGCACTTTTGGAGATTTTGTGGTGCAAAGTTTTGCCGTTTTTCCAAGATGGCGGCCGACCACGTGACTGATGACGTCATCATTAACATATTTTATTCCCCATGGAGAGTTCTTTACAATAAGCCATGTCTCAATTATTTCTGTTCAGCACTTTTGGAGATATAGTGGTGCAAAGTTTTGCCGTTTTTCCAAGATGGCGGCCGACCACGTGACATATGACGTCATCATTAACATATTTTATTCCCCATGGAGAGTTCTTTCCAATGAGCCATGTCTCAATTTTTTCTGTTCAGCACTTTTGGAGATATAGTGGCGCAACGATTTGCCGTTTTTCCATGATGGCGACCGAACCACGTGACTGATGACGTCATCATTTACATATTTTATTCCCCATGGAGAGTTCTTTACAATGAGCCATGTCTCAATTTTTTCTGTTCAGTACTTTCGGAGATATAGAGGTGCAAATTTATTCGGTTTTTCCAAGATGGCGGCCGAACCACGTCACCGATGACGTCATCATTGGGGCACAGTATATTAGAGGGCAAGACCATTATGTGTGCAAAGTTTGGCGATTCTCCGTGCAACGGTGTAGACGCAGTGCTGCAAACAGACAAACAGACAGACAAACAGACAGATGAAAAATCGGTCAGAGACCGAGGACTTGCCGGAATGTACTTTTTTATTGGCCATTTTGGACAAATATAACGGCCGAACCACGTGACCGATGACGTCATCATTATTTGTTTTCTAAACTAATTTATTCCTTGATGATGCTCAAGAAATTTCATCTTGATCGGATGAAGTTTTGTACTTGTCGAATTATGACGTCATAATGGAGGCACCTATGACATCATCATTGACATATTTTATTCCCCATGGAGAGTTCTTTACAATGAGCCATGCCTCAATTTTTTCTATTCAGCACTTTCGGAGATTATAGAGGTGCAAAGTTTTTCTGTTTTTCCAAGATGGCGGCCGAACCACGTGACCAATGACGTCAACATTAATTTTTTTTCTCCACCAGTTTATGCCAACATGGCGCTCAATAAATTGCATCTTGATCGGATGAAGTTTTGTACTTGTCGAATTATGACGTCATAATGGAGGCACCAATGACATCATCATTAAAGTATTTTATTCCTCATGGAGAGTTCTTTACAATGAGCCATGTCTCAATTTTTTCTATTCAGCACTTTCGGAGATATAGAGGTGCAAAATTTTTCGGTTTCTCCAAGATGGCGGCCGAACCACGTGACCGATGACGTCATCATTATTATTTTTTCTCCACCAGTTTATGCCGTCATGTCGCTCCAGAAATTCCATCTTGATTGGATGAAGTTTTGTACTTGTCGAATTATCGAATTATGATGTCATAATGGAGGCCCTGGGCCAAGAGAGTTAAAAATTGGGCACAGTCTATTCCAGGGCAAGACAAATATGTGTGTAAAGTTTGGCGATTCTATGTGCGACGGTGTAGATGTAGTACTGCGCACAAACAGACAAACAGACAGACAGACAGATGAAAAATCGGTCAGAGACCGAGGACTTGCCGGAATGTACTTTTTTATCGGCCATTTAGGACAAATATGGTGGCCGAAACACGTGATAGATGACGTCATCATTAACATATTTTATTCCCCATGGAGAGTTCTTTTCAATGAGCCATGTCTCAATTTTTTCTATTCAGCACTTTCAGAGATATGGAGGTGCAATTTTTTTCCAAGATGGCGGCCGAACCACGTGACATATGACGTCATCATTAACATATTTTATTCCCCATGGAGAGTTCTTTCCAATGAGCCATGTCTCAATTTTTTCTGTTCAGCACTTTTGGAGATATAGTGGTGCAAAGTTTTGCCGTTTTTCCAAGATGGCGGCCGACCACGTGACATATGACGTCATCATTAACATATTTTATTCCCCATGGAGAGTTCTTTACAATGAGCCATGTCTCAATTTTTTCTGTTCAGTACTTTCGGAGATATAGAGGTGCAAAGTTTTTCGGTTTTTCCAAGATGGCGGCCGAACCAAGTCACCGATGACGTCATCAATTGGGCACAGTCTATTCCAGGGCAAGACCAATATGTGTGCAAAGTTTGGCGATTCTACGTGCAACGGTGTAGACGCAGTGCTGCAAACAGACAGACAAACAGACAGACAGACAGACAGACAGACAAACAAACGAACAGATCAACATACTTGCCGGAAAATTTTTCCGGCAAGTAACAAACGAACAGATCAACATACTTGCCGGAAAAAATTTTCCGGCAAGTAATGAAAAATCGGTCAGAGACCGAGGACTTGCCGGAATTTACTTTTTTATCGGCCATTTAGGACAAATATGGCGGCCGAACCACGTGACCGATGATGTCATCATTAACATATTTTATTCCCCGTGGAGAGTTGTTTACAATGAGCCATGTCTCAATTTTTTCTATTCAGGACTTTTGGAGATGTGGCATTGCAAAGTTTTTCGGTTTTTCCAAGATGGCGGCCGAACCACGTGACTGATGACGTCATCATTAACATATTTGATTCCCCATGGAGAGTTCTTTACAATGAGCCATGTCTCAATTATTTCTATTCAGTACTTTCGGAGATATGGAGGTGCAAATTTTTCTGTTTTTCCAAGATGGCGGCCGAACCACGTGACTGATGACGTCATCATTAACATATTTTATTCCCCATGGAGAGTTCTTTACAATGAGCCATGTCTCAATTTTTTCTGTTCAGCACTTTCGGAGATATAGAGGTGCAAAGTTTTTCCAAGATGGCGGCCGAACCACGTGACCGATGGCGTCATCATTAACATATTTTATTCCCCATGGAGAGTTCTTTACAATGAGCCATGTCTCAATTTTTTCTGTTCAGCACTTTTGGAGATTTTGTGGTGCAAAGTTTTGCCGTTTTTCCAAGATGGCGGCCGACCACGTGACTGATGACGTCATCATTAACATATTTTATTCCCCATGGAGAGTTCTTTACAATAAGCCATGTCTCAATTATTTCTGTTCAGCACTTTTGGAGATATAGTGGTGCAAAGTTTTGCCGTTTTTCCAAGATGGCGGCCGACCACGTGACATATGACGTCATCATTAACATATTTTATTCCCCATGGAGAGTTCTTTCCAATGAGCCATGTCTCAATTTTTTCTGTTCAGCACTTTTGGAGATATAGTGGCGCAACGATTTGCCGTTTTTCCATGATGGCGACCGAACCACGTGACTGATGACGTCATCATTTACATATTTTATTCCCCATGGAGAGTTCTTTACAATGAGCCATGTCTCAATTTTTTCTGTTCAGTACTTTCGGAGATATAGAGGTGCAAATTTATTCGGTTTTTCCAAGATGGCGGCCGAACCACGTCACCGATGACGTCATCATTGGGGCACAGTATATTAGAGGGCAAGACCATTATGTGTGCAAAGTTTGGCGATTCTCCGTGCAACGGTGTAGACGCAGTGCTGCAAACAGACAAACAGACAGACAAACAGACAGATGAAAAATCGGTCAGAGACCGAGGACTTGCCGGAATGTACTTTTTTATTGGCCATTTTGGACAAATATAACGGCCGAACCACGTGACCGATGACGTCATCATTATTTGTTTTCTAAACTAATTTATTCCTTGATGATGCTCAAGAAATTTCATCTTGATCGGATGAAGTTTTGTACTTGTCGAATTATGACGTCATAATGGAGGCACCTATGACATCATCATTGACATATTTTATTCCCCATGGAGAGTTCTTTACAATGAGCCATGCCTCAATTTTTTCTATTCAGCACTTTCGGAGATTATAGAGGTGCAAAGTTTTTCTGTTTTTCCAAGATGGCGGCCGAACCACGTGACCAATGACGTCAACATTAATTTTTTTTCTCCACCAGTTTATGCCAACATGGCGCTCAATAAATTGCATCTTGATCGGATGAAGTTTTGTACTTGTCGAATTATGACGTCATAATGGAGGCACCAATGACATCATCATTAAAGTATTTTATTCCTCATGGAGAGTTCTTTACAATGAGCCATGTCTCAATTTTTTCTATTCAGCACTTTCGGAGATATAGAGGTGCAAAATTTTTCGGTTTCTCCAAGATGGCGGCCGAACCACGTGACCGATGACGTCATCATTATTATTTTTTCTCCACCAGTTTATGCCGTCATGTCGCTCCAGAAATTCCATCTTGATTGGATGAAGTTTTGTACTTGTCGAATTATCGAATTATGATGTCATAATGGAGGCCCTGGGCCAAGAGAGTTAAAAATTGGGCACAGTCTATTCCAGGGCAAGACAAATATGTGTGTAAAGTTTGGCGATTCTATGTGCGACGGTGTAGATGTAGTACTGCGCACAAACAGACAAACAGACAGACAGACAGATGAAAAATCGGTCAGAGACCGAGGACTTGCCGGAATGTACTTTTTTATCGGCCATTTAGGACAAATATGGTGGCCGAAACACGTGATAGATGACGTCATCATTAACATATTTTATTCCCCATGGAGCGTTCTTTACAATGAGCCATGTCTCAATTTTTTCTGTTCAGCACTTTTGGAGATATCGTGGTGCAAAGTTTTGCCGTTTTTCCAAGATGGCGGCCGACCACGTGACTGATGACGTCATCATTAACATATTTTATTCCCCATGGAGAGTTCTTTACAATGAGCCATGTCTCAATTTTTTCTGTTCAGCACTTTTGGAGATATAGTGGTGCAAATTTTTGCCGTTTTTCCAAGATGGCGGCCGACCACGTGACATATGACGTCATCGTTAACATATTTTATTCCCCATGGAGAGTTCTTTACAATGAGCCATGTCTCAATTTTTTCTGTTCAGCACTTTTGGAGATATAGTGGTGCAAATTTTTGCCGTTTTTCCAAGATGGCGGCCGACCACGCGACTGATGACGTCATCATTAACATATTTTATTCCCCATGGAGCGTTCTTTACAATGAGCCATGTCTCAATTTTTTCTGTTCAGCACTTTTGGAGATATCGTGGTGCAAAGTTTTTCGGTTTTTCCAAGATGGCGGCCGAACCACGTCACCGATGACGTCATCAATTGGGCACAGTCTATTCCAGGGCAAGACCAATATGTGTGCAAAGTTTGGCGATTCTCCGTGCAACGGTGTAGACGCAGTGCTGCAAACAGACAGACAAACAGACAAACAGACAGACAGACAAACAGATGAAAAATCGGTCAGAGACCGAGGACTTGCCGGAATGTACTTTTTTATCGGCCATTTAGGACAAATATGGCGGCCGAACCACGTGACCGATGACGTCATCATTAACATATTTTATTCCCCATGGAGAGTTCTTTACAATGAGCCATACCTCAATTTTTTCTATTCAGGACTTTTGGAGATGTGGAGGTGCAGAGTTTTTCGGTTTTTCCAAGATGGCGGCCGACCACGTGATTGATGACGTCATCAATCACATATTTTATTCCCCATGGAGAGTTCTTTACAATGAGCCATGTCTCAATTTTTTCTATTCAGTACTTTCAGAGATATGGAGGTGCAAAGTTTTGCCGTTTTTCCAAGATGGCGGCCGAACCACGTCACTGATGACGTCATCATTGAGGCACAGTATATTAGAGGGCAAGACCATTATGTGTGCAAAGTTTGGCGATTCTCCGTGCAACGGTGTAGACGCAGTGCTGCAAACAGACAAACAGACAGACAAACAGACAGACAAACAGACAGACAGACAAACAAACGAACAGATCAACATACTTGCCGGAAAATTTTTCCGGCAAGTAACAAACAAACGAACAGATCAACATACTTGCCGGAAAATTTTTTCCGGCAAGTAATGAAAAATCGGTCAGAGACCGAGGACTTGCCGGAATGTACTTTTTTATTGGCCATTTAGGACAAATATGGCAGCCGAACCACGTGACCAATGACGTCATGATGAACATATTTGATTCCCCATGGAGAGTTCTTTACAATGAGCCATGTCTCAATTTTTTCTATTCAGCACTTTCGGGGATATGGAGGTGCAAAGTTTTTCGTTTTTTCCAAGATGGCGGCCGAACCACGTGACCGATGACGTCATCATTAACATATTTTATTCCCCATGGAGAGTTCTTTGCAATGAGCCATGTCTCAATTTTTTCTATTCAGCACTTTTGGAGATATAGTGGTGCAAAGTTTTGCCGTTTTTCCAAGATGGCGGCCGACCACGTGACTGATGACGTCATCATTAACATATTTTATTCCCCATGGAGAGTTCTTTACAATGAGCCATGTCTCAATATTTTCTGTTCAGCACTTTTGGAGATATAGTGGTGCAAAGTTTTGCCGTTTTTCCAAGATGGCGGCCGACCACGTGACATATGACATCATCATTAACATATTTTATTCCGCATGGAGAGTTCTTTACAATGAGCCATGTCTCAATTTTTTCTGTTCAGTACTTTCGGAGATATAGAGGTGCAAAGTTTTTCGGTTTTTCCAAGATGGCGGCCGAACCACGTCACCGATGACGTCATCAATTGGGCACAGTCTATTCCAGGGCAAGACCAATATGTGTGCAAAGTTTGGCGATTCTACGTGCAACGGTGTAGACGCAGTGCTGCAAACAGACAGACAGACAAACAGACAGACAAACAAATGAAAAATCGGTCAGAGACCGAGGACTTGCCGGAATTTACTTTTTTATCGGCCATTTAGGACAAATATGGCGGCTGAACCACCTGACCGATGACATCATCATTAACATATTTTATTCCCCCTGGAGAGTTCTTTCCAATGAGCCATGTCTCAATTTTTTCTGTTCAGCACTTTTGGAGATAGAGGTGCAACGTTTTTCGGATTTTCCAAGATGGCGGCCGAACCACGTGACCGATGACGTCATCATTAACATATTTTATTCCCCCTGGAGAGTTCTTTCCAATGAGCCATGTCTCAATTTTTTCTATTCAGCACTTTCGGAGATATGGAGGTGATTTTTTTTCCCGTTTTTCCAAGATGGCGGCCGCACCACGTGACCGATGACGTCATCATTAACATATTTTATTCCACATGGAGAGTTCTTGACAATGAGCCATGTCTCAATTTTTTCTATTCAGCACTTTCAGAGATATGGAGGTGCTAGGTTTTTCGGTTTTTCCAAGATGGCGGCCGACCACGCGACTGATGACGTCATCATTAACATATTTTATTCCCCATGGAGCGTTCTTTACAATGAGCCATGTCTCAATTTTTTCTGTTCAGCACTTTTGGAGATATCGTGGTGCAAAGTTTTGCCGTTTTTCCAAGATGGCGGCCGACCACGTGACTGATGACGTCATCATTAACATATTTTATTCCCCATGGAGAGTTCTTTACAATGAGCCATGTCTCAATTTTTTCTGTTCAGCACTTTTGGAGATATAGTGGTGCAAATTTTTGCCGTTTTTCCAAGATGGCGGCCGACCACGTGACATATGACGTCATCGTTAACATATTTTATTCCCCATGGAGAGTTCTTTACAATGAGCCATGTCTCAATTTTTTCTGTTCAGCACTTTTGGAGATATAGTGGTGCAAATTTTTGCCGTTTTTCCAAGATGGCGGCCGACCACGCGACTGATGACGTCATCATTAACATATTTTATTCCCCATGGAGCGTTCTTTACAATGAGCCATGTCTCAATTTTTTCTGTTCAGCACTTTTGGAGATATCGTGGTGCAAAGTTTTTCGGTTTTTCCAAGATGGCGGCCGAACCACGTCACCGATGACGTCATCAATTGGGCACAGTCTATTCCAGGGCAAGACCAATATGTGTGCAAAGTTTGGCGATTCTCCGTGCAACGGTGTAGACGCAGTGCTGCAAACAGACAGACAAACAGACAAACAGACAGACAGACAAACAGACAAACAAACGAACAGATCAACATACTTGCCGGAAAATTTTTTCCGGCAAGTAACAAACAGACAGACAAACAAACGAACAGATCAACATACTTGCCGGAATCTTTTCCGGCAAGTAACAAACAGACAAACAGATGAAAAATCGGTCAGAGACCGAGGACTTGCCGGAATGTACTTTTTTATCGGCCATTTAGGACAAATATGGCGGCCAAACCACGTGACCGATGAAGTCATCATTACTTGTTTTCTAAACTAATTTATTCCTTGATGATGCTCAAGAAATTTCATCTTGATCGGATGAAGTTTTGTACTTGGCGAATTATGACGTCATAATGGAGGAACCTATGACATCATCATTAACATATTTTATTCCCCATGGAGAGTTCTTTACAATGAGTCATGTCTCAATTTTTTCTATTCAGGACGTTTGGAGATGTGGAGGTGCAGAGTTTTTCGGTTTTTCCAAGATGGCGGCCGAACCACGTGACTGATGACGTCATCATTAACATATTTTATTCCCCATGGAGAGTTCTTTACAATGAGCCATGTCTCAATTTTTTCTGTTCAGCACTTTTGGAGATATAGTGGTGCA
Source organism: Myxine glutinosa (assembly GCF_964187855.1). Taxonomy (NCBI): domain Eukaryota; kingdom Metazoa; phylum Chordata; class Myxini; order Myxiniformes; family Myxinidae; genus Myxine; species Myxine glutinosa. The sequence continues at coordinate 230,154,025 of NC_136261.1, forward strand.
AAGTTTTGCCGTTTTTCCAAGATGGCGGCCGACCACGTGACATATGACATCATCGTTAACATATTTTATTCCCCATGGAGAGTTCTTTACAATGAGCCATGTCTCAATTTTTTCTGTTCAGGACTTTTGGAGATTTCGTGGTGCAAAGTTTTGCCGTTTTTCCAAGATGGCGGCCGACCACGTGACTGATGACGTCATCATTAACATATTTTATTCCCCATGGAGAGTTCTTTACAATGAGCAATGTCTCAATTTTTTCTGTTCAGCACTTTTGGAGATATAGTGGTGCAAAGTTTTGCCGTTTTTCCAAGATGGCGGCCAACCACGTGACATATGACGTCATCATTAACATATTTTATTCCCCATGGAGAGTTCTTTACAATGAGCCATGTCTCAATTTTTTCTGTTCAGCACGTTTGGAGATATAGTGGCGCAACGTTTTGCCGTTTTTCCAAGATGGCGGCCAACCACGTGACATATGACGTCATCATTAACATATTTTATTCCCCATGGAGAGTTCTTTACAATGAGCCATGTCTCAATTTTTTCTGTTCAGCACTTTTGGAGATATAGCGGTGCAAAGTTTTGCCGTTTTTCCAAGATGGCGGCCGACCACGTGACATATGACGTCATCATTAACATATTTTATTCCCCATGGAGAGTTCTTTACAATGAGCCATGTCTCAATTTTTTCTGTTCAGCACTTTTGGAGATATAGTGGCGCAACGTTTTGCCGTTTTTCCAAGATGGCGACCGAACCACGTGACTGATGACGTCATCATTTACATATTTTATTCCCCATGGAGAGTTCTTTACAATGAGCCATGTCTCAATTTTTTCTGTTCAGTACTTTCGGAGATATAGAGGTGCAAAGTTTTTCGGTTTTTCCAAGATGGCGGCCGAACCACGTCACCGATGACGTCATCAATTGGGCACAGTCTATTCCAGGGCAAGACCAATATGTGTGCAAAGTTTGGCGATTCTACGTGCAACGGTGTAGACGCAGTGCTGCAAACAGACAGACAAACAGACAGACAGACAGACAGACAGACAAATGAAAAATCGGTCAGAGACCGAGGACTTGCCGGATTGTACTCTTTTATCGGCCATTTAAGACAAATATGGCGTCCGAACCACGTGATAGATGACGTCATCATTAACATATATTATTCCCCATGGAGAGTTCTTCACAAAGAGCCATGTCTCAACTTTTTCTATTCAGCACTTTTGGAGATATGGAGGTGCTACGTTTTTCGGTTTTTCCAAGATGGCAGCCGAACCACGTGACCTATGATGTCATTATTAACATATTTTATTCCCCATGGAGAGTTCTTTACAATGAGCCATGTCTCAATTTTTTCTATTCAGCACTTTCAGAGATATGGAGGTGCACAATTTTTCGGTTTTTCCAAGATGGCGGCCGAACCACGTGACATATGACGTCATCATTAACATATTTTATTCCCCATTGAGAGTTCTTTGCAATGAGCCATGTCTCAATTTTTTCCATTCTGCACTTTTGGAGATATAGTGGTGCAAAGTTTTCCCATTTTTCCAAGATGGCGGCCGAACCACGTGACCGATGGCGTCATCATTAACATATTTTATTCCCCATGGAGAGTTCTTTACAATGAGCCATGTCTCAATTTTTTCTGTTCAGCACTTTTGGAGATTTTGTGGTGCAAAGTTTTGCCGTTTTTCCAAGATGGCGGCCGACCACGTGACTGATGACGTCATCATTAACATATTTTATTCCCCATGGAGAGTTCTTTACAATGAGCCATGTCTCAATTATTTCTGTTCAGCACTTTTGGAGATATAGTGGTGCAAAGTTTTGCCGTTTTTCCAAGATGGCGGCCGACCACGTGACATATGACGTCATCATTAACATATTTTATTCCCCATGGAGAGTTCTTTCCAATGAGCCATGTCTCAATTTTTTCTGTTCAGCACTTTTGGAGATATAGTGGCGCAACGATTTGCCGTTTTTCCAAGATGGCGACCGAACCACGTGACTGATGACGTCATCATTTACATATTTTATTCCCCATGGAGAGTTCTTTACAATGAGCCATGTCTCAATTTTTTCTGTTCAATACTTTCGGAGATATAGAGGTGCAAATTTATTCGGTTTTTCCAAGATGGCGGCCGAACCACGTCACCGATGACGTCATCATTGGGGCACAGTATATTAGAGGGCAAGACCATTATGTGTGCAAAGTTTGGCGATTCTCCGTGCAACGGTGTAGACGCAGTGCTGCAAACAGACAAACAGACAGACAAACAGACAGACAAACAGACAAACAGATGAAAAATCGGTCAGAGACCGAGGACTTGCCGGAATGTACTTTTTTATCGGCCATTTAGGACAAATATGGCGGCCGAACCACGTGACCGATGACGTCATCATTAACATATTTTATTCCCCATGGAGAGTTCTTTACAATGAGCCATACCTCAATTTTTTCTATTCAGGACTTTTGGAGATGTGGAGGTGCAGAGTTTTTCGGTTTTTCCAAGATGGCGGCCGACCACGTGATTGATGACGTCATCAATCACATATTTTATTCCCCATGGAGAGTTCTTTACAATGAGCCATGTCTCAATTTTTTCTATTCAGTACTTTCAGAGATATGGAGGTGCAAAGTTTTGCCGTTTTTCCAAGATGGCGGCCGAACCACGTCACTGATGACGTCATCATTGAGGCACAGTATATTAGAGGGCAAGACCATTATGTGTGCAAAGTTTGGCGATTCTCCGTGCAACGGTGTAGACGCAGTGCTGCAAACAGACAAACAGACAGACAAACAGACAGACAAACAGACAGACAGACAAACAAACGAACAGATCAACATACTTGCCGGAAAATTTTTCCGGCAAGTAACAAACGAACAGATCAACATACTTGCCGGAAAATTTTTCCGGCAAGTAACAAACAGACAAACGAACAGATCAACATACTTGCCGGAAAATTTTTCCGGCAAGTAACAAACAGATGAAAAATCGGTCAGAGACCGAGGACTTGCCGGAATGTACTTTTTATCGGCCATTTAGAAGAAATATGGCGGCCGAACCACGTGACCGATGATATCATCATTAACATATTTTATTCCCCATGGAGAGTTCTTTACAATGAGCCATGTCTCAATTTTTTCTATTCAGCACTTTCGGGGATATGGAGGTGCAAAGTTTTTCGGTTTTTCCAAGATGGCGGTCGAACCACGTGACTGATGACGTCATCAGTAACATATTTTATTCCTCATGGAGAGTTATTTACAATGAGCCATGTGTCCATTTTTTCTGTTCAGCACTTTCGGAGATATTGGAGGTGTAAAATTTTTCGGTTTTTCCAAGATGGCGGCCGAACCACATGACTGATGACGTCATCATTAACATATTTTATTCCCCATGGAGAGTTCTTTACAATGAGCCATGTCTCAATTTTTTCCATTCTGCACTTTTGGAGATATAGTGGTGCAAAGTTTTTGCCGTTTTTCCAAGATGGCGGCCGAACCACGTGACCGATGGCATCATCATTAACATATTTTATTCCCCATGGAGAGTTCTTTACAATGAGCCATGTCTCAATTTTTTCTGTTCAGCACTTTTGGAGATTTCGTGGTGCAATGTTTTGCCGTTTTTCCAAGATGGCGGCCGACCACGTGACATATGACGTCATCATGAACAAATTTTATTCCCCATGGAGAGTTCTTTACAATGAGCCATGTCTCAATTTTTTCTGTTCAGCACTTTTGGAGATATAGTGGTGCAAAGTTTTGCCGTTTTTCCAAGATGGTGGCCGACCACGTGACATATGACATCATCATTAACATATTTTATTCCCCATGGAGAGTTCTTTACAATGAGCCATGTCTCAATTTTTTCTGTTCAGCACTTTTGGAGATTTCGTGGTGCAATGTTTTGCCGTTTTTCCAAGATGGCGGCCGACCACGTGACTGATGACGTCATCATTAACATATTTTATTCCCCATGGAGAGTTCTTTACAATGAGCCATGTCTCAATTTTTTCTGTTCAGCACTTTTGGAGATATAGTGGTGCAAAGTTTTGCCGTTTTTCCAAGATGGCGGCCGACCACGTGACATATGACGTCATCATTAACATATTTTATTCCCCATGGAGAGTTCTTTACAATGAGCCATGTCTCAATTTTTTCTGTTCAGCACTTTTGGAGATATAGTGGCGCAACGTTTTGCTGTTTTTCCAAGATGGCGGCCGAACCACGTCACCGATGACGTCATCAATTGGGCACAGTCTATTCCAGGGCAAGACCAATATGTGTGCAAAGTTTGGCGATTCTCCGTGCAACGGTGTAGACGCAGTGCTGCAAACAGACAGACAGACAAACAGACAAACAGACAAACAGACAGACAAACGAACAGATCAACATACTTGCCGGAAAAATTTTTCCGGCAAGTAACAAACAGACAAATGAAAAATCGGTCAGAGACCGAGGACTTGCCGGAATGTACTTTTTTATCGGCCATTTAGGACAAATATGGTGGCCGAAACACGTGATAGATGACGTCATCATTAACATATTTTATTCCCCATGGAGAGTTCTTTTCAATGAGCCATGTCTCAATTTTTTCTATTCAGCACTTTCAGAGATATGGAGGTGCAATTTTTTTCCAAGATGGCGGCCGAACCACGTGACATATGACGTCATCATTAACATATTTTATTCCCCATGGAGAGTTCTTTCCAATGAGCCATGTCTCAATTTTTTCTGTTCAGCACTTTTGGAGATATAGTGGTGCAAAGTTTTGCCGTTTTTCCAAGATGGCGGCCGACCACGTGACATATGACGTCATCATTAACATATTTTATTCCCCATGGAGTTCTTTACAATGAGCCATGTCTCAATTTGTTCTGTTCAGCACTTTTGGAGATATAGTGGTGCAAAGTTTTGCCGTTTTTCCAAGATGGCGGCCAACCACGTGACTGATGACATCATTAACATATTTTATTCCCCATGGAGAGTGCTTTACAATGAGCCATGTCTCAATTTTTTCTGTTCAGCACTTTTGGAGATATAGTGGTGCAAAGTTTTGCCGTTTTTCCAAGATGGCGGCCGACCACGTGACATATGACGTCATCATTAACATATTTTATTCCCCATGGAGTTCTTTACAATGAGCCATGTCTCAATTTTTTCTGTTCAGCACTTTTGGAGATATCGAGGTGCAAAGTTTTTCCAAGATGGCGGCCGAACAACGTGACCGATGACGTCATCAATTGGGCACAGTCTATTCCAGGGCAAGACCAATATGTGTGCAAAGTTTGGCGATTCTACGTGCAACGGTGTAGACGCAGTGCTGCAAACAGACAAACAGACAAACAAATGAAAAATCGGTCAGAGACCGAGGACTTGCCGGAATGTACTTTTTTATCGGCCATTTCGAACAAATATGGCGGCCGAACTACGTGATACATGACGTCATCATTAACATATTTTATTCCCCATGGAGAGTTCTTTACAATGAGCCATCTCTCAATTTTTTCCATTCTGCACTTTTGGAGATATAGTGGTGCAAAGTTTTGCCGTTTTTCCAAGATGGCGGCCGAACCACGTGACCAATGGCATCATCATTAACATATTTTATTCCCCATGGAGAGTTCTTTACAATGAGCCATGTCTCAATTTTTTCTATTCAGCACTTTTGGAGATATAGTGGTGCAAAGTTTTTCGGTTTTTCCAAGATGGCGACCGAACCACGTGACTGATGACGTCATCATTAACATATTTTATTCCCCATGGAGAGTTCTTTACAATGAGCCATGTCTCAATTTTTTCCATTCTGCACTTTTGGAGATATAGTGGTGCAAAGTTTTCCCGTTTTTCCAAGATGGCGGCCGAACCACGTGACCGATGGCATCATCATTAACATATTTTATTGCCCATGGAGAGTTCTTTACAATGAGCAATGTCTCAATTGTTTCTATTCAGCACTTTCAGAGAAATGGAGGTGCAAAATTTTTCGGTTTTTCCAAGATGGCGGCCGAACCACGTGACATATGACGTCATCATTAACATATTTTATTCCCCATGGAGAGTTCTTTACAATGAGCAATGTCTCAATTTTTTCTGTTCAGCACTTTTGGAGATATAGTGGTGCAAAGTTTTGCCGTTTTTCCAAGATGGCGGCCGACCACGTGACATATGACGTCATCATTAACATATTTTATTCCCCATGGAGCGTTCTTTACAATGAGCCATGTCTCAATTTTTTCTGTTCAGCACTTTTGGAGATATCGTGGTGCAAAGTTTTGCCGTTTTTCCAAGATGGCGGCCGACCACGTGACTGATGACGTCATCATTAACATATTTTATTCCCCATGGAGAGTTCTTTACAATGAGCCATGTCTCAATTTTTTCTGTTCAGGACTTTTGGAGATATGGAGGTGCAAAATTTTTCGGTTTTTCCAAGATGGCGGCCGAACCATGTGACCGATGACGTCATCATTTGGGCACAGTATATTAGAGGGCAAGACAAATACGTGTGCAAAGTTTGGTGATTCTACGTGCAACGGTGTAGACGTAGTGCTGCAAACAGACAAACAGACAAACAGACAAACAGACAAACAGACAAACAAACGAACAGATCAACATACTTGCCGGAATCTTTTCCGGCAAGTAATGAAAAATCGGTCAGAGACCGAGGACTTGCCGCAATGTACATTTTTATCGGCCATTTAGGACAAATATGGTGGCCGAACCACGTGACCGTTGACGTCATCATAAACATTTATTCCCCATGGAGAGTTCTTTTCAATGAGCCATGTCTCAATTTTTTCAATTCAGCACTTTCGGAGATGTTGAGGTGCAAAGTTTTCGGTTTTTCCAAGATGGCGGCCGAACCACGTGACCGATGACGTCATCATTAACATATTTTATTCCTCATGGAGAGTTCTTTACAATGAGCCACGTTCCAATTTTTTCTATTCAGGACTTTCGGAGATATGGAGGTGTAAATTTTTCCGGTTTTTCCAAGATGGCGGCCGAACCACGTGACCAATGACGTAATCATTAACATATTTTATTCCCCATGGAGAGTTCTTTACAATGAGCCACGTTCCAATTTTTTCTATTCAGGACTTTCGGAGATATGGAGGTGCAAAGGTTTTCGGTTTTTCCAAGATGGCGGCCGAAACACCTGACCGATGACGTCATAAATTGGGCACAGTCTATTCCAGGGCAAGACGAATATGTGTGCAAAGTTTGGCGATTCTCCGTGCAACGGTGTAGACGCAGTGCTGCAAACAGACAGACAAACAGACAAACAGACAGACAGACAAACAGACAAACAAACGAACAGATCAACATACTTGCCGGAAATTTTTCCGGCAAGTAACGAACAGATCAACATACTTGCCGGAATCTTTTCCGGCAAGTAACAAACAGACAGATGAAAAATCGGTCAGAGACCGAGGACTTGCCGGAATTTACTTTTTTATCGGCCATTTAGGACAAATATGGCGGCCGAACCACGTGACCGATGATGTCATCATGAACATATTTTATTCCCCATGGAGAGTTCTTTACAATGAGCCATGTCTCAGCTTTTTCTGTTCTGCACTTTCGGAGATATTGAGGTGCAAAATTTTTCGGTTTTTCCAATATGGCGGCCGAACCACGTGACCGATGACGTCATCATTTGGGCACAGTATATTAGAGGGCAAGACAAATATGTGTGCAAAGTTTGGTGATTCTACGTGCAACGGTGTAGACGTAGTGCTGCAAACAGACAAACAGACAAACAGACAGACAAACAGATGAAAAATCGGTCAGAGACCGAGGACTTGCCGGAATGTACTTTTTTATCGGCCATTTAGGACAAATAGGGCGGCCGAACCACGTGACCGATGACGTCATAATTAACATATTTTATTCCCCATGGAGAGTTCTTTACAATGAGCCATACCTCAATTTTTTCTATTCAGGACTTTTGGAGATGTGGAGGTGCAGAGTTTTTCGGTTTTTCCAAGATGGCGGCCGAACCACGTGACCGATGACATCATCATTAACATATTTTGTTCCCCATGGAGAGTTCTTTACAATGAGCCATGTCTCAATTTTTTCTATTCAGCACTTTCGGAGATATGGAGGTGCTAAGTTTTTCGGTTTTTCCAAGATGGCGGCCGACCACGTGACTGATGACGTCATCATTAACATATTTTATGCCCCATGGAGAGTTCTTTACAATGAGCCATGTCTCAATTTTTTCTGTTCAGCACTTTTGGAGATATAGTGGTGCAAATTTTTGCCGTTTTTCCAAGATGGCGGCCGACCACGTGACATATGACGTCATCATTAACATATTTTATTCCCCATGGAGAGTTCTTTACAATGAGCCATGTCTCAATTTTTTCTGTTCAGTACTTTCGGAGATATAGAGGTGCAAATTTATTCGGTTTTTCCAAGATGGCGGCCGAACCACGTCACCGATGACGTCATCATTGAGGCACAGTATATTAGAGGGCAAGACCATTATGTGTGCAAAGTTTGGCGATTCTCCGTGCAACGGTGTAGACGCAGTGCTGCAAACAGACAAACAGACAGACAAACAGACAAACAGACAAACAGACAAACAGACAAATGAAAAATCGGTCAGAGACCGAGGACTTGCCGGAATGTACTTTTTTATCGGCCATTTAGGACAAATATGGCGGCCGAACCACGTGACATATGACGTCATCATTAACATATATTATTCCCCATGGAGAGTTCTTTACAAAGAGCCATGTCTCAACTTTTTCTATTCAGCACTTTTGGAGATATGGAGGTGCTACGTTTTTCGGTTTTTCCAAGATGGCGGCCGAACCACGTGACCTATGATGTCATCATTAACATATTTTATTCCCCATGGAGAGTTCTTTACAATGAGTCATGTCTCAATTTTTTCTATTCAGCACTTTCAGAGATATGGAGGTGCAAAATTTTTCGATTTTTCCAAGATGGCGGCCGAACCACGTGACATATGACATCATCATTAACAAATTTTATTACCCATGGAGAGTTCTTTACAATGAGACATGTCTCAATTTTTTCTGTTCAGCACTTTTGGAGATATAGCGGTGCAAAGTTTTGCCGTTTTTCCAAGATGGCGGCCGACCACGTGACGTATGACATCATCATTAACGTATTTTATTCCGCATGGAGAGTTCTTTACAATGAGCCATGTCTCAATTTTTTCTGTTCAGCACTTTTGGAGATTTCGTGGTGCAAAGTTTTGCCGTTTTTCCAAGATGGCGGCCGACCACGTGACTGATGATGTCATCATTAACATATTTTATTCCCCATGGAGAGTTCTTTACAATGAGCCATGTCTCAATTTTTTCTGTTCAGTACTTTCGGAGATATAGAAGTGCAAAGTTTTTCGGTTTTTCCAAGATGGCGGCCGAACCACGTCACCGATGACGTCATCAATTGGGCACAGTCTATTCCAGGGCAAGACCAATATGTGTGCAAAGTTTGGCGAATCTCCGTGCAACGGTGTAGACGCAGTGCTGCAAACAGACAGACAGACAAACAGACAGACAGATGAAAAATCGGTCAGAGACCGAGGACTTGCCGGAATGTACTCTTTTATCGGCCATTTAAGACAAATATGGCGTCCGAACCACGTGATAGATGACGTCATCATTAACATATATTATTCCCCATGGAGAGTTCTTCACAAAGAGCCATGTCTCAACTTTTTCTATTCAGCACTTTTGGAGATATGGAGGTGCTACGTTTTTCGGTTTTTCCAAGATGGCAGCCGAACCACGTGACCTATGATGTCATCATTAACATATTTTATTCCCCATGGAGAGTTCTTTACAATGAGCCATGTCTCAATTTTTTCTATTCAGCACTTTCAGAGATATGGAGGTGCACAATTTTTCGGTTTTTCCAAGATGGCGGCCGAACCACGTGACATATGACGTCATCATTAACATATTTTATTCCCCATTGAGAGTTCTTTACAATGAGCCATGTCTCAATTTTTTCCATTCTGCACTTTTGGAGATATAGTGGTGCAAAGTTTTCCCATTTTTCCAAGATGGCGGCCGAACCACGTGACCGATGGCGTCATCATTAACATATTTTATTCCCCATGGAGAGTTCTTTACAATGAGCCATGTCTCAATTTTTTCTGTTCAGCACTTTTGGAGATTTTGTGGTGCAAATTTTGCCGTTTTTCCAAGATGGCGGCCGACCACGTGACTGATGACGTCATCATTAACATATTTTATTCCCCATGGAGAGTTCTTTACAATGAGCCATGTCTCAATTATTCTGTTCAGCACTTTTGGAGATATAGTGGTGCAAAGTTTTGCCGTTTTTCCAAGATGGCGGCCGACCACGTGACATATGACGTCATCATTAACATATTTTATTCCCCATGGAGAGTTCTTTCCAATGAGCCATGTCTCAATTTTTTCTGTTCAGCACTTTTGGAGATATAGTGGCGCAACGATTTGCCGTTTTTCCAAGATGGCGACCGAACCACGTGACTGATGACGTCATCATTTACATATTTTATTCCCCATGGAGAGTTCTTTACAATGAGCCATGTCTCAATTTTTTCTGTTCAGCACTTTTGGAGATATAGTGGTGCAAATTTTTGCCGTTTTTCCAAGATGGCGGCCGACCACGTGACATATGACGTCATCATTAACATATTTTATTCCCCATGGAGAGTTCTTTACAATGAGCCATGTCTCAATTTTTTCTGTTCAGTACTTTCGGAGATATAGAGGTGCAAATTTATTCGGTTTATCCAAGATGGCGGCCGAACCACGTCACTGATGACGTCATCATTGAGGCACAGTATATTAGAGGGCAAGACCATTATGTGTGCAAAGTTTGGCGATTCTCCGTGCAACGGTGTAGACGCAGTGCTGCAAACAGACAAACAGACAGACAAACAGACAGACAAACAGACAGACAGACAAATGAAAAATCGGTCAGAGACCGAGGACTTGCCGGAATGTACTTTTTTATCGGCCATTTAGGACAAATATGGCGGCCGAACCACGTGACCGATGACGTCATCATTAACATATTTTATTCCCCATGGAGAGTTCTTTACAATGAGCCATACCTCAATTTTTTCTATTCAGGACTTTTGGAGATGTGGAGGTGCAGAGTTTTTCGGTTTTTCCAAGATGGCGGCCGACCACGTGATTGATGACGTCATCAATCACATATTTTATTCCCCATGGAGAGTTCTTTACAATGAGCCATGTCTCAATTTTTTCTATTCAGTACTTTCAGAGATATGGAGGTGCAAAGTTTTGCCGTTTTTCCAAGATGGCGGCCGAACCACGTCACTGATGACGTCATCATTGAGGCACAGTATATTAGAGGGCAAGACCATTATGTGTGCAAAGTTTGGCGATTCTCCGTGCAACGGTGTAGACGCAGTGCTGCAAACAGACAAACAGACAGACAAACAGACAGACAAACAGACAGACAGACAAACAAACGAACAGATCAACATACTTGCCGGAAAATTTTTCCGGCAAGTAACAAACGAACAGATCAACATACTTGCCGGAAAATTTTTCCGGCAAGTAATGAAAAATCGGTCAGAGACCGAGGACTTGCCGGATTGTACTCTTTTATCGGCCATTTAAGACAAATATGGCGTCCGAACCACGTGATAGATGACGTCATCATTAACATATATTATTCCCCATGGAGAGTTCTTCACAAAGAGCCATGTCTCAACTTTTTCTATTCAGCACTTTTGGAGATATGGAGGTGCTACGTTTTTCGGTTTTTCCAAGATGGCAGCCGAACCACGTGACCTATGATGTCATTATTAACATATTTTATTCCCCATGGAGAGTTCTTTACAATGAGCCATGTCTCAATTTTTTCTATTCAGCACTTTCAGAGATATGGAGGTGCACAATTTTTCGGTTTTTCCAAGATGGCGGCCGAACCACGTGACATATGACGTCATCATTAACATATTTTATTCCCCATTGAGAGTTCTTTGCAATGAGCCATGTCTCAATTTTTTCCATTCTGCACTTTTGGAGATATAGTGGTGCAAAGTTTTCCCATTTTTCCAAGATGGCGGCCGAACCACGTGACCGATGGCGTCATCATTAACATATTTTATTCCCCATGGAGAGTTCTTTACAATGAGCCATGTCTCAATTTTTTCTGTTCAGCACTTTTGGAGATTTTGTGGTGCAAAGTTTTGCCGTTTTTCCAAGATGGCGGCCGACCACGTGACTGATGACGTCATCATTAACATATTTTATTCCCCATGGAGAGTTCTTTACAATGAGCCATGTCTCAATTATTTCTGTTCAGCACTTTTGGAGATATAGTGGTGCAAAGTTTTGCCGTTTTTCCAAGATGGCGGCCGACCACGTGACATATGACGTCATCATTAACATATTTTATTCCCCATGGAGAGTTCTTTCCAATGAGCCATGTCTCAATTTTTTCTGTTCAGCACTTTTGGAGATATAGTGGCGCAACGATTTGCCGTTTTTCCAAGATGGCGACCGAACCACGTGACTGATGACGTCATCATTTACATATTTTATTCCCCATGGAGAGTTCTTTACAATGAGCCATGTCTCAATTTTTTCTGTTCAATACTTTCGGAGATATAGAGGTGCAAATTTATTCGGTTTTTCCAAGATGGCGGCCGAACCACGTCACCGATGACGTCATCATTGGGGCACAGTATATTAGAGGGCAAGACCATTATGTGTGCAAAGTTTGGCGATTCTCCGTGCAACGGTGTAGACGCAGTGCTGCAAACAGACAAACAGACAGACAAACAGACAGACAAACAGACAAACAGATGAAAAATCGGTCAGAGACCGAGGACTTGCCGGAATGTACTTTTTTATCGGCCATTTAGGACAAATATGGCGGCCGAACCACGTGACCGATGACGTCATCATTAACATATTTTATTCCCCATGGAGAGTTCTTTACAATGAGCCATACCTCAATTTTTTCTATTCAGGACTTTTGGAGATGTGGAGGTGCAGAGTTTTTCGGTTTTTCCAAGATGGCGGCCGACCACGTGATTGATGACGTCATCAATCACATATTTTATTCCCCATGGAGAGTTCTTTACAATGAGCCATGTCTCAATTTTTTCTATTCAGTACTTTCAGAGATATGGAGGTGCAAAGTTTTGCCGTTTTTCCAAGATGGCGGCCGAACCACGTCACTGATGACGTCATCATTGAGGCACAGTATATTAGAGGGCAAGACCATTATGTGTGCAAAGTTTGGCGATTCTCCGTGCAACGGTGTAGACGCAGTGCTGCAAACAGACAAACAGACAGAAAACAGACAGACAAACAGACAGACAGACAAACAAACGAACAGATCAACATACTTGCCGGAAAATTTTTCCGGCAAGTAACAAACGAACAGATCAACATACTTGCCGGAAAATTTTTCCGGCAAGTAATGAAAAATCGGTCAGAGACCGAGGACTTGCCGGAATGTACTTTTTTATCGGCCATTTAGGACAAATATGGCGGCCGAACCACGTGACCGATGACGTCATCATTAACATATTTTATTCCCCATAGAGAGTTCTTTACAATGAGCCATACCTCAATTTTTTCTATTCATGACTTTTGGAGATGTGGAGGTGCAGAGTTTTTCGGTTTTTCCAAGATGGCGGCCGACCACGTGACTGATGACGTCATCAATCACATATTTTATTCCCCATGGAGAGTTCTTTACAATGAGCCATGTCTCAATTTTTTCTATTCAGTACTTTCAGAGATATGGAGGTGCAAAGTTTTGCCGTTTTTCCAAGATGGCGGCCGACCACGTGACTGATGACGTCATCATTAACATATTTTATTCCCCATGGAGAGTTCTTCACAATGAGCCATGTCTCAATTTTTTCTGTTCAGTACTTTCGGAGATATAGCGGTGCAAATTATTTCGGTTTTTCCAAGATGGCCGCCGAAACACGTGACCGATGACGTCATAAATTGGGCACAGTCTATTCCAGGGCAAGACGAATATGTGTGCAAAGTTTGGCGATTTTCCGTGCAACGGTGTAGACGCAGTGCTGCAAACAGACAAACAGACAAACAGACAGACAGACAGACAGACAGACAAACGAACAGATCAACATACTTGCCGGAAAAATTTTTCCGGCAAGTAACAAACGAACAGATCAACATACTTGCCGGAAAATTTTTCCGGCAAGTAACGAACAGATCAACATACTTGCCGGAATCTTCTGCGGCAAGTAACAAACAAACCGATCAATATACTTGCCGGAATCTTTTCCGGCAAGGAACAAACCAACCGAACAACAGATGATTGGCTTTGGAGGACATGTGAGGTGAGACGTATGCTTCAGCATATTATTATGACCCTAGTGCAAAGCCGCAATGAGCCGGCGAAGCCAAAGCCTCTTGCCACTATTTTACCCATCACTATGGCATCAGTAGGTTAGGTAGTTGGTCGTAGGTAGGTGTAGTAGATACCGTACCTAGTTCAAAATGACCCCATTTGCATTCTGGATGAGATTAAAATTTATAAAATTTACTTCTTGATTAATTCGGTGAATTCCGTCTCAACTTCGGATATTTCCAGCCATGAAAAACTATCCCCAACGGCCGCGCGATTTCTAAAAAATAATTGTTCGTCAATTTTAGAATATTTGACGCCGTTTTCAGCCTCCGAAACGGTAATAAGCTTTTTTGAAATATTTTCTTCAAATGCTCGAATCTCATTGGTTCCGGTGTTTGGTGAAGATTTTCGTTGCAGATAACTTGGGCCCGTGCGGGCCCGGGGAACGAGGTTGGTCTTAAAGTATTTTAATTACAAATTAGAGGTGCATAAGATTGTGAATCAAACAAACAAAGACTGGTGAAACAAACTCCTATTGAACTTTTTCACAATTTTTTATGCATACTTCCGCATCCGCAAGATGGCGGCCTCCATGGAGCGATTTTGTGCGTCAAAGCTTCGAAATTCTCAGGATCCAGCAAAATCTGGCTTTTCAACATAATACGCATTCATTCACAACACCGGCTTTGCCGGCTATAATAGAGCAAACGTATATGGTTATGTTTGTTTGTATGTTTATATGCAACCAAAACGTCTTCAAAATAAAATTAACACCCTCTTAATTACATTTAGACTGCTGAGACCCCTCAGACCTTTGATGACCCTTTACGTCCCCCAAGACCCAAAATACCCTTGAAGGCCCTGAGGCTCAAAAAGACCCAAAGGAATCAGAAGACCCCGAAGACCCAAAATGCCCTTAAAGGCCCAGAGGATCCAAAAGACCCTGCAGACCCAAAGACACAAAAATGGTCAAAGATGCCTATCCCTCTGAAACGACGTATGGTGAGGCACGCGGAGCGCTCTGAGTCACGCTAGTTTCAACAACAATCCGAAGTAACTTTCAAATTGCTATTAGTATTATGAATATTTATTAAAATCTATATGATTTGCTTTTACTTTAATTTAGTTAGTTTTAAGAATCAGGATGTTTAGTTATGTTATAAGAATTTTTACATGTACAGTAACAAGTCAGAATGATTAGTTGCATTACTGATCTGCATATGTGCTGTTTAAATTAACATCACTATACATATTGTTACATTTGTAGGGGGTAGACAATGATTAACTTAGAGCCAGGTAGTGTATGGATTAGTGTGCTGCGACTGTCATGAAGAAGAAGAAACCTCGATGTATCATCAGGAGGAAATTCGTGTAGACCGTATGGGTAAGTGCATCTTCGTCCCCATGAGAGGGGTGGGGATTGTTAATTAGCGAGGGATTATGGGTAAATTAATCCCCTGTATGTAATTGCCTCTAATATTTTCCTGTGTTCCTTATGACACCATACTACACACTATAGCCAAGCTAAGCAATCAACACCATAATTATTGACACTAATTAAAAACCAACCGGAAACCAGGCATCAAGCACTACAGTGAACAACATCGACTTGGTGAGCGCACAGGCAGGGCCATGAGCCACACCCCAAAGAGCAGTGATTGGACCGGGATTTGATTGGCACACAGACTGGTAAGATGGGACTCGCTGATAGGAGCGGAAACGGAGACGTTGTGGGAGGACGTCAGAGCCTCAAGTACAAAATAGTTGGAACGGTGGACATTTTCTCTTCTCGCTTCTTCTCGTTCTGGATCCCATAGCGAACGGTCGCTATTGCTCTTGCGCAAGGAAGATTCATCACGAACGGCCGTGTTCTGACATCTTGATAGTGATCGTGAGGAGGAGGAATTGCGGACCGAGAACTGTGGTTTCCCAAGCAAGAACGACGAGTGGGCGGGCGCTGCCTGTTCACTCCGCTCTCGACGAAACCATGAGTGAGCGGATGGTGCAGCGAGGCCTAGTTCGCGGTGAGCATATTTTCCCACCAAGGACGCGAGGGGGTTTTGATGATTACTGACGAGATTCAAGAGCCGATTTGAGCTAAGTGCCACAAACGACATTTATTTTCCAGTTATTTTATCCTTTGTCTGTATTCGGGTCTGTGAGGGAGCGCTCAAATTATGAATATAGCTTTATCGTGCATTATTTTGTGACCGGCATTTTCTTTAATAAATCCTGTATTTTTGTACACTTTAATTCTGTGTCGGTTGGAGTTGATTTATCCAGGTGCGAAGACGTCGGGTTGATCCGTCCTGGTAAGTTCGTCATCCCCCTTTCCCTCGCGTGTAACGAAGGTCTGCCATTGAATTAAACGCCTCGGACGGAGTGTTAAGCTCGTTTGATCATCTGTGTCACCCTGCGGTGTTCACCACACAGGACAATATATTAGGCCTGCAGCAAGTTTAAGAAGGCGCTGTTACCCTCTAACAAGAAGAGGATACCCCACCTGCACTAGACTATTGAAATGCTTCAAAAACCAGGTAAAGCTACATCAATACATTCTGTACAAGTTCCATTATAAAAATATATATATTGTTGCAGTTTTGAGAACCCACACTTGTGTAAATATGACATCATTAAAGGTTAAAGGTAGCACCCCATAGATAGGCCACAAGCAACACGTAGGTCACCATAGGACTTCAGTTATTCCTTAGTATGTGGATAGATAAGGCCATGTTTCCAATAGTTGAATCTGCGTTGTGTCAATCAAATAAGGAGTAGGCCCCATTCGTCCATTTTGACAGCCTCCCTCTCCAAGCGACACCATTAAGCGCACCCTCCTGTCTGTGCCCCATGGCCCTTTCCAATTTGGTGCGCTCCTTGGCCAGCAGCAGCAGCCTTAGCTGCCCGTAAGCTCGCTCAACGCCGCCATAAGCCATGAGGTGAGGCCCGGAAAAAGGGGGCGGAGCGCCAGGAAGAAGGTGTGGCCACGTCACCCAACCATCAGGGCGGGGCCGGTAAGCCATAACCAGCCAACCAGGGCTGGAGGGACATCGCCTGATAGGCGTGGCTTTTGGGCTGGCGGAGCGATCGCTGGCTGGATTATAAAAGCGAGCGCACAAAGCCCTTTAACAGGACTGATGAGAAGAGCTCCAATTGAAAGGACTCGAGTGAAAGAGTGGTATTGAAAGGACTCGTTGGCAGGTTGGCTGTTGAGTGGACTTATTGGGAGAACACACATTTAAGGGGACTTACTCGTTGGCACTGATTACGAAGAGCTCGAGAGTATATGCACTTGATCAAAGAGGGCTCGCTGGCATTGGGAATTCAAAGCAGGACCTTGGAGAGGGGGCGTTTGGCGCGGGTCGTGCGCCTATTTCGTACGCTAGTACCAGCCTTCCCCCCGTCATTATAACTGTCCGTTCGCGTCACGCTACACGCAAAGCTGCCTGCCGGGTTTCGTCCGCTGGACCTGAGCCTGGACGCGCTGGTGACCATCAACCTGTTCCACCCTACCATCTACAATCCCCGTGTGAGTGTGTATGTGAGACGGGCCCGTTTGTCCAGGGAATAAGATAAGACTGTTTAAGGCTGCCCTGTGTAACTGCTTCTTCCTCTTCCTTGTACATTCCCTTCTTTCGTTTCCTCTTTACTTTGTACATAATTAATAAACCCATCTGTTCTTCCTATTCTCCTGGTTTCCTCTTATCAGATCGCATCAGTCTTTTCTCTCATTGGGTAAGCGTGGCACGATCGGAACCGCCATAATCGGGTCTAGTCCTTGTTAACGGCCCGAATTGCGGCTCGCTTCGCTCGGCGTGTCCACCAACGCCGTGGTTCGGGCGGGAGTTATTTCCTTGCTTCACGGTCGGTGTTAGTAATTAGGTATTAGGACTAAGTCGACCAATAACCCTATTTAATACCGACCGGAAGGAACGTTGTAACTTCCAGGACTCACGTCGGCCAGATAAAAGGACGAGGGGATTAATGCCCCCCTTGATAAGGGGAGAGCTGACGTCCGAGATCCGCAACAATATATATAAGGAGATGAGATGTACCAATGTACCATACTCTTTAGAGCACGGGTGCTGCCGAAGCAGTTTCTTGCTATGGTTTATACTGGGTGGTTTGCCATTGCCTTCCCAGCAGTAGTTGAAGCGGTTATTTGAAAGTTGTCCAGGACGCCTGCAATAACTCGCTTACTTTTCACGAAGGAGACTGTGGTATCTTTAACATCCACAAACTAAAGTTGGAAGACGCTACACCCAGTTTAACGTCCATCCAAGGGCGGCACACATTGACGCCTCAACCTGCCTGCAAAATACCAGGATGATTGTTTGGAGCTTTGTCGTCATTCAAACCCAGGCTGGACAGCTCAGGGGTGAGTGCACAAACCTCTGGACTATCTTGCCAGCCATAAATAAGAAAATTAACTTTCACAATCTCTTACACATAATCCCTTCCACATATCCTTACCAGCAAATATGACGTCAACCTTAGCAAGGAATAATCGACTGACAATTGTGGACAACTTTTTTAATTGTGCATTAATTGCTGTCTAAGCAAACATTTAAACGAAGGAGAAACAACATTTATGCAAATCGTGATTTTGTGCACATTTGTGCAAACAAACAGAAATCGTGATTTTGTGTAAGCTCCATTTTAATGCAATGCAATGTTAACAATAATGTTTGTTTTTTTTACATTAAAATTCTCAGTGAGTGCAGGAGGCAGCAAGTGAACGTGACATGAAGGACCAAGCTGCATACATACCACTCCTTGGCAACTCCTGCTCAGTGTGGCATGCATTAGGAAATTCGCAAGATGGGTTTACTGGTAACATTTAATTTTAAACTTGTACTTCTTAAGTCCGTTGTTATATCTTACATCTCCAAAATTTGCTTAAGGACAGTGCAAAGTTCCTTAATATTATATTGCAAATGACAACTTGAGTCTTGGAGTTTCAAATCAAATGTTTCCATAGTTTGATGGAGCATATCAATTTGTCAACAAAGAGGAGAAGAGGAGGCAGCCAAGAGGTTCACGAGGTGAAGACGAGTGTTGAGTCTTATGTAATGACGGTTGGAGCATTACGTCCAGTTCGTTCTCGAAGCTGCGAGATCTTGAGAGCAATGCTCACCAGTGGTGCCAACATCACCTTGAAAATAAAATTGATATTGCAAAATTAGATGCATCATAAACAACAAATCACTTGATACAGAGGAATCCAATTTTGATACGAAGTCCAAGGACCATTGTTGATATTGAAGTTTCAGCAAGTAGGTTGCTGCACAAAGCAGGTATCTGAAAGTATTTACAAGTGATAACACATTTTGGAAGCATACTGTCAAAATGCAATGTGTGTGTGATTCATTTGCAGCATTTTAGGAAAGAATTATGCAAAAAAAGCTTCCTTCTTATATGTGCAGAATCAAGGCTTAGGGAAAAGCAAATCAACAGTACTAGAACATCACCCGGTACAGTGAATATCTCCGCCAGCCTGAACAGCTAACGTTTTGTATCCCATAGATAGGCTGCATCTGCATCCAGACCTTAACCAAAATCTAATCGGCTTGTTCTTGTCAACTACCCAACTCATCCACCAAGTTCTCATAATCCATCCACAACTTTTTGAAATATGATTTACATGTACAGTATACAGTGTATTCTTTTTTGGAACCAATCTCTCAACGGTGAAGAATCACTTAGAAAAATAAGAAAATTATAGTATCTGGATCCGCATTCAGATCTTCACCAAAATCAAATCTATTCTAGCTTTTGATATTTTTTTTTCTAACGAGATGATTGTTTTTTTTGATCAAAAGGTCAAAAGTCAAAGTTGCATGAAATCATACATTTTTATCTGATTGACCTGAAATGTTAAGAATTTGCATATTGGGTCACATAATTGGTTCAACGATCAAAAGCTAGAAGCTGATTGTTTTGTTTTTTTTGGTTTTGTTTTTTTAGATCCAAAGGTCAAGGCTGCATAAAATCGTCCATTTAAATTATTTTTTTTAGCTGTTTGTAATATTTGGCATACAGAAGATGTCTGAATAGAAAGCGGATACGGACGGGCTTTGCATTTTCAGATGCTTTCTAGTTGAATTACTGTAATTGAATAATAAAGACTAATTGAATAAATCTTAAAAAGTGATGGAAAATATTTGGGGGAAATACTACAAACAAAATGTTCTTAAATATTGCCGTTTGTCATTTGGATGTGCACAACCCTCATCCATTTCATCACTCCGCTTGCACATCCCCATCTCTGTATATCAACCATGTCAATGCCATTCTAAAGCCAATCTGAGAAATTTTTACATCATTTTGAGTCTATTATTCATTTATGTACTTTTGACTGTGTTTTTTTTTGCCTGTGTATTGAGAAAACTGTACAATCCACTTTCTCATTGATAATTATTGGGTATTGTATGCACATTTTCTTTATTGCATTTGGTAAAGTGCTCGAATTAAAATAATGTTCATTAAACATGAATATGCAGATACCATATCAGAAGCATATTTGTTTTGATGAATGCCATGTATCTGCTCATGTTAATGAGAGTTTACTCTACCTGAAAATATCACTTATGTACACAAATTAAAATGATGCATCCTCAATATAAAACTTGTTTCTCTATTTAAATGTCCAAAAATATAATGCATTTCAATTAAAATAATTCACATGATTCACCATAGGCAAAACAAAACTTGTTTGTTACCTGTGGATCCTGATGAATCTTGCTGGGGTCCTTCTCATAGCTGTCAATGTAAATTCTAATTGTTGCACCAGCACTTCCTGTTCCACTTAGCCGGAAGATCACACGTGAACCATCGGTGAAAATTATTCTCAGGCCCTATTTTTGACACAAAAGATCATCAAATGGGTAAAATAAGGGAAACAAATAAATAAATGCAGCTCACCAACATCTTGTAAAATAATTTCAAGTGTTTGTGTGTTTCTTTGTGCATTTGTTTGTTAATCTTACATGGATGAAACGTTGCAACTAGAGGCCCCAACTTTTGGGTGTAGGTACAGAGAGAGAGATGGGTTTGGGACACAATATTTTGAGACAAACACAGAGTTGAGGCATTCGGCTTTTTCATGCGCAGTGTCAACTGTGTTGAGGTAAAAGAGAGGAAGGGGGAACAAACACCAGAAACAGATTTGACCAGACGCCACCAGGATTTGGAGGAGGGAGACAGATAAGAGAGTTTAGTCTCGAGAGTGGAGAGATAGTGCTTCCTGGCACTCCTGAGGGTAGACAGACATTTGTTCCGAGCTTTTTGGAAGGAACGGAGATTGCTTTCCATTGGATTAGCCTTCCAGGAGGTGAAGGCAAGTTGTTTCAGGGTAACTGCCTCACCATAAGATTCAGTGTACCATGGATGAGACGAAGGGTAGGACAACTGAAGACGAGATGGGATAAATCTGTGCATGAGAGAGAGCAGTTTGCTTTGGAAGAATTCCCAGGATGCGTTGATGTCAGAGGCAGTGGAGATGGGAGACCAGTCCAGAAGTTTGATGGCCGCTTGAAGACCGTGCCAGTCAGCCTGAGTGAAATGCCAGACTCGTCGGTGCTGAGGAGGCTCTCTGAGAACGGCCAGATAGATGTCTACTTTAACAAGCAAATGATCAGAAGAACCAATTGGAACAGAAGAGGAGCAGCACACATTTGCAGGGAATTTAGTCATAACCAAGTCTAGAAGAGAAGATGCTCCGTTGACTGAGATCTGGGTCAGCAAATTGACAGATTGTGTCAGTCCCAATGAGTCGCCATGGCTGGTGAGAGCGGTACCCACACCCAGCCAGCTGGCATGATGACAATTGAAATCGTTACATGTGAGGAAGAGAGAGTTGGGATGAGTGGATAAAAGTTGGTCCATGTTGTCAGACAGAGGGATGTAAACGGAGTCATCACTGTTTGGTAGACGGTACAACCAAACATTGTATAAAAGGTGACAAGGTGTAGTTAAGTGCAACACAAGACTATAAATTCTGAATGCAGTCAAGGCTGTGAAGGAAACACAAGAGGTAGTTTGTCATGGTCTTTCCCATTGGTAGCCAGGACAGAAATTTAGGATTTGGCCAGCATGCTAGCAGACTATGACCTACTCTTGTAAAAGACAACAACAACAACAACAGGCATTTTAAAGCCATTTTCCCTGCTAGAGCGGGGGTTAGCCTTGCGGTCCCCATGACAATCTTCTCCATTTTGCCCTATTTTCTGCATCTCCCCTTGTTAACCCCCTTGCCCGCATTTCTTCTTCCACCATCTTTAGCCAAGTCTTTCTCGGTCTTCCCCGTCCTCTACTTCCTTCTACATTCATTTCCATCACTCTTCTCAATCAGTCACTTTCATCCTTCCTCAACACATGACCAAACCATCTCAACCTGTTTCTCTTCACAGCATCCATCACAGGCTCTATTCCCATCATCTTTCGCAATTCATCATTTGTCTTCTTCTCTCTCAACGATACTCCACACATCCACCGAACCATTCGCATTTCCACCCTTTCCAGCCTTTGTTGCTGCTCTACGTTCATTACCCATGTCTCGCTCCCATACATCATAACACTTCTCACACATGCAGCATACACCTTTCCCTTCAGCTTCAACGACACTCCCCTCCTCATCAGCACGCCACTCAGTTCCCGAAACTTCTTCCATTCACATCTCACTCTAGCAACTGTTGCCGAGTCTGATCCACCTTCTCTATTCAACATTTAACGGCCACCATCTAATGCTAGCAGCCAGGTACCCAACTTGATGTCGAACAAACTAAAAGGGACAGCGCACTTTGTGATGCTACGCCCTACCTGGGAAACACCAATTTGACAGTTTCAAGTCGGGACAAGAATCAAACCCAGACAGTATAGAGAGCTCAAAGGTAACCCTACTACCTCCGAGTTATTCTGTTAATACAAGGAAACCCAAGCATTATCAAAAGAAAAAAACAAACATACAAAACAGCTTTGCTCTCGCATTGAAGAGGGCAATCAGCATAAAATGACACGTGCAACACAAGACTATAAATTCTGAACGCAGCCAATTTATAATAAACGAATGAAGCAATAGAATTGGGAAGGTTAAAATGTTTCTTGAAAATAAAAGAAAACCCACCAAATATGAAACAGATGCTAAACATGAAAGGATGGACCACAACGCATGGGAAGACAGCTTAAATGTCAAACAGGATAGTGTTACTAAGAAAGTTTCACCAAATAGCTTGAAGGTCAGACTAAATTTAACCTTGCTGATTGGTGGTAACTTGTATCACTGATACCTTCACTGGTGCAACGCACGTCTGTGCAGTGTGGAACTATCATGCAGGCAAAAATCTCTATTGCTAGCTGGCTTTGCATATGGGGTACCTTCTGTAGTACAACAGACACCGATGAAAAAGCAAACTAGTCACACCTGCTTTTTTGTCACGCTGCCATCCACAGGGTCGGTGTATTCAAAATTGTCTCCTTTCTGTACGGTGTACGCTTTTCCTTCCGCTTCAAATGTTTTGCCATGGAAGCTAGAGTCCTGTAGCATGCTTTCTATGGCCTTCATCATCTCATTGGCAGGTGCTGCATCTACCTCTTCATAATCATATCTGTGGGGAAAACACGTACCACAAAATTGGTTTTTTGATTGGGTATGATAAACGTTTTGTTTTTTTCTCTTTGCAATATCAATACTCATGAAAGCAAAGTGAAGGAGGATATGAACTGATGTAGGGCAGCAGCGAGGAAACTCTTTGACACAATAAGCAAGGGAATGAACGAACAGGAAAAGAGAGAGAAGATTGGAGGAAAAGCTGCAACCTGCAAGTATTACAGTTGGGTTAGGAAGGGTGAATTGGGTAATACAGATGATGGATATGGATGGGGAATGACATGAGATCATGGTGCACTTCCTGCTTGAATCCCTGGCGGTTGGAGTGGGATAGCAAAGCATCTGGAAGGCAGTTCTACATACGAGATAAACCAGGAACGAAATAGTTGCAGTGTGGGATCTGCCTGGATCTTACAAGTTTAATGTGGAAGGGATTAATGGAAGAAACCATACATGCTGGAGTTGTTGGAGAGAGTCCAATGAGTGAGAGAGAGCAGTGATCTAAACCAGAGGAGAGGCAGTAAAATTAGAGAGGCCACTGACCTTCCTGTGATGTGAGGGCTTGTACATTTGTGTCATTGTAGGCAATTCAAATAATGTTGAGAGCCTCAGATTGCACAGAATGCAGGAGCGACATGTGACGTGCTGGGGCTTTTTTTATACATGGGCTAATGCTTGTAATGGAGCTGATACATACACACTTACGAGACAAACACTTAGCACAGCCACTGAGCTTGGGGGAAGTGCCTCACTTCCCAGGATACTTCCTCGAGCGTCACTTCCCAGGATACTCGGCGTACTTCCTCTTATGTCACTTCCCAGGATACCCTGGGTACCAGTGACATCATGACAATGGCGGCACTTTTCTCACCGTACTCAGCGGGGCATTTCCTCAAGAGGAATTTCTTCCTCCCAATCGATGCCAACCGATGGGGATTGTCTGTGCTCTATCCTTTTCAAGCAAGGAAGCAGCACGTCCCATTTATAAAGTTTTTGGTATGACCTGAACCAGTCCAAACCGGATGGGTGTTTTTTAGGAGACACCATCTCCTTACTGGATGGCCGTTGGCTGCCTACGGGAGCTCATCTTCCATTTTCCAGGTGTTGTTTTTGGTCCTGGCAGGGTATCACAGTCACCTTCTCCACTAGCAAAGCTAGTGGAGGTGTTGGCTTAGTCACCGACAACCTGATCATGCGGCAGGTACTACTGGGTTACCGACATCCTGATCATGCGGCAGGTACTACTGGGTTACCAGTGGTTACACATGTTACTAGTAGCAGTCCCAAAAGACTGACCTGACCAGAAAGAAAAGACTGACCAGGTTACAATTTGACCAATGTTAGAAGAAATACAGGTAAATGTAATCCAATTTTCACTGTGTTTACAATTTTTTTAAGGCAATCGTGGAAAGCAGTACTCCATTGAGCTATGGACAAAGGCTTTATAAACTGAGAAGTTCTGAATGTTCAAATAAAGACTTGGAATGATGGAGGCCTAGTATGCAGCTGGCTTTGGAGGCCACATTTGGTATATGGAAGGCCTAGGAGAGATCATGGCTGACGGCGAGGCCGAGAAGATCAGGAGACTGAACCTCTTCCAGTGGCTGACCATGGAAGTAGATTGTTGGATTAATTTTAACATACAGTCAGGAGTGACACGGTGAGACTTCCACTTACCAGACTAGCAGCTCATCATTTCCAGATCAGCAGAGAATGAAACAGCTGCTGTCTGTCTATCATGGGGTATTGGAATGGGGGTATTGTACGACATCTGCAAAAAGGAAGAGAGGGTGATTCAAAGCATCAGATATGTCAATTACGTAGATGAGGAACACTACTGGGCCCAGTACACTACTTTGGGGCCCTCGAGCCTCCACTGGGAGAGTAGAGGGTTTCATAGCTATAAAAACATTAACTGCATGAGTGGAGGAAGTCAGAAATCCAGGAATGAAGATGGCCTTTTACTCTATAGCGAGAGAGTAAAGCAGGATTTCACACTGTCAAATTCTCGAGATATGTTCAGGGAGACCGTCTTGAACTCATGTTTGGGGCTTACGGCCTGAATAATGTGATCATTGCTGAAAGAGGAGCAGATACATGTCCAGAGATGACTGAGTGGGACATAACACACGGATGGTCAGACATCAAGCTATTTGAAACCAGAAAATACTTCACGTCGGCAGCTATGATAGACTCCATGACTTTGCATATAATTGGAAGTAAGCATATTTGTCTACAGTTGGGATGACATTGAAGACACAGTTGGTGAAGGTGGACAGAATAGGATGAGTTGGATACATGATATTTGTAGGAAAACACAGAAATAGTCGAGATATTCTATCATATCTCGGACAGAGACAGCAGATATGCCACTAGAGAGGAGTGAGGGGATTGTGGGGGAGCATACATCAGAAAAGGACTTGACACTATGCCAGCACCACTCTGAGGAAGGAAACTGGATGAAGAGTTCAGCCTTGAGATTTTCAAGACAATATTTTCTGGCTTGAAGACGATACACCAGTTGCAGCATTCAGGGTTCGGAAGTTTGCAGTTTGGTTCAGACCCACAGGGTCTCAGAAAGCCTTAGCTGCAGTTGTCGTCGTTTGTGTGCAGCACAAGGTTGCGGGGCAGCATCATTGGCTGAGTAGTCATGTTCACTATGTTAACAAATATAATTTCGTTCAAAATTTTGGGAGATTAGCAAACCTGTACATTTTTGGAATCATCAGAGCATGGAGAATCCTAAAATCAATGTTGGCATTTGCACACACAGATTTTGGATTTTCAAAATGGCCGCCATAAAATACATATTTTGCGCTATCTCGGCTTCTAGTCAACATAGAAACTTAATTAAATATGCTAATCCTATGTTTTCTGGGTCAAGGAATCTAATACAGGCCTCAAAACAGTGCTCAGGATTATAGAAAAGCAACAAACAAAGGTAATTGAAAACCATTGTCTTTATATTTGTGATATCACTGTATTACATAATACATGATATTGCAAGTCCTTTGAAGTTATAGGTATGGGGTTATAAAGCAAGAAAGCAGCCTTGTTAGTATCAGATTGAACTATAAGTCCTATACACAGGATCTACTGGGTCTATACCGTTCAGGAATATGCTTTTACAGATCTTCATTACTGTCCTGAGTCATTTTCGCAAAGGTGTCTACGCAAATGCCAACATTAATTTTTGGATTCCTCATGCTCTGAATATTCCAGAAATGTATAGTTTTGCTAATCTACCAAAATTTTGAACGAAAAAACATAGTGACCCTGACTAGAGGGTGCGGCCGTGCCGCTGATGCAATGCCTTCTGCTGGTTAGGGCAGGCATTAGGAGTTTGGCTATGGTGCCGGCGATAGCTCATCTACTCTTAGTGAAGAAAACCATCGGAAATTTAACGTCCAACAACGAATGCTGGCAGATGGAACACCCGCTTAACATTCATCTGAGGGACGGCACACACATTGATGAATCACCCTGCCTGTGAAACACCAGAATGGCAGTTTATAGCTGGGTCGGGATTATAACCCAAGCTAGACAGCCTAGAGGCGAGTGTGCGTACTTCTAGGCCATCCTGTCAGCCGTTAACTGCAATGCATGGCTAGTTAGTTGTTGCAGAACTGACACCCAGGCAGTTACCATGGTGGCAATGAAATCTGCCACAGGTGAGGAACATAAAGTTGGGATAGTTGGTTACAATTTGATCCATGTTAGAGGAAATTGAGGTAAATATAATCCAATTTACACTGTATTTAAAAAAAATTCTTTTAAAGCAAAGGAATATAAAAAGAGCAACTTCAATTTCAAAGTTAACCAAAACATAATACCATGATTATGATTTAAGTTTACACGTCCATGTCAAAATCCGATAGAATCACTTTTTATTCAGAAAAATGACAAATGTGCGGCCTTGCATTTTTAGCATTGCCTTCCTATAATAACCATGTCACAAGTTCTCTACCCTTCCCCCTGTGGGAATTAATTTTACCATGCAGGGTGAAAAGTCTTGTAGATCCAAGTTTATAGCAGTCTACACAACAGAAGACTGTAATAGACAGTGACCATTTTCAGTCTGTCCCCGATAGAGCCAGCATTGACTCATGTTTCACTGTGTTGTGCCAACATAAGATGATCTGCGGGGTTTCTTTCTACAACACAAATGACACTAATATAACATCATCTTCATATTACATATGCAGAGAGGAGAAATGTGAGGAGGAATGAGACAAAACGGGGAGGGGAAAGAAGAGAAACTTAGAACGTCACTCGGTAGAGCACATACCTCCACCAGGCTGAAGGCCGGATCTGAACCGAAATTGAATCGGCTTGTTATTATCACCTAACCAACTCATCCACCGAGTTTTGTCATAATCCATCCATAACGTTTTGAAATATATCGTGCTATATATCATCTTAGGCCCCATCTCTCAATGATGAAGAATCACTTAATAAATTATAGTATCCGGATCCAGGTGTTCACCTAAATTAAACATTTCGTCCTTATCAGACTCCCAACCTCTTCACAAACTTCCCTCCGAATCCGTGCACTTTTTGAGTGCACGCTCGAGTCCTGACGTGTGAGCAGGGGCTGTAACAGGCTGCTATGGTAGATTGGAGATTCATCATACTCAACAGCACAGCTGCCAAATATTTCATAACAAAATCCACGGAGCAAGCTCTGGTACTTTGGTCTGCTGCTACTTGCAATAATCTCCACAATCTTCTGCTTCAAGTCTCCCATTCTTGACAAGCTTAGCTGTGGAACGAGATCTTTTCCAATGACCAGCGACACAATAAACCAATTTCCTTAATCGGCCAAAGATCGACATACCAGCCCACTCGTGGAGCGAATGCGTACCAACACAGGTTGAGGTACAGGGGATGCAGCATTGCAGCAGGGTGGCCAGCCAGGGGTTTGTCGATTTTATTATGTAGACACATTACTGTCGATCGCTTCTTTGGTTTCCTTCCCTCATGCCATCATTTCTTGCTGGTTAAATAAACCTGACTTGGTCTCGGGTGAATTCTGGCTGTAGTGGCAGCTTCATTTGGTGGTTTTACAGATTCGTTAAGGGAAATAATTGGCTGCGGTCTCCACACTGCATAAAAGACCACATCACATGACTTAATTTGCTCAGCCTAAATTGTATCTAGTCACGTGACACCTATTGGCATAACGCTTGTCTGCTTTGACGGTCTCACGGGAACGGTATCGGGAATGGAAAGGCCATAATCCGGCCTGGGACAGCAGAATCAGTTGACCATTGTGGTCACTTTGACAAGACCCACCGTATTTTAACTGGGCATCAGGGACGAGTCCGACAGCTGTAGCAATATATAGATATATAAATATATATAATTTTTTTCGCAGCTTATCTCATCAGGCTTAGGGTTTTGTCATATGTGAACAGTGCAAAAATAAACCTTACCCTTTAAGCCAGTCTTAACTTCTGGAATACATCTTTATCTGTTTGCTTGCATTTTAATTGCTAGCACACTCGCTCTGCGTGGGAGCGGCAAAAAGGGTCAAGCTTTTATCCTCGCTGGGCTATATAGATTACAGTCGATTTATGCTCAGCCTCAATAACATCGGGGGTGTATTCATTTAACAAGTTTATTGTAGAGCGTTCAAACATTCAAAATGGCTTCAACATTTAAGCAAGCACTCCATCAGAAAAAGTTGATAAGAAACAGCTGGCTTGGCAAGTGCTAACTAGCTACTTGGTAACTGAACACACCCCGGGTTTCCTCCATTTCAGTTTCGTGTTAAACAGCAGTAGCGACTGTTTCAAAAGGTAATCATATAGGCCATCAGCCAGACCCCCAAAATAGGGTCCATTGGTACCAAAATGAGGGAGTAAGCCTAATATTGATTTTTGGATAGGTCTTTACCCCTAGAATATGAAAATATGTGATAGCAAATTCAACCATGTAGCTAAATGGGTGTTATCACCTCATTTTCAAAATGGCCGCCAAAATGCATGTTTTTCTATTAAAAACACCATGTTTCATATTCTTGTAGGAATTTGTAACAAATAGCATTGCGTTTTGAGATGTTTAAGACTTTACAACTCTCTTAAAGTATGAAATACATCATCTGAACTTTAATCCAAGAAGATAGAATCCAATATGGCACCCAATTTCACAAAATGGCTGCCATCATAGCAACAACTTTATGCACAAAATATGCACGAAAATAACTGGCATTCAGTAGATTTGCAAGTATACACATGGAAAAAAGTATCGCACCACCACGTATTTTCGACATAGTGGAAATGTATCAATGAATTGATACATTTCACCCATTGAAATGTATCAATGGGTGATAACACACATTTAGCTACATCGTTGAATTTGCTATCACATATTTTCTTATTCTAGAGGTAAAAACCTTGTCAAAAATCATTATTAGCCTTACTCCCTCAATTTGGTACCGGTTGACCCCCCTAGCTGATAGCCTAATATGTGTTTGTGGTTTATAATATTTTTACATCTGGAAGGGGGTGCTTCACAAAACGCTACGATAAGCTGTTGAAAACACGTTAACACGGTGTTTGTTCAAGGAGGAAACACCCCTTGGGGAGGGAGGATATTATTAGTACAGTATTAATATTGTTTTGTGTTAACATTAATAATATGCTATTATCACTAGTGTTGCTATTTCTTTTGTTATTAGAATCGGCCTTGGAAAACACCACGATAAGCTATATTAAAACGGATATACACCTCAACATGGATTTTGTCCAAGGCGGAAAACACCCTTGTGGAGAGGCGGCGAATGAAGTCGCCGCAACCTCCATCATGTTACCCTTTATCCTCTTCCTCAATCTGTAGAAATTGGTTGAGATTGGATAAGTAACGACTGAATGTATCGCGGTCACACAAACACACAGACACCACATTGCGTATTTTAGTATGATGATGATGATGATGACGATGATGACGATGATGATGATGATGATGATGATGATTTGTGTTTGCTCCCTAATAAACCTTCATTTTCGAAAATCAAAAGAAATAAATATTTAAAATCAACAGTTAAATAATATCCTTATGATAACCTTAGCACAGCAATCCAGAAATTGTTAACATTAGAGCAAAATTCGATCCAAAGAATTATTTGACAAATAGATATTAAAAGTAGTCTCACACCATCACAGCTCGAGATATATCATCTCATCTCCCTTTGCCTCTTACCGTGTGAAAAAGTTCCGACCATACTTCGCCCAATGATCCTTCATTATTTCCTCGACACTCTGCTTACGGCTGGCCATGATGGATAACCAAGCCAGCACAGCCCAGAGACCATCCTTCTCCCGAATATGGTCCGAGCCTGAAAAGCAAGTGGCTTTGAAAACAAATTTCTTATTTGACTATCTCGGTCTGTTTTAAAAAGGTCACCAACATTTATATTGCAAGTGTGGCTAAAATAGCCTTTTACAAATTTGACCCCTTTGGTGTATAAATGTGTGTGTATATAAATATATCTCTCCAACAATCGCTCAAAAGCACTATTCAACCTGTGCCAAAGCTTTCTTCTCCACACAGGGAGAGCTTGCCGGCATCCATCAAATTCCCGAAAAACTTCCACCCAGTTGGTGTCTCATACAACGCAATATTTTCTGACGCCGCCACCCTGCAACACCCAGGAAAACATAGCAGTCACAAAGAAATGTAGAGAGGGGGACTTTGTTAGTGTAGTGGCCCATAAACATTTGCAAGCATTTTGAAATCATTTGAATTCCTTTGTTTAACTTTCTGGTTTTATTTAACTCAATTATAACGACTGAAGTACATAGTAGATGTTCATATGTCCTCCATCATGATAGCTTTTCTCAGCTCAGCAGTTACACTTTGGCAACCAGGAAGCATCCAGGAGTTAGCGTATTCCATCATAAATATATATATCCATGTCAAACATTGGTTAATGATGTCCACAGCTTTTGTTTTCTCGACCAATATCAAATTAAAAATGATAAAAGCAAAAAGGGTTGAAAACATCAAAAGAAAAAGATTACTTTCGATTCACACAAAACTAACGTGACGGCGAGCAAATATGCATTTCAACTCCAAATTTACCTGTGGATTGCAATTACAATTATAAGTTCTCATGGACCTAGTTCTTCAGAAGCATATAAAGTCAGCTATCTATCTATACAGTCCTCATATCTGTTTGTGGACAGTGGAAACCCCCCATTGATTTTTTTTTGAGTAATTGGTTTAGTTAGGTTGGTGTCCCAAGCAAATTCTGCATTTCACTTTGAGTCGGGCCTCGACGATTTAAGATTTGCCTTGTCAGAAGACTTTGAGGTTTTCTCATGTTGCCCTCAACAAATATCAAATCATATCAACATGGACAGTAGTGATATTACTAAAGGAACATAAATTTAGTCATTGGGGGCATTTAAATAAATAAATTTATATTTAAAATAAATTTTGTCATTTAGTATACAACATAGTGGTCAAATTTTCAACTCCTCTTCCCCAACTAAATGAGCTTATCAGCTCCACCAATAAGCCATTCCTGCCACCAGGTGATGTCATACCTATCCAGTGCCCCACTGGTTGGCATGCTTCGAGCCAACCCGTGAACACCTGTAGACTGGAAATATGGGATGCTGCCGAGGTTGGCAGCTATGACTGCAACAGAGTCAGAAGGATTGACAAAGAAGGCCTTGTGTCCAAGAATCATATTTCGGTCCTTTAGGATATGGAAGGAGTGGAGGATGGGGAAGAAAGGGGAGAAGGGTGGGGAAGGTGGGGATGGAGAATGAAGGTTGAAGATCCGTACAGCAGAGAATGAACACACATTTGGTGGAAACATGTTTGTCTAAACTGTTCAAAATAGATTTGAACTGTTGTATAAAGGTGGTTAAAATTTAATATAGCTTAACTAGTTTATAAATAAATAAAAAGGCAGACTAATTCATATTTTTGTGTTGGTAGGCAATCCCCATAATATCGCATTTCCTTCTTTAACGAGTGTGCAGAAAATCAAGATGGCAGCAAAGTGAGGTCACAGAGGATGCAACAGCGAATAATCAGGTAATTTCTTGTTAACAAAAATATCAAGTCTGTTGAAAATCACAGATAATTGGACACGCAATATTGTTACTGTCCTTCAAATACATCATTATTGAAGTTTCACCTGAGGGGCAGTATGTTTTTGACCAATGTGCTATGAACAATGATATACTACATTGGCTTCATATACGCCCTAAACAAATATACACTGAGGCCGCTCGGTTGAGAATAGTGGAACCAGCTTCCTCAGTCTGTAGAATCTCATTCTTCCCTCCGGACTAACATCTCATTTGGACATCAAGTTGCCTGTTCATCTAATTCTAAGGCCATCCCACATCCACACTCTAGATCTTTTCTAACCTCATTATCACTCCCCAAGTCTGCACCTTCGATGGCAGGTTATTGTCTTTTCTCCCTTCTCCCTCCACACATTGTTTTATGTTTTATATTCCACTAGGAAGTGTACCCATCTCCAGTGATGGAAAAAGTTTATGTTAATCTATCAATTTAAATTATTTCATGGACTGCTGTACACAAAAAGGGTAATTGTGCTGCACTCTTGGTTTCACTCAGAGCCAAAGCTCTGGGCAACTTATACCACCCACCATGAAATGGTGGTGCAACATCGGGCGGCAGAGATTCAATTTGTCTAAAAAATAATATATCCTGCTTAAGGTAAAATATCCTGCTTGCGAAATAAAATTTGGCATCAACATTATTCATGCCTGTTCTCCCATCATTTCAAAAGCAAATGTTGAGCTTTTCAAATGCAGCGCAGGAAGCAGCCGCTGTAAACGGGAGACAGATGAACACACGGACGGTCACCATGGTTCACAATATATAATAGATGACTTCCTTTCCAAGGAACTTCAACACAGAAAGAGACCATTCGGCCCATTAAGCCTGCACAATGTTTTTATATTATTGAAATCCACCTGAAACAAGGCTGAGAGCTACTGAATGTGTCGGCTACAAAAGAAAGAAAAAAATGAAGAAAAGAAAAACAATCAAAGATGAAGTAGACAGTAATTTATATGACTCTTGAATGTGCAGAGGGGGTGAGAGAACTTGAAGAAGGGGTGAGGTAAGGGAGAAGCTGAAAAAGGCATGGGGGGGGGAGCTGGGAGGGGGGGGGCAAGGGCAATTCTGGGAGTGGGCAGGGTGAGGGGGATTCAGGGGAGGAGAAGGGCGAGGACGATTATGGGAGGGAGCAGGGTGAGGATGATTACAGGAGGAGGCAGGGTGACGGAGACTCCGTGAGAGAGTAGGGCGAGGGCGAATCTGAGAGAGGGCAGGGCGATCAGGGTGAGGCAGTGCAAGAGCGATTCTGGTAAAGGGCAGGCCGAGGACGATTCCAGGATGGGGCAAGGGCAAGGGCGATTCCGGGAGGAGGCAGGGCAACGGTGATTCCAGGAGGGGCAATGCGATGGGAAAGAAGGAAGAGGATGGAGCGAGGGAGAAGATGGAAGGAGGTGGGGGTGAGGAATTAAGATAGGAGGGAGGGGTCATGGTGACCGGGATGATGGGCGAGGGTGAGGGTCTTGGGGAAGCTATGAGGGGGTAAGCAGAAAGTGGGGGCCCTGAGGTGGAGGGATGCTGAAGATGGAGACAGAGAATAGGTGGGTTAGGACACGAGCATGTAGGAAATCATGACGAGGAGGGTGCTGAAATGAAGGTGTGTGACACCATTAAGATTGTCAACTTCATACCAAAAAGGCCAAACAACAACAAAAATCCCTTGTTTACAATATAAATTTTTTTATAATAATAAATGCCAACATGTGAAACATTCTCAAAGGTGTTGGCGGAGGGGTGTAGGAGGAGGATAGGACAGTCAATGGAGCAGTATGCAGAGTGACAAAGCTCAGAATGATATGTGATTATAACCAGTAAGATACTCCCCTATCACTAGGAATGGAGGTCAGAGTTCAAATTCTACACTAGTAATCCGTTTAAACAGACATCTTTGTGTTCAATAATGTATACATTTGTAATTCTTACAGCCTGCCCTCAAGGCCACGTGTTTATACTTTGCAAACAACGCAAATCTGATGATGCCACAAGTCATGCTACTTTAAAAGTTAAAAACTTTAAACAATCAAGCAAATGCACCTCCAGGCCATACACGAGAAAGGATTGAAGTAGGAGACAGGGACGAGGACGAGAGTTACATAACTCAATGTATATGCTTCATGGTGTAGCTATACTAGTACGGTATTAAAAACAAATAAATAAATAAAATGTTCACTAAATTGGATGCCACGCCCGTTTTTCATCACTTTAAACCCTTGCCTTTTATTATTTATTTGTACATGTATCTTGCCAAAATTACTAGGCAGGGTTAAATATTAGTGCTGGTCCATGGCCAATGGTGTGTAGTAGTATGGCATTGCCACCTCAGAAATTGAATCAAAAGATCACATCGCATGCAAAAATATTTTATTTTTATTTGCATAACCAAAGACTTCAAAAATGGCATGTGCTGCTTCCTTGCTCGAAGCTTAATATTAAAGGAAAGATATAGCATAGAAAAAGCCCCGGAGGCTGGCATCCATGGGGAGGAGGAAATTCTTCCTTGATTGCCCTACCAAGTGCGGATAGAAAAGCGACGTGAAAGATGACATCGCTGATACCCAGAATACTTTGGGAAGTGACGTCATGTCCCCAAATATTAGCGGCTGTTTTTTTGTGAAAATCAAGTCTGGTGCTCACGTGTATCTGTCGGTCTGTTTGCATGATATGTGTTGCAACTCCTCCAATTAAGCAGCGTCATGGCTTTACCAATCCCCACGTTTCCTACCAAAGCAGAGTTGAAAGATGGCAAAAACATTCCACCAGGAATGACCCAATATCAAATTTTGAGTTTAAAATATTTTGTTTTGACCCCTGTGACCCGAAGTCTCCAACCCTAGGGCATGAACCCAGGGGTCAAATCAAAAAAAAAATCGTTAAATATTTCATGAGTCTCCCAATGTGGATTGCATACACAACGTTTCATCAAAAATATTTATAAATGTGCCCGTAATTGCACTTTTTGGTATTCGACCTTTTGACAACCCACACCAGCGGGCGGCAGCTTGACATGGAACCCCGAGCAATGGTTCTAACCAACGAGCTGGTGAATCTAATGAGCGTTGCGCGCTCCAGACCCAAATATGCTCGAAAAATGATTTAAAACCAACTCGGCTATTCTCAATCAGCGATCAATAGCGAATAACTCAGAGACCGAGTGAGGTAATAACATGTATTGAGAATACGGAGGAGAAAGAACAGGAAGAGAATGATTATAATACAATAATTAATGATTACAATACAATGAAAGAAAACATTGGATGCTGGCCTATGGTTATTTGTCCGTGCTCTATCCTTTTAAATGCAGAGCGTCAATAAGGAAACAGCACTTACCATTTTTTAAGTATTTGGTATGACTCAGTCGGAGTTGGAATCGAACCCCCGACTGCCCAAACTCAGAGTGAATGCTCGAACCATTATGCCACTGAGTCTGGTTATTGAGTTAAATGGCAAATAATAAACAATTTGTTTATTCAATCACCATTTCTTGCTTTCATGATGTAGCTGTTTTATTTTTTATCGAAAAGTCATCTCCGGAGAGCAATTCTCTGCAGACCAGCTAATCTTTTGACTTACTGGTCCGGTGGACCTTTGCAAAATACATCAAGATGTATATATTTTGCTAGGATTTCATATTTTAACAATTCGTTGACACCTTTCATTCATTTGCCGTTATTTAATATCATTGCTACTGGGAGCATTTTTTTTTATAGCTGCGCATCATATTACATTTCTACAACTGAATCTCCTAATGTTTCACATTACATCCTTGTAACTATGTATCGGTGACATTTTATCCTTCGTACTGAACACTCCCCAGGTGCCCAAGTACTGGGGATCATATTGTCAACCTTCTTATGACACGAGAGTCCCTGAGTGGGCATGCCAAGTTGGGTCGAGATCATAAAACAAAAACTAGAGTACGAGTAAGCGAACAAACAGACTGTTTTTATCAAGTGAAGATTTTAATCAAGTAATTTTTTAAAACCGTACAGCTCACCCCATCACCATCAAATGCTGCTCCAAAGCCATACTCTCCGGAGGACATAGAGGCCACAAGATCAGCAGCATATGTGAGGTTAGGGTCAGGGTGGTGACCTCCAAAGTCCTCTTTGGGAATGCCGTTTACGGCAGAGGTTTCTGGAGCTCCGAGTTCATGGCACAGTACTCTCTTCACATAAGGTCCCATCACTGAAAGTTCAGAATGAGAATAAAAAGGAGAAATACGCACAAAAATAAACATTATTAAAGAGGCAAAGGAAAGAAATAATAATGGCAAAGTGAAGGAAATAAGCAGAAGATCATGGAGAGAAAAAAAGGTGAAGAAGTTATAGAGAAAGAGTCAAGCAGCAAAGAAAAATTGTTTAGAGAAGAAGTAAATTAAAAAAATTCTGGGGAGTAAATGAAGGGGTAGTTGTAGCACAACAGTACCTCCGTGCATAGCATCTAACCGGACTTTAATTGCATGAGGCCCCGAGAGCAACAACTTGATAGCGTTGAAGTCAAAAATGTTCTTGAGCATATCCGTGTAGTCTAATACAGAGTCCACTATCTCCACTGCAATTAGAAAACAAAAGGGAGGATGAGGAGGGGAAGAAATGATATCAATGGCAAATTAATGCACTGACTTGCATTTTGGGCACCAGTTCAACATACAAGCATCGTGAGTACATCATATGTAGCATTCAGCCCACCTATGAAGGGTTTGTCCTTATTCTCAATTGTGAATGACTGTTGACCAATGGTTGAAAGGTCCACAGAAATGTCAGGGCAGATATTATAGGTCTGAAGGCTTTTGCTGAGTTCAAAAATCTTCCCTGTAACATTTTCAGGAGCAGGACCTGAAGAAGGCACACGCACATCAATTACATTTTGTATACTCGTTAATCTTTTATGTGGACAATTACTTAATACAGATACAAAAATGGCGGATCTTTTAACCTCCCATTCTCTGTTTCACATGCGAGAGAAAAGAGGAACAAAAGAGTAGAACTGAGCTGTGAGCGGTTATTTGGGGAGCTTCACCAGAATTGGGTTACTATCAGACCATGAGAGCCCTGCAGAAACCTGGGCAGGGACAGAGCATGGAAATAGCAGAGGGAGCAATACCAGGAAGGAGGCAGTAGTAGAAGACAGAGAGACCAGTCTGTGATGAGGGAGTAACAGACCCAGAGATTCTGCTTCCTTGTGGAAGATTCCAATGATTTTGAGGGCCTTGATCTCCATGGCATCAATATATGGTGATCCCAAACTTATGGCAATATAAAATAGTACTCAAAGGCAGGGTTTCCAGAGAGCAGCACTCTATCAAGCTGTGGATGAAGGGCATGTAAGTTGTTAGTTCAGATTTGCGAAGAAAAGACTTGGCATAGTGAAGGATGCACAGTCGGCAGCTGGCTTTGGAGGGAAAGTTGAATATGTGGTTTGTCCAAGAGAGGTTGTGGCTAATGGCAAGTCCCATTAGTATCAGGGACTGAACACAGTTTCAGAGGAAAAAGCAAATTCCTATTTTGGGGAGTCAAACCTAGATCCACTCTGACCCCAGGCAGACCCACTAATACCCCAACTTATTTAATGCTGTGAACAAAATTGAGTTGCAACATACCAAATATAATTTCTGCTAAGTTTGGTCACAATTGCATCAGCGGTTTCGGAGAAGAAGTTGCAAGTGTTTACGGACTAACGGATGGACAACGTGCCATCGCATAAGCTAGCTCCCCAGAATTACATTCCAGGTGAGCTAACTAGGTGGATGAGTTGGTTAGGTGACAAGAACAAACCTACTTGATTTTGGTTCAGGTCTGGATCCCGATGGTATCCAGATAACAGATGGTACCCGAATCCAGATGGTATGCAGAGGCATATACCTTTGCCAGACTGAACAGCTTATACGTTTTGTATCCCACTGGAAGCCGGTGCTGGGTTCGATTTTCACCAAAATCTAATCAATTTGTCCTTGTCACACTCCCAGCCTGTCCACCAAGTTTCATCTGAATCAGTCTACAACTTTTTGAGATATCCTACTCACAGACAGACAGACAGCCAAACAAACAGGAGTGAAAACAGAACCGCCGTCCACCTTCAGTGGTCGAGTTAATAAAATACCCCAATTCTCTACATGAAAACCATAGCTCCATTTGTTGGTTTCATTGTTTATTTGACATATGTAGATGCATTACTGAACTGCTCGATTAATGAG
This sequence comes from Myxine glutinosa, assembly GCF_964187855.1. Taxonomy (NCBI): domain Eukaryota; kingdom Metazoa; phylum Chordata; class Myxini; order Myxiniformes; family Myxinidae; genus Myxine; species Myxine glutinosa. The sequence goes on from NC_136261.1 coordinate 230,193,305, forward strand.
TTGAAAACTGATGGTTGTACTCGGGGTGTTGATTTTAGGTGGTAAAAAAAACACCCATAGTCCCCTGGGTTTGGCGTGGGGGATGATTGCCAATTCTCTCTTTGTAAATGTGTATCGTAAAGCATCACCTGTTGGAATCAGGTTTTACAAGTCGTAATAAAATACACCATTACCATCATAGAAGTGGGGGAAGTAACCCATCCGTAAGAACAGGTTATATGCTCGTATTTTAAATTGAGAGCATTTTATAAACAAATAAATGATATTTAATATTTTATTATATAGCCTTTTAGAAAATGTTGGATGGTATGGGAGAAGGTGATTATAGTCGAAAAGGAAGTTGTTCAACAATGGTTATTGGGGAAGGAGGGTGGGGCTGGGAAGTGAGGTTGAGATACTGTATTACTTTTTCAAGCAATGCACAGTATCCATGGTTGGTTGGTGGAGGCAGATTAAAGAGCCTATCACTTTGAGCAACCACCCAGTTGTTGTTACAACAGTGTAGTATTTGGGCTTAAATGAAACATGAGAGTTTTTCCAAATACCAGAAACCATTTCATTGAAGTTATACCAGAAACAATACGAGAGACAATGTAATTAAACACAAGGGAAATAAACGGTAAATTTGTACTGAATGAAAAATAAAAAACGGAAATAAAAATGGTAAATTTGACTGATCTTCTCACAACCGGCAAGGCCTATATCCACAGCTGGTATGAGGTACTGCTCTCCCATATTGGGTTGGTGCCCCTATTTCATACCTGTCACTTCTCGACGGTGTATAATCCAAAGCTCACAAAACACCTTTCTTCCACAAAGAAGCAGAATAAATTGGCCTGCTATTTTCTCATTGCAGACAGGTTTGGTGGCCTTTCCTTAGGTCCTGAACCCTCTGCTCTTTCATCCCTCCATCCATACAGGTCACAACTGTTCTTCCAGCAATGCTTTTCTTGTGAAACTCCCCAAAATACAAGTTTTCTGCTTACCTCCACTCCTTTTTTCCTCTCTCCGCCTGCTTATGGAACCTACTTCCTCAGTCTGTTTAATCCCACTCTTCCCTCCAGGGCTTCAAGATGGCAGTGTACCATCACCTCAAGTCATCCTCCATCCTAACCCCTGATATTTTCTATCCTCACGAAGCACCTTCCAACCACCGCACCACCATCACACCACTGCACTCCCCCAACCTCACCCCCACCCTATTCCATATATTTGCAGGTTACAGCATTCCCTTCCTTTTTCTTCCTCATCCTCCTGTTGGATCATTCCCTTATTGTGTCCGTGCTGTCCTACTGCCACACTGCCACTGTGTTGCCTACTACCTTGTCACCTGGCTCTTCCATAAGCCTAGACTTTATACATAAATAAAATTCATAAAATGTTGCAAATTAAGCGTTAATAAATATTGTCGCGTCACTGGGGATTGAAATCCCCAGTGATGGATGGCCTATTGGTCCTTAACCCTGAGGTGAGCAAGCCAAGTCGATGGCGGTTCCTCTGTATGGCGCAGGGGGAAACGGAGCTCCCGAGGTCTTACCTGCACAAGCTGCACACGGGGGTTATCCGCTCCCCACAACACAGAAACGAGCAAGACAGGCACGACAAAGAATAAATACTGGGTTTATTTAAATAATGCAAAGTAACAGGGAAAGAAAGGTGATGTAAACTAAAATTTCTAAATGAGGGACCCTCCACACGGACACAGACACTATAGGGGAATGATAAAGAAAAGTAAATGTGTTTGTGTGGTGCGTTGGCCAGTACTCAGCCTGGCTTCCTCAAACGGCCCTTGAAAACCCAGTTGTCGTCGAATGGGTCCCAAGTCACTGCGTGGGAAAACGCACGATGGCGTGAAGTCGCACCGCAGCCAGTCGCCCGCGCGAGGCAGCGGATAGGATCTCCTCCCTTGGTCCTGCACGTTCGGCTGCACCGAGCTCCAAACGTCTCTCAGGCATACCCAGCCCGAAGCGCAACATGATCGGGTCCTCCTTCGTCGGCGACCAGGCACGAAGAGGGCAAGAGAGCAAGAGAGACCAGCTCTGACCAAGCCAGAACCACAAGAGAGAGCGATTAAAAATGCCGCCACTCACCACTAAGCTCAGGACAGAGAGAGAGAGAGAGAGCAATGGCGATCCTTTCACTTTTTTTCCCTCCGTTCTAGATGGTTCCCTCTGACGTCGCGCTCGCTCCAATCACCAAGCGCGATTCAATCACCCCATTGTTCCTCAACCAATCCTCATTCGGGGAGTGACCTCACGGTCATTCTTGACTGCCCATCGAGAATGTTCGGGGGCAGGGCTTCCAGGCAGGCTGATCAGCCAATGTTCGGGTTTCTGTCGGGTTTGTCGGTGTGGTTGTGGCAATGTGCCGATTGCATGGCTGGCCGAGTAAATTTCATAAGAACAAAGGGAAAAATCACACGGGCAATTACACACTGGGGATTATTCTTAAGCCCTACCTAATTCGCATAGCTCCAACCCTCGTATAGAGACACATACACTATCTTACCGGATAGTCGGCCTAACTTAGATACATGAAGATTCTTCTTCTTCACGACATCTGGGGCACGCTAATCTATACAATTCTATCTCGACTAAGGTATTTCATTACATACCCCCACACACGTAGCAATATTGTTGCGTTTGTAAAAGGACCCCAGGGAATTACATTCAACAAATAAAATAAACCTACAGCACACCACAGCCAATCAGTGTTGGTTGCTGAAAGTGCATGTGATTGGAGACACAGTCCAGAGACAATAAAACCCCCTGATGGAGTAGTTTGTGAAGAGTTAATGCGCAGTTCGAGCACAGTATCATTCAGGTGAAGAGAGCAGTCCAAGCACGGTGCAAAGCAAAATGGCACTGAGGGCTGAGTTCCGAGTCCAGATCCTGAGTGAGTTTGCATCCTGAAGAAAGGAGACCTGGCCAAATTGACTGGGATTCTGGAGTGCCAGACAGAACGAGAAGGAGCAAAGCGAAAGGCAAAGCACCAAGCGGAGAGCAAAGCGCTCCGAGCAGAACCAAGCAAGGCGCTCCCCAAAGAGAGGTGCTCCAGGTGGAACGCAAAGGCGCCAAGCAAAGTGCTTCCCAAAGCACCAAGTGGAGCGGGTGCTGACCAAGTTGCGGTAGAACTGACTTCCTCACATGCCTTTACACACACACACACACACACACACACACACACACACACACACACACACACACACACACACACACACCTTATACCCTCACACCTCCCAGCGCATACACCTCATTGACCAGCACTGTTTTGGAGCATCAACTTGAGTCCAACAACAGTTATTTTCAGAGCTAGCACTAAATGATATCGCATGACAGCGTACCTTCCACCTACACCTACACCTCGTTGGGACCCACGTGGACCAGCTGGCTCATGCATTATTCCATAAGTAGACGTATGTCATAAGTATGTCATAAGTAGATGGGAGGTTGTACCCCCATTGATTCGCTACGCTAGACTAGCCAACGCTCCATTTATGGTTCCGCTCAGCTGTATCTAGTTAATAGACAAGTTTGGGGTGTCGAGAGAATGGTTCCCCATCTGGGATAACTAAAACACCATGAATGTAACGCAAGATTTGGTCACGGGAACCCTAACAGATTTAGTCCCCTCAGACGGCGTCCGTGGTTGCTTTGTGCCGTGGAGTTATCTGCGGCTCGTCGGCTTCAGAGCCAAAGGTTGGGAAGTGGGTCTGAGACAGGCCACTTGTGACCAGGCCAGCATACCCATAACATTATTAAAGGATTAAAACAAATGCTACCCCTCTTCCATCCCCACCCCCCCCCCTCCCCAGTCCCCAATGTAATAAATAGGCATGCATATGTAATAAAAAGATGGCCCTTAAATCACAACCATCATTACAACTACCAGAAGATAACATTCGTTGATCAAGCTATATTTACTCCCGTCAGTATTAAAACAATTAACCAACAGAAAAGCCAATAGAATGACAAAGAAAGAATCAGACCTCCATTAGCAGTGTTGTATTTGATGCCAAAGTCTCCATTTGGACCACCTGGGTTGTGGCTCGCTGTGAGGATGATTCCCCCAATGGCCTTGCGTTTACGAATGGTGCATGAGACTGCCGGTGTGGAGAAGATGCCATTCTGTCCGATTACCAAATGGCCCACCTGAACCGCAAGAGTAACAGCATCATATCAGCAAAGAGCAACATGCACACCATGCTCCAAATGGAGAGTCAGTTCTGCCGAAGCACTTGCTTTGGCTTGGGTTACAATGCTGGATTGATTCCCACTGCGACACAGGATACTTGACTGATTTGGAATTTGGTCATGGTGTCGACAATAGCTCGCCTACTGGAAAGCGCAAAACTTCCGTATTATACATGGTGGTCCATACATCTTATTACTTCCTGATAGGAAATCACATTATCTTGTCAGTTTATGTTCATGAGGTTGGTTTGTTTTGCGAATATACATTCACAAGGTGTCCACAAATTACCATTACAAATTTAAACTGGAATAAAAAAGAAAATTAAATGGGATACACCAATGCAGTTTGAGAAATGTGCTTTCAAATGCAGCAAAGTTTCATTGCGAATGGACCGCTCTCGAAATCTGAATGGATCATGGGGACTTTGCTCGAAAGGCTCACGGACATGTTCAACGTTCTCACCACTTGAGCATGGCAATGTGCTGATTGTGCCCCTTCCGCTGCAGGATGCTATCAGTCTCCGTAAACTTTTTGTGCTGCTCACAAATCATTTCCCCCACTGTGGCTGCCTTCCATAGGTCATCCTGAAGCTTCGCTGAACCTATGTAGCTGTTTTGGTCTATATAAACCAGGCAGGACTGCACTTTTTTCTTGTGGGGATGCCAGTTGCATTAATGTGATGTCACATGTCACAGGGTACACCTGGAAACGGAAATAAAAGTCAATATCACTTTGAGATATGTTCTTTCACATGCAGCAGGAAACCGCATTGTGGTATTGTTGCCAATACTTGACCAAGTACCACAAAACTTGCGAGTGATAAGCTTAAGTGTATGAGGGGATCTTTTTGGGTGGCGGGGGCTAAGACTGTTTCTTGTGTGACACTGCAATCTCCTGTAGATATGTCCTTTAAAACAGACTTGTCGTTTCCAAACCTTTCTTTTGTTGTTATTTGGTCACATTGTGGTATTGTGGTTTTTGGTTGGGTTTTTGGCGACTAAACCGAAACCACTCCCTGGCTTTGCTAGTCCTGGAGGGTGACTGTGACACCCTGCCAGGACCAAAAGCAGCACCTACAAAGGGCGGATGAGCTCCCGAAGGGAGCCAATGGCCATCCAGTAAGGAGATGGTGTCTCCTCAAAGAAACACCCATCTGGATTGGACCGGTTTGTGTCGTACCAAAGACTTTGAAAATGATCCGTGCTTTCTTGAAAATGATTCCCCATCGGTTGGCATCCATGAGGAGGAGGCAATTCCTCCTGAGGAAATGCCCCACTGAGTATGGCGAGAAAGGCGGCGTCAGTGTTGTTGTAACATCCCTGGTACCCAGAGTATCCCACACTGTTAGGTGTAAGTCTTGTCAGTATGTCCATGAGTGTGCGAGTGTCAGCTCTATTACGAGCCTTAACCCATGTATAAAAAAAATCCAATTTCATTACGTTTGTTACGGTTTGAATTTGTAACGGTAATTTGTGGACACACTGTGTCATGGCAATATATATATATATATATATATATATATATATATTAATGGAATATATTTAAACAGGGTTTTAAAAAGACATAGAGCACACTCAAGTTTTGCTCCATCCTAAACCATTGCAAATCAGTCCTTTCCCTAAAGAGTAAGGGTGATGATAAATTGTGAAACTATTTACAAAACACATCATCCTATATTAGAATCAAATCCATCAAGGTGGTGGATGCAAAACAATTTTCTATTCCATGTCACCGATCTTTTAGCTGCCTCCACTTTGGTAACCATTGTAGGAAAAAACTGTCAACAAAAACAAAATAACAATATCAAATTGAGTGATCAAGGACTCATGGAGGAGCTTGTACATAAATAACATTATAGGTCAAGGGAAATATAAGACATGTAATGCTTTTTCATGAATTATAAAGACATCACTGCCAAAGATTATAAAAATGATTTTGTGAAACAATTTTTTTTTTTTCTTGTTTCAAGGAAATGATAAGTATTATTTTCTGGAAGCTAGAATAGCTTTTTCTTGCACCTCAAAATGCAGATGGGGAAAATTTTTATTTTTAAATAAAATGGGGAAGATTTTTTTTTTAATTCTACTTAATGCTCTTATTTCAAGAAATGCCACACAGTTACTATTTTTTTATTTTTTCATACCGAACAAAAATCAAGACAATGATGAATGAATGGAGTAGATTGCAAGAATATATTTAAGAAAACTAGCAGGAAGCTGCAGAACATCCCCAAATTGTAAAATGTGTCCTGAATTCTTCCTCCCCTCACAAACCCCAAGTCATCAACCCCTCCTCCAAAACCCCAAATCCTCAACCTCCCAACCCAAAGTCCTCACCTCCCCCATCCAGCCTTAAAGTGTCAATCCACTCCTTACCCCACCTCAAATCCTCAGCTTCCCCCTCCCAACATTGTCCCATCTTTGCTCTCCCCCACAAACCTCAAGTCCTAACCCTCCCCCCCCAAACCACAAGTCCTAACCCTCCCCTCCAAACCCCAAGTCCTAACTCTCCCCTCCAAACCCCAAGTCCTAACCCTCCCCTCCAAACCCCAAGTCCTAACCCTCCCCCTTCCAACACCAAGACGTCAAACCTCTCCCCGCTCCAAGCCTTCAAACCACCTACCCAACACAACTTAACGCCCACCCCAAATCCTAAAACTTCCCATTCCCAACCATGTCCCATCTTTGCTTCCTCCTCCAACCTCCCCCCCCCCCCCCCCAAACCCAAGTTCTCACCCTCCACACCCCAAGGCATCAAACCCCTTCCCCACTTCAAGCCTGCAAACCTCCTCCCCACAACAACTCCTCAACCCCCTCCCCTACCTCTGAAATCCTAAACTTCCCCCTCCCAACTCTGTCGTCCCCTCCTCATCCTCCTTCCATTCAAAAGCAAATGGATATCCCCAAATCAAGTATTACACAAGTAATAAAAACATTCTAAACTAGAAAGAGCAATCAGAGATTGCAGTACCTTGCCAGGACGTGTTTTCAGTGGTTTTTAAGGCTTTTGTGTCAAATAAAATGTGGCGGCCGAACCACGTGACTGGTGACGTCATCATTTTTCTCTCCACCAATTTATCCCGAGATGATGCTCAAAAAATTTCATCTTGATCGGATGAAGTTTTGTACTTGTAAAATTATGACGTCATAATGGAGGCACCTATGACATCATCATTAACATATTTTATTCACCATGGAGAGTTCTTTACAATGAGCCATGTCTCAATTTTTTCTATGCAGCGCTTTCGGAGATATAGAGATGCAAATTTTTTGGTTTTTCCAAGATGGCGCCCATACCACGTGAACTATGATGTCATAATTATTACAAAAATCTAGAGGTGGAGTTGCACCTATGGTTAAAATTTCCTGTCATTCAGACCAAAGGTTGCAGAGAAAATCATATTTATTCTGTGCAGACAAAAATACTGGAAATGCTGTTGAATACAGAGAATGAATGGGATGGCAACAAAGAGAGTAACCCTGTTTTAGGACCGGCAGAGAAGATAACTGAGAAGGAAGTTGAGGAAGTGATAAAAGCAATGAAGAGTAGAAAAGCGGGAGGGCCGACGGGAGTTGTGGGAGATATGTTGAAGGCAGCAGGAAGTTGGGGTGTGAAGAGAATGACAGAGATCTGTAATCTGGTGGTGAAAGAAGGCCGCATTCCAGTGGATTGGGAACTGAGTACCCTCGTCCCTCTATACAAGGGGAAAGGTGACCCTCTGGAGTGTGGCTCGTACCGAGCGATAAAGTTATTGGAGCATGGAATGAAGGTATTGGAAAGGGTGTTGGAGAGAAGGATAAGGAAGAAAGTGAAGATCGACGAAATGCAGTTTGGATTTATGCCAGGAAGAGGAACGACAGACGCGCTTTTTATTGTGAGGCAGTTGCAGGAGAAGTACATGGAGAAGAGGAAGAAGTTGTTTCTTGGGTTTGTTGATCTGGAGAAAGCATTCGATAGTGTTCCACGCAAAGTATTGACATGGGCAATGAGGAAGTTAGGAGTGGAGGAATGGTTGATCAGTGTAGTGATGGCAATGTACAAAAGAGCGCGCACAGCTGTAAGGACGAAGGACGGGAACAGTGGTGAGTTTGAGGTGAAGGTGGGAGTGCATCAGGGGTCGGTACTAAGTCCACTACTATTTGTAGCTGTGATGGAGGTGCTGGCTCAGAACGTAAAGGAGGATTTACCGTGGGAGTTGTTGTATGCAGATGATCTGGTGTTGATTGTGGAAAGTATGGATGGACTGAAGGAAAAGATGAACACGTGGAAGGAATGTATGGAGACAAAAGGTCTGAAGGTGAATATCGGAAAGACGAAGGTGATGGCAAGTGGTAAAGCATGTGGTGAGGTGGAAAGAACTGGGAAGTGGCCCTGTGCTGTGTGCAGGAAGGGTGTCGGAGTGAACTCCATTCAATGTACAATGTGCGCTGAGTGGGTTCATCAAAAATGTAGTGGTCTGAGAGGGTCATTAACCAGTGTGGCAGCTACATTCAAATGTAAGGTGTGCACAGAGGGAGCTGCAGATGGAGGAAATGTTGAGTTGGATCTTGGAGACGGCATGAAGCTGGAAGGTGTGAAAACATTTTGCTACCTCGGAGACATGCTGAATGGAGAAGGTGGATCAGACTCGGCAACGGTTGCGAGAGTGAGATGTGCATGGAAGAAGTTTCGGGAACTGAGTGACGTGCTGATGAGGAGGGGAGTGTCGTTGAAGCTGAAGGGAAAGGTGTATGCTGCATGTGTGAGAAGTGTTATGATTTATGGGAGCGAGACATTGGTAATGAATGTAGAGCAGCAACGAAGGTTGGAAAGGGTGGAAATGTGAATGGTGCGGTGGATGTGCGGAGTATCGTTGAGAGAGAGGAAGACAAATGATGAATTGCGAAAAATGATGGGAATAGAGCCTGTGATTGATGCTGTGAAGAGGAACAGATTGAGATGGTTTGGTCATGTGTTGAGGAAGGATGAAAGTGACTGGTTGAGAAGAGTGATGGAAATGAATGTAGAAGGAAGTAGAGGATGGGGAAGACCGAGAAAGACTTGGCCAAAGATGGTGGAAGAAGAAATGCGGGCAAGGGGGTTAACAAGGAGAGATGCAGAAAATAGGGCAAGATGGAGAAGATTGTCATGGGGACCGCAAGGCTAACCCCCACTCTGGCAGGGAAAATGGCCTTAAAATGCATGTTGTTGTTGTTGTTGTTGTTGCAGACAAAAAACAAGCAGAGACAGACAGACAAACGGACTCAAATGCAATACCCTCTCTTCTGGCGAGGGTAACTAGAGCAGCAATTGGAAGAGCACACCTCCACCAGGCTGAACATTTTAAGTTTTGTATCCTACTGATAGGCCGGGTCTTGATTGAGACCTGAACCAAAATCTAATAGACTTGTTCTTGTCACCTAACCAACTCGTCCACCAAGTTGCCAATGTCTCTGTCTCTTGATTAAATCCGTCAGCGGAGCGACGGGTACTTTTGCTAATCATGCTATATATCGTTTTTGGCCCTATCATTCAATGGAGAAGAATCATTTGGTAATAATTTTTAAAAACTCGTAATTGAATCAATTCATCCTTGTCACACACCCAATCAGTCCACAACTTTTTGAGATATCGTGCTATATATCATTTTTTGCCCAATCTCTCATTGGTGTGAAGAATCACGTAAAAAAAAATTCTCGGATCTAGATCCGAATCCAGATCTTCACCAAAATCGAATCATTTCGTCCTTGTCACATACCTAACCTCTCCACCATATTTCATCCGAATCCATCCACAATTCTTTGAGGTATCCTGTTTACAAGCAAACAGACAGACAAACAGACAGATAGGGGAGAAAACAGAACCTCCATCCACATATGGTGGCAGGGGTAAAAATGTAAAAGGATGTTACACCAAAAAATATGTATACAAGTTGGGGATGGTGAGACCATCCCTACATCTTTCTTTGAATAATGGTTGTCCCTATTAAAGACATAATTATATTGAACACACACACACACACACACACACACACACACACACACACACACACACACACACACACACACACACACACACACACACACACACACACACACACAGCCTTTTCTCGGTAATGTCCGGATTCCAATTGCAATTATTCTGTCAAATTAACCCGGGTTTGAAGCAAAAGCATCTCCACTAAACAAGCGAATGCAGTTTGGCGTAATTTTCAGGGAATCATTTCAAGCTATTAAAATTACTTGATAGCAAAGGATGCTGCACAAGTAAAACTCTGTCGGATGGTACCAGGACCATATTGGCCTTGAAGAGAGGCAGCTCGGAAATAAGCCGTCTGAAGATGATTATTATAATGATGAATGAGAAGATTTGGCGATTTTGACCGATGTCGTTTTTTGGTCTTTTTGTTTTTGCCATGGTCTGGAGTACTGAAAAATAATCCCTACCTGGACAATCAGCTGAACAGACTAGGTTGGCTCTCATATGTATCCGAAGTGACTTTTTGGAGAAGATACTCCGACTTAAGGTTTGTATGTAGCAGATGGGACCGACATTTTGTTTCGAACCATTCCTACATCGAGAGTACGAGCACACTCTCTGATATTTCTTCATTGACCTCATCGAGACAGCGGAATATTTAACTCTTTCCCCTCCTCTATCATGCAATCACCGTCTTCACAGAAACCAGATCGAAACAGGTCCTACATATAATGGCCTATTGTAGCGGCTACCGCTGGGTTTTCACAATCGCCTTGCACCTATCAAGGACGCGGAGCGATCACCATGCCGGGCTCGTCCAGGATGCCCGGGCAGGCCCGCGCTCAACTTGCCAGGCCTCGGTCGGGACGCCCGGGCATGCCCGGGCAGGCTCGCCCTCAACTTGCCAGGCCGCAGCCAGGACGCTCGGCCACGCCCCCTCTCGCCTTTCCTGGGCAAACGCTCCGGGATAATGTGTGTATATATATTGCTGCCCGATAAACGGGCTTTTGAGAGTACCTGAGTGTTTTGTTTGAATAAAGCAACTCGGACGAATTCCAGCTTTTTGTCGCGTCCATTCTTCCGATCGACATGGGAGCCCGAGCTCCTTCATTGGTGACCTACCGACATGGACACGGCAGTGGCCCTTAAACTGCCTACCTTCTGGGAGGCTCACGCGGCGGTTTGGTTCGCACAGGCGGACTCCCTGTTCGCCCTGCGAGGCATCACGGCCGACGACACCCGCTTCCACCATGTGGTGGCAGCGCTCGGTTCAGCCACCGCGGCCCGCGCCCTGAGCCTCTTCGAGAGCCCGCCAGCCGCTGACAAATACGGCGCGATTAAAAAGCTTCTCCTCGACGCTTTCGCCCTCCCATCGGCGGAACGCGCACGGCGCCTGCTCGACCTGCCCGAGCTCGGCGACACGCGCCCTTCCGAGCGAATGGACTACATGCTTTCACTGCTCGGCGAGCACTCTCCGGCATTCCTGTTCCGGGAGCTGTTCCTCCGTCAGCTGCCTAGCCCGGTACGCCTCGCCCTGGCAAGCACGACGATCACGGATCCCCGTGCCCTTGCCAGGGAAGCCGACAAGATCTCCGCCGCAGGCCAGCGCATCGCAGCAGCGACCTGGGGCCCACCGCCGTCCGACGCAACACCCATGGCACCCGAGCACCCGGCACGGTCGACGACCGAACTGCCGACGCAATTGGCGGCCGCTACACCGAGCCGACCACCTCTAGCACGACGACCAGGGCCTCCACCTGACCAAGCGTGGTGTTACTATCATGCCAGGTTCGGACAGAAGGCCCGGACATGCCGACCCCCGCCGTGCACCTTTGGCAGGCCGGGAAACGGCCGGGCCGGCGTTCATTACCAGCCATGAGCGCCGGCCACACGGGCAACTTACTGTTCATCACGGATAAAGCGTCCGGACGGCGCTTCCTGTGCGACACCGGTGCCCAACTGAGCGTCATACCCGCCTCTGACCAGGACAGGCAGTCCGCGGTTTGCGGCCCCTCCTTGGTTGCGGCCAACGGATCGGCCATCCGCACCTTCGGCCCGCGCAACGTCACCCTCTGCTTCGGCGGCCAACGCTTTGCTTGGACGTTTGTAACCGCAAACGTGCCCATGGCTCTGCTAGGCGCCGACTTCCTCTGCGCACACGGACTGCTGGTGGACGTCCAACGGCGTCGTTTAATCAACGCCGAAACCTTCAGCTCCCTGGTATGCACATTGAGCAGCTCCGCGCCGACCGAGCTGGCATGCGCCCTCCCGGCGGCGAACGAGTTTGCTCACCTGCTCACGGAGTTCCCGGCCCTCACGTGGCCGACGTTTTCGGCCGTCGCAGTACAGCATGGGATCGAGCACCACATACCAACCACGGGCCCGCCGGTCTACACCAGAGCCCACCGCCTCGACCCAGCCAAGCTCGCCGTGGCCAAAGCCGAGTTCGACGCTTTAGAACACCTCGGCATCGTGCGGCGCTCCGATAGCGCATGGGCTTCGCCACTACACATCGTCCCAAAGCCAGGGGGCGGCTGGCGCCCATGTGGCGACTACCGCCGCCTTAACGACGCTACCACCCCCGACAGGTATCCGATCCCGCACATCCAAGACTTCTCCGCCCGTCTGGCGGGACGGGTCATTTTTTTCGAAAATTGATCTCATACGGGGATATCACCAGGTACCTGTCAGGGCGGCCGACGTCCCTAAAACAGCAGTCATCACGCCGTTCGGCTTATTCGAATTCTTACGGATGCCGTTTGGTCTCAAGAACGCGGCTCTGGCGTTCCAGCGCTAGATGGACGGCGTGCTGCGTGACCTGCCGTTCCTTTTCGTTTACCTGGACGACATCCTCATCACCAGCACGTCCCGGGCCGAGCACCTCCTCCACCTCCGAACACTGTTCGGGCGCCTCAGCGAGCACGGCCTCATCGTCAACCCGGCCAAATGCCACTTCGGCACGACGGCCGTTGATTTTTTGGGCCACCACATCACCAAGAACGGGGCCGTGCCGCTACCAACCAAGGTCGAGGCCATCACCACGTTCCCGCGTCCCCGCACCATAAAGGCCCTGCAGGAATTCCTGGGAATGGTGAATTTTTATCACCGCTTCGTGCCCCGCGCTGCTCAACTCATGCGGCCCCTCTACGAAGCCCTCCGGGGCAAGCCGGCCAAGCACGACATCGCCTGGTTCGCAGCAATGGACGCGGCCTTCCAAAGCTCAAAGCGGGCCCTCGCCGACGCAACACTGCTCGCTCACCCGGTGCTCAACGCTCCCATCGCCATCACCACGGATGCCTCCGACTATGCGGTGGGCGCCGTACATGAGCAATGGGTGAACGGGGTTTGGCAGCCACTCGCTTTTTTCAGCCGACAGCTCCTGCCGAACAAGCTCAAATACAGCACGTTTGACCGTGAGCTCCTCGGTCTACACCTGGCCGTCCGCCATTTCCGCCACCTCCTGGAGGGCCGACCTTTCACGGCGTTCGTCGACCACAAGCCGTTGGTTTACGCAATGGCCAAGGTCACGGAGCCGTGGTCGGCCCGCCAACAGCGCCACCTCTCCGCCGTGTCGGAGTTTACCATGGACATCCGGCACGTCGCCGGCAAAAACAACGCCGTGGCCGACTGTCTTTCCCGGGCCAGCGCGAACGCGGTCCACCTGGGCGTGGACTTCGCGCTTATGGCGGGGGACCAAACCACCGACACCACGGTGCAAGCCCTCCGGGCAGCGGACACGGGCCTCCGCCTGGCCGACATCCCCTTCGCGGACACTGTCCTGCTCTGCGACGTCTCCCAAGGCCAGCCTCGCCCCATCGTGCCCGTCACCTGGCAACGCCGCATCTTCGCCTCCCTCCACGGCTTTTCCCACCCGGGCCGGAAAGCTTCCCAGAAGCTGGCGTCGGCGCGATTCGTCTGGCACGGCCTTCGTCGGGACGTCCGCGATTGGACCAGCACCTGCACAGCCTGCCAACGGGCCAAGGTCAACCGACACACCCAGGCCCCGCTGGCACCTTTCACCGTGCCCGAACGACGTTTCGACCACGTCAACGTGGATCTGGTGGGCCCCCTCCCCCCATCACGGGGGTTCACACACCTGCTCACCATGGTGGACAGGACCACCAGGTGGCCGGAGGCCGTTCCCCTCGTCTCCACCAACACCGCCGACGTGGCACAGGCTTTCATCGCCACCTGGGTCGCCCGCTTCGGCACACCGGCGGACATCTTGTCAGACCGCGGACCACAGTTCACCTCCGAGCTGTGGGGCGCGGTCGCCCGCAACCTGGGGGTCAAGCTCCACCGTACTACGGCCTACCACCCCCAAGCAAACGGGTTGTGCGAGCGATTCCACCGCTCCATGAAGGCCGCGCTCATGGCCGGCCTTCAAGACGGCGGTTGGGCCGACCGGCTGCCGTGGGTCCTTTTGGGCCTCCGCAAGGCCCCCAAGGAGGACCTCCAGGCATCCACCGCCGAGCTTGTCTACGGCCAGGCGCTACGCGTCCCGGGCGAATTCGTGCCCGACGCTACCAGTCCCTGGTCCGCAGCTCACCAGCGCTCGGACCTCCAGGAGGCCGCCCGACGGTTTGCCCCCGTGCCAACATCCCACCACGGTGACCCCCAGTCCTACGTCCCCCCAGCACTTCGCACAGCAGAGTATGTTTTTGTGCGTCACGACGCACATCGGGGGCCACTCCGGCCGCCGTACGACGGGCCCTTCCGGGTCCTGCGACGGGATGACAAGTCGTTCGTCATCGACATCGGCGGCAGGTCGGACCGGATTGCGGTGGACCGCCTCAAGCCGGCGCACGTGGACGTCGACCAACCACCACGGGTGGCCCTTCCGCCGCGGCGAGGCCGCCCCCCGTCCACGGTGCCCCCCACTCGACCGCCCACCACCACACCGGACCCCCCCCCCCCCCCCACGACCCGCCAGGGGTCGCTTCGGCCGGGTCATCAGGACCCCCCTCAAATTGACCCTGCCGGTGCAAGTCGATTCTGGGGGGACGTGTGTAGCGGCTACCGCTGGGTTTTCACAATCGCCTTGCACCTATCAAGGACGCGGAGCGATCACCATGCCGGGCTCGTCCAGGACGCCCTGGCAGGCCCGCGCTCAACTTGCCAGGCCACAGCCAGGACGCTCGGCCATGCCCCCTCTCGCCTTTCCTGGGCAAACGCTCCGGGATAATGTGTGTATATATATTGCTGCCCGATAAACGGGCTTTTGAGAGTACCTGAGTGTTTTGTTTGAATAAAGCAACTCGGACGAATTCCAGCTTTTTGTCGCGTCCATTCTTCCGATCGACGTGGGAGCCCGAGCTCCTTCACTATCACGGTCACCTGCCCAATTCACAATCCTGTGAGATATGCAGAAAACCTATGGAATTGCCATTCTCAAATGACCATGAGCATTGAGCAGCTTAATTGTACTAATAAACAGCTCGAAAGGAATTATCTTCTTCCTAATGCATATACAGTATACACGTCGTTAAAACAATTAATGATGGCTGTTTTCTTTCAGAATCCCGTGAGATTCCCAGAACTCCTCGGACAAAGACCTTTATAATGACATGGGTTTTATGGCCACTGGTCGAGTCGTTTAAGAGAAAATAGTTGGAAACAAACCGCTGCCTCGATTGCTCCTGAAAACAAACAAGAATGACCGCACTGTGGTCACAACATGCGACAAATCCGGTAACGGGCCAATTATGAAATGTGCATTTAAAGTACTCTTTAAAGATGAACAGCGCAATTGGGAAGCACATTGAATGCGCTATTAAAAGATTAACTTGACACCTCTTATCCACGTCAGCCTCCACCACAGCTATATCAGAACGAGCTGAATCGTCACATGGTCACGGATGGTTTAACCCCAATAATAGGCCATTCAAAAATTACGTAACGCAATTTTTTTTTAGTAATTTACATAACATAACACTGATTACTATGCGTTCTTACTATGATTCAAAATACGATTAGATTTTTTGGGTCCCCTCATCGTGAATAATGCTCGACCCAAACAAAGCCAATGGAAATCTGACGCAACAAAACTGGCCAGTGCATAATCCGCAGAGGCCTACTAGCCTAATGTGTTAGACCCACCAGAAAACAAAGATGGCGGCCATATAATTTCATCTCAGTGCTATGGTGGGTGCAATCAAGCAACAGATGTGGGTGTGGTCCAGTAACTGTCCAACCAATGAGTGCGCATTTCAAAAATCGAGCCCCCAACAACAACAGCAAAGCAAATCTCTTGTAGACATGCAACATGTTTCAGGTAAAAATAACCCGGGCTTGAAGCAAATGCATGCCCACTGCCTACGTGCATATACTGTATAACACATCATGGTTATATAGCTCGGATGGATTCAAATTGCACTGACCCATAGGCTGACACCAGAGGCCTGATCGAAGCATGAGGTTGAGGTTGTACTGAAATTGAGATACTTAGGTTGAGGCTGTACCGGAATTGAGATACTTAGGTTGAGGCTGTACTGGAATTGAGATACTTAGATTGAGGCTGTACCGAAATTGAGATACTTAGATTGAGGCTGTACCGAAATTGAGATCCTTAGGTTGAGGCTGCACCAAAATTGAGATACTTAGGTTGAGGCTGTACCGAAATTGAGATACTTAGGTTGAGGCTGTACCGAAATTGAGATACTTAGGTTGACGCTGTACCGAAATTGAGATACTTAGGTTGAGGCTGTACCAAAATTGAGATACTTAGGTTGAGGCTGTACCGAAATTGAGATACTTAGGTTGAGGCTGTACCGAAATTGAGATCCTTAGGTTGAGGCTGCACCAAAATTGAGATACTTAGGTTGAGGCTGTACCGAAATTGAGATACTTAGGTTGAGGCTGTACCGAAATTGAGATACTTAGGTTGAGGCTGTACCGAAATTGAGATACTTAGGTTGAGGCTGTACCGAAATTGAGTTACTTAAGTTGAGGCTGTACCGAAATTAAGATACTTAGGTTGAGGCTGTACTGAAATTGAGATACTTCGATTGAGGCTGTACCGAAATTGATTTACTTAGGTTGAGGCTGTACCGAAATTGAGAGATACTTAGGTTGAGGCTGTACCGAAATTGAGATACTTAGGTTGAGGCTGTACCGAAATTGAGATACTTAGATTGAGGCTGTACCGAAATTGAGATACTTAGGTTGAGGCTGTACCGAAATTGAGATACTTAGATTGAGGCTGTACCGAAATTGAGATACTTAGATTGAGGCTGTACCGAAATTGAGATACTTAGATTGAGGCTGTACCGAAATTGAGATACTTAGGTTGAGGCTGTACCGAAATTGAGATACTTAGGTTGAGGCTGTACCGAAATTGAGATACTTAGATTGAGGCTGTACCGAAATTGAGATACTTAGGTTGAGGCTGTACCGAAATTGAGATACTTAGATTGAGGCTGTACCGAAATTGAGATACTTAGGTTGAGGCTGTACCGAAATTGAGATACTTAGGTTGAGGCTGTACCGAAATTGAGATACTTAGGTTGAGGCTGTACCGAAATTGAGATACTTAGGTTGAGGCTGTACCGAAATTGTGATACTTAGGTTGAGGCTGTACCGAAATTGAGATACTTAGGTTGAGGATGTACCGAAATTGAGTTACTTAAGTTGAGGCTGTACCGAAATTGAGATACTTAGATTGAGGCTGTACCAAAATTGAGATACTTAGGTTGAGGCTGTACTGAAATTGAGATACTTCGATTGAGGCTGTACCGAAATTCATTTACTTAGGTTGAGGCTGTACCGAAATTGAGATACTTAGGTTGAGGCTGTACTGAAATTGAGATACTTAGGTTGAGGCTGTACCGAAATTGAGATACTTAGATTGAGGCTGTACCGAAATTGAGATACTTAGGTTGAGGCTGTACCGAAATTGAGATACTTAGATTGAGGCTGTACCGAAATTGAGATACTTAGGTTGAGGCTGTACCGAAATTGAGATACTTAGATTGAGGCTGTACCGAAATTGAGATACTTAGATTGAGGCTGTACCGAAATTGAGATACTTAGGTTGAGGCTGTACCGAAATTGAGATACTTAGGTTGAGGCTGTACCGAAATTGAGATACTTAGATTGAGGCTGTACCGAAATTGAGATACTTAGGTTGAGGCTGTACCGAAATTGGGATACTTAGATTGAGGCTGTACCGAAATTGAGATACTTAGGTTGAGGCTGTACCGAAATTGAGATACTTAGGTTGAGGCTGTACTGAAATTGAGATACTTAGATTGAGGCTGTACTGAAATTGAGATACTTAGATTGAGGCTGTACCGAAATTGAGATACTTAGGTTGAGGCTGTACCGAAATTGAGATACTTAGGTTGAGGCTGTACCGAAATTGAGATACTTAGATTGAGGCTGTACCGAAATTGAGATACTTAGGTTGAGGCTGTACCGAAATTGAGATACTTAGGTTGAGGCTGTACCGAAATTGAGATACTTAGGTTGAGGCTGTACCGAAATTGAGATACTTAGATTGAGGCTGTACCGAAATTGAGACACTTAGATTGAGGCTGTACCGAAATTGAGATACTTAGGTTGAGGCTGTACCGAAATTGAGAGACTTAGGTTGAGGCTGTACCGAAATTGAGATACTTAGATTGAGGCTGCACCGAAATTGAGATACTTAGGTTGAGGCTGTACCGAAATTGAGATACTTAGGTTGAGGCTGTACCGAAATTGAGATACTTAGGTTGAGGCTGCACCAAAATTGAGATACTTAGGTTGAGGTGTACCGAAATTGAGATACTTAGGTTGAGGCTGTACCGAAATTGAGATACTTAGGTTGAGGCTGTACCGAAATTGAGATACTTAGGTTGAGGCTGTACCGAAATTGAGATACTTAGGTTGAGGCTGTACCGAAATTGAGATACTTAGGTTGAGGCTGTACCGAAATTGAGATACTTAGGTTGAGGCTGTACCGAAATTGAGATACTTAGGTTGAGGCTGTACCGAAATTGAGATACTTAGGTTGAGGCTGTACCGAAATTGAGTTACTTAAGTTGAGGCTGTACCGAAATTAAGATACTTAGGTTGAGGCTGCACCGAAATTGAGATACTTAGGTTGAGGCTGTACCGAAATTGAGATACTTAGATTGAGGCTGTACCGAAATTGAGATACTTAGGTTGAGGCTGTACCGAAATTGAGATACTTAGGTTGAGGCTGTACCGAAATTGAGATACTTAGGTTGAGGCTGTACCGAAATTGAGATACTTAGATTGAGGCTGTACCGAAATTGAGACACTTAGATTGAGGCTGTACCGAAATTGAGATACTTAGGTTGAGGCTGTACCGAAATTGAGAGACTTAGGTTGAGGCTGTACCGAAATTGAGATACTTAGATTGAGGCTGCACCGAAATTGAGATACTTAGGTTGAGGCTGTACCGAAATTGAGATACTTAGGTTGAGGCTGTACCGAAATTGAGATACTTAGGTTGAGGCTGCACCAAAATTGAGATACTTAGGTTGAGGTGTACCGAAATTGAGATACTTAGGTTGAGGCTGTACCGAAATTGAGATACTTAGGTTGAGGCTGTACCGAAATTGAGATACTTAGGTTGAGGCTGTACCGAAATTGAGATACTTAGGTTGAGGCTGTACCGAAATTGAGATACTTAGGTTGAGGCTGTACCGAAATTGAGATACTTAGGTTGAGGCTATACCGAAATTGAGATACTTAGGTTGAGGCTGTACCGAAATTGAGATACTTAGGTTGAGGCTGTACCGAAATTGAGTTACTTAAGTTGAGGCTGTAACGAAATTAAGATACTTAGGTTGAGGCTGTACTGAAATTGAGATACTTCGATTGAGGCTGTACCGAAATTGATTTACTTAGGTTGAGGCTGTACCGAAATTGAGAGATACTTAGGTTGAGGCTGTACCGAAATTGAGATACTTAGGTTGAGGCTGTACCGAAATTGAGATACTTAGGTTGACGCTGTACCGAAATTGAGTTACTTAAGTTGAGGCTGTACCGAAATTAAGAAACTTAGGTTGAGGCTGTACTGAAATTGAGATACTTCGATTGAGGCTGTACCGAAATTGATTTACTTAGGTTGAGGCTGTACCGAAATTGAGAGATACTTAGGTTGAGGCTGTACCGAAATTGAGATACTTAGGTTGAGGCTGTACCGAAATTGAGATACTTAGATTGAGGCTGTACCGAAATTGAGATACTTAGGTTGAGGCTGTACCGAAATTGAGATACTTAGATTGAGGCTGTACCGAAATTGAGATACTTAGATTGAGGCTGTACCGAAATTGAGATACTTAGATTGAGGCTGTACCGAAATTGAGATACTTAGGTTGAGGCTGTACCGAAATTGAGATACTTAGGTTGAGGCTGTACCGAAATTGAGATACTTAGATTGAGGCTGTACCGAAATTGAGATACTTAGGTTGAGGCTGTACCGAAATTGAGATACTTAGATTGAGGCTGTACCGAAATTGAGATACTTAGGTTGAGGCTGTACCGAAATTGAGATACTTAGGTTGAGGCTGTACCGAAATTGAGATACTTAGGTTGAGGCTGTACCGAAATTGAGATACTTAGGTTGAGGCTGTACCGAAATTGAGATACTTAGGTTGAGGATGTACCGAAATTGAGTTACTTAGGTTGAGGCTGTACCGAAATTGAGATACTTAGGTTGAGGCTGTACCGAAATTGAGATACTTAGGTTGAGGCTGTACCGAAATTGAGATACTTAGATTGAGGCTGTACCGAAATTGAGATACTTAGGTTGAGGCTGTACCGAAATTGAGATACTTAGATTGAGGCTGTACCGAAATTGAGATACTTAGATTGAGGCTGTACCGAAATTGAGATACTTAGATTGAGGCTGTACCGAAATTGAGATACTTAGGTTGAGGCTGTACCGAAATTGAGATACTTAGGTTGAGGCTGTACTGAAATTGAGATACTTAGATTGAGGCTGTACCGAAATTGAGATACTTAGGTTGAGGCTGTACCGAAATTGAGATACTTAGGTTGAGGCTGTACCGAAATTGAGTTACTTAGGTTGAGGCTGTACCGAAATTGAGATACTTAGGTTGAGGATGTACCGAAATTGAGTTACTTAGGTTGAGGCTGTACCGAAATTGAGATACTTAGGTTGAGGCTGTACCGAAATTGAGATACTTAGGTTGAGGCTGTACCGAAATTGAGATACTTAGATTGAGGCTGTACCGAAATTGAGATACTTAGGTTGAGGCTGTACCGAAATTGAGATACTTAGATTGAGGCTGTACCGAAATTGAGATACTTAGATTGAGGCTGTACCGAAATTGAGATACTTAGATTGAGGCTGTACCGAAATTGAGATACTTAGGTTGAGGCTGTACCGAAATTGAGATACTTAGGTTGAGGCTGTACTGAAATTGAGATACTTAGATTGAGGCTGTACCGAAATTGAGATACTTAGGTTGAGGCTGTACCGAAATTGAGATACTTAGGTTGAGGCTGTACCGAAATTGAGATACTTAGATTGAGGCTGTACCGAAATTGAGATACTTAGGTTGAGGCTGTACCGAAATTGAGATACTTAGGTTGAGGCTGTACCGAAATTGAGATACTTAGGTTGAGGCTGTACCGAAATTGAGATACTTAGATTGAGGCTGTACCGAAATTGAGACACTTAGATTGAGGCTGTACCGAAATTGAGATACTTAGGTTGAGGCTGTACCGAAATTGAGAGACTTAGGTTGAGGCTGTACCGAAATTGAGATACTTAGATTGAGGCTGCACCGAAATTGAGATACTTAGGTTGAGGCTGTACCGAAATTGAGATACTTAGGTTGAGGCTGTACCGAAATTGAGATACTTAGGTTGAGGCTGCACCAAAATTGAGATACTTAGGTTGAGGTGTACCGAAATTGAGATACTTAGGTTGAGGCTGTACCGAAATTGAGATACTTAGGTTGAGGCTGTACCGAAATTGAGATACTTAGGTTGAGGCTGTACCGAAATTGAGATACTTAGGTTGAGGCTGTACCGAAATTGAGATACTTAGGTTGAGGCTGTACCGAAATTGAGATACTTAGGTTGCGGCTGTACCGAAATTGAGATACTTAGGTTGAGGCTGTACCGAAATTGAGATACTTAGGTTGAGGCTGTACCGAAATTGAGATACTTAGGTTGAGGCTGTACCGAAATTGAGATACTTAGGTTGAGGCTGTACCGAAATTGAGATACTTAGGTTGAGGCTGTACCGAAATTGAGATACTTAGATTGAGGCTGTACCGAAATTGAGATACTTAGGTTGAGGCTGTACCGAAATTGAGATACTTAGGTTGAGGCTGTACCGAAATTGAGATACTTAGGTTGAGGCTGTACCGAAATTGAGATACTTAGGTTGAGGCTGTACCGAAATTGAGATACTTAGGTTGAGGCTGTACCGAAATTGAGATACTTAGGTTGAGGCTGCACCGAAATTGAGATACTTAGGTTGAGGCTGTACCGAAATTGAGATACTTAGGTTGAGGCTGTACCGAAATTGAGATACTTAGGTTGAGGCTGTACCGAAATTGAGATACTTAGGTTGAGGCTGTACCGAAATTGAGATACTTAGGTTGAGGCTGTACCGAAATTGAGATACTTAGGTTGAGGCTGTACCGAAATTGAGATACTTAGGTTGAGGCTGTACCGAAATTGAGATACTTAGGTTGAGGCTGTACCGAAATTGAGATACTTAGATTGAGACTGTACCGAAATTGAGATACTTAGGTTGAGGCTGTACCGAAATTGAGATACTTAGGTTGAGGCTGTACCGAAATTGAGATACTTAGGTTGAGGCTGTACCGAAATTGAGATACTTAGATTGAGGCTGTACCGAAATTGAGACACTTAGGTTGAGGCTGTACCGAAATTGAGATACTTAGGTTGAGGCTGTACTGAAATTGAGATACTTAGGTTGAGGCTGTACCGAAATTGAGATACTTAGATTGAGGGTGTACCGAAATTGAGATACTTAGGTTGAGGCTGTACCGAAATTGAGATACTTAGGTTGAGGCTGTACCGAAATTGAGATACTTAGGTTGAGGCTGTACCGAAATTGAGATACTTAGGTTGAGGTGTACCGAAATTGAGATACTTAGGTTGAGGCTGTACCGAAATTGAGATACTTAGGTTGAGGCTGTACCGAAATTGAGATACTTAGGTTGAGGCTGTACCGAAATTGAGATACTTAGGTTGAGGCTGTACCGAAATTGAGATACTTAGGTTGAGGCTGTACCGAAATTGAGATACTTAGGTTGAGGCTGTACCGAAATTGAGATACTTAGGTTGAGGCTGTACCGAAATTGAGATACTTAGATTGAGGCTGTACCGAAATTGAGATACTTAGGTTGAGGCTGTACCGAAATTGAGATACTTAGGTTGAGGCTGTACCGAAATTGAGATACTTAGATTGAGGCTGTACCGAAATTGAGATACTTAGGTTGAGGCTGTACCGAAATTGAGATACTTAGATTGAGGCTGTACCGAAATTGAGATACTTAGGTTGAGGCTGTACCGAAATTGAGATACTTAGGTTGAGGCTGTACCGAAATTGAGATACTTAGGTTGAGGCTGTACCGAAATTGAGATACTTAGGTTGAGGCTGTACCGAAATTGAGATACTTAGGTTGAGGATGTACCGAAATTGAGTTACTTAGGTTGAGGCTGTACCGAAATTGAGATACTTAGGTTGAGGCTGTACCGAAATTGAGATACTTAGGTTGAGGCTGTACCGAAATTGAGATACTTAGATTGAGGCTGTACCGAAATTGAGATACTTAGGTTGAGGCTGTACCGAAATTGAGATACTTAGATTGAGGCTGTACCGAAATTGAGATACTTAGATTGAGGCTGTACCGAAATTGAGATACTTAGATTGAGGCTGTACCGAAATTGAGATACTTAGGTTGAGGCTGTACCGAAATTGAGATACTTAGGTTGAGGCTGTACTGAAATTGAGATACTTAGATTGAGGCTGTACCGAAATTGAGATACTTAGGTTGAGGCTGTACCGAAATTGAGATACTTAGGTTGAGGCTGTACCGAAATTGAGTTACTTAGGTTGAGGCTGTACCGAAATTGAGATACTTAGGTTGAGGATGTACCGAAATTGAGTTACTTAGGTTGAGGCTGTACCGAAATTGAGATACTTAGGTTGAGGCTGTACCGAAATTGAGATACTTAGGTTGAGGCTGTACCGAAATTGAGATACTTAGATTGAGGCTGTACCGAAATTGAGATACTTAGGTTGAGGCTGTACCGAAATTGAGATACTTAGATTGAGGCTGTACCGAAATTGAGATACTTAGATTGAGGCTGTACCGAAATTGAGATACTTAGATTGAGGCTGTACCGAAATTGAGATACTTAGGTTGAGGCTGTACCGAAATTGAGATACTTAGGTTGAGGCTGTACTGAAATTGAGATACTTAGATTGAGGCTGTACCGAAATTGAGATACTTAGGTTGAGGCTGTACCGAAATTGAGATACTTAGGTTGAGGCTGTACCGAAATTGAGATACTTAGATTGAGGCTGTACCGAAATTGAGATACTTAGGTTGAGGCTGTACCGAAATTGAGATACTTAGGTTGAGGCTGTACCGAAATTGAGATACTTAGGTTGAGGCTGTACCGAAATTGAGATACTTAGATTGAGGCTGTACCGAAATTGAGACACTTAGATTGAGGCTGTACCGAAATTGAGATACTTAGGTTGAGGCTGTACCGAAATTGAGAGACTTAGGTTGAGGCTGTACCGAAATTGAGATACTTAGATTGAGGCTGCACCGAAATTGAGATACTTAGGTTGAGGCTGTACCGAAATTGAGATACTTAGGTTGAGGCTGTACCGAAATTGAGATACTTAGGTTGAGGCTGCACCAAAATTGAGATACTTAGGTTGAGGTGTACCGAAATTGAGATACTTAGGTTGAGGCTGTACCGAAATTGAGATACTTAGGTTGAGGCTGTACCGAAATTGAGATACTTAGGTTGAGGCTGTACCGAAATTGAGATACTTAGGTTGAGGCTGTACCGAAATTGAGATACTTAGGTTGAGGCTGTACCGAAATTGAGATACTTAGGTTGAGGCTGTACCGAAATTGAGATACTTAGGTTGAGGCTGTACCGAAATTGAGATACTTAGGTTGAGGCTGTACCGAAATTGAGATACTTAGGTTGAGGCTGTACCGAAATTGAGATACTTAGGTTGAGGCTGTACCGAAATTGAGATACTTAGGTTGAGGCTGTACCGAAATTGAGATACTTAGATTGAGGCTGTACCGAAATTGAGATACTTAGGTTGAGGCTGTACCGAAATTGAGATACTTAGGTTGAGGCTGTACCGAAATTGAGATACTTAGGTTGAGGCTGTACCGAAATTGAGATACTTAGGTTGAGGCTGTACCGAAATTGAGATACTTAGGTTGAGGCTGCACCGAAATTGAGATACTTAGGTTGAGGCTGCACCGAAATTGAGATACTTAGGTTGAGGCTGTACCGAAATTGAGATACTTAGGTTGAGGCTGTACCGAAATTGAGATACTTAGGTTGAGGCTGTACCGAAATTGAGATACTTAGGTTGAGGCTGTACCGAAATTGAGATACTTAGGTTGAGGCTGTACCGAAATTGAGATACTTAGGTTGAGGCTGTACCGAAATTGAGATACTTAGGTTGAGGCTGTACCGAAATTGAGATACTTAGGTTGAGGCTGTACCGAAATTGAGATACTTAGATTGAGACTGTACCGAAATTGAGATACTTAGGTTGAGGCTGTACCGAAATTGAGATACTTAGGTTGAGGCTGTACCGAAATTGAGATACTTAGGTTGAGGCTGTACCGAAATTGAGATACTTAGATTGAGGCTGTACCGAAATTGAGACACTTAGGTTGAGGCTGTACCGAAATTGAGATACTTAGGTTGAGGCTGTACCGAAATTGAGATACTTAGGTTGAGGCTGTACCGAAATTGAGATACTTAGATTGAGGGTGTACCGAAATTGAGATACTTAGGTTGAGGCTGTACCGAAATTGAGATACTTAGGTTGAGGCTGTACCGAAATTGAGATACTTAGGTTGAGGCTGTACCGAAATTGAGATACTTAGATTGAGGTGTACCGAAATTGAGATACTTAGGTTGAGGCTGTACCGAAATTGAGATACTTAGGTTGAGGCTGTACCGAAATTGAGATACTTAGGTTGAGGCTGTACCGAAATTGAGATACTTAGGTTGAGGCTGTACCGAAATTGAGATACTTAGGTTGAGGCTGTACCGAAATTGAGATACTTAGGTTGAGGCTGTACCGAAATTGAGATACTTAGGTTGAGGCTGTACCGAAATTGAGATACTTAGATTGAGGCTGTACCGAAATTGAGATACTTAGGTTGAGGCTGTACCGAAATTGAGATACTTAGGTTGAGGCTGTACCGAAATTGAGATACTTAGGTTGAGGCTGTACCGAAATTGAGATACTTAGGTTGAGGCTGTACCGAAATTGAGATACTTAGGTTGAGGCTGTACCGAAATTGAGATACTTAGGTTGAGGCTGTACCGAAATTGAGATACTTAGGTTGAGGCTGTACCGAAATTGAGATACTTAGGTTGAGGCTGTACCGAAATTGAGATACTTAGGTTGAGGCTGTACCGAAATTGAGATACTTAGGTTGAGGCTGCACCGAAATTGAGATACTTAGGTTGAGGCTGTACCGAAGTTGAGATACTTAGGTTGAGGCTGTACCGAAATTGAGATACTTAGGTTGAGGCTGTACCGAAATTGAGATACTTAGGTTGAGACTGTACCGAAATTGAGATACTTAGGTTGAGGCTGTACCGAAATTGAGATACTTAGGTTGAGGCTGTACCGAAATTGAGATACTTAGGTTGAGGCTGTACCGAAATTGAGATACTTAGGTTGAGGCTGTACCGAAATTGAGATACTTAGATTGAGACTGTACCGAAATTGAGATACTTAGGTTGAGGCTGTACCGAAATTGAGATACTTAGGTTGAGGCTGTACCGAAATTGAGATACTTAGGTTGAGGCTGTACCGAAATTGAGATACTTAGGTTGAGGCTGTACCGAAATTGAGATACTTAGGTTGAGGCTGTACCGAAATTGAGATACTTAGATTGAGACTGTACCGAAATTGAGATACTTAGGTTGAGGCTGTACCGAAATTGAGATACTTAGGTTGAGGATGTACCGAAATTGAGTTACTTAAGTTGAGGCTGTACCGAAATTGAGATACTTAGGTTGAGGATGTACCGAAATTGAGTTACTTAAGTTGAGGCTGTACCGAAATTGAGATACTTAGATTGAGACTGTACCGAAATTGAGATACTTAGGTTGAGGCTGTACCGAAATTGAGATACTTAGGTTGAGGATGTACCGAAATTGAGTTACTTAAGTTGAGGCTGTACCGAAATTGAGTTACTTAAGTTGAGGCTGTACCGAAATTGAGATACTTAGGTTGAGGCTGTACCGAAATTGAGATACTTAGGTTGAGGCTGTACCGAAATTGAGATACTTAGGTTGAGGCTGTACCGAAATTGAGATACTTAGATTGAGACTGTACCGAAATTGAGATACTTAGGTTGAGGCTGTACCGAAATTGAGATACTTAGGTTGAGGATGTACCGAAATTGAGTTACTTAAGTTGAGGCTGTACCGAAATTGAGATACTTAGGTTGAGGCTGTACCGAAATTGAGATACTTCGATTGAGGCTGTACCGAAATTGATTTACTTAGGTTGAGGCTGTACCGAAATTGAGATACTTAGGTTGAGGCTGTACCGAAATTGAGATACTTAGGTTGAGGCTGTACCGAAATTGAGATACTTAGATTGAGGCTGTACCGAAATTGAGATACTTAGGTTGAGGCTGTACCGAAATTGAGATACTTAGATTGAGGCTGTACCGAAATTGAGATACTTAGATTGAGGCTGTACCGAAATTGAGATACTTAGGTTGAGGCTGTACCGAAATTGAGATACTTAGGTTGAGGCTGTACCGAAATTGAGATACTTAGGTTGAGGCTGTACCGAAATTGAGATACTTAGGTTGAGGCTGTACCGAAATTGAGATACTTAGGTTGAGGCTGTACCGAAATTGAGATACTTAGGTTGAGGCTGTACCGAAATTGAGATACTTAGGTTGAGGCTGTACCGAAATTGAGATACTTAGGTTGAGGCTGTACCGAAATTGAGATACTTAGGTTGAGGCTGTACCAAAATTGAGATACTTAGATTGAGGCTGTACCGAAATTGAGATACTTAGGTTGAGGCTGTACCGAAATTGAGATACTTAGGTTGAGGCTGTACCGAAATTGAGATACTTAGGTTGAGGCTGTACCGAAATTGAGATACTTAGGTTGAGGCTGTACCGAAATTGAGATACTTAGGTTGAGGCTGTACCGAAATTGAGATACTTAGGTTGAGGCTGTACCGAAATTGAGATACTTAGGTTGAGGCTGTACCGAAATTGAGATACTTAGGTTGAGGCTGTACCGAAATTGAGATACTTAGTTTGAGGCTGTACCGAAATTGAGATACTTAGGTTGAGGCTGTACCGAAATTGAGATACTTAGATTGAGGCTGTACCGAAATTGAGATACTTAGGTTGAGGCTGTACCGAAATTGAGATACTTAGGTTGAGGCTGTACCGAAATTGAGATACTTAGGTTGAGGCTGTACCGAAATTGAGATACTTAGGTTGAGGCTGCACCGAAATTGAGATACTTAGGTTGAGGCTGCACCGAAATTGAGATACTTAGGTTGAGGCTGTACCGAAATTGAGATACTTAGGTTGAGGCTGTACCGAAATTGAGATACTTAGGTTGAGGCTGTACCGAAATTGAGATACTTAGGTTGAGGCTGTACCGAAATTGAGATACTTAGGTTGAGGCTGTACCGAAATTGAGATACTTAGGTTGAGGCTGTACCGAAATTGAGATACTTAGGTTGAGGCTGTACCGAAATTGAGATACTTAGGTTGAGGCTGTACCGAAATTGAGATACTTAGGTTGAGGCTGTACCGAAATTGAGATACTTAGATTGAGACTGTACCGAAATTGAGATACTTAGGTTGAGGCTGTACCGAAATTGAGATACTTAGGTTGAGGCTGTACCGAAATTGAGATACTTAGGTTGAGGCTGTACCGAAATTGAGATACTTAGATTGAGGCTGTACCGAAATTGAGACACTTAGGTTGAGGCTGTACCGAAATTGAGATACTTAGGTTGAGGCTGTACCGAAATTGAGATACTTAGGTTGAGGCTGTACCGAAATTGAGATACTTAGATTGAGGGTGTACCGAAATTGAGATACTTAGGTTGAGGCTGTACCGAAATTGAGATACTTAGGTTGAGGCTGTACCGAAATTGAGATACTTAGGTTGAGGCTGTACCGAAATTGAGATACTTAGGTTGAGGTGTACCGAAATTGAGATACTTAGGTTGAGGCTGTACCGAAATTGAGATACTTAGGTTGAGGCTGTACCGAAATTGAGATACTTAGGTTGAGGCTGTACCGAAATTGAGATACTTAGGTTGAGGCTGTACCGAAATTGAGATACTTAGGTTGAGGCTGTACCGAAATTGAGATACTTAGGTTGAGGCTGTACCGAAATTGAGATACTTAGGTTGAGGCTGTACCGAAATTGAGATACTTAGATTGAGGCTGTACCGAAATTGAGATACTTAGGTTGAGGCTGTACCGAAATTGAGATACTTAGGTTGAGGCTGTACCGAAATTGAGATACTTAGGTTGAGGCTGTACCGAAATTGAGATACTTAGGTTGAGGCTGTACCGAAATTGAGATACTTAGGTTGAGGCTGTACCGAAATTGAGATACTTAGGTTGAGGCTGTACCGAAATTGAGATACTTAGGTTGAGGCTGTACCGAAATTGAGATACTTAGGTTGAGGCTGTACCGAAATTGAGATACTTAGGTTGAGGCTGTACCGAAATTGAGATACTTAGGTTGAGGCTGTACCGAAATTGAGATACTTAGGTTGAGGCTGTACCGAAATTGAGATACTTAGGTTGAGGCTGCACCGAAATTGAGATACTTAGGTTGAGGCTGTACCGAAGTTGAGATACTTAGGTTGAGGCTGTACCGAAATTGAGATACTTAGGTTGAGGCTGTACCGAAATTGAGATACTTAGGTTGAGACTGTACCGAAATTGAGATACTTAGGTTGAGGCTGTACCGAAATTGAGATACTTAGGTTGAGGCTGTACCGAAATTGAGATACTTAGGTTGAGGCTGTACCGAAATTGAGATACTTAGGTTGAGGCTGTACCGAAATTGAGATACTTAGATTGAGACTGTACCGAAATTGAGATACTTAGGTTGAGGCTGTACCGAAATTGAGATACTTAGGTTGAGGCTGTACCGAAATTGAGATACTTAGGTTGAGGCTGTACCGAAATTGAGATACTTAGGTTGAGGCTGTACCGAAATTGAGATACTTAGGTTGAGGCTGTACCGAAATTGAGATACTTAGATTGAGACTGTACCGAAATTGAGATACTTAGGTTGAGGCTGTACCGAAATTGAGATACTTAGGTTGAGGATGTACCGAAATTGAGTTACTTAAGTTGAGGCTGTACCGAAATTGAGATACTTAGGTTGAGGATGTACCGAAATTGAGTTACTTAAGTTGAGGCTGTACCGAAATTGAGATACTTAGATTGAGACTGTACCGAAATTGAGATACTTAGGTTGAGGCTGTACCGAAATTGAGATACTTAGGTTGAGGATGTACCGAAATTGAGTTACTTAAGTTGAGGCTGTACCGAAATTGAGTTACTTAAGTTGAGGCTGTACCGAAATTGAGATACTTAGGTTGAGGCTGTACCGAAATTGAGATACTTAGGTTGAGGCTGTACCGAAATTGAGATACTTAGGTTGAGGCTGTACCGAAATTGAGATACTTAGGTTGAGGCTGTACCGAAATTGAGATACTTAGATTGAGACTGTACCGAAATTGAGATACTTAGGTTGAGGCTGTACCGAAATTGAGATACTTAGGTTGAGGATGTACCTAAATTGAGTTACTTAAGTTGAGGCTGTACCGAAATTGAGATACTTAGGTTGAGGCTGTACCGAAATTGAGATACTTCGATTGAGGCTGTACCGAAATTGATTTACTTAGGTTGAGGCTGTACCGAAATTGAGATACTTAGGTTGAGGCTGTACCGAAATTGAGATACTTAGGTTGAGGCTGTACCGAAATTGAGATACTTAGATTGAGGCTGTACCGAAATTGAGATACTTAGGTTGAGGCTGTACCGAAATTGAGATACTTAGATTGAGGCTGTACCGAAATTGAGATACTTAGATTGAGGCTGTACCGAAATTGAGATACTTAGGTTGAGGCTGTACCGAAATTGAGATACTTAGGTTGAGGCTGTACCGAAATTGAGATACTTAGGTTGAGGCTGTACCGAAATTGAGATACTTAGGTTGAGGCTGTACCGAAATTGAGATACTTAGGTTGAGGCTGTACCGAAATTGAGATACTTAGGTTGAGGCTGTACCAAAATTGAGATACTTAGATTGAGGCTGTACCGAAATTGAGATACTTAGGTTGAGGCTGTACCGAAATTGAGATACTTAGGTTGAGGCTGTACCGAAATTGAGATACTTAGGTTGAGGCTGTACCGAAATTGAGATACTTAGGTTGAGGCTGTACCGAAATTGAGATACTTAGGTTGAGGCTGTACCGAAATTGAGATACTTAGTTTGAGGCTGTACCGAAATTGAGATACTTAGGTTGAGGCTGTACCGAAATTGAGATACTTAGGTTGAGGCTGTACCGAAATTGAGATACTTAGGTTGATGCTGTACCGAAATTGAGATACTTCGGTTGAGGCTGTACCGAAATTTGTGCCTATCACTGATTTCAGCCAACTTCGCCGAATCTCAATTACTCCCATTGTGGCTCGTTTGTTTGAAGAGTTTCTGGCGGGATGGGTAAATGAACGACATTGAGCACCTGATAGACCCATGTCAGTTTGGCAATATGAAAGGCAGCTATGTCATCCAAATGAAACTTAAAATTCTTCATCGTCATATCTTCATCGACCAAATGAAGATAAAATTGGTGCACAGCAGAAATGTGCATGCAGGGTAATGGGACCCATCCACACTGGGAGTGCTATTTCAGGCCACCCTAAAGCAAATACAAAAATAATCCAGTGTGCAATGAGCCATATGATAATTCATTCAGTTTTTCAGTTGGAACAAACGTACACCTAGAATGAGAATTTTTTTTAACAAAGGTCAGACTTGTATGCAGTGCAAGCATTTTTGAACGGAACTAGTCATCATTATGTATCCAGGAGTGCAAGGTGAAATCTAGTTCTAAGATCGGCAGTGTCACAGTCAACATACCCCATTTGCAGCAGCCATTCGCACAATCAGCTGGATAGCAATTCCCATGTAAAAGCGCCCATCGCCACCAACAAGGAGTGTGCATCCTTCTCGCTCGCTTGGTGATAAACATCCGAGGGTGGCTTGGATGAAGTTTTCTGTGTAGTGCGGCTTGCTTTGAAACACCGACACACGCTTGCGAAGTCCACTTGTACCTGGCTTTTGGTCATCATAGGGCTTGGTGGCCACCTGAACGACTTTGTGAGCAACCATAGTTCGGATGTGGGATGGAAGGCCAAAGGCTTCTGTGAAAAAAGCAAGTTTGTGCGATGGTTGGGAGCTTTATAGAAACCACAAACAGCCCTCGACTAACCCTCCACCCCACTCCCCCATGATTCTGAAATCTAACACCAAGGAAGTCAATCGAAAGTGACCCTTAGCATGCGCATCATTGGCTCAGTCTCACTATTCTTTGCTTCAACAAGGGTCTTCATTGAGCAAATTCCCATTTGCATATCCCATTAACGCCACAATGACACGACTGTCATGCAAATCAGCAACAACGATAAATTTCAAGAGCCAACAATAAATCATAGCCTCACACTGCTGTGTAGCTTAGTGTATTTGCTTCTGACAAGGGTCGCCTCACACTGCTGTGCAGCTTAGTGTATTTGCTTCTGACAAGGGTCGCCTCACACTGCTGTGCAGCTTAGTGTATTTGCTTCTGATAAAGGACGACTCACACTGCTGTGCAGCTTAGTGTATTTGCTTCTGACAAGGGTCGGATCACACTGCTGTGCAGCTTAGTGTATTTGCTTCTGACAAGGGTCAGATCACACTGCTGTGCAGCTTAGTGTATTTGCTTCCGACAAGGGTCAGATCACACTGCTGTGCAGCTTAGTGTATTTGCTTCTGACAAAGGTCAGATCACACTGCTGTGTAGCTTAGTGTATTTGCTTCCGACAAGGGTCAGATCACACTGCTGTGCAGCTGAATGTATTTGCTTCTGACAAAGGTCAGATCACACTGCTGTGCAGCTTAGTGTATTTGCTTCTCACAAGGCCGGTTCACACTGCTGTGCAGCTTAGTGTATTTGCTTCTGACAAGGGTCGCCTCACACTGCTGTGCAGCTTAGTGTATTTGCTTCTGATAAAGGACGACTCACACTGCTGTGCAGCTTAGTGTATTTGCTTCTGACAAGGGTCGCCTCACACTGCTGTGTAGCTTAGTGTATTTGCTTCTGATAAAGTACGACTCACACTGCTGTGCAGCTTGGTGTATTTGCTTCTGATAAAGGTCGGCTCACACTGCTGTGTAGCTTAGTGTATTTGCTTCTGATAAAGTACGACTCACACTGCTGTGCAGCTTAGTGTATTTGCTTCTGACAAGGGTCGCCTCACACTGCTGTGCAGCTTAGTGTATTTGCTTCTGATAAAGGACGACTCACACTGCTGTGCAGCTTAGTGTATTTGCTTCTGACAAGGGTCGCCTCACACTGCTGTGTAGCTTAGTGTATTTGCTTCTGATAAAGTACGACTCACACTGCTGTGCAGCTTGGTGTATTTGCTTCTGATAAAGGTCGGCTCACACTGCTGTGTAGCTTAGTGTATTTGCTTCTGATAAAGTACGACTCACACTGCTGTGCAGCTTAGTGTATTTGCTTCTGACAAGGGTCGCCTCACACTGCTGTGCAGCTTAGTGTATTTGCTTCTGATAAAGGACGACTCACACTGCTGTGCAGCTTAGTGTATTTGCTTCTGACAAGGGTCGCCTCACACTGCTGTGTAGCTTAGTGTATTTGCTTCTCACAAAGATTGGCTCACACTGCTGTGTAGCATAGTGTATTTGCTTCTCACAAAGATTGGCTCACACTGCTGTGTAGCATAGTGTATTTGCTTCTCACAAAGATTGGCTCACACTGCTGTGTAGCATAGTGTATTTGCTTCTCACAAAGATTGGCTCACACTGCTATGTAGCTTAGTGTATTTGCTTCCGACAAGGGTCGCCTCACACTGCTGTGTAGCATAGTGTATTTGCTTCTCACAAAGATTGGCTCACACTGTTGTGTAGCATAGTGTATTTGCTTCTCACAAAGATTGGCTCACACTGCTATGTAGCTTAGTGTATTTGCTTCTGATAAAGGACGACTCACACTGCTGTGTAGCATAGTGTATTTGCTTCTGATAAGGGTCGCCTCACACTGCTGTGCAGCTTAGTGTATTTGCTTCTGATAAAGGACGACTCACACTGCTGTGCAGCTTAGTGTATTTGCTTCTGACAAGGGTCGCCTCACACTGCTGTGTAGCTTAGTGCATTTGCTTCTCACAAAGATTGGCTCACACTGCTGTGTAGCATAGTGTATTTGCTTCTCACAAAGATTGGCTCACACTGCAGTGTAGCATAGTGTATTTGCTTCTCACAAAGATTGGCTCACACTGCTATGTAGCATAGTGTATTTGCTTCTCACAAAGATTGGCTCACACTGCTGTGTAGCATAGTGTATTTGCTTCTCACAAAGATTGGCTCACACTGCTGTGTAGCATAGTGTATTTGCTTCTCACAAAGATTGGCTCACACTGTTGTGTAGCATAGTGTATTTGCTTCTCACAAAGATTGGCTCACACTGCTATGTAGCTTAGTGTATTTGCTTCTGATAAAGGACGACTCACACTGCTGTGTAGCATAGTGTATTTGCTTCTGATAAGGGTCGCCTCACACTGCTGTGCAGCTTAGTGTATTTGCTTCTCACAAAGATTGGCTCACACTGCTGTGTAGCATAGTGTATTTGCTTCTCACAAAGATTGGCTCACACTGCTGTGTAGCATAGTGTATTTGCTTCTCACAAAGATTGGCTCACACTGCTGTGTAGCATAGTGTATTTGCTTCTCACAAAGATTGGCTCACACTGCTATGTAGCTTAGTGTATTTGCTTCCGACAAGGGTCGCCTCACACTGCTGTGTAGCATAGTGTATTTGCTTCTCACAAAGATTGGCTCACACTGTTGTGTAGCATAGTGTATTTGCTTCTCACAAAGATTGGCTCACACTGCTATGTAGCTTAGTGTATTTGCTTCCGACAAGGGTCGCCTCACACTGCTGTGTAGCATAGTGTATTTGCTTCTCACAAAGATTGGCTCACACTGCTGTGTAGCATAGTGTATTTGCTTCTCACAAAGATTGGCTCACACTGCTGTGTAGCATAGTGTATTTGCTTCTCACAAAGATTGGCTCACACTGCTGTGTAGCATAGTGTATTTGCTTCTCACAAAGATTGGCTCACACTGCTGTGTAGCATAGTGTATTTGCTTCTCACAAAGATTGGCTCACACTGCTATGTAACTTAGTGTATTTGCTTCCGACAAGGGTCGCCTCACACTGCTGTGTAGCATAGTGTATTTGCTTCTCACAAAGATTGGCTCACACTGCTGTGTAGCATAGTGTATTTGCTTCTCACAAAGATTGGCTCACACTGTTGTGTAGCATAGTGTATTTGCTTCTCACAAAGATTGGCTCACACTGCTATGTAGCTTAGTGTATTTGCTTCTGATAAAGGACGACTCACACTGCTGTGTAGCATAGTGTATTTGCTTCTGATAAGGGTCGCCTCACACTGCTGTGCAGCTTAGTGTATTTGCTTCTCACAAAGATTGGCTCACACTGCTGTGTAGCATAGTGTATTTGCTTCTCACAAAGATTGGCTCACACTGCTGTGTAGCATAGTGTATTTGCTTCTCACAAAGATTGGCTCACACTGCTGTGTAGCATAGTGTATTTGCTTCTCACAAAGATTGGCTCACACTGCTATGTAGCTTAGTGTATTTGCTTCCGACAAGGGTCGCCTCACACTGCTGTGTAGCATAGTGTATTTGCTTCTCACAAAGATTGGCTCACACTGCTGTGTAGCTTAGTGTATTTGCTTCCGACAAGGGTCGCCTCACACTGCTGTGTAGCATAGTGTATTTGCTTCTCACAAAGATTGGCTCACACTGTTGTGTAGCATAGTGTATTTGCTTCTCACAAAGATTGGCTCACACTGCTATGTAGCTTAGTGTATTTGCTTCTGATAAAGGACGACTCACACTGCTGTGTAGCATAGTGTATTTGCTTCTGATAAGGGTCGCCTCACACTGCTGTGCAGCTTAGTGTATTTGCTTCTGATAAAGGACGACTCACACTGCTGTGCAGCTTAGTGTATTTGCTTCTGACAAGGGTCGCCTCACACTGCTGTGTAGCTTAGTGCATTTGCTTCTCACAAAGATTGGCTCACACTGCTGTGTAGCATAGTGTATTTGCTTCTCACAAAGATTGGCTCACACTGCTGTGCAGCTTAGTGTATTTGCTTCCGACAAGGGTCGCCTCACACTGCTGTGTAGCATAGTGCACTATGCTACACAACAGTGTGAGCCAATCTTTGTGAGAAGCAAATACACTATGCTACACAGCAGTGTGAGGCGACCCTTGTCGGAAGCAAATACACTAAGCTACATAGCAGTGTGAGCCAATCTTTGTGAGAAGCAAATACACCATGCTACACAGCAGTGTGAGCCAATCTTTGTGAGAAGCAAATACACTATGCTACACAGCAGTGTGAGCCAATCTTTGTGAGAAGCAAATACACTATGCTACACAGCAGTGTGAGCCAATCTTTGTGAGAAGCAAATAC
This sequence comes from Myxine glutinosa, assembly GCF_964187855.1. Lineage (NCBI taxonomy): Eukaryota > Metazoa > Chordata > Myxini > Myxiniformes > Myxinidae > Myxine > Myxine glutinosa. The sequence goes on from NC_136261.1 coordinate 230,230,512, forward strand.
ACTAAGCTGCACAGCAGTGTGAGGCGACCCTTATCAGAAGCAAATACACTATGCTACACAGCAGTGTGAGCCAATCTTTGTGAGAAGCAAATATTTGCTTCTCACAAAGATTGGCTCACACTGCTATGTAGCTTAGTGTATTTGCTTCCGACAAGGGTCGCCTCACACTGCTATGTAGCTTAGTGTATTTGCTTCTCACAAGGCCGGTTCACACTGCTGTGCAGCTTAGTGTATTTGCTTCTGATAAAGGACGACTCACACTGCTATGTAGCTTAGTGTATTTGCTTCTCACAAGGTCGGTTCATACTGCTGTGTAGGACACACACACACACACACACACACACACACACACACACACACACACACACACACACACACACACACACACACACACACACACACACACACACACACACACACACACACACACACACACACACACACACACACACACACACACACACACACACAATTTATTATCAACAAAACATTATGAAACTGTTTCTGCAACAATGCTAAACCACCCCAAGAGACAGCACTTCCTCAGTCAGAGGGCAGTTGAAGAATAGAACAATCTCCAAGAATTATTTGTCAAAGCAACATCAATTAAAACATTTAAGAAGAGAATTGATAAATTATAGGAAACCATCATCAACATTCATGTTATAATTGCAATTATTAATTTGATTTTAATTAATGATACGTCTTTACATGCAATTAGCATTGTTTTCAAGTTAGATGATTATTTGGCAGGAACCATAAGCATGCAATATCTTCGTAGTTCCTCCCACAAGGCAGAAGACATGGTGACCGAACATTCTTCAGATATGCTCCTCAAATGTGTAATTGCTCTGCCGTTTAAAATTGGCACAATCTCACAATAAAGGTTTTAAATGTCTCAAAATATATAGTCTCTTTACAAGTGCTTTTGTTGTTGTATACAAAGTTGAGGCTCATGGAGGAACAAGAGCAGAAAGGATCAGGACGCAACCGAACAAAAGGAGCAGTAGTAATAGAGGAGGGAAACACACCGACAGCGAGGTTGAGGGACAAAATAGAAGGAGACTTGGAGAAATATGGGATGTGGGGAAGAATGAGAGCTATGGGTGAACAAGCCAGATACATCCACAAACTCTCAATCACAGAAGTGGAAGGAAAAACTGGAAATAAGGAAAGAGGTGGGCTTGGGGAGGGTTAATGGCGGTAGAAAAGATATTGGATGCGGATGTGGGTGATGAACAGCTGAGATGGTGGTGAGCAGTTGAGATGGTGGTGAACATCTCGCTCGAAGCCCTGCAGAGAAGAATGAGAATGTGGAAGATTGTTCCAAAGGTGTGAATAAAAGAGGAACGAATGAGTGGACGTGGGCAGTGATTCTAAATTTTGGGAGTTTCACCAGCACAGGATTACTGTCAGATGGTGTGTGCCCTGCGGAAACCTTGAAGGTTTTCCAAAGCACGGAAAGGGCAGAGGGTGCAAGACCAGAAAGGAGGCGGAAGTGGACAGAGACCACCAACCTATCTGGGATGTGAAAAGCCAAGAAGGATCATGGGCTGACGGTGAGGCCCAAACGTTTGAGTGACTTTACTTTTTCAAATTGTTTGTTAAATAGACAGGAGGGTTTGCTAGAGACAACTCAAGTGATCTGCAAGCTGGAAATTAATGGTTTATTCCGAAGGCAACCCGTAAAGAATTCTCCGAACATTGGAAGAGAGTATTTTTGGTGTAGCATGTTTTTCGCTATGATAGGAACTACACTACTGAGGTGTAGGATTGGTTTCAGGAGAAATTTGGTAAAGGACAGTTTCCTCATGAAAAGTGTGTAATTACCCTGTGCCCGCGAAGCGAAATTCGGGGTTAAGCATTCGGGTCCGTCCGTACGTCGTATGTACGTACGTACGTACGTGCGTGTCTGCATTTTCAAAATTCATTTTCTCGGCAACCGTTGGTCCCATTGACATGAAATTTTCACCAGAGGAGGGCCTCCTCCTGCAGAATATAGTAGTGATTATTATGATGTCACAGATCACGTGTTACGGGCGCCATCTTGGAAAAACCAAAAAGCTTTGCACCTCTATCTCAAAAACCGCTGCACAGAAATAATTGAGACAGGTCTCATTGCAAAGAACTCTCCATGCGGAATAATATATGTGAATGATGACGTCATAGGTGCCGCCGTTATGACGTCATAATTCGACAAGTAAAAAACTTTATCCGATCAGGATGAAATTTCTTAAACATCTTCTCGGTATAAATTGATGCAGAAATAAAATTATAATGACGTCGTAGGTCATGTGGTTCGGACGCCATATTGTTTTGAGTGAAAACCCTGAAAAACCCACTAAAATCAAATTTTCTCCAAAACAACTGAACAGATCGAGGCCAAACTTTGCAGGCAGAATAGCATACCCATGATGAACAAAAATGTCAGCGAGCATGACGTAATGCTTCACTTGGTTTCGGAGTTATGACATTTTTAAGCATAAACTTTTAAAACCTAGCTCCTCCCTCATTTTTGATCCTATAGAGGGGAAACTTCACAGATGTGTTCAACATATCAGTCTGCTAAAATGACGTTTTGGAATTTGCGATAGGTGACGTGGTTTGGCAGATATAAATACTTAAACGAAAATATTTTAAATTTTATAACTCTTGAACTGCTTCATTGATCGACGTGAAACTTCATATTATAGTAGAGGTCATGAAGTGTAACACGTGTGCAAAATTTCCAAGATGATTGGATGTATGGTCTGGAAGCTAGAAGTTGTTATTGCGTGAAGAAGAAGTCTTTTATAGTGGGCATGGAATTAATTATCACACTGCAAATGACGAGCAGGCAAAGTACGGAGCGACCTCACAGGGTCATTTTGACCTCAAATAAAATTCTGATTTCAGATTTGTCAATCGCTGAGGTATATTAACACACGACCAAAACAGATTTGGCGAAATTCCGACGATTTTGGACGAAAATATAACATTTGTGTCTGCATTTCACTAAAGTAAAGAGTGTGCCGTGTCAGAATTTTAAAAATTGAAACGTGGCTCATTGTAAATAACTCCATATGGGGAATAGGTGTTGTTAACGATGCCGTCATTGGTGCCATAATTATGATGTCATAATTCGACAGGGACAACGCTTAGTCTGACCAGTTTGAAATTTATTGAGCATGATGTATGCAACAATTATTTAGAGAATATAAATTGATGATGTCATTGCTCACGTGGTCTGGCAGCCATATTGGATTTTTAAAAAATTCAAAAATAGAAGAGTTGGCTCACACCAAGTTGACTGCACAGGGTAAGTATTCTATGAATACCATCTAGTTTAAGCATTGATTGAGAGGTTTAGGGAAAATGGTAGTATTGCAGAGAAGTCTCGAGGTGGTCGGCAAAATGTTGTGACGGATGTGATATTGCAGGATATGGGCAAACATTTGCAAAGAACCCCAAACGAGTCACTCAGATGCTCGTTTCAACAAGTAGGTATCTCACTAACCTCTACATAGAGAACTGTACAGAATAAAAGTAGAGCCAAGTCGATGGCGAGCCATCGCAATTCCCCACGCTTCCCACCTAAAGCAAAGCTGAAAGATGGCAAAAAGTTCCATCAGGAATGACCCAATATTAAAGTGTTTAATATTTTTTTCCCGTTTTGACCCCTGTGGCCCTAAGACTCCACCCTCTGGGGCATAAACCGGGGTCGAATCCAAAAAATCGTTACATATTTCATGCATCCCCAAATGTAGATTACATATAGAAAATTTCCATTGGAAAATGTTTTAAAATGTGCCCGTAATTGCATTTTTCGGTATTTAACATTTTGACAGTGCTCCAGGAGGTGGGAGTGAAAAATGACACTGCTGTTGTACATCATTACATCATCCTCGTGCCATGTGGTGATCATACCTACCAAGTTTGGTGAATGGCGTGACGGATGGTTAGACATAACCGATTACAATAACCCCCCGTTATATTTTTTTTAAGCGTTGAGATAATGAAGTTTATTCCCTATAAGCGCATGTTATTCATGAGCTTGCACTCGGAGACACAGAAAAGCGGGTGAACGTCTGGCAATTGTTCCAAAATTTAATAGCAGAAAATAGGGATCAGATTTTAGATTGCACCTTCTTTACAGATGAAGCATGGTTCCACATGTTTGGCTATATTAATAGACAGAACACCAGGATTTCAGCCTCAGGAAATCACCACGCATTCTTTGAAGAACCATTGCATTATCAAACCAGAACGGCACTCGGTAGAGAAAGCATACCTCCACCAGGCTGAACAGTTTTCGTTTTGTATCCAACTGATAGGTCGGATCTGGATCCCGGCATGAACCAAAATCGAATCGGGTTGTTCTTGTCACTGAACCAACTCATCCACCTCGTGTTGTCCTAATCCATCCACAACTTTTTGAAATATCGTGCTATAAAGGAAAACCTCGCCGGCTGCCGGTTATGTTCCTGTAAAAGTCTGCGGATGGCGAAATCGCAAACAGCTTCTAACATGTAACTCAATGAAATACGTTCCAGCCTCAAAATGTTTAAGTCCAAAAATCATTAATAAATTAAAAAATAAGACATTTAAATAGAAAATTCACATCCATATTGACATCACGCTTCCAGTTTCGCGATCGAGGTGGCGACGTTTGTTATCTCCCGGCATCCAAAGTTAAGTTATTTTTCCATTTGTGTGTTTGTCAAATTTCCACTCGTTATTTTATAGTCTTTGTGTTATTGCTTGTTTCTAGTTCGTTTTGATTTGAATTTCCTGTAACTCGTAATAAATTAATCGTTTCTGTTTGCCCCGCATGTGCGGCCTTGTAGCCTGAGGCTTCCCTTGTCGAAGTTTGTTCACTTAAGTTCCTTCCTTCGCTGTTTTTGCTTGGTTCTGAGATTTTTCCCTTCTCCCCCGAACATCTACTCTTTGTCTAACGTTTTAGCCCCCCTAACCCCCCAAAAAACAAACCAAAAAACCAAAACATTAATTTTAAGAGCAGGGCTCTTGCTTGAGACGGACGAAGTGACGGGCAAGACACAAACTCGTCCGAGAAGATGTTTATTGTAAAAACCAACTCGGGAACTCTGAAAAGCCCGTTTATCGGGCTGCATATATATCACAACCAGAAAGCACAACCGAAACCAAAAGCCACACCTCTCAGGCGAGGCGTGTTTCGGTGGTCACGTGACCGACAGGTGCAAAGGATTATAACCGCACGCGCGGCACGCTTTGGTGGTCACGTGACCAGCCACCCCGGCGCCGAGGTTGTCCGCCGGTGACGTCACCGGCTGGAGCAAGGAGACTCTGCTGCTGGTCTCGCTTGGGGGACCCATGGGTCGCTACACACGCCCCCCCAGAATGGACTTGATCCAGGAAGGTCAACCTGAGGGGGGCCCGGATGACCCGACCGAAACGACCCCTGGCCAGTCGCGGGGGGTGGGGGGGGTCCGGTGTGGTGGCGAGTGGTCGGACGGGGGGTGCAGTGGACGGGGGGCAGCCGAGGGGCCGGGCAAGTCCGCGGGGGAGGCTGCCGAGGTTCCTAGCGGGCCTCCAGAGGTTGCAGTTCGCGGGTGCAGCGCCGAGAAGGCTCGAGCGGTGCACGCGAAAAGCGGGTGAGCCAACCGAGGGGCTGGTCAAGGCCTCGGGGGAGGCTGCCGAGGTTCCTCGCGGGCCTCCCGAGGATGCAGGGTCGGAGAAGTAGTTGCGGTTGTAGTTGTAGGTGCGCGAGGGTGACGAAGCGGCCGTGCCGCGAACGTCAGCGCGCGCGAAGGTGACGAAACAGCCGTTCCGCCAACGTCAGTGCGCGCGAAGGTGACGCAGCAGCCGTGCTGCCAACGTCAGTGCGCGCGAAGGTGACGAAGCAGCCGTGCCTTCGGAGGGTCTCGGAATAGGTTCGCCCCTCCGGTCGTAGAGGAGGAGCCGAGCGCAGTGCGCGAACCTCATAGTCATGGCCGTCGTCGTTACCGAAACTCCGGCATGTCGAAACCGCGGTCGAAACTGCGCCCGAAGCCGTGCGGGAGAAGCCGGCGTCACCAGCCTAGGTGGCTTCCCTGGCTAGGGCGCGCTTGCCATGTCCGTTCGCAGCCCCCAAATCCGTTCGGGGGCAGTCGGGGTCACCAGTGAAGAGCAGGGCTCTTGCTTGAGACGGACGAAGTGACGGGCAAGACACAAACTCGTCCGAGAAGATGTTTATTGTAAAAACCAACTCGGGAACTCTGAAAAGCCCGTTTATCGGGCTGCATATATATCACAACCAGAAAGCACAACCGAAACCGAAAGCCACGCCTCTCAGGCGAGGCGTGTTTCGGTCGTCACGTGACTGACAGGTGCAAAGGATTATAACCGCACGCGCGGCACGCTTTGGTGGTCATGTGACCAGCCACCCCGGCGCCGAGGTTGTCCGCCGGTGACGTCACCGGCTGGAGCAAGGAGATTCTGCTGCTGGTCTCGCTTGCGGGACCCATGGGTCGCTACAAATTTCCCTTTCTCCAGGTGTGCTGTTGTCTCATCGTGTGCTTCTGTCCACGTGCGCTGTCTCACCCCGCCCCCATTTCTCCTTGCCTTCCACCTTTTGCCCTGTTCACGTGACTCGTGGTTGTCCCTCGAGGCCCTCTCCCCATTGGTATTTTGTGAAGAAAAGATTGTTCTTCACAGTTCTGTTTAAATATGTTTAAACGTTCCCCTGCAGCGTTTTATTCAGTGGTATATTACAACACGCTGTTTTTCTTCCTATTTAAAAGGCTTTTTTCAATTTCCTCTTCAACCCTTTTCAAAATCCAATCTCACCCCTCCCCTCCAAATCCTCCCCATCACCCATCCCTTTCAAATCTCCCCCCTTGCCCCCTTCCCTCCCCTCCCTCCTAAACTCCCCCCACACCCCTCCCCTCCGAGACTCTCCCTCGCTCCTCCCCTCCTAGACTCCCCTCTCACCCCTCCTCCTCCTCCTCAAAGCATCCTCCCTGCTTCTTCCCCCTTCCAACTTTCACCTTCATCTCCCCCAACCTTCTGCCTCACTCTTCCCCCTCCTCAAATAACACCTCACTGTGCCTCACCCAATCTCCATCAAACCTTTTGTCCGCCCCATTCTTCCCTTTCTCCAAGCTATTCTGAAATCTCTGAAATCTCTGACACACCTTCAACAGCTCTCCCTACCTCTTCCTCCTCTTCCACATCTTACCCTACCCCTCCCCCCCCTGTTCTGGACCCGATGCTCCCCCTTCCTCGTCATTAACGGTATGGACCTCAAACATCCGGGACCTTCGCTCAAACCTGACTGACCTCTCCATACAGGTTGCTTCTGACAAACCAGATGTGATCTGCTTAACAGAAACTTTCCTCCTTCATGATGTCTCTGATGCCTTGGTATCTCTCCCAGGTTACTCCCTCCTCCGGTAAGATAGACCTGATCCTCGTCCTGGAGGTGGGGTTGCTATCTTTATAAAAAACTCTCTTCCTCACTCGCCCTCCACTGCCCTCTCTCCACCTCACCCCCAGGAATACCTTTGGCTACGGCTTCCCCTTCGCTCCCACCTTTTGTTCATATGTGTGTTGTACCGTCCACCAAACAGCGATGACTCCATCTACATCTCACTGTCTGATAATATGGACCAACTTCTATCTACCCATCCCAACTCTCTCTTCCTCATATGTGGTGATTTCAATTGTCACCATGCCAGTTGGCTGGGTGTGGGTACCTCTCTCACCAGCCATGGCTCTTCAGCAAAGGACTTCTGCGACTCACTGGGACTGACACAATCTGTCAATTTCCCGACCCGGATCTCAGTCAACGGAGCATCTTCTCTTCTGGATTTGGTTATGACAAACTTCCCTGAAAATGTCTGCTGCTCTTCTTCTGCTCCAATCGGCTCATCTGATCATGTGCTTGTCAAAGTGGACATCTCTCTGACCATTCTCAGAGAGCCTCCTCAGCGTCGACGAGTCTGGCATTTCACTCAGGCCAACTGGCACGGTCTTCAAGCAGCCATCAATCATCTGGACTGGTCTCCCATCTCTACCGCCTCTGACATCAACTCATCCTGGGAATTCTTTCAAAGTAAATTGCTCTCTCTCATGCACAGATTTATCCCATCTCGTCTTCAGTTGTCATACCCTTCCTCCCATCCATGGTACACGGAATCTTGTGGTGAGGCTGTTGCCCTGAAACAACTTGCTTTCGTCTCCTGGAAAGCAAATCCAACGGAAGGAAATCTCATTTCCTTTCACAAAGCCCGAAACAAGTGTGTGTCCACCCTCAGGAGAGCCAGGAAACAATATCTCACCGTTCTCAAGACCGAACTCTCTTATCTGTCCCCTCTTCCAAATCCTGGTGGTGTCTGGTCAAATCTGTTTCTGGTGTTTGTTCCCCCTCCATCCCCTCCCTCACCTCAAACGGCTTAATGGCTGACTCCGCACGTGAAAAAGCTGAATGCCTCAACTCTGTGTTTGCCTCTAAATCTTGTGTCCCAAACCCATCCCTCTCTGTACCCACCGTACCCAGTCGTACCCAGCTGCTCCTGGACTCTGTGTCCTTTCCTCCTGACAAGGTGGAAAAGTTTCTGTCAACCCTCGACTCTGATTCTGCAACTGGTCCTGACGGCATCAGCCCACGGGTCCTAAAATCATGTTCTTCTGCTCTTTCACTCCCTCTTTCTGTTCTCTTCACCCTCTCTTTTGCTCAAGGTCATCTGCCATCTGCTTGGAAATCAGCCAACATCACCGCTTTGCACAAAAAAGGTGCAAAAACAGATCCCAGCAACTACAGACCAATCAGCCTTCTCCCAATTATCAGCAAAGTCATGGAATCCATCATTGCTTCAGATATGAAATCTTTCCTCTTCTCCAATGGGTTGATCTCTGATCATCAATTTGGTTTCAGACCTGGTCACTCTACTCTGGACATGCTGCTTCTGCTTTCTCAACAATGGATGGAGGTCCTCAACACCAAACAAGAAATTAGAGATGTCTCCCTTGACATTTCACGTGCCTTCGATACGGTCTGGCACCCTGCTCTGCTCACCAAACTCTCCTCCTTTGGTATCCATGGAAATCTCCACGCATGGCTGGCAGACTTCCTCTCTGGTCGTAGTCAACGTGTGGCCCTGAATGGGTTTCTCTCATCTCCTCTTCCTGTTCAGGCTGGAGTTCCCCAAGGTAGTGTTCTGGGCCCTGTGCTTTTTCTGGTCTTCATCAATGATCTCTCTGACTCTCTTGAAAATCCTCTCTATCTCTTTGCTGACGACTCTACTCTCTGTCGCTCCATTCCTCATCCCTCAGATAGGCAGTCTGCAGCCTCCTCACTCTCTGCAGACCTGGACAAAATCACAGACTGGGCAAACAAATGGAACATGTCTTTCAATCCTGATAAATCTCACACTCTTACGATGTCTCTCCGAAAAGACCGACTGGAAAACCCTCCCATCCACTTTCTGAATAATCCTCTCCAAGAAGTTCTGTCACTCAAGCTTTTGGGTCTCACTATTTGCCATGATCTTTCCTGGGAAAACCACATTTCAAATCTGGCCTCCAAAGCCAGTCGCCGACTGGGCATCCTCCGTCGTGCGAAGTCCTTCCTTGGCACACCTGAGCTCCTCACCACATACAAGGCTTTCATCCGCAGCTCTATGGAATACTGCTCTCCCCTCTGGTCTGGTGCTCCTGCCTCACACCTAGCCCGTCTTCACGCTGTTGAAACCAAAGCGTTCAGAATCATTGGAATCTCCCGCGATGAAGCTAACTCCAAGGGCCTTTCACTCACTCACCGCAGGCAGGTTGGTGGTCTTTCCGTCTTCTACCGACTCCTCTCTGGCCTTGCCCCCTCACAGCCCTCTCTGGGCTCTGTCCCCCAAATATTCCTACAGGTCGCACAAGATCTGCCTGCAACCCTCTTATGGTTAAACTGCCAAAATCAAGACTTTCTGCTCACCTTCACTCCTTCATTCCTCTTTTCTCCCGGCTCTGGAACAAACTCCCTCACTCTCTTCAATCCCACTGCACCCTCCAGGTCTTTAAAACAGCTGTTCACCACCATCTCTTATCCTCCCCCATCCAAAACCTTGATCTTTTCTACCCCCGCTAATTTCGGTCCCCTTGTGTTTTATACCTCTCCCCCCCCCCGCCCTCCCCCTCCCACGCCTCCTGCCCCCAAGCCCTCTCCCTCCCACACTTCTCCCTGCTCTCAAATGTTGTGGTTGTGTGCTTCCCCTTCTCTCCCCATCTTGGGGATGATGTCTTAGTGTAGTCGATGTGGCCACATCCATAATGGAGGAAATGTCATCCACCAGTGGCAGTCGTTCCGATGGTCTGGCACCCGACGGATGTCGTGAAATCGCATCTGGTACGCAGTGTCGTTTTCCCGGGATGTGGATAATTCGGAAACGATATGCTAGGGTCCTTTCTTTCAAGTTGGCAAGCCGCGTGTTATGGATGTCCTCTAATCGTCTGTCACCAAGAAGCTTGATTAAGGGCTTGTGATCGACGGCAATAATCAGGTTCTTGCATCCCAACACAAAATACTTTACTTTTTCCAGGCTGTCCGCCACTGCTAGAGCTTCACCCTCTATCGGAGCATAGCGCGACTCCGCTGCATGGGTGAAGCGGCCTCCAGCAAGGGTGATTTTCCAGCCATCGGGGCAGCACTGTGGGGTTTCACCAGGGCATCTGCAGTGTTTTTGGAGGAGCCAGAAGCCAATCCCATCCTTCGACCAGTCAGTTGCGAGACATGTTGTCCGTTCCTTGTCAAAGATCCGGACCCCATTTGCGACTTCAGATATGATGAGTCGTTTTGATTCTTCGAATAGGGATTGTAGTGTTGCATCCCAGTAGAAGGGGGTGCATGGTTTTAGGAGGTCCCGAAAAGGTCGCATCCTCTCGGTCATGCTGAAGCAGTATGTTACCTGATTGACTAGCCCAAACCAGGAGCGAATGTCAGTAATTGTTTTTGGTGTGGGGAAGTCCTGTATCGCTTGGAGATACCTTTGGCATGGTCGTACACTGTCCATGGTGATCTCGAATCCAGCGAATTCGACCGTGTCCTGACCAAAATGGAATTTCGTCGGATTTTGCGTAATCCCATTACGGCCGCACAGGTCGAGCCAGTTGCATGTCTGAAAAAAGCTCTCTTCCAATGTGTCGCTCCACATGATGGTATCATCAATACATTTGGACTTGTTTTTGAAGTCCGATACGATTTCGTCAAATCGTCTGGAGTATCCATCACCTGAAGCGATGTAACCTTGGGGAGTGGTGCAGTAACGGTATCGGCCCCATGGTGTGATGAACGTTGTCAGATGGCGGTCACATTCTCTGATTGGAACGCTGTGATAGCCATTCCAGGCGTCTGTTACCGTCTTTTTGGTGTTATGTGGCACCACCATTGCTTGATGGAAGGGTGACTGGGTGTGGTGGGTCTCACGTGTGCAGTGCGCATTCAGTGGTTGCAGATCAACTGTCCTCCGTGGGGTCCCATCCTTCTTTGGACAGACGACCATTCTGCTGCACCATGTCACTGGTTCACCAATTGGCACCGGTTCCAGAACCCCTAACCTGATGTCGCGATCGATACCAGCCTTGACTTCTGCCTGCCAGTGTAAGGGGACAGGCACTGGGGTGTGCACCGCTTTTGGTGTTGCCTCGGGGTCAACCATCAGTGTGAGAGGCGGACCTTCCATGTGGGGTAGTGGCTGGTGTTCGCAGACATTGAATGTGCTGCTTTTGTAGTACTCCAGTAGCCATTTCTCCAGCCTCTCTCGGTTCTCGTCAGTGGAATGTATCAAAGGAATCCAGACCACGGATCTGCTCCCTCTTTTTGTGTGTTTTGTTTGTCTGGTTGATTTGTTTGTGAAATAAATGTTAGCTCTTTCACGAGCCTCGATTCAGTATACAAAAAAACAAAAAAAACAACTAAAGCCACTTCAAAAACAAAAATTAAATCTCTTTTAATTCTTCCTCACTACATGCTCTAAATTCACATTCATTCCACCCCTCCTCTATCGTTCTTAAACGGATCGCTAACTTGAAAATCACAATAAACCCAATGTGCTATAAATGTTCGTCTTTCATGAATCATCCACTTTCCGCCCCTCCAAATCTCCCCTTGACCCTCCCTTCCTAAACTCCCCCCTTGCCCCTCCCCTCCTAAACTCCCCCTTACCCCTCCCCTTCAAAACTCCCCCCCCAAACCCTCCCCTTCAAATCTCGCCCCTTACCATCCTTCTCCAATTCTTCCCCCTCGCCCGTCCTCCTCAAAGCTGCCTCCTCCCCACTTCATCTCCCTTCTATCCCATACCTCCACCTCACCCAACCTTCTACTTTCCTCTGCCCCCCCTCAAACAACCCCTCTCTGTGCCTCATCCCATCACCATCAAACCTTTCGTCCTCATCATCCTTCCCTTTCTTGTAACTCTTCTGTAATCTCTGACACACCATCAACTGCTCTCCCTACCTCCCCCCCTCATCCTTCCTCTGATCTTACCCCTCCCCTCTCCTGTCCTGCACCCGATGCTCACCCTCTCTCCTCATTAATGGTATGGGCCTCAAACATCCGGGGCCTTTGCTCAAACCTGATTGATCACTCCATTCAGGTTGCTTCTGACAATCCAGACTTGATCTGCTTAACAGAAACTTTCCTCCTTCAAGATGTCTCTGATTCCTTAATATCTCTTCCTGGTTACTCCCTCCTCCGGTATGATAGACCTGAGCCTCGTCCTGGAGGTGGGGTTGCTATCTGCCCTCTCTCCACCCCGCCCCCAGGAGTAGCTATGGCTACGGCTTCCTCTCCGCTCCCACCTTTTGTTCATATGTGTTCTGTACCGTCCTCCAAACAGTGATGACTCCATTTACATTTCGCTGTCTGACAACATAGACCACCTTCGATCAACTCATCCAAACTCTCTCTTCCTCATATGTGGCGACTTCAACTGTCATCATGCCAGCTGGCTGGGTGTGGGTTCCTCTCTCACCAGCCATGGCACCTCAGCAAAGGACTTCTGCGACTCATTGTGACTGACACAATCTGTCAATTTTCTGACCCGGATCTCAGTCAATGGAGTATCTTCTCTTCTAGACTTGGTTAGGACAAACTTCCCTGCAAATGTCTGCTGCTCTTCCTCTGCTCCAATCGGTTCTTCTGAGCATGTGCTTGTTAAAGTGGACATCTCTCTGGCCATTCTCAGAGAGCCTCCTCAGCGCCGACGAGTCTGGCATTTCACTCAGGCTGACTGGCACGGTCTGCAAGCAGCCATCAATCATCTGGACTGGTCTCCCATCTCGACTGCCTCCGACATCAATTCTTCCTGGGAATTCTTCCAAAGCAAACTGCTCTCTCTCATGCACAGATTTATCCCATCTCATCTTCAGTTGTATTACCCTTCCTCCCATCCATGGTACACTGAATCTTGTGGAGGCAGTTGCCCTGAAACAACTTGCTTTTGCCTCTTGGAAGGCAAATCCAACAGAAGGCAATCTCAGTTCCTTCCACCAAGCTCGGAACAAGTGCGTGTCTACCCTCAGGAGTGCAAGGAAGCACTATCTCTCCACACCCAAGAATGAACTCTCAAACCTGTCTCCTTCCTCCAAATCCTGGTGGCGTTTGGTCAAATCCGTTTCTGGTGTTTGTTCCCCCTCTATCCCCTCCCTTTCCTAAAATGGCTACACAATTGACACGGCACGTGACAAAGCCGAATGCCTCAACTCTGTGTTTGCCTCAAAATCTTGTGTCCCAAACCCATCTCTCTCTGTTCCCACCTTACCCAGTTGAACACAACTGCTCCTGGACTCTGTGTCCTTCTCTCCTGACAAGGTGGAGACGTTTTTGTCAACCCTCGACTCTGATTCTGCAACTGGACCAGACGGCATCAGCCCACGGGTCCTAAAATCCTGCTCTGCCGCTCTATCCAACCCTCTCTCTGTTCTTTTCACCCTCTCTTTTGTTCAAGGTCATCTGCCAGCATCTTGGAAATCAGCAAACATTACCGGTTTACACAAAAAATGTGCAAAAACAGATCCTTGCAACAACAGACCAATCACCCTGCTCCCAATTATCAGCAAACTCATGGAATCCATCATTGCTTCAGATATCAAATCCTTCCTCTTCTCCAATGGCTTGATCTCCGATCATCAATTCGGATTTAGACCAGGTCATTCCACTCTGGACATGTTGCTTCTGCTGTCTCAACAATGGATGGAGGTCCTCAATGCGAAACAGGAAATCAGAGCTGTCTCCGTTGACATATCACGTGCCTTCGATATGGTCTGGCACCCAGCTCTGCTCACCAAACTCTCCTCCTATGGTATCCATGGAAATCTCCACGCATGACTTGCGGACTTCCTCTCGGGTCAAAGTCAATGTGTGGCTTTGAATGGATTTCTCTCATCTCCCCTTCCTGCTCTGGCCAAGGTAGTGTTCTGGCCCTGTGCTTTTTCTGGTCTTCATCAATAAATCTCTCCGACTCTCTGGAAAATCCTCTCTATCTCTTTGCTGATGACTCCACTCTCTGCTGCTCCATTCCTCATCCCTCAGATTGGCAAGTCTGCAGCCTCCTCACTCTCTGCAGACATGGACAAAATGACAGACTGTTCAAACAAGTAGAACATGTCTTTCAATAATGACATATCTCACACTCTTACTGTGTCTCCCCGAAAAGACCGACTGGAAAACCCTCGCATCTACTTTCTCAACAATCCTCTCCAAGAAGTTCTGTCGCTCAAGCTTTTGGGTCTCACTATCTGCCATGATCTTTCTTGGGAAAACCACATTTCCAAGCTGGCCTCCAAAGCCAGTCGCCGACTGGGCATCCTCCGTCATGCGAAGTCCTTCCTTGGCACACCTGAGCTCCTCACCACATACAAGGCTTTCATCCACAGCTCAATGGAATACTGTTCCCACCTCTGGGCCGGTGCTCCTGCCTCACACCTAGCTCGGCTTCACGCTGTTGAAACCAAAGCTTTCAGAATCATTGGAATCTCCAGCGATGAAGCTAAATCCGAGGGCCTTTCACTCACTCACCTCAGGCAGCTTGTTGGTCTTTCTGTCTTCCACCGACTTCTCTCCGGCCTTGCTCCCCCAGCTCTCTCTGTGCTCTGTCCCCCAAATATTCCTGCAGGTCACACAAGATCTGCCAGCAACCCTCTCATGGTTAAACTGCCAAAATCTAGGCTCTCTGCTCACCTTTACTCTTTCATTCCCCTTTTCTCCCGCCTCTGGAACAAACTCCCCCACTTAGGCTATGAGCCAAGGGGGTTGGTCGGTACCATACAGATGGAGTAAGGCTCATTGTGATTTTTAGCAAGATATATGTCCCTAGATATGAAAAAAAGTGATAGCAGTGTATAACTCTCGGCCATCTCTGTGTTATCACCCGAAATATTATTATAGGCTATGAGCCAAGGGGTTGGTCAGTACCATACAGATGGAGTAAGGCTCATTGTGATTTTTAGCAAGATATATGTCCCTAGATATGAAAAAAAAGTGATAGCAGTGTATAACTCTCGGCCATCTCTGTGTTATCACCCGAAATATTATTATACGCCTGTTTCGCTTCGCCAAAAAATGTGATATTTGCTAAAATTGGAATAAATATGTTTTTAAGGACCACAGAGTGCCAATAATTTGCATACTGGATGCCAACTAATATAGTAATAGAAATATAGAACATTTGTGGGGGTTATTTATCAAAATATTGATATAATGACAAAAAATATGTTAAATTTAGTGAAAAAGTGGTCGAAATCGCTTCGAGTTCAGAATTCACATTGTACATTTTTGTCAATATTTCAAAAATGAAAACTCCCAGAGTAACATTTGACCCCTCAAAATCTTCGCAAGGAACCACTGCATTGGAATATATCATTACTTTGTAATATGGTGGTTGTTTGGGGCACATATTTTGGCAAAGTTCAAAATATGTTCAACCATACCCCCTAATTTTGATATTTTGGAACGAAACATAGCTTTTGAACATTTTAGGTTTATTCGTCTACTACTTTTGGTATCTCAGTGTAATTTTTGGTATTAGCTAGTATCCTAAAGTAGGTTTGTAACATCAGCTACATTATATTTCACAATGCATGCAAACTTGCTCCACACTCTAGGTTTATCATGATCTCTCGAACAAATACGATCTCGATCTCGATCTCGGCACTCTGTGGTCCTTAAAAACATATTTATTCCAATTTTAGCAAATATCACATTTTTTGGCGAAGCGAAGCAGGCGTATAATAATATTTCGGGTGATAACACAGAGATGGCCGAGAGTTATACACTGCTATCACTTTTTTTTCATATCTAGGGACATATATCTTGCTAAAAATCACAATGAGCCTTACTCCATCTGTATGGTACCGACCGGTCAATTTGGGGGGTCTGGCTCATAGCCTAACTCCCTTCAATCACACTCCTCCCCCCAGGTCTTTAAAACAGCTGTTCACTATCATCTCTTATCTTCCCTCATCCAAAACCTTGATCTTTTCTACCCCCGCTAATTCACCCCAGATACACTTTTTTGAAATTCCAACTTCTTTCCTGGAAGTCCTTGCAGTGTCCATGTTGGAACCCATCTGTGGATCGGTCCCATCGGCCGATGGGTCTGCATTGTCATTTCTCGTGCATCCACAGATGGGTCAGACCCATCGGCCGATGGGACCGATCCACAGATGGGTTCCAACATCCATACAGTCACGTGAAAAAGTAAGTACACCCCATGTAAAGTTTTGACTTTTTCAACATATTTCAACATACAGCTATTTGATCTTCATTTCAACAATATTTATAGATAAAGGTGATGTAGTATAACAAATATCATGAAACATTTACATTTTGTAGTCCATTGTATCTATCTATAATTCCATTAATCTCTGTGTGTTTGTATGTGTGTATGTGTGTATGTGTGTATGTGTGTATGTTTGTCTGTGACCGCTGTTTCTCGACAACCACGGGTCCGATATACTTTAAACTTGCCAGGTATATTGCTGGGGACCCGAGGATGTGCCTTTTCAAGGTTTCATATTAATCGGACAAGTACTTACCGAGCTATGGCGATTTCTTTACCAAACACTGCAAGCCGTTCGCTTTGGACCAAACCATTGCATGTAAATAGAGGGGGGGGTTCTGTGGTCGTTGCGAATGGACCAAACCATTCATGTAAATAGAGGGGGGGGGTTCTGTGGTCGTTACTGCCACGTGGTTTCAAAGTTTTTTTTTGTTGTTGTTGTTTGCACGCATGTTTTTTTGCACCCACGTACGGGCACGCCCTAGGATGTTTACACACACACACCCCTACACAAATTTTTTTTTTTTTTTTTTTTTTGGCAAGGAACGGGCACCCACGTACGGGCACGTCCTAGCTTATATATAGTACGGGCATGCCCTAGTAATTTAAATAAACATAAATGCAAATTTTGCATGTGGAAAAAGTAAGTACACCCTTGGCTCTCATCGGTGGTATTGCCCCCTTTGGCAGAAACAACCTCAAGTAGGCATTTCTTATAACTGTCTACCAGTCTCTGACCGACTGGGAGAAATTTTTGCCCACTCCTCCATGCAGAATTATTTCAGCTGTGCAATGTTTGAGGGGTTTCTTGCATGCACAGCTCGTTTCAAATCCCCCCACAACATCTCGATGGGATTTAGATCCGGGCTTTGACTTGGCCATTCCCGAACCCTCCATTTCTTTCTTTTCATCCATTCCTTGGTGGATTTACTGGTATGTTGAGGGTCATTGTCATGTTGCAAGGTCCACCTTCGGTTGAGCTTCAACTTTCCGACAGATGGCCTCACATTATGCTCAAGCACCCTCTGGTGCAATGAAGAATTCATAGCGGATTCGATGATGGTGAGCTGCCCAGGCCCTGATGCAGCAAAGCTGCCCCAAACCATAATATTTCCATGACCATGCTTTACAGTTGGTATCAGGTTCTTGTGGTCAAATGCTGTCTTTGGTTTTCGCCAAACATGTCTTCTGGTACTGTGGCCAAATAGCTCTACCTTTGACTCATCTGTCCAGAGCACATTGTTCCAGAAGTGCTGTTCTTTGCCTCGGTGTTCATTGGCAAACTTTAGTCTTGCCCTGATGTTCTTTCTGGACAGCAAAGGTTTCCTCCTGGCACACCTCCCATGTAGATCAACCTTGTGCAGCCTCTTTCTAATGTTAGACTCGTGCACTTTGACATCAACAGCGGCAAGAGCTACCTGTACGTCCCGTGATGACATTCTGGGGTTCTTCGAGACTTCTTTCAGCATCTTGCGGTCTGCTCTCGGGCTGAACTTGCTGGGGCGGCCTGGCCTGAACAAGTTGGCAGTTGTTTGGAATCTTCTCCACTTGTAGATGATCTTCCGGCCAGTCGAATGATTGATTTCAAATTGTTTGGAGATCTTTTTAAATCCCTTCCCAGACTCGTAGGCATCTCTAACCTTCTTTCTGAAGGTCTCAGAGAGCTCTTTTGATCTAGGCATGGTGATGCCGCACACTTCAACAACAAAGAGCAAACCAAACAAGCGTTACGCCTAGGTCCCCCGTCGGGGAAGTGATGTGAGTTGACAAAGTGGAACACGCAGAAAACATGCTATGATATGATATTTCACTCACAAGGGTCAGACAAACATGGAGGCGGCCATCTTGGATTTTGACGTGGTGACCCAATTTTCAATAGCGGTCTTCCTTATGCCTAGATGCACCCACACACCAGAAGGTACTTCGCTTATTTTTCAAGGATATTTCGCTCACAAGGTTCAGACATATATATGGTGGCGGCCGTCCTGGATTTTGACGTGGCGACCCACTTTACAATAGCGGTCTTCCTTATGCCGAGATACACCCACACACCAGATTAGAAGTTGGTACTTCGCTTATTTTTCGAGATATTTCGCTCACAAGGTTCAGACATATATATGGTGGCGGCCATCTTGAATTTTGACGTGGCAACCCAATTTTCAATATCGTTCTTCCTTATGGCGAGATACACCCACACACCAAATTATAAGTTGGTACTTCACTTATTTGTCAAGATATTCATCTCACAAGGTTTGGACATACATGGCGGCGGCCATCTTGGATTTTGACATGGCGACCCAATTTTCAATAACATTCTTCCTTATGCCTAGATACACCCACACACCAGATTAGAAGTTGGTACTTCGCTTATTTTTCAAGATATTTTCGCTCACAAGGTTCAGACATATATATGGTGGCGGCCATCTTGGATTTTGACGTGGCGACCCAATTTTTAACAGCGTTCTTCCTTATGCCGAGATACACCCAAACACCAGATTAGAAGTTGGTGCTTCGCTTATTTTTCAAGATATTCATCTCACAAGGTTCAGACATACATGGCGGTGGCCATCTTGGATTTTGACGTGGCGACCCAATTTTCAATAGCGTTCTTCCTTATGCCTAGATACACCCACACACCAGATTAGAAGTTGGTACTTCGCTTATTTTTCAAGATATGCAGGTTACAAGGTTCAGACATACATGGCATCAGACATATACATGGCGGCGGCCATCTTGGATTTTGACGTGGCGACCTAATTTTAAACAGCGTTCTTCCTTGTGCCGAGATACACCCACACACCAGATTAGAAGTTGGTACTTCGCTTATTTTTCGAGATATTTCGCTCACAAGTTTCAGACATATATATGGTGGTGGCCATCTTTGATTTTGACGTTGCGACCCAATTTTCAATAGCCTTCGTCCTTATGCCGAGATACACCCACACGCCAAATTAGAAGTTGGTACTTCGCTTATTTTTCAAGATATTCATCTCAAGTTTCAGACATACATGGCGGAGGCCATCTTGGCTTTTCACGTGGCGACCAGATTTTAAACAGCGTTCTTCCTTGTGCCTAGATACACCCACACACCAGATTAGATGTTGGTACTTCGCTTATTTTTCGAGATATTTCGCTCACAAGTTTCAGACATATATATGGGGGCGACCATCTTGGATTTTGACGTGGCGACCCAATTTTCAATAGCGTTCGTCCTTATGCCGAGATACACCCACACGCCAAATTAGAAGTTGGTATTTCGCTTATTTTTCAAGATATTAATCTCACAAGGTTCAGACATACATGGCGGCGGCCATCTTGGATTTTGACGTGGCGACCCAATTTTCAATAGCGTTCTTCCTTATGCTTAGATACACCCACACACCAGATTAGAAGTTGGTACTATTTTTCAAGATATGCAGGTTACAAGGTTCAGACATACATGGCATCAGACATACATGGCGGCGGCCATCTTGGATTTTGACGTGGGTTGCACCCACACACTAAATTCGAATGCGGTCCTTCGCTTACGCACGCACGCGCACCCGCACGCACGCCCACACGCACGCACACACGCACGCACGGACGGACGGACGGACGGACGGAGGGGAAAGCCATAGTCCCCCTTTCGCACCGCTGAGCGACGGGGGACAACTAAATGTCTGAGGTTTAAATAAGACAGGTTCCTCCAAGATCCTCTCCAACGATGTTCTAATCATTTGCACCTGAGCTGGTGCACCTGATTCTAATTTTAGGTGTTTGAAGTAGTGATAAATGTAGGGGTGTACTTACTTTTTCCACATGCGAAATTTGCATTTGTTTATTTAAATTATACAATGGACTACAAAATGTAAATGTTTCATGATATTGCTTTTGCGCATGCGCAAGATTGGAGGTCACGTCTTTTCAAAGCTGTCCATGCGCTCACGCTTTCGAAGTTAAGTAATTTTTCACAATTGTGTGTTTGTCGAAACTGTATCTATCTTTCGGTGTGTGTACCTATAGTGTGTCTTTAATAAGATTCTCGGTGTTAATTTTTCATCCATGTATACAAAATCGTCGGTTAATTTGTGTCGCGTATTTTGAGGCCTAGTCGGCTACCGTGTCCGACCTTGAGGCTTTGTTTTTCTCTCAGCGGTCCGTCGATTGCGCTGCAATTACTTTCGTTCTCTGTTTTTGTCCCAGTCTTTCACCCCATACTTCCTTGTTTAAAATCTAAACTAAAAAAAAAAACAAAAAAAAAAACATTTTTCCTTCTCTGTTCTTATTCGCTTATTCGTTGTTCTTATTTGTTCGTTCGTTCTTCTATCGTGTTTCACCCCCATTTCCATTTTCCATTTCCCCAGATAGTTTTCAATGCTCAATTTTAAAATGTTTGAACTTTCCCCTGAAGAACTGTATTCTGTCGTATATTATAACACCTTTTTCTTCTTCTTCTTCAACAGGTTGCTTTCGACTTGCTCACCAAATCTATTCATTCCAAAAAAAAAATTCCATCTCTTACAGTTCCTCTTTTCTACATTCCCGAAACTCTCCTGCACTCCACCACTCCTTCAGCATCCTCAAACGTATTTTTGACTCGAAGGTCACAAGAAACTCATTTTGCAATAAATGTTCGTTTCCCATTAATCGTACACTTTTCAAAATCCAATCTCACCCCTCCCCTCCAAATCTTCCCCATCACCCCTTCCCTCCAAAACATCCCCATCACCCCTCCCCTCCAAAACCTCCCCATCACCCCTCCCCTCCAAAACTTCCCCATCACCCCTCCCCTCCCCTCCAAATCTACCCCCTTGCCCCTCCCCTCCAAATCTTCCCCATCACCCATCTCTGTCAAATCTTCCCCCTTGCCCCTCCCCTCCAAATCTTCCCCATCACCAATCCCTTTCAAATCTCCCCCCTTGCCCCTTCCCTCCTAAACTCCCCCCACACCCCTCCCCTCCGAGACTCTCCCTCACTCCTCCCCTCCTAGACTCCCCTCTCACCCCTCATCCTCAAAGCGTCCTCCCCGCTTCTTCCCCCTTTCAACTTTCACCTTCATCTCCCCCAGCCTTCTGCCTCGCTCTTCCCCCTCCTCAAATAACACCTCACTGTGCCTCACCCAATCACCATCAAACCTTTTGTCTGCCCCATTCTTCCTTTTCTCCAAGCTATTCTGAAATCTCTGACACACCTTCAACAGCTCTCCCTACCACTTCCTCCTCTTCCACATCTTACCCTCCCCCCCCCACCCCCCCTGTTCTGTATCCGATGCTCCCCCTTCCTCTTCATTAACGGTATGGACCTCAAACATCCGGGGCCTTCGCTCAAACTTGCCTGATCTCTCCATACAGGTTGCTTCTGACAAACCAGACGTGATCTGCTTTACAGAAACTTTCCTCCTTCATGATGTCTCTGATTGCTTGGTATCTCTCCCAGGTTACTCCCTCCTCCGGTATTATAGACCTGAGCCTCGTCCTGAAGGTGGGGTTGCTATCTTTATTAAAAAAACTCTTCCTCACTCGCCCTCTCTCCACCTCACCCCCAGGAATACCTTTGGCTACGGCTTCCCCTTCGCTCCCACCTTTTGTTCATATGTGTGTTGTACAGTCCACCAAACAGTGATGACTCCATCTACATCTCGCTGTCTGATAATATGGACCAACTTCTATCTTCCCATCCCAACTATCTCTTCCTCATATGTGGTGATTTCAATTGTCACCATGCCAGTTGGCTGGGTGTGGGTACCTCTCTCACCAGCCATGGCTCTTCAGCCAAGGACTTATGCGACTCACTGGGACTGACACAATCTGTCAATTTTCCAACCCAGATCTCAGTCAACGGAGCATCTTCTCTTCTGGACTTGGTTATGACTAACTTCCCTGAAAATGTCTGCTGCTCTTCTTCTGCTCCAATTGGCTCATCTGATCATGTGCTTGTTAAAGTGGACATCTCTCTGACCATTCTCAGAGAGCCTCCTCAGCGTCGACGAGTCTGGCATTTCACTCAGGCCAACTGGCACGGTCTTCAAGCAGCCATCAATCATCTGGACTGGTCTCCAATCTCTACCGTCTCTGACATCAACTCATCCTGGGAATTCTTCCAAAGTAAATTGCTCTCTCTCATGCACAGATTTATCCCATCTCGTCTTCAGTTGTCATACCCTTCCTCCCGTCCATGGTACACGGCATCTTGTGGTGAGGCTGTTGCCCAGAAACAACTTGCTTTCGTCTCCTGGAAAGCAAATCCAACGGAAGGAAATCTCATTTCCTTTCACAAAGCCCGAAACAAGTGTGTGTCCACCCTCAGGAGAGCCAGGAAACAATATCTCTCCGTTCTCAAGACCAAACCCTCTTATCTGTCTCCCTCTTCCAAATCCTGGTGGCGTCTGGTCAAATCTGTTTCTGGTGTTTGTTCCCTCTCCATCCCCTCCCTCACCTCAAACGGCTACACGGCTGACTCCGCACGTGAAAAAGCTGAATGCCTCAACTCTGTGTTTGCCTCTAAATCTTGTGTCTCAAACCCATCCCTCTCTGTACCCACCGTACCCAGTCGTACCCAGCTGCTCCTGGACTCTGTGTCCTTTCCTCCTGACAAGGTGGAAAAGTTTCTGTCAACCCTCGACTCGGATTCTGCTACTGGACCTGACGGCATCAGCCCACGGGTCCTAAAATCCTGTTCTTCCGCTCTTTCACTCCCTCTCTCTGTTCTCTTCACCCTCTCTTTTGCTGAAGGTCATCTGCCATCTGCTTGGAAATCGGCCAACATCACCGCTTTGCACAAAAAGGTGCAAAAACAGATCCTAGCAACTACAGACCAATCAGCCTTCCCCCAATTATCAGCAAAGTCATGGAATTCCATCATTGCTTCGGATATGAAATCATTCCTCTTCTCCAATGGCTTGATCTCTGATCATCAATTTGGTTTCAGACCTGGTCACTCTACTCTGGACATGCTGCTTCTGCTTTCTGAACAATGGATGGAGGTCCTCAATGCCAAACAGGAAATTAGAGCTGTCTCCCTTGACATATCACATGCCTTCGATACGGTCTGGCACCCCGCTCTGCGCACCAAACTCTCTCTCCTCTGTGGTATCCATGGAAATCTCCACGCATGGCTGGCAGACTTCCTCTCTAGTCGTAGTCAACGTGTGGCCCTGAATAGGTTTCTCTCATCTCCTCTTCCTGTTCAGGCTGGAGTTCCCCAAGGCAGTGTTCTGGGCCCTGTGCTTTTTCTGGTCTTCATCAATGATCTCTCTGACTCTCTTGAAAATCCTCTCTATCTCTTTGCTGATGACTCTACTCTCTGTCGCTCCATTCCTCATCCCTCAACCTCGGCAGTCTGCAGCCTCCTCACTCTCTGCAGACCTGGACAAAATCACAGACTGGGCAAACAAGTGGAACATGTCTTTCAATCCTGACAAATCTCACACTCTTACGATGTCTCTCCGAAAAGACAGACTGGACAACCCTCCCATCAACGTTCTGAATAATCCTCTCCAAGAAGTTCTGTCACTCAAGCTTTTGGGTCTCACTATCTGCCATGATCTTTCCTGGGAAAACCACATTTCAAATCTGGCCTCCAAAGCCAATCGCTGACTGGGCACCCTCCGTCATGCGGTCCTTCCTTGGCACACCTGAGCTCCTCACCACATACAAGGCTTTTATCCGCAGCTCAATGGAATACTGCTTTCCCCTCTGGGCTGGTGCTCCTGCCTCACACCTAGCTCGTCTTCATGCTGTTGAAACCAAATCGTTCAGAATCATTGGAATCTCCTGCGATGAAGCTAACTCCAAGGTTTCACTCACTCACCGCAGACAGGTTGGTGGTCTTTCCGTCTTCTACCGACTCCTCTCTGGCCTTGCCCCCCCAGCTCTCTCTGGGCTCTGTCCCCCAAATATTCCTGCAGGTCGCACAAGATCTGCATGCAACCCTCTTATGGTTAAACTGCCAAAATCAAGACTCTCTGCTCACCTTCACTCCTTCATTCCTCTTTTCTCCCGCCCCTGGAACAAACTCCCTCACTCTCTTCAATCCCACTCCACCCTCCAGGTCTTTAAAACAGCTGTTCACCACCATCTCTTATCTTCCCCCATCCAAAACCTTGATCTTTTCTACCCCCGCTAATTTCACCCCAAATCCACTTTTTTGAAATACCAACTTCTGTCCTGGAAGTCCTTGGTGTCCTTGTGTATTATACTTCTCCCAACCCCCCCCCCCCCTTCCCACGCCTCCTCCCCCCAAGCCCTCTCCCTCCCACACATCTCCCTGCTCTCAAATGTTGTGTTTGTGTGCTTCCCCTTCTCTCCCCATCTTGTCTTCTGCTCCCTCTTTTGATATATTTTGTTTGTCTGTTTGATTTGTTTGTGAAATAAATGTTAGCTCTTTCACGAGCCTCGATTCAGTATACAAAAAAAATTAAAAAAAATTATATCACCTTTATCTCTCAATATTCTTGAAATGAAGATCAAATAGCTGTATGTTGAAATATGTTGAAAAAGTCAAAACTTTACATGGGGTGTACTTACTTTTTCACGTGACTGTATGTTTTATACCTCTCCCACCTCCCCCCAAGCCCTCTCCCTCCCACAGTTCTCTCGATGTCCTTGCTCTCAAATGTTGTGTTTGTGTCCTTCCCCCTCTCTCCCCATCTTGTCTACTGCTCCCCTTATTTTGTGTTTTATGTGTCGGATTGACTTTTTGTGTGATTAATGTTCGCTCTTTCACGAGCCTCGATCATGTATACAACAAAAAAAAGAAAAGAAAAAAAAAGAACAATTGAGTAAACTAAGATAAAATAAGTAACGTTTAGCATCAATAAGAAGGCTTTTCTGCTTGGATTGCCTGTACAGTATTGTATTGTGATCAATCATCTCGGAGTAACCCACAGCTCCCTCATGTCTATTATGATTTGATCTTGCCTTTGTGAAGACAGGATCGTGCAGTCTTCCATAATGTGTTTTGTTGTGTGCAAGAGAGATTTTGAAGATCGCATCATTTCTCATAGTTTATGGCCACCTCGTTGCCCCGACTTAATCCGCCCGGACTCTTATCTGTGGAGAAAGCTCAACAATACCATCTCGAGCTAGGCAAACAATTCCCATACTATAGAAGAGCTGAACGCTGAAATTTTAGAGGCTATCCACAGCATGTATGTAGACTGAAGAACTACAGCGAGCTGTTCACTACCATCTCTTATCTTCCCCATCCAAAACCTTGATCTTTTCTACCCCCATTAAAACACCACAAATCCACCTCTTTCAATCCACAACTTCTTTCCTGAAATTCCTCGTAGTGTTAATTTGCTTTATACCGTGTACCCGAACCACCACCGCCCTCGGCTAATATGACCCTACTGCAAAGCCGCAATGAGCCGGCGAAGCCAAAGCCTCTATTGAACTTTTTCGCAATTTTTCATGCATACTTCCACATTCGCAAGATGTCGGCCTCCATGGAGTGATTTGGTGCATCAAAGCTTCGAAATTCTCAAAGGATCCAGCAAAATCTGGCTTTTCAACATAATACGCGTTCATTCACAACACCGGCTTAGCCGGCTACTAGTACCCGACTGCAAAGCCGCAATGAGCCGGCGAAGCCAAAGCCTCTTGCCACTATTTTACCCATCACTGTGGCATCAGTAGGTTAGGTAGTTGGTAGTAGGTAGGTGTAGTAGGTACCATACCTAGTTCAAAATGACACCATTTGCATTCTGGATGAGATTAAAATTGATAAAATTTCCTTCTCGATTAATTCGGTGAATTCCGTCTCAACTTCGGATATTTCCGGCCGTGAAAAACTATCCCCTACGGCCGCGAAATTTCTAAAAAATAATTCTTCGTCAATTTTAGAATATTTGGCGCCGTTTTCACCCCCCGAAACGCGTAATAAGCTTTTTTGAAATAATTTTTGAAATGCTCGAATCTCATTGGTTCCGGTGTTTGGTGACGATTTTCGTTGAAGATAACGAGGTTGGTCTTAAAGTATTTTAATTACACATTAGAGGTGCATCAGATTGTGAATCAAACAAAGACGGGTGAAACAAACTCTTATTGAACGTTTTCTCAATCTTTTAATGCAAACTTCCGCATCCGGATGATGGCGGCCTCCATTGAGTGATTTGGTTTTAGAAATATTTTTCCAAATGCTCGAATCTCATTGGTTCCAGTGTTTGGTGACGATTTTCGTTGAAGATAACCAGGCCCGTGCGGGCCGAGGTTGGTCTTAAAGTATTTTAATTACAAGTTAGAGGTGCATAGGATTGTGAATCAAAAAAAGACGGGTGAAACAAACTCCTATTGAACTTTTTTCAATTTGTTATGCATACTTCCGCATCCGCAATATGGCGGCCTCCATTGAGCGATTTGGTGCGTCACAGCTTCGGAATTCTCAAGCCAAGGGATCCAGCATAATCTGGTTTTCAACATAATACGTACGCGTTTATTCACAACACCGGCTTTGCCGGGTACTAGTACCCGACTGCAAAGCCGCAATGAGCCGGCGAAGCCAAAGCCTCTTGCCACTATTTTACCCATCACTCTGGCATCAGTAGGTTACTGGTTAGGTAGTTGGTAGTAGGTTGGTGTAGTAGTTACCGTACCGAGTTCAAAATGACACCATTTGCATTCTGGATGAGATTAAATTTTATTAAATTTTCTTCTTGATTAATTCGGTGAATTCCGTCTCAATTTCGGATATTTCCGGCCGTGAAAAACTATCCCCGACGGCTGCGATATTTCTAAAAAAATAATTCTTCGTCAATTTTAGAATATATGACGCCGTTTTCACCCTCCGAAACGCGTAATAAGCTTTTTTGAAATAATTTTTCAAATTCTCGAATCTCATTGGTTCCGGTGTTTGGTGACGATTTTCGTTGAAGATAACGAGGTTGGTCTTAACGTATTTTAATTACAAATTAGAGGTTCATTAGATTGTGAATCAAAGAACGATGGGTGAAACAAACTCCTATTGAACTTTTTCGCAATTGTTTTATGCAAACTTCCGCATCCGGTCGATGGCGGCCTCCATTGCGTGATTTGGTTGAAGAAATATTTTTTCAAATGCTCAAATCTCATTGGTTCCGGTGTTTGGTGACGCTTTTCGTTGAAGATAACCAGGCCCGTGCGGGCCGAGGTTGGTCTTACAGTATTTTAATAATAAATTAGAGGTGCATAAGATTGTGAATCAAACAAAGACGGGTGAAAGAAAATCCTATTGAACGTTTTCAATTTGTTTTGCATACTTCCGCATCCGCAAGATGGCGGCCTCCATTGCGCTTCGGAATTCTCAAGCCAAGACATAATCTGGTTTTCGACATAATACGTACGCGTTTATTGACAACACCGGCTTCGCTGGCTATAAAAAAATATATATATATACTTTACTTCCTGTTTATTAAATTATAATGTATATATATACATTTATTTTTTTCAAATCACCGCTTATCTTGATCGTTGTCGCTCAGTGAAATTTGCTTAGAAATACTCAGGTATTTGAAAAGAAAAACTTCTCTGAAAGACTTCTTATAGTTTGCACAAGTGTTAAGTTTCCACTGCTCTGCTTATTTTGAATTGACAGCCAGTGCAAGACATTTTATTGATTCATTGTTGTTGCTTCCCTTTTCCCTGACAATTAAAGGTGCAGTGAGTATCTCAGATCAACCTTGAGGGTATGCCAGGACGCCCATTTGTCGACTTACTACATTGTAATTTGTACTCCATCGATTAATTACGTACAACTCACCTCGACGTCTCGGGTGAAGGACGCATCATTGCCAAAGTGCTTTATCTATCGTAACGGTATTCGATTCGGCAGAAAAACACACAGTAGCAAGCACGGTCTGGTCTGTATGTACTCAGCACGACAGGTAGACATACCGACCACGGGTACCGCAGGCACAGGAAGGAAAACCCATCATACTCGTACTTACGGATATCAACCTCCTTCCTGTCTGTGCTGCATCCCAGTCCCAGCAAATGTCGCGTGCGTCTGACGCAGTCACGCTTTTTTGCAGCTATCCAAGCATTAGAAATCTCGCGAGAACTCTGACGAGGACCAGTTTGTTGTTTCTTTCGGATACGGATTTGAGCGTCATACCTTTCAGATTATCGTGTTCAGTGATTCCCACCTTTGCCGTGCTATCCCACGGCGAGCACTTTCACATTTATATTTGATCAAAGCATTTTTTTTTCCTGAAGAACATCTATTGCCAATAACTCACTTGGCCCAGATGTATGCCTGAATTAATATCTCCGTAATGAATTTTTAACGTGCAGCGACCCAGAAGAATGGCGGACTTGGTGGTTGTTGCGATGACCATTAAGGGGTGTGTCCATTACCGATCAGTTTGCTATCGCTCGCCAAGCCTGGCGTTCCTCAGCAACCGTTTCGTTGGAGTGCTTCCTTGAGTGCTTAAGCCGCTTGGCGAGCGCTCTACAAGCTGCTTCTTGGTAGTGGAACACGAACACACTCTTGGGACGGGTCCAATCGATAACCGTTTCCAGACGGTCATGGAGTGTAATACTATTAAATAATATCAAACGCGGACTTTCTACTATTGAATTATTTCTTTCCCTTTTCATCAGAATTTTTTCATGTTTTTCACATTTTTCCAAGTAAGTAAAACCTTATTCTATTTTGTAACACAAAAATGTAATTATAGTACCTACCCTTCAAGAATGAGGTTATTTAATGGTCTTCTCAGTGTTCGTTTCCGTAGTGTAGTGGTTATCACGTTCGCCTCACACGCGAAAGGTCCCCGGTTCGAAACCGGGCGGAAACATTTTTACACAGCAATTGTCTATTGTAGCGCAAATTTCACTTTCATTGGCTCAAAGCTAAGTAATTTTTTTTTCTACACACACACATATATATAATTTTACAACACACCTGGTCACAAGTGTACCTCACTGACCGGGTCCCCAGTCGAGGTCCTCAGCATCATCCCGTTTCGCCCCTTTAACCTCGATACGGTGTCAGCTAAGGTGGGCCAGCAGGGGCACATGCACCTCCACATTCAGCAGCTACACCTGGATGCATACATACTCCCACCCCCTGCCAGTGAGAACACAGACTACAACAACAAAACCACCTCCACTCCCAGAATCCACAGCCCCTCATCCACTCACTCACACCGCCCCCCCCCCCCCCCCCAAAAAAAACCAATCGACCACCTACCCTTACAACATGCACCACACAAACAAAAACACATTCATGCAAAACCACACCCACTCCTGCAACACACACACACACACACACACACACACACACACACACACACACTCCTGCAACACACAAACACACACACACCATTCACACATCTCCATTTATCTTCCACACTCATTCACTACCCCTTTAGGCTGAAATGTACCACCACCTACAACCTCAACCTACACCGTTCGACGTGCCTCCATAAACTTCCTCCAAATCCAAAGTGAGCATTTCAAGGCAACCTGGGCCACTCTGTCACACATCCTCCTTCTTTCTGTCCCACACACTCCAAGCCGAACAAGAAATGCAGAAAAGGAATTGCCAATATATCCTCCAGACCCCACCTCAAATGCCTGACAAGAAACTCGCCAACCCTTCTCCCGACACTCTGCCTCCAGCTCACTGTACTTTCCTCTCTTCCTCTCGTGCACCTCCTCCATGTTCTCTTCCCAAGGTACAGACAATTCCCCTAAGATGACCTGTCTTGTTGCACCTGACCAGATGACAATGTCAGGCCCCAACTTGTCACACAGATCTCCTCTGGGAATACCAATTGTGGTTTTAGTTCTGCCACCACCTGCCAATCACAGGCATCTGACAGCCCTCTTGCTTTCCACCTCCTCCTCTTTCCACCTCTTACCACTTGGCCCTCTTTGACAAACCACACCTCTCCCCCATCAGTCTCCTTCTCCACTCTTCTCCCTCTCGATCTCAGCACCTCTTGTTGCACCATCTGCACCACCACCGCCAGCATCTGATCATGCCACCACTTGTATCTTCCTGCTGCCAATGCTTCTGAGCATGCACTCAGTGCATGCTGCACCATTCCCAAACCTCCACACAAATAACATCTCTCCTCCTGCAACAACCCCCGCAATCTCAAGTTTACTGGTGATGGAAGCACATCATACGTTGCCCGCAACAGGAAACTCAATAATATTAGCCCCACCCTTCAATGTCCTCACCGGTACACCTTCCCACCATGTCCAAACACCTTGCTGTGCCTGTCCGACTGCTTTCACATATCTCCCTCCTCCTCCTTTCTTCTCACCTCACTCCCAACCATCTTCCTCCTCTCTTTCACACATGCCTTTCCCCATCGGTCATGCTTCATCCACCCTAAGCGATGCTTCCCATGCTGTACCATCCCCACGACCTCCACCTGTTGCAACCGCTCCTCCATCTCGTCCACCTCTGCTCTGGAATTCCACTTCCGACTTCCCTTCTTCTCTGGGAGAGCATTCTTTACCACTGCATCACTTGAATCCCGCAACATCATGAACTCCCGCATTCTCACCACCTTAAACTCCTCGGTTAATGATGTCAAGGGAACCTAGAGTTTTCCACCCTGACCATAAAAGGCAATGTTCGTCAAACAGCGTGGCACTCCCAACCACCTCCTCACAAACCCGCTCACCACAACCTCCATCCTCTCTGCATGCCCAATCGCAATATCATACATCATAAATGGCCACAATACTCGTGGCATCAATCCAAACTTCAAACACCATACCTTCAACTTACCTGGCAAACCACATCCATCAATCCTCTTCAAACCTCTCAAAAGCTTGTTCCTCACCTCCTCCACCCTTCCCACATCATTCAACTCCACTGTATACCATCTTCCCAAACTCTTCACAGGGGCCTCCACCAATGATGGAACCACCTCCCCTCCCAGCTCAAACCTGTGCATGTTATCCACCACTCCTCGTCTCACGACCACACTCCTCGACTTTCTTGCTTTAAATCCCATTCTTGCCCACCGCATCAACCTTTCCAGGCGTCCCAGTACCTCTACTGCTGCATCAGCGGACTGTTGGACAACTGTCAGGTCATCCATGAATTGAAACATCGCTGGCAAACTCTGACCAGGGGCTAGCTTCACTTCTTTCCCATGTCCACTCACCGCACGTACCAACAACTCCATAACCAGCACAAACAAAATAGGGGAGATGGTACATCCCATCGGGATCCCCACTTCCAACTTCTGCCACTCCGTTACATAGGACTGTGTCGCAAAGCGCATCCAAAACTGATCATAATATGCCATCAAAAAATCCCTAAATCTCTGTGGCACCCAAAAGAAATCCAAGGCATACCTGATCAAGGCATGCGGCACTGACCCATATGCATTCTCCAAATCCAGCCATACCACCGCCACATCCTTCCTTTGCCTCTTTGCCTCCTGCAACACTTGCCAGACCATTGCCGAGTGTTCAATGCATCCTGGTGATCCTGGTATTCCTGCCTTCTGCACAGAACCATCCACAAAACCATTCTCTCTGATGAAGCCTGAGAGCCATGCCGCAATGACACCCATCAATATCTTCCCATCTACATCGAGCAATATTATTGGTCTAAACTGCTCCAGTGTCACAGCCTCCTCCTGCTTTGGAATATAAACTCCTTCCGCTCTACTCCATTGACTGGGCACCACTCCTTGCCTCCATACCACCTTCAGAGCCTTCCACAAATACCACCTGATGCCTTCACAACTCTTAAACACCTTGAATGGCACTCCACTTGGTCCTGGAGCCGATGCCACCCGTGCCTTTCTCAAAACTGCCTCAACCTCAGACATCTTTGGCTCTGACAAATCAAATGGAACACCTGGCCCTGTCGGTCTCACCAAGCCTTCAATGTCCTCCACCACCTCGTTCCTCCTTGTGTCTGCATACATGCCACGCAGGTGACCTTCGAACGCTTCCTTCGGTACCTTCAGTACACCAAATCGAGACTGCTCCAACAGATCCTTCATAAACTGAAAAGGATTCTCAAAGAACCTCTTTCTCTTCCTCTACCTCTCCTTTCTTCGCCTCTTCATCCTTTCCACTCTCTTCAACTTCACCAACCTCATCCTCACCTGCTTCATCAACACCTCAAGCCCATTCCTCTCCCCTTCCACTACCCTCTTCCATCTTCAATTCAAGCTCAACTCCATTCTCAACTCATGGATCTCCCTCTGCCTCCTGCTCAAACATGCCCCCGTCTCACTCCTTGGCCCTCTCTGCACACTCTTTCACTCCAAACGTGACACATGCATACTCAAACACAATCTCATTCATCTTTCTCAATCTATCTGCCACCCTTCCTTTCAACCTTTGAAGCGCCCCACACACCACTCCATCCATTCTCTCCCATACTCCACTTTCTCCCATACCTGGCCATTTCACTCTCCTCCTCACATCCTTTTCCTGCTGAAGTACAACCCCAGGACATACAACAACGTGGCTTGCTACCTGACTGTTTCTCCCGGTCGTCTTACGTGTCCCCGTAAGACCATCAACCACCGACGATTGTTTGTCGGTGGTTGATGTCCGCCGTGCAGCACATAGAGACGGTATTGGGAGGGAGAGGTGTGCAAAATTAAATAAAATCAATCGTAAAATGTTTCATCAACCAAGTATATATATATACTTTGTAAAATAGGGATTTAAAAAGCCAAGTACAGATACATTCAAAGTACACCGTCCCCATGCCAAATAAATAAATAACATCCTCCAGCGCGTGGCACATACAGATGGTATTGGGAGGGAAAGGTGTGCAATATAATTGATTGATTAATTGCATAATTAAAATCAATAAATAATAATCATAAAATATTTTCTTAATCAATTGGCTAATAGCATACCAGTGTTTCATCCGAAGCTGTAACGTTTTGAGAGTTAATTAAATAAGTCATAAATCGAATTTTTAAAATCAATAAACTAATCAATAAATAATTAATCGATTAATTGATTAATCAATAAATAAAAAAATATCCTTTATAGACAAATCACCTGGTCACTGTCGAGTCCGAATATCAGCTTCCTCGCTCAAAAGGTGCCTGAAATATTGCCCAGATGAGAAAGAAAATAAATAAGTGATTAATAATGAAAATAAATAAATAATAATGGCAAAATAATTAGATTATTAATAAATTGGCTCATATAATATCTAAACCACCACCGTTTCAACCGAATATGTAACTTTTTAAAAATGAATTAAGTCATTAATCAAATAATTAATCGATTAAATGATTAATCAATAAATCAAAAATACCCTTTATAGTCACATCACTTGGTCACTGTCGTGTCCAAATATTAGCTTCCTAGCTCAAAGGATGGCTGACATACCACCCGGACAAACAAGAAAACAAACAAACAAACAAGCAATATGTCATGCATAGTACGATACTTGCGAAATCCCTAAAATAAGTTGTTGGTCTATGACGACCTCAAAAAGAATTGGTTGTTGAATTCAGCAACCCAGTATGCAAATCATCTTAAAATTTCAAATCAATCCGATGAAAATTGAGAATTTTAGAAATTTGACTTATGTTGACCTTTTGGCATATGTTAACCTCACAAAGAGTTGAGGGTTGAATTCAGTGACCAGATGCAAATCCTCTTCAAATTTCAAGTTAATCGGATAAAAATTGAGGATTTTAGAAATTTGGCTTATGTTGACCTTTTGGCATATGTTGACCTCACAAAGAGTTGCAAGAAGTCAATAACAGGATTATATCACAGGTGGCATGACAAAATGTAAGGACAGGTACATTTGACGATTGGCTTCACAATCGGGTATATAAGGGTTGTTGCATCCTGTATTAGTGGAAAACAACTGCTGCACGTCTACAAAAGTTATTGCCGCTTCCTCTGGAGATGGTCCGTCAACTTGACAATGCTGTTTATCATGGAGTGGTGACTTTACGAAATTCTGGCATGAAACAGCGTGCTATTGCTCGGCAGTATGGCATCACTCAAGGTCAGGTGTCAAAGATCCTGAAACGAAATGCTCAGAGGGGTGTGCCTACTCCAATACCGAGGCCAGGACGCCCACGCAGAACCACAAGGAGAGATGATCGCCAGCTGCACCGTACCAAGTCAGCTAATTGGCTTAGGGCTGAGTGGCAGCAACTGACAAATGTGCCTGTATCCAGAAGGCTAGTCAACCAACGACTGGTTCAAGCAGGCTATCATGTCAGGCGTCCCCGGAGAAAGCCACGCCTGACCAGACAACACAGCCAGCGCCGATTGCAGTGGGCCAGAGAGCACCGTCAATGGCAGCCAGGACACTGGAATCACGTGACCTTCAGTGACGAGTCTAGATTTCTGGTCTATCGCCAAGATGGCCGCGTCCGAGTGCGCAGACAAGTGCATGAAGCCCACAACGAAGATTGTATAGTGCCAAGAGTCCAAACTGGAGGTGGTGGGGTGACCGTTTAGGCTGCTTTTCATGCAGGGGGAAAAACTGACCTGGTTGTTCTGAATGGAAACCTGAACCAGTTCAAGTACAGGGTCATTCTGGAAGAAACATTGCTTCCATTTGCTCGTGCAGCCTTTCAAGGAAACTTTGTCTTCCAAGATGACAATGCACGGCCTCATCGTGCTCGCATGATCCAACACTTTCTTGCTGACTGTGGTGTAGAGCATATGGAGTGGCCTGCCATGTCCCCGGATATAAATCCGAAAGAGAACTTGTGGGCAGAATTAACGCATCAAATCGACAACTTGGACCAGCAGCCAACCTCTGTGCGTGAATTGCAGCAGACTATTGTCACTGCATGACAAGCAATTCCTGTCCAAACCTTGGCAAATCTCGTGAACAGCATGCCTCGACGTGTACGTGCTCTGCTGAAGGCTCGTGGGGGTTACACGAAGTACTGAACTGTAATTTTACTGTCCGTAATCCCAGTCATAATTTAGCTTTTGTTGAAAACAAATTTGGCTAATGTGCAAAATAAAGAGATACTTCTGGAAAACGTACAGAAGTTTAACACAGTACTGTCCATGAATTGAGTTCGATATCAGTTTACATCACTTTCAAGGATCAATTTATTTGCTTCGAAATGTCAAATGTGGTTTTTGTTTCTTTTAAAGGTCACATTACCAAAATCTAGAATAATTTCAACATAATTCCAATGAACTTTTGGTTCTAAGTCATCTTGAAAAGTAAGTTCACCCCCACAAAAAAAATATTCCATATTAAATGCCAAGTCTGTATTATAAATTGTTACGGATTCGTCACTTCCGTTGTGGTGGTTTGCATCCACTATAAATATTTCTGATTCCATGTACTATTATTGTTTTCAAAAGGTTTATTGTCCAGGAAATGTTTTCAAAAGGTAAAAAAGTTACTGTTAAAAGAAACAGGAAACCGGATCGGGCACCGGACGACGAAGAAGAGGAGAGAGAAAAAAGGGCGGAGCGAACGAGTCGGACAAGAAAGCCGAGTTGCTCCAAGTTCTGAAGTGAACGTTGGCGAGCAAGAGTCACTAGCAAACTTTCGGGTTCCCGGGAAAGGGGTCCCTGCGACAGAGTTGTCATCGCTGTGACCGATCAACCTGCGTGTCAGGTTTTTGGCGGTGGATTCCGAGGAGAATTATCGCCGGGCCGTTACCTCTCAAGAGCGGGTCGTCGGCCATTTTGACTCGTGCAGGACTGGTGCTTCGCTCGCGGTTTCGTCTCTTTTCGACCATTTTCACCGCATTCAGACGTCGACCTGGGGCGTGTGTGTGACGTGGCTTTTTGAAGGTTAATTCATCCATACCCGAGGGTGTGATCTCTCAGTTGCCTGTAGGGCGCCTTTGGATTTCCCAGTCGCCTTGAGGGCGCCTTTGTGCAGCTTTGGGCTGTGGGACTGTACTTGCCATCCGCACGGGATTCTGGTCTCGATTGGACTTCGTTCTGGCAATCGCTGGAGTGAATCAACTTTGGGCTTGAACCTGGGAATAAGAGACATTGGGGATGTTCTTGTTGCACTCACTTGGAGCACAGTGAGTTCTATATTACAAAACTGATGGTACCATCATAGGACATATTGATTGTCTATTGAATACTATTATTGTTGTACTGTTATTCTTGTGTGATCTTAATACAATATTTGTTTGTGAGTAACAATTGGGGTGGCTTCTCCATTGATCTTTGACATACAGAATAACACATTTTTCTGACGTGACTCCTCTTGGGGCTCGGAGGTACACCGTGACCAGGGGGTCGGGGAGGAGCACGTAACAAAATATAAATATATATTGTTGCGGTTCTCTTGCCGGCCTTCTTCCCCTTATCAAGGGGCGATTAATCCCCTTGTCTTTACTGGCCTGGCGCGAACCGAGACTTATTACGTTCTTTCCGGGCGAGCGCGAAATAGGGTTCCGGGACCAAATTCTCACTCGTACCTAAGTACTCGCGCTGCCACCAAAACGAGGAAACAAGCCTCGCACGAACGATGTGAGGTTGGAGTACGCCGAGCGGTTTGCGTACACGTGATCCACGCAGTTATAATTAATGGACCCCGATTTAAGCGATCTTATTCGTGCCACGCTTAGTCAATGATGAAAGCACAAAGACGATCGAATCAAGAAGAAAGAACAGATTGGTTTAATTACTATTACACGTATATACAGCTCAAGGATGAAGAGACACAGAGAAATCCTTATACAGTCTTATTTATCCCAAGGACACGGGCCCGTCTCACACTCACACGGGGTATTGCAGATGGGCAGGTGCTCCCCAGCGCGTCCAAGGATGGTCCTCGTCCAGCTCTCCACGGTCCCACATCCGCGAAGATGGAGATCGGCGGAGGCAGGGCCACGTAGCGCGTCTCTTGAGCAAAGGCGATATATCGGGGCAAACGGTAGGGAGGACTTTTACGGCAAAGGGCGGGACGGCTTTTACGGCAAAGGGCGGTTTGTCAGCCTCCTTCACTCGCTTGGCTGGAATACGCAAGTTCGTTATAAACGCGCCTGGCGGCACCCGCGTATATCTAGCGACCAACTCTTCTTCCTCAATGCCTTGGTGTTGGTTAGCGCGTGCGTTCTCATGCGACGGTCAAGTTCATCAAGCGGTACAATGCGAGTTCTCTCATCAAGTTCCCTTATCGCAAGCTCTGTGACGCAAGTCCTCCCTCTCCTCTGCAAGTCCTCTCCCTCTCCTCTGCAAGTCCTCTCCCTCTCTGCAAGTCCTCCCGAGGGCTTTGTGCATCAGGTTATATAGGCACGCCCTGCAAACCTTCTGGAACTCACCAGACTCTTCTCACCACGCCCTCTGACGCCGCCACCTCTGAGCCCTGATTGGCGGCACATGCTTACCGTCATCGCCTCTGCCGATCTGACCTCAACGCCGCCCCCATCTTTTTAGGCCTACCTCGTGTTAACTCGACTAGTGAGCAAGCAAAGGGTAGCAAAATGGATCGCGCCTGTAGAGGTAGAATGGTTTGCAGAAGTAGGACCTATTCTCCTGTCTTTACACAATGCAGAATTAACACTGGAAAGGGCCTACTCTCACACATACTAAGAAATAACTATACTACAAACGAGGCTACATGTTGCTTGTGTGACTATCTATGGGGGGCAACCTTTAACCTTTATTGAGCTCACTGTACACATCTCAAAACCGTAGCACTGCCCCCCTCCCTCGTCAGACTCGTTCCCGAGTCGAACCTACCCAAGTGGGGACGACCGGTTTTGAGAAAGACTTGGGACTAGCTTTTAATTACGTGTGACACTTAGATGTGGTTCCCCCTAACATTTACTCTAACCCGTGTATGTGACAGTTTTACAACACTAGATATGTCCCACCTACTGCGTTGTGTAACTAACTATCAGACTCGCACCCACAACTAACCGAATTGCGGAATTAATTTCAAACTAAACATAAAGCCGGTGGGTAGCATCTTATTTACAACCACAAAACCTAATTATTTACAGTTCTATAACCCAGGACCTGTTCTTTGTGGAAACAAGATTGGAGGGGAAGAGAAAGCACATCATAGCACCAATACACATTCATCAATTCACAAAGTTCACATTTGCTGCTGTTGGTGTCTGCATCTTCTGTCTTCATGCATCTTCTGTGTGCAACAAAACTTATAGTTCTTCTTTCCTGGCACACCAAGAATAAAATGTACAAAAACCCGTGTTCGTTTTATTGGATTTCTGGCCAGGCAGGGCCGTCTGTGGTCCGTCTGCGTGACATTGATGCCACTCAAAACACGTGGTCCGAAGATGCAAGGTAAGTTTGCAGCAAAGTACTGCACAGCAAAGTGTAAGGCCACAAAACGTGTGGTCCATGTGTAATGTGGTGCAGCAAAGTGTCTGTGGCAGCAAATGCTGTACACGTGCAGCAAAGTTATAATAAAGAATACAGCAGCAAAGTGTCGCGCAGTTCATCTGCATGGGTGTAGCAATGTGCAGCAGGGGCGTTGCACAGGGTAGCAACGGTGCAGCTGCACGGGTGTAGCAAGGTGCACTGCACAGTTTGCTGTTGCTGCACAACTCCTCCTCCAAAGTGGGTCCATAGGTGGGGAGGAGAGACAAAGCACAGTCGGCAAACGGGAAGGGCACAAAGGTACACATCAATACAAGGTAATGCAGCATGAGGGGCACGGGAGAGCGAGCAGAGCAAGCTCGTCCCTAACCGTCCGTGCCCCCCAACATCAGCTTACACTACCCTTGCCCTTCCCTGTATTTACAAATTACAAATCCGTCTCTACGTCCTGTCTCCCATATCCCCCTCTAGTTCCAAATTCGTCTTCCAATCCCTCCCAGGAAGGAAGAGATGGAACCAACACATTGTCTCATCACGTCGAGATGCATCTAACTTACTCAAGTCAGTCACTTGGTGCTGGTGCGGAGTTTTGTCACCTTGGTGAATCAATGTGGATGGCGTGAAGGGAATTCTCTTCCTAACTACTCTAATGACATTAACTCACTTACACTACCCGGGGTCATGCCCTGCCAATCAGCATCTTTAAACTATGCGGTTCTAAAAACCAATTCCCATTGACCCACCCTGTGGCGCCCTACGAATTTGGGTCTCACTCCCCAATTTTTCATACTGTGCCTTTGCACAATTTCGGGGCTGGGTTGTGTGGCTCCACTAGCAGGTCTACCTACCTGCGCACCTCCGCCACTGAAGTCGCCACCCGAGCTTACCTTGCTCCTTGCGACTACCTAAGTTGGGGAAGGCCCCTCCTGGCTCTCTCACCCCCTGATGCCCTCTCTGGCATTGGGATACCCAGGTCCTTTCCTAGGATCCTCGGGCCCCACTGAACACTACTTATAACTCTAACTGGCTCCCGGCTCTCAGAGCATACCTGCGGCCTCACCTGGCCGACAAACTACCAGTGGCGGGGTGCTTCAATAACCATACGCACCAACAAAGCCCACACGCCCAGCCATTTCATAGACTCATGCACCCAACCAAGCACTTCTTGCTACTTCCCGCACTACAGGTGTCAATATCCAAACAATTTACCTAAGCCCTCTACCTGACTTTAAACGACCCAGCCCGGGTATTCGTGAAGGGGTCCATCTCCCCCCATTCACTCCTTCGCACCATGCATTCCACACCTTTTACTTCACACCAAGCATTCCACACCAAATATTCTCACACACACCAAGTTCTCTTGCACACCTCTTGTGCTCACACACCTGTTCCCTACTTGCACACCATGCAAGTCAATTCACTTCGACACAACTCCATTTGTCCTCAATACACCACTTCTGGTTATTCCCAACCAATTCCTCATTTGCTCAAGCTCAATACACACAGTGATTCTCATTCAATTCCTCATTTGCTCAAGCTCAATACCATCCTCACACACACAGCATCATCTAGCTGACTACTTCCCCTAAAACTCGTGCTTCCCCGTCTTCCCTATACACGAAGCACTTCCCTCATCATTAACATCCACCTAATCTAACTACGTCCCCTCTACCTGTACAAATGTCCCTACTTAAATCTCGTCGCACTGTCTGCTGATTCCCTATCAATTAACCTAGCCCGCCCTCGGCTAGCTTTCACTGCCATCCCCATAATCTAATGCTCATGAGCCCCAAAGTGTGAGGAATGGTAAACCACCACTCCCCCATGCAGGGTACCATTCGCCAACACCATTGCTATCCGTCCACTGCACTCGAGCCTCGTCGGGTGGGAATACATTTTCGTCACAGCTCGGCTTTGAAAAGCTGAGCGATGCATGCGGCTGGTTGGTCTCCTGTAGGTTGGGTCCGTCCGGCATTTTCAATTCAGGGGAGGAGGCATGCTTGGGCCAAGGTTCAAGGCGCCATCTCTGTGCGGAGCCTTGCGGTCCCATGCACGATGGCCCAACAGCCTACGGTCAGACCACTGCGGCCGCCAGGGGGCACAGCTCCGACCTCTCCTACCCCCCCTTGAACCGTGCCGATCGCCTTTCCCGCCAAGGGGCGGCACCGACCATACAGGGCGGGGCCCGGCACGAATCGTGCACGCTGATCCTTGCGAGACCGCCGCGGCAACGATCCCCGCCGATCCCCGCAGCACACAAAGCACACAACGCACCGAGGGCTCGCGTCGGCTACACGTCGTGCTAAACGCTACCACGGTCTGCGTCGATGCTCGGGCCGCGTTGTCACCCCACGTGACCCGTTCCTCACTCGCACAACGTGGCGCTCCAGCGCCTCCCATACACTCCATGCATTCCGTTACAGCATGCTCTCCTCTCGCGCCCTCTGGTGTGCATTCTTCCTTGCAGACCGTACTTGCACCTGCACACCTAGGTGCACTCATACCTTCCACACACTCCGTTACACACTTTTCTTCCACACACTCCTTTACACAATCGGCCATCGCACACCCTCGCATACACCCCTCCGTTACGTACTCCATAACGTCCACGGGTGTGCACTCTCCCGGTACACACCCAATCGCACACTCTTTTGTTACTCACTCAGTAACAACCACGGGTGTGCACTCTCTTGGCACACACCCAATCACGTGCTCTGGTGTACACTCCTGCACACTCTCCACAACACAATCTGGTGAGCATTCTCATGTTACCCCGTCGCATCCCTTTGCGACCTCTTCGCTCAACTTGCGCCTTATGTCCGCCCCTGCCTCTTTTATTTCCTTTTTCGACGCCACCCTCATTTTTTTCAATTCGTTCTTTTGGGTGTCCATTTTGCTTTCCAGCCCCTTTTTTACCTCTTCCAATTGATCACCCATTTTTTAATGTCCCGGGTGGATTTGTCCCCCAATTCTTTCCTTTCCCGGGTGGATTTGTCACTCTGGCCGTCCAATTTTTCAGTCAACTCGCCCTTGCTACACCTTACTTTGTCCCTCATTTCTTTCATTTGATTAGCCATTTGCCCACTCATTGCATCCATTTTATGATCCGACTTTATCATATAGGCCCATATTTGTGCCGTAAATAGGTCCATATTCATTGGCGCCGCGGGCTCGGCTTCCGCTACCTCGTGCGAGGCGCCGCCATTTTCTACCCCCACTGCCGGCCCCTCATCAATGTCCTACTCTTCTCCCAATTCTTCCCGGGGGTCCTGGGTCATCGATTCCAACGCCTCATCTATCTCCTCTTCTACCCCCACCGGCATTCGATCACTTTGGCTAGCCATGGCACGAACCTAATTTTTGGATCTTAAAAACTAAATTTCGGTCGCTTGTAATTTGAGTGCATTAAGCGCACTTCGGGTCCGATCCCACTCCTGACACCAAATGATGCGGTTCTCTCGCCGGCCTTCTTCCCCTTATCAAGGGGGGATTAATCCCCTTGTCTTTACTGGCCTGGCGCGAACCGAGACTTATTACGTCCTTTCTGGGCGAGCGCGAAATAGGGTTCCGGGACCAAATTCTCGCTCGTACCTAAGTACTCGCGCCGCCACGGAAACGAGGAAACAAGCCTCGCACGAACCACGTGAGGTTGGAGTACGCCAAGCGGTTTGCGGACACGTGATCCACGCAGTTATAATTAATGGACCCAGATTTAAGCGATCTTATTCGTGCCATGCTTAGTCAATGATGAAACCACAAAGACGATCGAATCAAGAAGAAAGAACAGATTGGTTTAATTACTATTACACTTATATACAGCTCAAGGACGAGGAGACACAGAGAAATCCTTATACAGTCTTAATTATCCCAAGGACATGGGCCCGTCTCACACACACGGGGTATTGCAGATGGGCAGGTGCTCCCAGCGTGTCCAAGGATGGTCCTCGTCCAGCTCTCCACGGTCCCCGGCACGTCCGCGAAGATGGAGATCGGTGAAGGCAGGGCCACGTAGAGCGTCTCTCGAGCAAAGGCGATATATCGGGGCGAACGGTAGGGAGGACTTTATGGCAAAGGGCGGGACGGCTTTTATGGCAAAGGGCAGTTACTCAGCCTCGTTCACTCGCTTGGCTGGAATGCGCAAGTTCATTATAAACGCGCCTGGCTGCGCCCACGTATATCTAGCGACCAACTCTTCTTCCTCAATGCCTTGGTGTTGGTTAGCACGCGCGTTCTCATGCGAAGGTCAAGTTCATCAAGCGGTACAATGCGAGTTCTCTCATCAAGTTCCCTTATCGCAAGCTCTGTGACGCAAGTCCTCTCTTCCCTCTGCAAGTCCTCCCTCTCCTCTGCAGGTCCTCCCTCTCCTCTGCAAGTCCTCTCCCTCTCCTCTGCAAGTCCTCTCCCTCTCTGCAAGTCCTCCTGAGAGCTTTGCGCATCGGGTTATATAGGCACGCCCCGCAAACCTTCTGGAACTCACCAGACTCTTCTCACCACGCCCTCTGATGCCACCACCTCTGAGCCCTGATTGGCGGCTCATGCTTACCGTCATCGCCTCTGCCACTCCGACCTTAACGCCGCCTCCACCTTTTTAGGCCTACCTCGTGTTAACTCGTCTAGTGAGCAAGCAAAGGGTAGCAAAATGGATCGCGCCTGTAGAGGTAGAATGGTTTGCAGAAGTAGGACCTATTCTCCTGTCTTTACACAACGCAGCATTAACACTGGAAAGGGCCTACTCTCACACATACTAAGAAATAACTATACTACAAACGAGGCTACATGTTGCTTGTGTGACTATCTATGGGGGACAACATTTAACCTTTATTGAGCTCACTGTACACATCTCAAAACCGTAGCAATATATATAATAATAAAAATAAAAATAATAAAATATAAACAATATAAATTTATATATACTAGCAACGGTACTCGCCCTATGGGTGGGGCTTCAATTGGGAAGCGCAAATGAAAAGGCAAAATATCAGAAATTGAAGGCTTTTTTAATTTTAAAAGATTCATATAAACATCCCTTGAATCATA
Source organism: Myxine glutinosa (assembly GCF_964187855.1). NCBI lineage: Eukaryota > Metazoa > Chordata > Myxini > Myxiniformes > Myxinidae > Myxine > Myxine glutinosa. Next base: position 230,274,526 of record NC_136261.1, read on the forward strand.
TCACATGCAAATTATCAAAATCTAAACAGTACATGGCGCCCATTTTGAAAAAAAGATTGAATTCTGCAAAACGGAAGTGGCCGCTACACGTCTTTCTCAGTCGCACGTTGATGTGTGAAGAATGCGCACCGAATCTGTGACATGGAAGCGGCCACTACACCTGTTTCTCAGTCGCTTTGCACACTCTGCCATGTTGCTTCAGAGCCGCACGTTTATATAGAAAGAGTTCGTCAGGAGTCGATCTACTCTCTCCTGCTACGTATAATAAACAGTATTTGTAGAATTTCAACAAAAGCCACATCACTGTTCATATCGGTAAATATTATTCCATCGTGTTTGGAAAAACTGGAAAATCGGAAAAGTTGGAAAAATTGGAAAAACAATATAGCCTATTTTACTCCCAGGGGTCCCAGGAATACCCACCCAAAATATCGTTGCGATCGGTTGAGCCGTTTTTGCGGTACCTTCGAACGGACGGACGGACATTTGGTGAATTATAGTAAGATATATAAAAATAAAAAATATAAAAAATAAAAAAATATTTATTGTTAAATAAATAATATATAATCCAATATATGCAAATCCTTTTCAAATTTCAAGTCAATCGGATGAAAATTGAGGATTTGAGAAATCTGGCCTATGTTGACCTTTTGGTCTATGTTGACTTAACATATAATGGGTGGTTGAATTCAGTGACCAGATATGCAAATCTTCTTCAAATTTCAAGTCAATCGGATGAAAAGTGAGGATTTTAGCCATTTGGGAAAGGTTTTTTTTTTTTTTTTTTTTTTTTTTTTGTATACTGAATCGAGGCTCGTGAAAGAGCTAATTGAATGTTGAATGAAAGTGAATGCAATGAATGAATGCAATGAATGCATTGAAGCTAATGAAAGTTGGTGACCTTTGGCCTATGTTGACCTTGTGACCTATGTTGATCTCAAAAATAGTTGGTGGTTGAATTCAGTTCGCTGATATGTTAATCCTATTAAAATTTGAAGTCAATCGGATGAAAATTGAGGATTTTAGGAATTTGAAAAAAAGTGCTTGACCTTTGGCCTACGTTGACCTTTTGACATTTTGACCTAAAAATATATAGGATTTTGTCGGACCACAAACTCTACCATTTGGTGAAGTTTCGTGAAGATCTGTTTAAAATTGTGACCTGTACGTGAGTATAAGTGAGCGGACAGACAAAGCAACACACACACAAACACACAAGCACACACACACACCCCCAACACACAAACACACACACTAACACACACACACAAACACACAAACCAGAGTTATCAACATACTTGTCAAGAGATTTTTTTTTTGCCAAGTAATAACGCACAAAACCAACCAACATACTTGATAAATCTTCGATTTTCGCAAGTAACAACCAAAGTGAAAACTGAGTACTCACTTTCACTTTCAGCGCGCGTCATTGCCAGGCCCCCTTCGGTGCCCACCGAGACGTCATGCAGCGTCTGGAGATGGCATAGGAAAGAAGCGGTGTACAAATATATATATATATATATACTGTATATACTGTATATATATATATATATATATATATATATACATATATATATATATATATATATATATATGTATATATATATATATATATATATATATATATATATATATATATATATATATACAGTATGTATATATATATATATATATATATATATATATATATATATATATATATACATATATATATATATATATATATATATATATATATATATATATATATATAAATATATATATATATATTGTTACAGGTCGCGGACAGATGTTATAGACCGAGCGGTGGTGTAAGACCGCGACCTAACAAAACTCACCCGATTCACCCAGAACTTTGGCCGTATCGCACCGTAGCTGCTCAATGAGGGAAAAGACAAAAACGACGAATGCAAAGAGGAAAAGGAATTAAAACGAGAAGACGTACAGACGAGTAATGGGGTTTATTATTTACACACACAAGCAAAAAGGAGCAATTAAGTTTATTTACAACACATAAGACGCAGGTGACACAGTGCAAATACTAGCTTATCTACAGGCTTAACTTATCCCAGGACAGAACAAACAAAAGACACTGACTCACGCGGGGAATTGCAGGAATCGCAGGATGTGGAGGGCTGGAGGGAGAGGGAGGTCCAAAAAGGGGGGTCATGCAGCACGATCGGCGCGTTTAGCAGCCGCCGTTCCTTTTCGGCCCTGCTCCAAACCGCCGCCCAGGCCCCAAGCGGCTGCCGGGTGTCGCTGCTGCTGCCGCCTCCACTTGCCTTGCCAGGCCTTGTCCCACTCGTCTAAACCCTCAACTCTTTCTTGGTCCCTCACTCTTTACCACCACTCTCTTGACGACCAACTCAGACCAACTCAGACCTCTCTCACCAACTCCTCTTGACCACTTCCGTTTTTGCGCCTTTTATAGCGCCTCCAGCGATTACGCCCCCGGCGTTTTGGACACGCCCATCGGGGTGCTCACCTCGGCCCTGGTTGGTCGCGCGACCCTCGGGCTCCGCCTTGGATGACGACGGGCGGGCACGCCCCTCCTCCCCTCTGACGAGGTGGAGACACGCCTTTCTTCTCCGACTCAAAGCACTTGGTCAATGGCGGTTATTGGAGGGGAGGTGATTGGGAATCGAGGGCTCAGTAGTGACGAGAGGGGATGTAATATGGAAATGGAGGTTTTGGGGATGGGAAGGAAAGGGAATCTATTCTCTTTCACTGGTGCAATGGAGTATTTCAATTAATGGAAGACACAGCCTTACGCTAATCTATCTATAATTCCAGTAATCTCTGTCTGTACATTTGTTTGTCTGTGACCGCTGTTTCTCGACAACCACGGGTCCGATATACTTTTAACTTGCCAGGTATATTGCTGGGGACCCGAGGATGTGCCTTTTCAAGGTTTCATATTAATCGGACAATTACTTACCGAGCTATGTCCAAAAAACGATTCAACCAATCAGAGAGCAGCGAACGATCGCGTGTGCCGAACGTGGCGGGCACACTCTGCCTCGGATGGCACATTTGAGAGCGTATTCATTTATTTCACGTTTGCAAACTATGTTGGCGTTAAACTATGTTTTACAACTAATAAAAACGAATTTGCGATTCATTCGCTTTCCTGCGCGTTTGTGCACGCGATGGCGATTTCTTTACCAAACTCCGGAAGCCGTTCGCTTTGGACCAAACCATTGCATGTAAATAGAGGGGGGGGATTGTCACCACTCGCAAGCCGTTCGCTTTGGACCAAACCATTTCATGTAAATAGAGGGGGGGGATATAATTTTAGATATAGATATAGTACGGGCATGCCCTAGTACACATAATAAGGGTATAACTGTCAAAAAAAAGATATACCGTGTCCTGCATGTATGTTTTATGGACTAACTACGGGAACGCCCTTTGACCTTTTATACAACCACAATGGAGGGAGGAGGGGTGATATTTTACAACAACCTTTTACAACAACCTTTTACAACAACCTTTTACAACAACGTTTTACAACAACAATAAAATAAAAAAACATTCTCATATCCACAACACTGCACCCTCCTCCCCTTAGGCACGTCCCGGGCCTATAACTTTTACCTTAGTGTGGCACGTAGGTGTAGTTCCCTCTACTTTTAACCTGACCCTGAGTGCGACAGTTTTAAAACATAATAAATGTGTCCCGCTGCTCCATTGCACCCTGCCTAACAGACTTACGCCCACAGTTAACCGAATTGCGGAATGGTCTTCAAACTACACACTGACGGTGGGAAGCATTATTTACAATGACGCTATTTTTATTTACAAAACTAACCCAGGACCTGTAATTGTTCTTTCTGGGGGGGAGACACTCTGCTCTGCATCAATGCACCATTAAAGCACCCAAAAACGCACCAAAGCACCCTCAAGCACCAATCGGTGCAGTCATCACTGTTCAACAATAAAATAAATTCAACAACCCCTAACCCTGCAGGTGGTCTCTTGCTCTTCGGCTCCCTCTGCTGGTTATTATTATTTGTCTTCCAGATGTTGTCATTTTCATTTTGCTTTGCTTACTGGCGGCCTATTTTCAATAAAGTGTGCCCAATGTGTCCTTTTTTATTTGCTTTATTTATGGCCCACAGGGCCGACTATGTGTGGTTCACCTGTGGGGCACCGGTGCCCTGTGGCCAAGGTCCGCCAGCAAGATTTCGGGCCCTCATGGCCGGTTCCAGCAGAGGGGCCATGCCCCAACCCATGGGGTCCATAAGTGGTGCTCGGCCACAGGCATGTGGTCCATAATGTGGTGCATCGATGCAGACAGCTGGTTCTGGGAATTTCGGGCGCACAATGGCCGACCCACGCACGCTCCCCTCGGCGCCCAGGTCATGTGGGAGACAAAAGGGGAAAGACAATTGAGCGAGGGGTAAGGTCACAAGGGTACACATCAATAAGGCAATGCAAGGCGAAATGCGTACGGAGGGCGAAGTGAGACAGCTCGTCCCTACCGTACGTCACCCCCCCTGTCACCTACCCTACCCTTGCCCTTACCCCATATGTACAAAAATCTACACATTTACAAATTCGTCACTACTGTCACGTCTTCCCCATATTTCCCCTATACCAAATTCGTCTCTACAATCCCTCTACTTCAAAATTTGCCATCACCAATTCATCATCAATCCTCATAAGGAGGGAGAGATGGAATTACGCACAATGTCACACCCACGTCATGATGCGTCTCACAATCCAAACATTTGCATCATAAAAAATAATCAAAACATGGCATGGTGTGGAGTACCTGTCACCTCAGGTGAGTGGATGCAGATGGTGCGAGTAGATCCTTCATCCTAACTATTTTCTAAATGACTTTAACACACTTTACACTACCCGGGGTCTTTCCCTGCCAATCCATTGGCCAACTTACACTATGGGTTCTAATAACCAATTCCCATTGCCCAAACTGTGGTGCTTCTCAATTTGGGGTCTCACTCCCCCGATTCATCTCCCGGTGCCCTCGCACAATTTCTGGGCTGCGACGTGTAACTCTCCCAGCAGGTCTACCCACCTGCACACCCCCACCACTGCAGTTGCCTCCGAGCTTACCTGCTCCCTGCCCTAACCTAACTACCTGGGGAAGGCCCTCTGGCGCTCTCCCCACTCGGTGCCCTCTCTGGCACTGGGCTACCCGGGTCCGTCCTCCGGATCCTCGGGCCCCACTGACACTAACGGCTCCCAGAGCCCACCTGCGGCCTCACCTGGCCGACATCCTCACAGTGGTGGAGCGGCCAACCAACTACCCACACTAACAGGCTACACGCCCAGCCATTTCCACGACACTAATGCACCCATCCAAATACCATTCTTTCACCTCGCACCACAGATGCCAATATCCAACCACAATTTACCTATACCCTCTACCTAACACTTACACTACCCGCCCCGGGTATCCGTGATGGGGGTCCACTCTTCCCCCATTCACACCTTTGCACCATCCACTCCACTCCACAATTTCCACCATACTCACTCCACGACCATCCATTCCAATACTCCATACCATTTATTCCATACACCTGTCTTTCATTCATCTGTCGTTGCACACCTGTGCAATCCTACCTGGTGCCACCTGCACCCTCCTCCTCTTCCTGGACCATTTGGTCAACACAACACGCAATCACCACCACTCCCTCATACACTGCCCCACACACCTGTTCAGTTGCACACCTGTGCAATCACACCTGTTCAATCCTCACACACACGGCATCATCTCAGCTAACTACTCCCCTCTGAAACTTGCGCTTCCCAGTCGCCCCTTTAAACTATTGCGCTCCCTCGTCATTATAATCCACACTAATCTACCTGCGTCCCCACTACAGGTATCAGTCACTAACTAAACTTAACGTTACCTAATGTCATCTTCTAGGGCCCTATCAATATAACCTAACCCACCCGGGCTAGTTTTCACTGCCATACACCCCATAATCTATTGCTCCTTTGCCCCACATCTGTGAGGGATGGTGGATTTGCCATCCCACCACATCGGGGGTCTCTCTATCAATTTTGCTCGTCCAAATCCAACCAATCAAAAATTCTGCCAATCATCTGCCAATCACCGTACCAATCATCAAATTTCGCCTTTTTCTAATTTTGTGGCCAAATCACTATCCTCATCACCCGTCTACTTATTAGATCCTTTCGGTGCGCCGTGACATCATTAAACTCGGTTCGTAAAGCCGAGCAATTAATTCGGGTGGTTTGGTTGCCTGCAGGTTGAATCCGTCCGGCTTTCGGTTCAAGGGAGGTGGTTTGGTTGGACCGAGGTTCCACGCACCATCTCGGCGCGGCACCTTGCGGTCCCGGGCCCGATGGCTCAATCTCCCCCGGTCGGAACCCCGTCCCCACGAGGGGGCACCGTTCCGCTTCCTCCCACTTGCCCTCGAACCGGACCGGTCGCCTCGCCCGACAAAGCCCGGACTCGACCGTGCGGGGCGGGGCCAAGCCCGAATCGGCAACGACGCTTCGAAGAGAAGCGACGCAGCATCGATCCGTGCCGGGCCCTGCATCCAACAAATCACACCGCGCCCCGAGCGCTCGCATCGGCTATCCGTCGCCCTAACCGCTAACCTGGTTACCGTCGATGCTTTACTTGCATGCTCACAAGCATACGCTACCCCTTTCACCCTCACAAAAACACACCCATTCGCCGACGCACACTTTTTCCTCCCACGCGTGCCATTTCCACTCACACGGGACCCTTCACCAACGCCCGGATGCTTCCTCGATCCCAAGCGCGCGAAAATTCTTTTGTCGCTAAACATCCTCTTACAAAATCTCCCCGCACAATACACAGCACGTCTCACCTTCGGGGTTCTTCTTCCTCCCTGCACCAAAACCTGCAAACTTCCATTTGGATTAACGAGTACATCATCATGATGTGAGCAGGGACTTTGTACATAATCCATTTCTCCCTGCAATTCCCGGGCTACCTCCGTCATCTCTTCAATTTTAATTCCCAGCACTGCTTTTTCTTTATTAACCTCGGCGACCGCTGGCTTTAATAAAACACCCTCTACCTCATCGGTCGCCGGCTTTTCCAAACCCCGTGTCGCGATTTCTACCCCCGTCATTGTACCCGTGCTTTCCTCCGCTTCGCTCAACCAGCGCTTTTCGACCCGCTTTACCTCGTCGTGCACCCGTGGGACCCTTTCGCCCAACTTGCGGTCTCTGTCCCTCTGCTCCCTTTTCTCCATATCGGCCCTCATTTCTTTCGTTGTTGCTTCAATTTGCTCAGTCTGAGCCTTAATTTGCTCACTCTGAGCCCTTATTTTTGCCATCATTTCAATCATAAAAAGGCCCCAATCCATCGGCGGTGCTGCCACGGTCACGGGCGTGGCAAAATTTGGTGCCGCTACACCCACGTGCGCGAGGACGCCATCTTGTGCACCTGATACACCCTCAACCACCTCATTGCTCTCCTCTTCCCTTTCTTCCCCGAAGTCCTGGGTTACTTCTAACCCCTCTATCTCTCCCACCGGCATCCCGTCGCCTTGAACAGCCATGGCGCGATTTCAAAATTCGGGTTTTACTTTATAAAACAAAATAAATTTCGGTACCTTATAATTTTGAGCGCGTGAAGCGCGCTCCGGATCGATCTCACTCCCCGACACCAATTGTTACAGGTCGCGGACAGATGTTATAGACCGAGCGGTGGTGTAAGACCGCGACCTAACAAAACTCACCCGATTCACCCAGAACTTTGGCCGTATCGCACCGTAGCTGCTCAATGAGGGAAAAGACAAAAACGACGAATGCAAAGAGGAAAAGGAATTAAAACGAGAAGACGTACAGACGAGTAATGGGGTTTATTATTTACACACACAAGCAAAAAGGAGCAATTAAGTTTATTTACAACACATAAGACGCAGGTGACACAGTGCAAATACTAGCTTATCTACAGGCTTAACTTATCCCAGGACAGAACAAACAAAAGACACTGACTCACGCGGGGAATTGCAGGAATCGCAGGATGTGGAGGGCTGGAGGGAGAGGGAGGTCCAAAAAGGGGGGTCATGCAGCACGATCGGTGCGTTTAGCAGCCGCCGTTCCTTTTCGGCCCTGCTCCAAACCGCCGCCCAGGCCCCAAGCGGCTGCCGGGTGTCGCTGCTGCTGCCGCCTCCACTTGCCTTGCCAGGCCTTGTCCCACTCGTCTAAACCCTCAACTCTTTCTTGGTCCCTCACTCTTTACCACCACTCTCTTGACGACCAACTCAGACCAACTCAGACCTCTCTCACCAACTCCTCTTGACCACTTCCGTTTTTGCGCCTTTTATAGCGCCTCCAGCGATTACGCCCCCGGCGTTTTGGACACGCCCATCGGCGTGCTCACCTCGGCCCTGGTTGGTCGGGCGACCCTCGGGCTCCGCCTTGGATGACGACGGGCGGGCACGCCCCTCCTCCCCTCTGACGAGGTGGAGACACGCCTTTCTTCTCCGACTCAAAGCACTTGGTCAATGGCGGTTATTGGAGGGGAGGTGATTGGGAATCGAGGGCTCAGTAGTGACGAGAGGGGATGTAATATGGAAATGGAGGTTTTGGGGATGGGAAGGAAAGGGAATCTATTCTCTTTCACTGGTGCAATGGAGTATTTCAATTAATGGAAGACACAGCCTTACGCTAATACACATAATAAGGGTATAACTGTCAAAAAAAAGATATACCGTGTCCTGCATGTATGTTTTATGGACTAACTACGGGAACGCCCTTTGACCTTTTATACAACCACAACGGAGGGAGGAGGGGTGATATTTTACAACAACCTTTTACAACAACCTTTTACAACAACCTTTTACAACAACGTTTTACAACAACAATAAAATAAAAAAACATTCTCATATCCACAACAATATATATATATATATATATATATATATATATATATATATATATATATATATATATATATATATGTATATATATATATATATGAAGGAACTGCAGAATTGACGCGACCAAAGACGGAATTCGTCCGAGTTGCTTTATTGAAACAAAACAGCTCAGGTATTCTGACAAGCCCGTTTATCGGGCAACAATATATATACACCTTTATGTCGGGAAGTTTGCCCGGCAAAAGCTATACCGGGCATGCCCGGGTATCAAGGGCGAGCCTTGGAAAGGCGAGTCTGGACCTGCCCGGGCGTGTTTGGCTGCGGCCTGGCAAGTCGAGGCTGGGCGTGCCCGGGCGCTCTGGGCGAACACTTGAAAGGCGATAGCGGGCATGCCCGGATGCTCTGGGCGAGCCCTGAAAAGGCGATAGCGGGCATGCCCGGACGCTCTGGGCGAGCCCTGGAAAGGCGATAGCGGGCATGCCCGGACGCTCTGGGCGAGCCCTGGAAAGGCGATAGCGGGCATGCCCGGATGCTCTGGGCGAGCCCTGGAAAGGCGAGAGCGGGCATGCCCGGGAAAGACGAGACCGGGCGTGCCCGGGAGGTTCGGGCGTGCCCGGGGACAGTGAGTCCGGGCATGCCCGGGAGAGGCGCGTCTGGCCGTGTTCTGGCCGGTGCAAGGCGATTATGTACATTAAGCGGTAACCGCTACACACGCCCCTCCAGAATCGACCTGCACCGGCAGGGTCAATTTAAGGGGGGTCCGGATGACCCGGCCGAAGCGACCCCTGGAGGGTCGTGGGGAGGGGTCTGACGTGGTGGTGGGTGGTCGAGCGGGGGGAACTGTGGACGGGGGGCGGCCTCGCCGCGGAGGAAGGGCCAACCGTGGTGGTCGGTCGACGTCCATGTGCGCCGGTTTGAGGCGGTCCACAGAAATCCGGTCCGGCCGGCCGCCAAAGTCGACGATGAAAGACTTGTCGCCCCGTCGCAGGACCCGGAAGGGCCCGTCGTACGGCGGCCGGAGTGGCCCCCGGTGCGCGTCATGACGCACAAAGACGTACTCCGCTGTGCGAAGCGCCGGGGGGACGTAGGACTGGGGGCCACCGTGGCGGGACGTCGGCACGGGGGCAAATCGTCGGGCGGCCTCCTGGAGGTCCGAGCGCTGGCGAGCGGCGGACCAGGGACTGGTAGCGTTAGGCACGAATTCGCCCGGGACGCGGAGTGGCTGGCCGTAGACGAGCTCGGCGGCGGACGCCTGGAGGTCTTCCTTGGGGGCCGTGCGAAGGCCAAAAAGGACCCACGGCAGCCGGTCAGCCCAACCGTCGTCTTGAAGGCCGGCCATGAGTGCGGCCTTCATGGAGCGGTGAAACCACTCGCACAACCCATTGGCTTGGGGGTGGTAGGCCGTGGTGCGGTGCAGCGTGACCCCCAACGAACGGGCGACCGCGCCCCAAAGCTCAGAGGTGAACTGTGGGCCGCGGTCGGACGAGATGTCCGCTGGTGCACCGAAGCGCGCGACCCAGGTGGCGATGAACGCCTGCGCCACGTCGGCGGTGGTGGTGGAGGTGAGGGGCACGGCCTCCGGCCACCTGGTGGTCCTGACCACCATGGTGAGCAGGTGGGTGAACCCCCGCGAGGGGGGCAGGGGACCCACCAGGTCCACGTGGATGTGGTCGAAACGCCGTTCAGGCACGGCGAAAGGTGCCAGCGGGGCCTGGGTGTGGCGGTGGACCTTGGCTCGCTGGCAGGCCGTGCAGGCGTTGGCCCAGTCGCGGATGTTTCGTCGAAGGCCGTGCCAGACGAAACGCGCCGACACCAGCTTCTGAGAAGCTTTCCGGCCCGGGTGAGAAAGGCCGTGGATGGAGGCGAAGATGCGGCGCTGCCAGGAAATGGGCACGATGGGGCGAGGCTGGCCCTGGGAGATGTCGCAGAGCAGGACGGTGCCCGCGAAGGGGATGTCGGCCAGGCGGAGGCCCGTGTCCGCCACGCGGAGTGCCTGCACCGAGGCGTCGGTGGTCTGGTCGGCCGCCATGAGCGTGAAGTCCACGCCGAGGTGGACCGCGTTCGCGCTGGCCCGCGAAAGGCAGTCGGCCACGGCGTTGTCTTTGCCGGCGACGTGCTGGATGTCCGTGGTGAACTCCGACACGGCGGAGAGGTGGCGCTGCTGGCAGGCCGACCACGGCTCCGTGACCTTAGCCATTGCGTAGACCAACGGCTTGTGGTCGACGAAAGCCGTGAACGGGCGGCCCTCCAGGAGGTGTCGGAAATGGCGAACGGCCAGGAATAGCCCGAGCAGCTCGCGGTCGAACGTGCTGTAGTTTAACTCGTTCGGCCGGAGTTGCCGGCTGAAAAAAGCGAGTGGCTGCCAAACCCCGTCCACCCATTGCTCATGGACGGCGCCCACCGCGTAGTTGGAGGCGTCCGTAGTGAGGGCGATGGGCGCATTGAGCACCGGGTGAGCCAGCAGCGTTGCGTCGGCGAGGGCCCGTTTGGCACTGGCGAAGGCCGCGTCCATGGCCGCGGACCAAACAATGTCATGCTTGGCCGGCTTGCCCCGGAGGGCCTCGTAAAGGGGCCGCATGAGCTGAGCAGCGCGGGGCACGAATCGGTGAAAAAATTCACCATGCCGAGGAACTCTTGGAGGGCCTTGTTGGAACGGGGACGCGGGAACGTGGTGATGGCCTCGACCTTGGTCGGCAGCGGCACGGCCCCGGTCTTGGTGATGCGGTGGCCCAAAAATTCAACGGTCGTCGCGCCGAAGTGGCATTTGACCGGGTTGACAATTAAGCCGTGCTCGCTGAGGCGACCGAACAGTGTTCGGAGGTGGAGGAGGTGCTCGGCGCGGGACGTGCTGGCGACGAGGATGTCGTCCAGATAGACGAAAAGAAACGGCAGATCGCGCAGCACGCCGTCCATCAAGCGCTGGAACGCCTGGGCCGCGTTCTTGAGGCCAAACGGCATCCGCAAAAATTCGAACAGGCCGAACGGCGTGATGACGGCCGTCTTCGGGACGTCGGCCGCCCGGACAGGTACCTGGTGGTAGCCCCGTATCAGGTCAATTTTCGAAAAGATGACCCGTCCCGCCAAACGGGCGGAAAAGTCCTGAATATGCGGGATCGGGTACCTGTCGGGGGTGGTAGCATCATTGAGACGGCGGTAGTCACCACACGGGCACCATCCACCCCCCGGCTTTGGCACGATGTGCAGTGGCGAGGCCCACACGCTATCGGAGCGCCGCACGATGCCGAGGTGCTCCAACGCGTCGAATTCGGCCTTTGCCACGGCGAGCTTGGCTGGGTCGAGGCGGCGGGCCCTGGCGTAGACCGGCGGGCCCGTAGTGGGTATGTGGTGCTCGATCCCGTGCCGCACTGCGACGGCCGAAAACGTCGGCCGCGTGAGGGCCGGGAATTCCACGAGCAGGCGAGCGAACTCGTTCGTTGCCGGGAGGGCGCACGCCAGTTCGGTCGGCGCGGAGCTGCTCATTGTGCACGCCAGGGAGCTGAAGGTCTCGGCGTGGACAAGGCGACGTCGTTTGACGTCGACCAGCAGCCCGTGCGAGCAGAGGAAGTCGGCACCCAGCAAAGCCACGGGGACTTTGGCGGTAACAAAAGTCCATTGAAAGCGCTGGCTGCCGAAGCAGAGGGTGACGACGCGTGGGCCGAAAGTGCGTATGGCCGAGCCATTAGCAGCGACCAAAGAGGGGCCGCAAACTGCGTCCAGCCTGTCCTGCTCGGAGGCAGGTATGACGCTCAGTTGGGCGCCGGTGTCGGACAGGAAACGCCGTCCAGACGCTTTGTCCCGAATAAACAGCAAGTTGCCCGAGTGGCCGGCGCTCATGGCTGGGAATGAACGCCGGCCCGGCCGTTTCCCGACCTGCCGAAAGTGCATGGGGGCCGGCACGTCCGAGCCTTGTGTCCAAACCTGGCGTGGTAATAACACCACGCCCGGTCAGGTGGAGGCCCCGGCCGTCGTGTCGGAAGCGGGCGGTGCGGCGTGGCGGCCGCCAGTTGCACGGGCAGTTCGGCCTCCAACCGCGCAGGGCGCTCGGGCGTCGTGGGCGTCGCCTCGGACGGCGGCGGGCTCCAGGTAACCGCGCCGATGTGCTGGCCCGCCGAGGAGATCGTATCGGCTTCCCTGGCGAGGGCGCGGGAATCCGTGATCAACGTGCCAGCCAGGGCGAGGCGTACCGGGTTAGGCAGCTGACGGAGGAACAGCTCCCGGAACAGGAATGCCGGAGAGTGCTCGCCGAGCAACGAGAGCATATAGTCCATGCGCTCGGTCGGGCGCGTGTCGCCGAGCTCGGGCAGGTCAAGCAGGCGCCGTGCGCATGCTGCCGGTGAGAGGGCGAAAGCGCCGAGGAGGAGCGTCTTCAGCGCGTCGTATTTGTCAGCAGCCGGCGGGTGCTGGAGGAGGCTCAAGGCGTGGGCCGCGGTGGCGGAACCGAGCGCCGCCACAACATGGTGGAAGCGGGTGTCGTCCGCGGTGATGCCTCGCAGGGCGAACTGGGAGTCCGCCTGGGCGAACCAAACAGCCGCGTGAGCCTCCCAGAAGGTAGGCAGTTTAAGCGTCACTGCCGTATCCATGTCTGTAGGTCACCAATGAAGGAACTGCGCTCCAACGCGAGTCGAAAGAATTGACGCGACCAAAGACGGAATTCGTCCGAGTTGCTTTATTGAAACAAAACAGCTCAGGTATTCTGACAAGCCCGTTTTTCGGGCAACAATATATATACACATTTATGTCGGGAAGTTTGCCCGGCAAAAGCTATACCGGGCATGACCGATTGCCCGGGTATCAAGGGCGAGCCTTGGAAAGGCGAGTCTGGACCTGCCTGGGCGTGTTTGGCTGCGGCCTGGCAAGTCGAGGCTGGGCGTGCCCGGGCGCTCTGGGCGAGCACTGGGAGGCGATAGCGGGCATGCCCGGACGCTCTGGGCGAGCCCTGGAAAGGCGATAGCGGGCATGCCCGGACGCTCTGGGCGTGCCCTGGAAAGGCGATAGCGGGCATGCCCGGACGCTCTGGGCGAGCCCTGGAAAGGCGATAGCGGGCATGCCCGGACGCTCTGGGCGAGCCCTGGAAAGGCGAGAGCGGGCATGCCCGGGAAAGACGAGACCGGGCGTGCCCGGGAGGTTCGGGCGTGCCCGGGAACAGTGAGTCCCGGCATGCCCGGGAGAGGCGCGTCTGGCCGTGTTCTGGCCAGTGCAAGGCGATTATGTACATCCAGCGGTAACCGCTACACACGCCCCTCCAGAATCGACCTGCACCGGCAGGGTCAATTTAAGGGGGGTCCGGATGACCCGGCCGAAGCGACCCCTGGAGGGTCGTGGGGAGGGGTATGACGTGGTGGTGGGTGGTCGAGCGGGGGGAACTGTGGACGGAGGGCGGCCTCGCCGCGGAGGAAGGGCCAACCGTGGTGGTCGGTCGACGTCCATGTGCGCCGGTTTGAGGCGGTCCACAGAAATCCGGTCCGGCCGGCCGCCGAAGTCGACGATGAAAGACTTGTCGCCCCGTCGCATGACCCGGAAGGGCCCGTCGTACGGCGGCCGGAGTGGCCCCCGGTGCGCGTCATGACGCACAAAGACGTACTCCGCTGTGCGAAGCGCCGGGGGGACATAGGACTGGGGGCCACCGTGGCGGGACGTCGGCACGGGGGCAAATCGTCGGGCGGCCTCCTGGAGGTCCGAGCGCTGGCGAGCGGCGGACCAGGGACTGGTAGCGTCAGGCACGAATTCGCCCAGGACGCGGAGTGGCTGGCCGTAGATGAGCTCGGCGGCGGACGCCTGGAGGTCTTCCTTGGGGGCCGTGCGAAGGCCCAAAAGGACCCACGGCAGCCGGTCGGCCCAACCGTCGTCCTGAAGGCCGGCCATGAGTGCGGCCTTCATGGAGCAGTGAAACCGCTCGCACAACCCATTGGCTTGGGGGTGGTAGGCCGTGGTGCGGTGCAGCGTGACCCCCAACGAACGGGTGACCGCGCCCCAAAGCTCAGACGTGAACTGTGGGCCGCGGTCGGATGAGATGTCCGCTGGTGCGCCGAAGCGCGCGACCCAGGTGGCGATGAACGCCTGCGCCACGTCGGCGGTGGTGGTGCAGGTGAGGGGCACGGCCTCCGGCCACCTGGTGGTCCTGTCCACCATGGTGAGCAGGTGGGTGAACCCCCGCGAGGGGGGCAGGGGACCCACCAGGTCCACGTGGACGTGGTCGAAACGCCGTTCAGGCGCGGCGAAAGGTGCCAGCGGGGCCTGGGTGTGGCGGTGGACCTTGGCTCGCTGGCAGGCCGTGCAGGCGTTGGCCCAGTCGCGGATGTTTCGTCGAAGGCCGTGCCAGACGAAACGCGCCGACACCAGCTTCTGAGAAGCTTTCCGGCCCGGGTGAGAAAGGCCGTGGATGGAGGCGAAGATGCGGCGCTGCCAGGAAACAGGCACGATGGGGCGAGGCTGGCCCTGGGAGACGTCGCAGAGCAGGACGGTGCCTGCGAAGGGGATGTCGGCCAGGCGGAGGCCCGTGTCCGCCACGCGGAGTGCCTGCACCGAGGCGTCGGTGGTCTGGTCGGCCGCCATGAGCGTGAAGTCCACGCCGAGGTGGACCGCGTTCGCGCTGGCCCGCAAAAGGCAGTCGGCCACGGCGTTGTCTTTGCCGGCGACGTGCTGGATGTCCGTGGTGAACTCCGACACGGCGGAGAGGTGGCGCTGCTGGCGGGCCGACCACGGCTCCGTGACCTTAGCCATTGCGTAGACCAACGGCTTGTGGTCGACGAAAGCCGTGAACGGGCGGCCCTCCAGGAGGTGTCGGAAATGGCGAACGGCCAGGAATAGCCCGAGCAGCTCGCGGTCGAACGTGCTGTAGTTTAACTCGTTCGGCCGGAGTTGCCGGCTGAAAAAAGCGAGTGGCTGCCAAACCCCGTCCACCCATTGCTCATGGACGGCGCCCACCGCGTAGTTGGAGGCGTCCGTAGTGAGGGCGATGGACGCGTTGAGCACTGGGTGAGCCAGCAGCGTTGCGTCGGCGAGGGCCCGTTTGGCACTGGCGAAGGCCGCGTCCATGGCCGCGGACCAAACAATGTCATGCTTGGCCGGCTTGCCCCGGAGGGCCTCGTAAAGGGGCCGCATGAGCTGAGCAGCGCGGGGCACGAATCGGTGATAAAAATTCACCATGCCGAGGAACTCTTGGAGGGCCTTGATGGAACGGGGACGCGGGAACATGGTGATGGCCTCGACCTTGGTCGGCAGCGGCACGGCCCCGGTCTTGGTGATGCGGTGGCCCAAAAAGTCAACGGTCGTCGCGCCGAAGTGGCATTTGACCGGGTTGACAATTAAGCCGTGCTCGCTGAGGCGACCGAACAGTGTTCGGAGGTGGAGGAGGTGCTCGGCGCGGGACGTGCTGGCGACGAGGATGTCGTCCAGATAGACGAAAAGAAACGGCAGGTCGCGCAGCACGCCATCCATCAAGCGCTGGAACGCCTGGGCCGCATTCTTGAGGCCAAACGGCATCCGCAAAAATTCGAACAGGCCGAACGGCGTGATGACGGCCGTCTTCGGGACGTCGGCCGCCCGGACAGGTACCTGGTGGTAGCCCCGTATCAGGTCAATTTTCGAAAAGATGACCCGTCCCGCCAAACGGGCGGAAAAGTCCTGAATATGCGGGATCGGGTACCTGTCGGGGGTGGTAGCGTCATTGAGACGGCGGTAGTCGCCACACGGGCGCCATCCACCCCCCGGCTTTGGCACGATGTGCAGTCGCCTTTCCAGGGCTCGCCTAGAGCGGCCGGGCATGCCCGCTATCGCCTTTCCAGGGCTCGCCCAGAGCGTCTGGGCATGCCCGCTATCGCCTTTCCAGGGCACACCCAGAGCGTCCGGGCATGCCCGCTATCGCCTTTCCAGGGCTCGTCCAGAGCGTCCGGGCATGCCCGCTATCGCCTTTCCAGTGCTCGCCCAGAGCGCCGGGCACGCCCAGCCTCCACTTGCCAGGCCGCAGCCAAACACGCCCGGGCAGGTCCAGACTCGTCTTTCCAAGGCTCGCCCTTGATACCCGGGCATGCCCGGTATAGCTTTTGCCGGGCAAACTTCCCGACATAAATGTGTATATATATTGTTGCCCGAAAAACGGGCTTGTCAGAATACCTGAGCTGTTTTGTTTCAATAAAGCAACTCGGACGAATTCCGTCTTTGGTCGCGTCAATTCTTTCGACTCGCGTTGGAGCGCAGTTCCTTCATTGGTGACCTACCGACATGGATACGGCAGTGACGCTTAAACTGCCTACCTTCTGGGAGACTCACGCGGCTGTTTGGTTCGCCCAGGCGGACTCCCAGTTCGCCCTGTGAGGCATCACCGCGGACGACACCCGCTTCCACCATGTTGTGGCGGCGCTCGGTTCCACCACCGCGGCCCGCGCCTTGAGCCTCCTCCAGCACCCGCCGGCTGCTGACAAATACGACGCGCTGAAGACGCTCCTCCTCGGCGCTTTCGCCCTCTCACCGGCAGCACACGCACGGCGCCTGCTTGACCTGCCCGAGCTCGGCGACACGCGCCCGTCCGAGCGCATGGACTATATGCTCTCGTTGCTCGGCGAGCACTCTCCGGCATTCCTGTTCCGGGAGCTGTTCCTCCGTCAGCTGCCTAACCCGGTACGCCTCGCCCTGGCTGGCACGTTGATCACGGATTCCCGCGCCCTCGCCAGGGAAGCCGATAAGATCTCCTCGGCGGGCCAGCACATCGGCGCGGTTACCTGGAGCCCGCCGCCGTCCGAGGCGACGCCCGAGCGCCCTGCGCGGTTGGAGGCCGAACTGCCGGTGCAACTGGCGGCCGCCACGCCGCACCGCCTGCTTCCGACACGACGGCCGGGGCCTCCACCTGACCGGGCGTGGTGTTATTACCACGCCAGGTTCGGACACAAGGCTCGGATGTGCCGGCCCCCGTGCACTTTCGGCAGGTCGGGAAACGGCCGGGCCGGCGTTCATTCCCAGCCATGAGCGCCGGCCACTCGGGCAACTTGCTGTTTATTCGGGACAAAGCGTCTGGACGGCGTTTCCTGTGCGACACCGGCGCCCAACTGAGCGTCATACCTGCCTCCGAGCAGGACAGGCTGGACGCAGTTTGCGGCCCCTCTTTGGTCGCTGCTAATGGCTCGGCCATACGCACTTTCGGCCCACGCGTCGTCACCCTCTGCTTCGGCAGCCAGCGCTTTCAATGGACTTTTGTTACCGCCAGCGTCCCCGTGGCTTTGCTGGGCGCCGACTTCCTCTGCGCACGGGCTGCTGGTCGACGTCAAACGACATCGCCTTGTCCACGCCGAGACCTTCAGCTCCCTGGCGTGCACAATGAGCAGCTCCGCGCCGACCGAACTGGCGTGCGCCCTCCCGGCAACGAACGAGTTCGCTCGCCTGCTCGTGGAATTCCCGGCCCTCACGCGGCCGACGTTTTCGGCCGTCGCGGTGCGGCACGGGATCGAGCACCACATACCCACTACGGGCCCGCCGGTCTACGCCAGGGCCCGCCGCCTCGACCCAGCCAAGCTCGCCGTGGCAAAGGCCGAATTCGACGCGTTGGAGCACCTCGGCATCGTGCGGCGCTCCGATAGCGCGTGGGCCTCGCCACTGCACATCGTGCCAAAGCCGGGGTGTGGATGGCGCCTGTGTGGCGACTACCGCCGTCTCAATGATGCTACCACCCCCGACAGGTACCCGATCCCGCATATTCAGGACTTTTCCGCCCGTTTGGTGGGACGGGTCATCTTTTCGAAAATTGACCTGATACGGGGCTACCAGCAGGTACCTGTCCGGGCGGCCGACGTCCCGAAGACGGCCGTCATCACGCCGTTCCGCCTGTTCGAATTTTTGCGGATGCCGTTTGGCCTCAAGAACGCGGCCCAGGCGTTCCAGCGCTTGATGGACGGCGTGCTGCGCGACCTGCCGTTTCTTTTCGTCTATCTGGACGACATCCTCGTCGCCAGCACGTCCCGCGCCGAGCACCTCCTCCACCTCCGAACACTGTTCGGTCGCCTCAGCGAGCACGGCTTAATTGTCAACCCGGTCAAATGCCACTTCGGCGCGACGACCGTTGACTTTTTGGGCCACCGCATCACCAAGACCGGGGCCGTGCCGCTGCCGACCAAGGTCGAGGCCATCACCACGTTCCCGCGTCCCCGTTCCATCAAGGCCCTCCAAGAGTTCCTCGGCATGGTGAATTTTTATCACCGATTCGTGCCCCGCGCTGCTCAGCTCATGCGGCCCCTTTACGAGGCCCTCCGGGGCAAGCCGGCCAAGCATGACATTGTTTGGTCCGCGGCCATGGACGCGGCCTTCGCCAGTGCCAAACGGGCCCTCGCCGACGCAACGCTGCTGGCTCACCCGGTGCTCAACGCGCCCATCGCCCTCACTACGGACGCCTCCAACTACGCGGTGGGCGCCGTCCATGAGCAATGGGTGGACGGGGTTTGGCAGCCACTCGCTTTTTTCAGCCGGCAACTCCGGCCGAACGAGTTAAACTACAGCACGTTCGACCGCGAGCTGCTCGGGCTATTCCTGGCCGTTCGCCATTTCCGACACCTCCTGGAGGGCCGCCCGTTCACGGCTTTCGTCGACCACAAGCCGTTGGTCTACGCAATGGCTAAGGTCACGGAGCCGTGGTCGGCCCGCCAGCAGCGCCACCTCTCCGCCGTGTCGGAGTTCACCACGGACATCCAGCACGTCGCCGGCAAAGACAACGCCGTGGCCGACTGCCTTTCGCGGGCCAGCGCGAACGCGGTCCACCTCGGCGTGGACTTCACGCTCATGGCGGCCGACCAGACCACCGACGCCTCGGTGCAGGCACTCCGCGTGGCGGACACGGGCCTCCGCCTGGCCGACATCCCCTTCGCGGGCACCGTCCTGCTCTGCGACGTCTCCCAGGGCCAGCCTCGCCCCATCGTGCCCGTTTCCTGGCAGCGCCGCATCTTCGCCTCCATCCACGGCCTTTCTCACCCGGGCCGGAAAGCTTCTCAGAAGCTGGTGTCGGCGCGTTTCGTCTGGCACGGCCTTCGACGAAACATCCGCGACTGGGCCAACGCCTGCACGGCCTGCCAGCGAGCCAAGGTCCACCGCCACACCCAGGCCCCGCTGGCACCTTTCGCCGTGCCTGAACGGCGTTTCGACCACGTCCACGTGGACCTGGTGGGTCCCCTGCCCCCCTCGGGGGGTTCACCCACCTGCTCACCATGGTGGACAGGACGACCAGGTGGCCGGAGGCCGTGCCCCTCACCTCCACCACCACCGCCGACGTGGCGCAGGCGTTCATCGCCACCTGGGTCGCGCGCTTCGGCGCACCAGCGGACATCTCATCCGACCGCGGCCCACAGTTCACGTCTGAGCTTTGGGGCGCAGTCGCCCGTTCGTTGGGGGTCACGCTGCACCGCACCACGGCCTACCACCCCCAAGCCAATGGGTTGTGCGAGCGGTTTTACCGCTCCATGAAGGCCGCACTCATGGCCGGCCTTCAGGACGACGGTTGGGCCGACCGGCTGCCGTGGGTCCTTTTGGGCCTTCGCACGGCCCCCAAGGAAGACCTCCAGGTGTCCGCCGCCGAGCTCGTCTACGGCCAGCCACTCCGCGTCCCGGGCGAATTCGTGCCTGACGCTACCAGTCCCTGGTCCGCCGCTCGCCAGCGCTCGGACCTCCAGGAGGCCGCCCGACGATTTGCCCCCGTGCCGACGTCCCGCCACGGTGGCCCCCAGTCCTACGTCCCCCCGGCGCTTCGCACAGCGGAGTACGTCTTTGTGCGTCATGACGCGCACCGGGGGCCACTCCGGCCGCCGTACGACGGGCCCTTCCGGGTCCTGCGACGGGGTGACAAGTCTTTCATCGTCGACTTTGGCGGCCGGCCGGACCGGATTTCTGTGGACCGCCTCAAACCGGCGCACATGGACGTCGACCGACCACCACGGTTGGCCCTTCCTCCGCGGCGAGGCCGCCCCCCGTCCACAGTTCCCCCCGCTCGACCACCCACCACCACGTCAGACCCCTCCCCACGACCCTCCAGGGGTCGCTTCGGCCGGGTCATCCGGACCCCCCTTAAATTGACCCTGCCGGTGCAGGTCGATTCTGGAGGGGCGTGTGTAGCGGTTACCGCTGGATGTACATAATCGCCTTGCACTGGCCAGAACACGGCCAGACGCGCCTCTCCCGGGCATGCCCGGACTCACTGTTCCCGGGCACGCCCGAACCTCCCGGGCACGCCCGGTCTCGTCTTTCCCGGGCATGCCCGCTCTCGCCTTTCCAGGGCTCGCCCAGAGCGTCCGGGCATGCCCGCTATCGCCTTTCCAGGGCTCGCCCAGAGCGGCCGGGCATGCCCGCTATCGCCTTTCCAGGGCTCGCCCAGAGCGGCCGGGCATGCCCGCTATCGCCTTTCCAGGGCTCGCCCAGAACGTCCGGGGCATGCCCGCTATCGCCTTTCCAGTGCTCGCCCAGAGCGCCCGGGCACGCCCAGCCTCGACTTGCCAGGCCGCAGCCAAACACGCCCGGGCAGGTCCAGACTCGCCTTTCCAAGGCTCGCCCTTGACACCAGGGCATGCCCGGTATAGCTTTTGCCGGGCAAACTTCCCGACATAAATGTGTATATATATTGTTGCCCGATAAACGGGCTTGTGAGAATACCTGAGCTGTTTTGTTTCAATAAAGCAACTCGGACGAATTCCGTCTTTGGTCGCGTCAATTCTTTCGACTCGCGTTGGAGCGCAGTTCCTTCAATATGCACAATTATTATTTAACGGCCATAATTATGTCCACGTTCTTGGCGTGGACCAAGTCTTTCACGAACCGGCTGGCCAAGCCTTGCGTTAAACTTCGTAGTTAGGGCAGGAATTTGAAATTTGGCCAGGATGCCGGCGATAGCTCGCCTGCACTTCGCGAAGGACATCGTGGATCTTTGACGTCCACCAACTAATGGGTCGGGATTCGAACCCAGGCTACATACACAGCTTAGCCTTAGACAAAGGCGAGTGTGTGACTGAAGCGGCGACAAACCATTAAACCTGTAAAATAATCAACAAATTGATGAATTGCGTGTTGGATCCACTCAAGGCGTTCCCCGAGTTGCAGTGCCCCCTGCTGGCACGCACCTCAACAGTTTTAAACCCCCATACTGAACTGTACCTACTGGACTTGGTGCGGAACATCGCGAATCGAACGCAATGGTGAGCACGTACGAACAGTTAGTCTTTATGATTTTAGTCTCAGTGTCTAACCTTTTATTGAGCCTTTGTCCAATGCAATTAATAACGTTCCACAACCGGAACATTGGAGCCCTTTTCGGTGAATTAACCGTTACTAACATAATTAGGTATATGGTTTTCACGAGTGTTTTCGCGCTTCTGGTGTTTTGACTCCAAGTGTAAAGAAACCGCACAGTTTAGTCAGCCTTCTGCATTTCGGAAAATATTTCTTATTTTAAGCACAACGACGCACGACTTCTGTTCTCGCGATACTTTCTTACAAAGCGAGATTTCGTACAGATGCTCCGACTATAGTTCTCGCGATACTTTCTTCCAAAGCGAGATTTCGTACAGACGATCCGACTACAGTTCCCGCGATACTTTCTTCCAAAGCGAGATTTCGTACAGACGCTTTGACTACAGTTCCCGCGATACTTTCTTCCAAAGCGAGATTTCGTACAGACGCTTCACGTCATGACGGTCATGTGCTTGTAACGCCATTTTAGGCACCTCGTGTTCGTGTTCTCGGGCTACAGGTACCCCGTATGTCAATCTTGATGAATTGATTCCATTGTTTTTTGTTGTATTGTGATGGAGTCGAGAGATCGAACCTGACGCGATAACAAAGCCCGTGTTTAAGTTTTTGGTTCACTCAGTTTTGAAAGGCCTTGCTGGTGATGCAGAGTGAGGTCGCCAAAGGATGTGACAAACGTGGACGTCATTTTCCCCTTCACTCGCTCTACCATCGTCCTGTTTTCTTGTCATGAGCACTGTTAATTGTTATGATTTGTAAAATATATCTGTGCTAATGTATAAAAATGAGCGTACCGCCACTGAGTGTGGGGGTGTTCGATGGGCAAAGCTCAGGTGGGACGTTTCACTCACCGAGTGGTCTTCAACCTGCACAAAGGTTCAGGTTCTTCTGAAAGACAAAGGTTGACATCACGTGACCGCAATAAGCAAATGATGAGACCTATTTGACATGGTTTGGTTCTCAAAACTTTCCTCGATGAAGACCACTGTGGTCGAAACGTCGGATCTGGGCTTTGCCTATTGTATTGATAGTTACATGAGTTTGGCACCTTTGGGTTAATATGCTAATAATATGCAGCCTGACCCCAAAATAGTGGGCCCCGGGAAAAGTGCAGGGGGGGAGGGTGAGATGGGAGGGAAGGGAGGGGGGCGGGAGGGAAGGGAGGGGGGAGGGGGCCGTGTTTAATAGGAATACATGGCCGTGTAGATGGGAAATAGTTTGTTTGAAATAAATCACAAATATCAGATGAAAGTTTTTAAAATTTAGAACTATTCTCACTCAGAGTTAAACATCACCGCAACATTACGCAGTTGCTTCAGCGTTTTCTGTGCCGTTTGAGTCGTTTTTGGCGCTGTTCTTCTGTCTCCTGCTGTCTGGCCCTCGCTACACTTTGTTGATTGGCGTTCAGACGTGCCTCTGTCTCATCTTCTGTCTCTCGCTGTCTGGCCCTCACCACACGTTGTTGATTAGCGTTCAGACTTGCCTCTGTCTCATCGTTTGGCCCTCCCCAGACATTGTTGATTGGCGTTTAGACGTGCCTCTGTCTCATCTTCTGTCTCTCGCTGTCTGGCCCTCGCCAGACATTGTTGATTGGCGTTTAGACGTGCCTCTGTCTCATCTTCTGTCTCTCGCTGTCTCAATCTAGACTCTAGAGACACGTTCTTGATTGGCTTGTCGATGGTGAAAAGTACCTTCATCGGCTTCATGGAGTCTCCGATCAGCGATTTTCCTTGCTCGGGAGGTTGAACGTGACAAATTTCTTTTCTTCGGTGCCATTGCCTTTATCACAGTCAGTCTTCCAGTCACTCACTCGTAGACAAATTCAAAATACCAAATTCAAAATACTCGTAGACAAAATACCACGTTTATACGTGGTAAGAAACGACGCAAACGCACGATTGCAACTCTGCGTCGTGTCGTGGGCGTGGCCAACGTGGCCTCATGCTCCCAGGTGATTGGCTAACTCGAGCTCGAGAGAGCCATAATGCGCTACGTTATGGCAAAAAATATGGATCTGAAGATGAAAGAAAAAAAAACCTATGTGGTGTGAATGGCAATGTTCCTCGCTCAAATGTGAAAAAACGCAATTGCGCGGCAAGTAACATCACGTGATCGCTCTGAGCAATGGATTGCAACTCTGCGTCCTGTCGTGGGCGTGGCCAACGTGGCCTCATGCTCCCAGGTGATTGGCTAACTCGAGCTCGAGAGAGCCATAATGCGCTACGTTATGGCAAAAAATATGGATCTAAAGATGAAAGGAAAAAAGACCTATGTGGTGTGAATGGCAATGTTTGTCGCTGAAATGTGAAAAAAGGCAATCGCTTTTCGCTCTGAAATACGTGCGAACGCGTAACTGAGTTAATGGCGGCAAGGAACATCACGTGATCGCCCTGAGTGAATCAGCGCGCTGCTCTGCGACCGGTCAGATTCCGTGCATAATATTCCTCGCTGAAATGCGCTGAGGTAAAAATATGGTTAAAAAATATTATGAAATAAATTTTTAGGTCGGCCATGTTCTTACCAGGCTCAATGGCCATGTCTGTGCCAAATATCAAGTACGTGAGCCTCTCCGTTTAGGAGTCTATCGGTAACATCACACACACACACACACACACACACACACACACACACACACACACACACACACACACACACACACACACACACACACACACACACAAACTGTGTTTTATATATATATATTGTCAAATATATTTGTAGACAACCAAAATTTTCATTCTAAAATTGTCAAATCTATTTGTAAACGACCAAAATTTTCATTATAAAATTGTCAAATGTATTTGCGGTCTCACTAAAATCCGAAATGGAGCGAAATGGACCTTCAAAATCATCCGAAATGGACTCAAAATCCGAAATGGAGCAAAATGGACCTTCAAAATCATCCGAAATGGACTCAAAATCCGAAATGGAGCGAAATGGACCTTCAAAATCATCCGAAATGGACTCAAAATCCGAAATGGAGCGAAATGGACCTTCAAAATCATCCGAAATGGACTCAAAATCCGAAATGGAGTGAAATGGACCTTCAAAATCATCCGAAATGGATTAGGGTTAGGGTTAGGGTTGTTAGGGTTAGGGATAGGGGTACTTAATTAACATGACATTTTATTCATTCCTCATCTGTTTTAGATCAGTATTTTAACATTTAATTTTACTACTGAATCACCATCCATTTCGGATGTTATTGAGGTTGGTTTAATATGTTGTGTATGAAATGAAATGAAAAGTGTAGGCTATGGGGAAGTTATTGGTTATTTTGAGGTCCATTTCGCTCCATTTCGGATTTTAGTGAGACCCATCTATTTGTAGACGACCAAAATTTTCAGTAGACCAAAATTTTCATTATAAAATTGTCAAATCTATTTGTAGACGACCAAAATTTTCAGTGATCTGATCTGCAAATTTTGTTAAGTTTGATTGGATAACATTTAAGTTATTAAACTTTTACGTTGCCCACTTTTTTGGGTCACACTGATAAAAACATTGTCATTAGCTCTACCAAATGGGGTAACTTCATATATCTGGTTAAGTTCATCGTTCCCTGAAGCCTCTGGATTGTCAAAGCATTATTTATTTATTAAATGCTTTATTCAACATAAGATTGAATTTTTTTCCAAAATGGAAAATGTAGCATTGCTTACTTTGAGAAACAAACTTTCAAAGCTCCTACAGTGATTGCAGGAAGTTAAATGTGGAACGTTAAGTGCAAGTATGGGCTGAAGGTTGCACATCGTTTGGTTCCTCGTTAAATGGTACCGATAGCTCAAAGCACTGGGGATACCTGGTGAAAAACCGTGCTACATTGGGATGCTGGCAACATCGGTTACATTCCAAGATCCTTTGAATAAATCTTTACCCAGAAACTTTTTTTTTTTTTTTTTTTTTTTTTTTTTTTTGCGCATTGGTTACCGAGACTCCTTGGGGGTTTGACTTAGCCTGTCATCCATCCAAGGTCGGCAAATTGAGTACCAGTTCACTGGTAATTCCCTGTGTGTCGCAAGAGGCGACTCACAGGGTTGGCGGCAGGAAGGGCATCCGGCCATAAAACATTGCTTCAAAAAGGGGACCACGGTGCCCAAAAAAGGCGATCCCCTGCTCTGCGGGGGAAAATTGCCTCTAAAGGTGGTTCTTATACCTAGACTCTTTGATTTTGAGGCACCAACTTGGCCAATTCCAAAATCATTTGCAACTAGAACGGCACTTGGGAGAGCAAATACCTCCGCCAGGCTGAACAGTTTACATTGTTGTCACCTGACCAACTCGTCCACCAAGTTTTGTCATAACTCATCTACCAGGTTTTGTCATAACTCGCCCACAACGTTTTGAAATATCATGCTATATATCGTTTTGATCTCATTTCTCAAGGGTGAAGAAATGCTTGAAAAACAAAAAAAATTATATTATCTGGATCTTCACCAAAATCTAATCATTTCGTCCTTATCACACTTCCAACCTCCCCACGAAATTTTGTCCGAATGTGTCCACACCTTTTTGAGAT
This sequence comes from Myxine glutinosa, assembly GCF_964187855.1. Lineage (NCBI taxonomy): Eukaryota > Metazoa > Chordata > Myxini > Myxiniformes > Myxinidae > Myxine > Myxine glutinosa. Next base: position 230,301,115 of record NC_136261.1, read on the forward strand.
ATCCTATTAGGAGACAGATGGGGGTGAAAACAACCAACACAACTGAGCATTTAGCAGTGCATACCTTTGTGGGGCCTTGTCCATTTTGGTAGATCTGAGAATGGACAATCTATATTAGAGTAGATCTTCATGCGTGCTCATACTCACACCGGCTACAATAACGTCGTCTCTCATCCGTTTGGGAACGAGGGGATTTGTTAACGCCATTGTTTGAAATTATTCAGGTTTTCTTTTCTTCACATGGCACTGCTTAGGCACTGGCTGGTTAGGCACTGGCTTATAATTGAAGTTTTAAGCACAAATAGATGCATGTGATAATCTGACGACGCTGATGCTGCGGAAGCGGTTTCTTGGCAAAGGATATATTGGGAGGTTTGTCATTGTCTTCCCAAGCAGTAGTTAGGCCAAGAATTGGTAATTTGCTCAGGGTGTCGGCTACAGCTCGCCTGATCTTCACAAAGGACACAGTGGGATCTTTAACGTGCACCAAGTATTGCTGGCAGATGGGACGCCCGTTTAACGTCCATCCGAGGGACGGCACATGCATTAGTCAATCAGCCTGCCTGTGAAACTCCGGGGCGACAGTTTTACAGCTTGTTCGGGATTCAAACCCAGGCTCCCAGCTTAGAGGCGAGTGTGCGTCCTCTAGGCCTAGAATATGGCCTGCCAGGCCCATGTAACAAAAGGGTTCAGTGAATGTTGGCACTAATACAATCCAAGGTTTGCAACCTGAACTCATTTGGTGATCGAGAGTCAAATGCATGAATGATCTGATGAATGCTGATTGTGCTCTCGAGCTATCTCATTACGGAAATGTTTTCTCTCAATCACTACGTGGTGTCTTATATTTCCTGCTTGGCCTGGATGTTTTTGGGTCAAATGGCTTTGGATTGTTTGATTGCAAAATAAAGATGTGGAGGCATCAGTACATTGCAAAATGCTATTACATCATGTGTATATGTTTATTTTTTGCAGTAAGCATGCCTAACCACAGTGACCAAATACTGCTTACCATGATAACTGGTTGGTGTTAGTCCAACTCCCATACTTAATAAAACTTTGAATCAACCATTCACAAGAGGGAAGTGAGTTTGGCTCGGCAGAATAGTTTGGAGGTAGGTGCACTCGCCCTTGAGCTCCCTAGCTTGTGTTTGAATCCCGACCCGGTTATAAACTCATCCTGGTGTCTGTATCCCCTCGGATGGACATTAAAACGTTAAACTGGGTGTCCCCATCTGCTAGCGTGAGCCGGTGGACATTAAAGAACCCAAGGTGTCTTGCACAAAGTGCATGTGGTGAGGCTTATACCTGTTGCAGGGTTTGTTTCTACAATTGGTGCCCCCAGTATTTAATGCCACCTCAGAGTTTCTTAAACCCCTAGGAGTACTAAACTATAAAAACAATTAGGTTTTCTTTTTCTTTTTCCAATGTCCGAGCTGTATGTCGGACCTGTATCTCGGACTTTGAGAATGAAACTTTTTCATCACTAATGGGAATAAAAAGTGTACAAGGTTGACATACTTTTTTTTACCTTGACCTAATTTTTAAGGTCGTGACCTAATATAAACTTACTTTTTTACCTAGACTGGACCATGGTTTGTCTGATCGGAATGAAATTGTTCTCTCTGGATAGTCAGTCACATTTACGCTTCATTTACATCGTACCTCTCCAAGTTAAACGTCGAGGTCAAATGGTGGCCTGATGTTCTGATGCATCCAAGATGGTCTTGCATCATAATAATGAACCTGCATTTAAATTGTGCACCTGATATTTGATTCGTGTTCTTGACCTGCTTTTTTCGGATTGTGGCCGAATTGACAAAAAACACCTTTTCAAATCATGACTTCATTAATTTTCCTCCGATTTTCATGATGTTGAGTTTTATGGATAGATTGTAGACTGGGACACATCTTCCTATAATTCACCAAATGTCCGTCCGTCCGTTCGGAGGTACCGCAAAAACGGCTCAACCGATCGCAACGTTATTTTGGGTGGGTATTCCTGGGACCCCTGGGACTAAAATACGCTATATTGTTTTTCCAAATTTTCCAGTTTTTCCAAACACGATGGAATAATATTTACCGATATGAACAGTGATGTGGCTTTTGTTGAAATTCTACAAATAGTTTATTCTACGTACCAGGAGAGAGTAGATCGACTCCTGACGAACTCAGCCTATATAAACGTGCGGCTCCGAAGTAACATGGCAGCTTGTGCCAAGCGACTGAGAAACAGGTGTAGCGGCTGCTTCCGTGTTACAGATTCGGCGCGCATTCTTCACACATAAACGTGCGACTGAGAAAGACGTGTAGCGGCCGCTTCCGTTTTGCAGAATTAAATCTTTTTTTTCAAAATGGGCACCATGTACTGTTTAGATTTTGTTGATTTGCATGTGATATGATTCAACGGATGTTTATATGAATCGTTTAAAATAAAAAAAGCCTTCAATTTCTGATATTTTGCCTTTTCGTTTGGGCTTCCCAATTGAAGCCCATAGGGTAGGTACCGTTGCTGGTTTTCTTAATTTGCACTTTATCCATAAATTTTGAAGATCAAGGTCAAATGGTGGTCCAAAAACAACAACATTGCGATCTTTGGTTTGCGAGTGCGAGGGGTTGTACCTTTGGCGATGGCTTTGTGATCGCAGATATCTAGTTGGATGTTAATGCATAATACAGGAAGGATGACCACAAGAAACCGGTACCCACAAAATGTAATAAACCTTTATTTTTTTCTTCAAAATGACATGTTCTTTGCTCCACATTTGTTTCCAGGTGGAACATGATGGAAAGTTTCAGATGTATTTACTTAATTAATGTCATTGATTTGATTGAGATTGGAGCACGTGCCATCTTTGAGCCACCGTGATTGAGCATGATTTGAGCGTGAGTTGGAGAACGTGATTGAGGTCAATGATGTCCATCTCTACGCTGCAGGCACACTTGGATTCGCCGAGCAAAATTATTTTTTTACTCTAAGTAACACTCCAAGAGATTTGATGGGATTGCGACCAAATTTGGCACAAATGATATTTGTTGTGTTGTGACTAAAGTTTGTTCACCGCATTAAAACAATCGGCATAAAACAAGCATTAAAACACCAAAACCTTGATCTTTTCTACCCCCGCTAATTTCACCCCAATTCCACTTTTTTGAAATACCAACTTCTGTCCTGGAAGTCCTTGGTGTCCTTGTGTTTTATACTTCTCCCACCCCCCCCCCCCCTTCCCACACCTCCTCCCCCCCCTTCCCACACCTCCTCCCCCCCCCCCTTCCCACGCCTCCTCCCCCCCCCCTTCCCACGCCTCCTCCCCCCCCCTTCCCACGCCTCCTCCCCCCAAGCCCTCTCCCTCCCACACATCTCCCTGCTCTCAAATGTTGTGTTTGTGTGCTTCCCATTCTCTCCCCATCTTGTCTGCCGGTCCCTCTTTTTATATATTTTGTTTGTCTGGTTGATTTGTTTGTGAAGTAAATGTTAGCTCTTTCATGAGCCTCGATTCAGTATACAAAAAAAAAAAAAAATCAGAGGGGTGGGGGGGGGGGGGTGGGGGAAATAATCAGAGGATATCGTTAGTATGGAGGAGGTTATGAGAGATAAGGTTGAAGGTCAGTACCGCTTCTTTGTGGTCACCTTGTACAATGATCTGTTGACCTATGAAGTGAGACAGGTAAACAATGACCATGTATGATGTCTCACACGACATCAAAGTACGTGTCCGAAACCGGTTGCGTGCCCATCCCAACGATTTATTTGTGATTCTATTACGACACTAGACCCTGGTTGGGATAATGGGCCTGAAAAAGGAATTGTGAGAGCCAGGTTAAGAATCCGTCGACTTGTTTTGAAGGAGACTTATCGATGATGCTATTGTTAAGTGTTCGGTAATTGCCAGATCTGCGATTTGATGGTTGTGAATCAAAACTACAAAACCACGTGCAATTTGTCCGTCTAACAGCTAACTTCCTAAGCTCAGGATGATGTTGTTCTTTTTGTCGTTTTAATTTGATCCTGTCGATTTCAAACTTATTGAGGAAAGTAGTATGACTATCAAAAGTTAGCATGGTGCACTAATAACAGGTGCCATATCCTTTGGCTTATCGGATCAAAAAGTTCATTGATTATTAGTTCTTACCAGTAATTTAAATCTGTATTAGTTTTTACGAACGTAAACACGGTTTGATGTAATTGAGGGTGCGGTCCATTGTGTACATATCACAGGAATACTTGTATGTCTTGAGAAAAAGATGAAGTTTCAACTTCCTTGTCCTTTTTTTTTGTTTGTTTTCTACAATCAAAAGTCATTGTTATTCCTCAACCACCCTCATGTTAATCAACCGTTGATTTCAATTGTCATTTGTCTATGATTGGGTGGGAGGGGTGGGAACTGGCAATGCCTCAATTTGGTGAACTATTATCTGCTGCTGCTGTTTGCAATCTAATTGAAGTTTTGCTTGTTTTGTTTTTTTAAACTAAATAAATTAACTTTTTCAGATGAAAGAGATCATGAACCAAGAAAAATTAGGCAAGATGCAGGCACAAGTGCGGATTGGTGGGAAGGTGAGCATCTATGTCGCTCTTTTCTTTTCTTTCTTTTTTACGTGTTTTCTAACGACTACCTTCTGCTTCGTGTTTCTTTTCTTTTTTTTCTTTTTTTTGTATACAGAATGGACGCTCGTGAAAGAGCTAACATTTATCACACAAACAAATCAAACAAACAAGCAAAGAAAGTATATAAAAAGGGGAGCGATAGACAAGATGGGGAGAGAAGGGGAAGCACATAAACACAATATTTGAGAGCAGGGACATCGGGAATGTGTGGGAGGGAGAGGGCGTGGGGATGGGGGGGGGGGGGGGGAGAAGTATAAACACAAGGACACCAAGGACTTCCAGGAAGAAGTTGGTATTTCAAAAAAGTGGATTTGGGGTGAAATTAGTGGGGGTAGAAAAGATCAAGGCTTTGGATGGGGGGAGATAAGAGGTGGTGGTGAACAGCTGTTTTAAAGAGTGTCATGATGAATTTGAAAAGCAGTTATTGACTAACGCATTTTGTTGCACAGGGGAGCGCTCGCAGAAAGAAGAAGGTTGTACACAGGACAGCAACAGCAGATGACAAGAAGTTACAGACGTCTCTTAAAAAGCTTGCTGTTAACAGCATCAATGGCATCGAGGAGGTGGGACTTATTCAACATACATGTGGTACACATGTGCAAGTTCATTGTGCGGAGAGATGAGGTTTGGCAATCGCTTGTGTGTCTGTCTGTCTCTGTCTCAGAACTTTATTTTACCATTTCAGCTTTTCTCATCAAATTTTCAACAAACCTCTAGTATGAGAATAATGGAGAAAATCATAAAAAAAATTGGGTCAAAATGTGAAAGGGCAAAGTCGTAGTGACTATAAATAGCCCTCGTAATAAAATAAATAGCCATGCCGCAGGACATCAAGCGTGGCACGCCCTGCTTATTTATTTATTTTCTATTGCTTCCATGTTTATTTACCATTGAGCTTCAGTGTGTCTGTCCAAGCCAAAACATTTTTTACCATTTGAGCTTTTGTCATCAAATCTCCAACACACCCTTATATTAATAAACGTGTATGTCCGTATGTCTGTCTCCATAACGCCAAAACCATGAAACCTAGCAGCCCAAAACTTTGCATGCATGCCAAGGGAACTTCAAGGGAGTGCATGAATAAAAACTGTGTTTGGGTAAATTTAAACACCCCTTTTGAAGATCAGTTAGTGGGTGCTCACTATTAAGTGCGTCATCTTGGTTAGCCCACTGTCACCTTACAGGAATCAACCCATCTTGTTTCAGGTTTCCTAGGCTCCCTTTGTTTCCAAATTTTACGCCAGTTGTTTTTGGCGAGTGCTCTACAAGATGCTTGATAATGGAACACACTCCTGTTTCACCATTCCCTTACTTTTTTGCTTAAATATTTGTAATAACTTTGTTGTTTGTTTGTTTATTTGTTTTCTTCAATGTTTGTTCATTTGCAAGCCATGGCGATAGTCAACAGTGGTGTAATTGACGTTTCTTATCACAGCGGCTGTCGTTTTTGAAAATAGAATTACAAATTGACATTAAAGACAATGTTACGGTGATAAAGTAAACATCTTCATATTTGCACGAGAAAATGCAAATAGAAACGTTAGTTCTGTTGCCTCAGTTAAACCTCACAAAAGTTTACAATTGAAGATAATTACGGCCTCGGAGAGTTCCATTTCCATGATAGTGGGTACACAGGGTGCCAGCCGTAGTACGAGTCTCATCTCTCAAGGGAAGCCCATGTTGTAATCTCTCGTATGTGCTGTTTGAACTAACCCCATTTGGTTCAATCCTGTACTAATGCCGGTAGACCAGTTTTACATCCATCCGAGGGATGGCAAACACTGATTAATCAGCCTGCTGATGAAACTGTAGGTTGACCCCTACCATGAGTCCTCTTCTCACTTAAGTCTCCTTATCCTTCATGAGGTATAAGGGGTTAAATTAACCTCTCACCCTCAAGTCCCCTTCTCACTTATATAGCTCCATGAGGTGTAAGGGGGTAAAGCTGGACCCTGGGTAAACGTGAACTTAGTCAAGATAACCCTTTCCTTCCTCCCTCCCCCCTGCTCTCTTCTGTTCCCCCTCTTTTCCTCCCCCCCTCCCCACCTCCATCCCTTCTCTCTCCCCCCACCCCTCCTATCTCTCCTCCCCACCCCTCCCATCTCTCCTCCCCACCCCTCCCATCTCTCCTCCCCACCCCTCCCATCTCTCCTCCCCACCCCTCCCATCTCTCCTACCCACCCCTCCCATCTCTCCTCCCCACCTCTCCCATCTCTCCTCCCCACCCCTCCCATCTCTCCTCCCCACCCCTCCCATCTCTCCTCCCCACCCCTCCCATCTCTCCTCCCCACCCCTCCCATCTCTCCTCTCCTCCCCACCCCTCCCATCTCTCCTCCCCACCCCTCCCATCTCGCCTCCCCACCCCTCCCATCTCTCCTCCCTACCCCTCCCATCTCTCACTCCCATCTCTCCTACCCACCACTCCCATCTCTCCTCTCCACCCCTCCTTTCTCTCCCCTCCACCCCTCCTTTCTCTCCTCTCCACCCCTCCTTTCTCTCCTCTCCATCCCTCCTTTCTCTCCTCTCCATCCCTCCTTTCTCTCCTCTCCATCCCTCCTTTCTCTCCTCTCCATCCCTCCTTTCTCTCCCCTCCACCCCTCCTTTCTCTCCCCTCCACCCCTCCTTTCTCTCCCCTCCACCCCTCCTTTCTCTCCCCTCCACCCCTCCTTTCTCTCCCCTCCACCCCTCTCATCTCTCCCCTCCACCCCTCCCATCTCTCCGCCCCACCCCTCCCATCTCTCCTCTCCACCTCCCATCTCTCCTCTCCACCCCTCCTTTCTCTCCTCTCCACCCCTCCTTTCTCTCCTCTCCACCCCTCCTTTCTCTCCTCTCCACCCCTCCTTTCTCTCCTCTCCACCCCATCTTTCTCTCCTCTCCACCCCTCCTTTCTCTCCTCTCCGCCCCTCCTTTCTCTCCTCTCCACCCCTCCTTTCTCTCCTCTCCGCCCCTCCTTTCTCTCCTCTCCGCCCCTCCTTTCTCTCCTCTCCGCCCCTCCGTTCTCTCTCTCCGCCCCTCCTTTCACTCCTCTCCGCCCCTCCTTTCTCTCCTCTCCGCCCCTCCTTTCTCTCCTCTCCGCCCCTCCTTTCTCTCCTCTCCGCCCCTCCTTTCTCTCCTCTCCGCTCCTCCTTTCTCACCTCTCCGCCCCTCCTTTCTCTCCTCACCGCCCCTCCTTTCTCTCCTCTCCGCCCCTCCTTTCTCTCCTCTCCACATCTCCTTTCTCTTCTCTCCTCCCCCCTCCCATTCCTTTCTCTCCCCCCCCCCCCCATTCCTTTCTCTCCTCCCCCCTCCCACTCCTTTCTCTCCTCCCCCCTCCCCCTCCTTTCTCTCCTCTCCCCTCCCACTCCTTTCTCTCCTCCCACTCCTTTCTCTCCTCCCACTCCTTTCTCTCCTCCCACTCCTTTCTCTCCTCCCCCCCTCCCACTCCTTTCTCTCCTCCCCCCTCCCACTCCTTTCTCTCCTCCCCCCTCCCACTCCTTGCTCTCCTCTCCACTCGCACTCCTTTCTCTCCTCCCCCCCTTGCACTCCTTTCTCTCCTCTCCCCTTGCACTCCTTTCTCTCCTCCCTCCTCACACTCCTTTCTCTCCTCCCGCCTCACACTCCTTTCTCTCCTCCCCCCCCCCCTCCTACTCCTTTTTCCCTCACCCCTCCCCCTCTCACTCCCACTCTTTTTTCTCCTCACCCCATCCCTCCCACTCCCTTTTCTCCTCACCCTCCCCCCTCCCTTCTCTCCTCCCCCCACCCCTCCTTTCTCTCCCACCAACCCCTCCTCACTCCTTTCTCTCCCCCCATCCCTCCTTTCTCTCTCCCCTCCCCTCCCCTCTCTCTGCCCTCTCCTCCTATCTTAGTATTCTATTTGGTGACGGGTACAATTTTCTAGTTATGAGAATATGGAGAACACAAATGAATAAAATGTACATTTTTTTTTTAACTGTCGTTTTCGTCAATTTAGTTTGAGTACAAAGCAGACGCTGATATGCTCTGCATTTTGAGAAGTTTCTCGTTAAATGTTGCTTTCAACCAGTTTTGATGTGATGACAGTTGACCAAGTGAGATCTCACAAAATCTCATTATTTGCAATGTTGGATTTTGTAACTCATCTTGCTAAAGGGACTTTACAAACTCCATTTTGATGAGGACCGTTGTGCTTTAAATGTGATTAGAATCGAATATTGTATTGATTGTTGGTTGCTTCATTTAATGGGATTCACAAAACACACAAAGAAAACCTTTACCATCCTGAACTCCTAAATTGTGCTTTTGCTTCATCCTGGCATGCACCCACTTTTTAACAAATTATGCCCAGCTTCATCCTCCACATGTGAAAGCACGTGATTGCATCAGCTGACCTCGTATACTCTGGACATGTTTTTTATTTCTTTAATTTGAGTTGCATCTGCTTATTTGTTTTAACACACGAACTACAAGGTTAAATACTTTGTAGAAAGAGGGTGTGGGTGGAGGAATAATTTTTAATGTGTGTAATAGTCACAAATCTTAAACGGTGATTGGTCACTTGGACCATCAAGCCTGTGTCACATCCCTTTAACCTCATTATTTATATGTTGTCCTTGATACAATTTTCTTATTTTATATTTTAACCTTTCTACCTCCGCCCATTGAAGGTGGACTGAGGTTACGTTTTCAACCCTGTCCTCGTATGTCTGTGTGCAGAATAGCTCAAAGTTGTGGATTGTTTCAGATAAATTATGGTGGACAGGTTCAGCGTGTGATAAGGACAAATTGATTAGTTTTTGGTGAAGATTTGGATCCAGATACAAGAATTTTGTTTAGTGATTCTTCACCATTGACAGATGGGGCCAAAAATGATATCGTATGATATCTCAAAAAGTTGTGGACGAGTTATGACAAAACTTGGTGGATAAAGTTAAATATGGACACAAGATGATTCATATGACGAGAACAAGGTGATTACATTTTGGTTCAGGTCCGAATCCAGATCCAGCCTATCGGTGGAATACAAAATGTAAACTAATCAGCCTGGTAGCAGTATGTGCTCTACCGAGTGCCATTCTCGGGTTTCTTTGTTTTTTTTAAAAATCGCTAGCGAGTCTGAGCAGGTATTGAGGAGCAGGCTAACGAGTCTGAGCAATCCCTCTTTTTATTCATTTAATTATTATTTGTAGCTAGGAGAGAAAAAAAAACCCGTCCAGGGATCGTTGTGTGTCTCGGGTGTTTAATGTGGAGATTAGTTTATGGGCCGATTGAGCACGACCTATTATGTGTCCCTCACAGTACAGCCAGAGGTTGTAAACTGAAGTTCAACTGAAATCACAAAAATGTATCTTGCATTGTGAAGGAAATTTGTTGACAGCACTAATCGGTTTATCTTTATTGGCTTTATAGATCCTCGAGTCCCTTTTAAGGTGTCTCATTAACTTTTTGATCTACAACAAAAATTCTCATTCACTTTTTCTGTGCAGGTGAACATGTTCAAAGAGGATGGTACGGTTATCCACTTTAACAACCCCAAGGTTCAAGCTTCTGTCACGGCCAACACCTTTGCAATCACAGGCCACGCTGAAACAAAGCACTTGGCCGAGATGCTTCCAGGTGTGCTCAATCAGCTGGGTGTCGAGGGCCTCTCTAACCTGCGTGGACTGTCCCACTTGCGCAAACTGGCAGCTTCTACTGCAAAACAGGGTAAGAAACTGTTACCACCTTGGCTCCATGGTGCAGTTTTATTTGAGATAGCATTGAGCTTATACTATTAAAATCGATGAAATGTGGAATGGCCTGAAAAGTAAAAGTGTGCGTACAAACTTTTGCAATATATCAGAGCTTCAAGTGATGGCTCTTTGTTTGAATGGTCGCACATGCGACTATTTTTGGCAGTGGGTCTAAAAATACGTACCTGGTCTCGCGTGTTTACTTGGTCCTTTTCGGAGGGTGAATCTAGAAAGGGTCTTTAGGGGGGAAGTGGGAATCCCCTTGTGCCATGTTAAATAGGGAAATTAAGCAATGTTGAAATCGGCACTCTTTCCTGGAGAGGAAAAGTCAGTCTGGGCAGACTAGTGTTACTAATCAGAGTGGACCAATTAGGGCTTTCCCCACTCAATTATTTTGGATATACATACTACATAGTCAAGGCTTGTGGAAGAGCTAGAACATCAGACGAGTGGCAGATGACCTATGGTGAGAGAGCAGTTGAAGAGGTGAACCCATCTCTGCACCAACCAGGTTGAGTCTGTTTCTGGAGCCTATAAAGTAAAGATCAGTGGTAGGCCAGTGCTCCAGCCCAAATGTGACAACAGTACTCCATGAGGGGATGTATAGTTGGCTTATACAGGTACAAAACAGGTGGTAAATACCTCTGCGCTCAATAAAGACAACCAACTTACTTGGAAGCACTCTTCGCAACACCAGAAATGTACTTATCCCAATGGATGTTAGAGGAGATGCCCAGACCAGGAAGCTGAAGCTCAGATGAATCTGTTGAGGTTGAAGACCCCATGTGCACAGCAGGGAAAGACCTGTTTCTAGAATCTAGAGCAAGATATGAACAACAATTTAGTTTTCTTTGCATTGAAAGTTACCAGCCAGTCATGGCCCCACTTCAACACATTCTCCAAATCATTGTCCAGTGAAACTCCGACCTCATTACGAGTGGCGTTGAGTGAATCAGCAGATGTAGAGTAGAGTGAGGAATCGTCAGCATACATGGCTAGCTGAGACAGAACATTATCAGGAAGATCATTGATATAAACAAGGAACAATGTGGGACCAAGGACAGAACCCTGTGGGACACCAGAATTGATGAAGCAAGTAGGAGAAGATTGACCCCTAAGTTCCACCTGCGATTAACACCCAAGATCCTGCGATTTGTAAGGAAAGCTGAGATTATTGAATGAATCACTCCAGATACACCATATGACTAAAGCTTGTGGAGCAGACCCCTGTGCCAAACTTTATGAAAGGCTTCTGAGATATCCAAAGCAACTAATTGAGTTTCAGCCTTGAGCTCCAATGCCCTGTTGAAATAAGCTGTAATTCAGGAAAAGGAGATCATGTTCACCAGCTCATTCGTCCTCGCAGGTTCAGCCTTTGCTCGTGAATTCCCCAGATGTGCCAACCAGTCCGCCCTCAAATCTCTACCTTATATGGCCCCTAGGAGAGGCGTGGCTTTGGGACTGCAGCCCCTTGCTGCACTCTCGAAGAGCCACTTTAGCCTCTTGTAGGGCTGTCTTCCCTGCATCGGCCGAGCCGGGAAATCGGTAGTTGAGGCCGCCGTTAGACGTTCGCCTATCTGTTGCTGCGTGAAACCGGGGCAAAATGAAGTGTAATGACCTTGAGTACCTTGAGGCGAGTTAAGGTTCATACTGATTGTCTAATTTGAGGTGTGTACAGAGCGAGTGAGAAGAAATATAGAGGTAGTGACAGAATGCAGAAATTTGGAATAAATGGAAGAAGGAAAGTGAAAGACAGAAAGGGAGGCACATGCTGGATGTGCAAACCATCATGAGTAGATAATTAGAAAATATAACAGTTTTTAGTGAAAAAAGAGAGAGCTTGAGAAAATTGGTTAATTGTGTGCTCTTCCTGAAGACAGGTCCATGGCTGGCTTGCAAAGGTGATACTTGGTGGTTTGCCATTAGTCAGGGTAGGAATTTGTAATTTGACCAATATGCCGGTGATAACCCACCTACCTCTCAGTGAAAGACATTGTGGGATCTCTAACATCCACCAATTAATGCGAGAAGATGAGACACTGGCTTGATGTTCTTTGGACACTTCCTGAACTTTGGAAAGCTTCGATGAGAGTAAACGAGTACGACAGAGCACTAACTTATTTTTTCCCATCTGCTCATCCGTTCTCAAACTGGTGATGGACAAAATGTTGCTGCATATGCAATAAATAAATAAATGCATGTGAATAAAGTTGTTTGCAGGTAGGCGGTCTTTTGTCGAGTTGTATCCATTGCCAGCTACATTATGATTAACAGCACCACACATGAATGCACATACACACACGGGAATACAACTTACTTTTCACAGAAACGACCCTGAAGTCGTTTCCATCTCAGACGACAAACTTTTTCCCCAATTTTTTTCCCCTTTCAGCATTGCAGGGAATCTACACATTTTGAAACCCTTCTCTGATTGGTACATCCAATGACACAGTATTCTGCCATTTAAAAAATAATTGAGCTATGGCGTGCTCATTCAATGAACAATCAGGATACAAAACGGTGCCCTCGGCCCACTTGACCAGAAACTTCCTGGACACGCCATGTCGCTACTCTTAGTATATGGGGACTGTCCCCACCACCACAACCCTTCAACCCTGCCCCACAACTCCTCAACCTCCCCCCCCCCCCCCCCCCATTTTCTTTCACAATGTCATGAGATTCCTGGAATTATTCCAAGCTTTATAACGTGGGTTTTCTGGTGTGGTGCTTGGTCGAGTTTTTGAAGAGGAAACAGATGGAAACAGAAACTACCTCTATCACCCCAAAAAATAAAATAAAAATAACCCGGGTTTGAAACTAAAACATGATCACTGTCTATGTGCATAAAGAAGCATTGAGGTTATGTTGCTCGGACAGATTCCATTTGCACTTACCAGAGGCCTGAAGTGTGTGGCCTATACCTTCTCGAGTCCCATGGCACTAATCGGCTCCAACCTTTTGATATTTGATTATCCTTTTAAAAGTCGCATTGGTCGTTTTGCCCTGAAGGGAGGGCACGGCAATTGGGAATATGAGAGCTCCACAGAACTCTGGCTTCGCCTCGGTCCAACATGGTGGCCGCATGATGTCTTTATTGGGTGGGAATGGAATGTTTCAAACGGATGGGCGAACCAGCACATAATTACACTCATTCTTGGGTAAAATGCCAGGGGCATAGAAAAGGCCCTTTTATATAAGGGTATGCGCCATGTGGCAAAGTAGAGAAAATAAGGGACATTCCATAGCTTGTAGAAAATGTCGAACAATAGAAAAGAAGGGACATTCAAAAAATCTCGTGTGCATGCTGGACTACCCTTGTGTTCTTAGGAGGAACCAAGTAATGCTCTGGAAAAGTTCATATAAAGGGGTGCCAATTTGATTGATACAGCTGCATGAAGAAGTAAATGTATTTTATTTGCTAGATGTAGGGTGCCCCTTTATATGAACTTTTGAACTTTGAAGCCATTCTGACTTGCTTCCACCGAATAAAGTGTGTGCAGGCATCAGCTAACAACTCGGTCATCTTTTGGGAGGATTCTTGTGGCATCATTCTCACCCAAGGATAACTGTTAATGGTAACAGTTACCAGGATAGGTTGTTAAACACATTAAATAACAATCTGTCAGCAATGCAGAAATGTTACTAACTTGCACAGCCAGGCCTTCCCTTCCACCACACATGGGGTTGCTCTGGTGCGGGAATTCTTCAGAGCAGTGCATTGAACTGGTCGCACATCTACAATATTCATCTGACCTTGCGTTGGAGTGACTTAGTAATTTTCAAAAATGAAGACCGCTTTTATGGCCTTTAGGTCAGATCATGCCTCTGCCCTTGAATATATCTTCCCTTTGCTACAGGCTTCACATAATGGATGGATAGGTGCCAAGTGTACAGCACTCCTTAGGGACCGAAGTATGTCATTGTATGTGTGAGGAAGTCGGGAGGTTTGGTTCTATGAAATTTCCATTTTGTAAGCCAGTGTTCGACTTTTACTGCTGTTTTTTGCAGGTCTTGAATTTAAACCCCCCACTGTTCCTGAGGAAAATGAAGAGGACGACGAGGTACCCGGTAAGTTGTCCAGAGCACCTGCTTTGCACCGAGATGGCACGAAGGGGTTTTTGAAAACCTAATCCCGAAAGCACACGGGTAAACCCGCATTGCTGCCCGTGTCCCCACAGACCTGGTGGAGAACTTTGACGAGGCTTCGAAGAACGAGGCGGTGTGAGCGTGCTGTTTCTGCGTTGAGCTTGTTGGCAAAACCCTGCACTGGACGAGTGTGCCGTGGCTAGTGCGTGCATGTTGGGTGTGCATTAGCGCGTGCACACATCCTTGCCACCATGCTCCAAGTTTTGTATTCCTTGCCATCGCTCTCAACATTGTATAATTTTTACCCCCTCACCACCACACTTAAAGCTTATGTGGTTCTTGATGGGTATGTTTGGTTGACATTCGATCAATAAAATTTAAAAAAACGAGTAGCACATTCTTGTAAAATGCTTTTTCTTTATCGTTTGTACATCTGTGCAAGTTTTTATCGGACAGGTGCGGGATCATCTGTTGTCTTCATAATCGTACTTTGTTTTCTATTGTCCCAATCTTTTTGTCCCCCGTCGCACCGCGGAGCGAAAGGAGGACGATGGTTTTTATTACTCTATTGATCCTTTGCGTGGATAACACATGCTTCGGTGTTTTCACAATTTTTCCGATTTATCGTTGCAGTTCCGCAGCTGTTTTTGTCACATTTGGGCAGGAAGCTGTGGGTTTAAGGTCGTTTATAGTTGAGACGAACAGTTTTGTTGATCTTGAGGAAAATGTCTTCACTGGAATTTAATAATGTAGGTGCTTGTACGGTAGTTCCTCGCTTAGCGCAGTAGATGTGTTCCTAAAAAGTACCCTGTTAAATGAAATCGCATTGTGCGAAAACTATTTTCTCTTTGAGATAATGTAAAACGTGAGGGTTGCATTTGAGAGGGAGAGCCATAGAGTAAGGGAAGCTGATAATGCAAGTAAATGTAACAATTGATACAATTTAAATAAATAAATGCAACAATTGTATTTACTTTAAGGTGGTGGCGAAGTTTGGGGCTTGGGTGGGCGGGGAGGTCGAATCCATGGGGTCATCATGATCTTATCTATCACTCATTATTTCAATGAATGACACCGACAAATCCCAATAAAAGGTTACGATGTCATTGTCACATAGCAAGATGGTGGGGCAAAGCACTGAGATGCCAGTTGTATTTGTCAGCACAACCAGCTATATAAATGGTAGGTGTTCAAAAGGAAATTTATGTGAAAAATGAGTTTGGGGTTTATACTGTTGTTGGGCTAGCCCTGGCTTAGCGGCTAGGGTGCCATCTTAGGATCCTGGGTTCGAATCCCGGTCAATCGCTGAATTAATGCCAGGGGGGTTGACTCAGCCTGTCATGCCTTCCGAGGTCGGCTAATTGAGTACCAGCTCACTGGTAATTCCCTGTGTGTCGTAAAAAGGCGACAAACAGGGTTGGTGGCAGGAAGGGCATCCGGCTGTAAAACATTGCTTCAAAAAAGGGGACCAACAAAAACAACAACAACCACGGTCCCCGAAAAAGGCCAACCCACGCTTTGCGGGGAAAAATGGCCTCGAAAGGTGTTGTTTTTTTTTTTTACTGTACTGGCGAGGTAGCCGTGCCATGCACTGATGGTAGGCCAAATGTAAACTACAAATGCCAAACCATGAAACAAATTCCACATTCCGGTGCCACCTTTGGTCGAACGTTATAGTCTATTTGCAGCCTCTATCATTTCTATTGTGAACCTAGAAATGTTTTATAGTATAAGGTTTTTTGATGGATTTGTCATCCCATGGGGTTAATAAAGTATTTCAGCTTGGTTGTCCTCCGGACAACCTCGGGGAAATTTTTTTATATGCTAATTAAGGCGACCATTACCGGAAATCCTATTTTCTTCAATATCTCCAATACTATCCATGAAATGTTCATGAAAATGGTGTCTATACCTATGTTTTCAGGGTCAAGGATTAAGGTAAACATGTGAAATAGTGTGTATTTACATGTATTGTTATGATACCTACACAAGATACATTGATCATGTAAATATCCATATGATTACGTGCTAACAATGCAAATTCCATTTGATTTTCTTAGTCAGATTTAAAGGAAAAGGTACACCAGGTCCCTGGCTTCAAAAACATTTATCAAAAGGTAAACATGCTTGTATTATGTATTCCATTTGATACTTATTTTGTTACCAAACAAAACTTGACATGTATTTCTCAATATCAAGGTTTCTTAACGAATCAAATCGACTGATTCTCACATGTATCCACACTTATTAACCTCATGCAGAGAACATTTGCATTGATTTATAGAAGATTAAACATAATGAATTATTAAACTTGAGGTTTTGAAAGGCCAAGATATTCAATCTTCATCCACTTCTTGCTCCTCACTGTCCTCATCATTGCGATGATCAGGATCATTTGCTTGGGAATAAGGGTTCAAACACCCCTCACCACCCCCACATTTGCAGTAAATGGTGCAAGATAGTTGATTTTCGCAGCAGCTACAAGTTGCAGAGCTACAGAATTTGCCTTCTATCTTGCACCCACAGCTAAGGACATCAATTAGTCCTGGTGGAGCTGGAGGACCAATGTTATAGCTGGGAGATGGAATGCCATCCTTCACAGTCCATCCAAACTCACTAATATCTACCGTTGGTGGACATTGTTGGTCAGCTGCCTTCCACAAGATCATCTGAAGATGTGCCCGCAGCACATGATGTAGAAGATTGGCATCTGTGGGTGGTAATGCCATGATACGAGCTGGTTTACCTTTCCTTCTTGCATAGATCCTAGATCCTGTAACGGGCAATATTAATGGAGGTGCCAGGAGGTTGGGCATAGATTGCAGCAAAGAAATGTTGCCCTGTTTCCATTAAGTCATCATGTGTGGCATCTTTTTCACCAAGTACATCGGACAGCCCAGGAAAGTCCTGTGCCTGTAATGTCTTGAGAGCACCAAGTTTCCCTTTGTTAAAAGGATAAGATACAGTGTCACAGCCACTTAGAGCATGCATTCCTAACAACTGCATGCATTTAGTGCCCAGCTGCATACAACTTTCATTGATGTTCACAATGTTCCCATCCCAACGCTCCATTTGGACATGACATGAGGAAATCAGCTGTGCTTTCCAGGCCCAGTAAACCAACAACACAAACACATCAGTGTCATCACTGAGGATTCGTACAACATGATCACACTCTGCTACTTGCAGCAGATATGCAATCATAGTCACATCAGCTTCATCGTGTGAAAAGCCACCATCATCTCGACACTCCACCGTTATATTTTCTCCCATGTCAAACGAGGATATTAATCGAGACAGCTGGCATTTGTTGTGTTTGTTTTTCATGATAACAGCCCGGTTTGGGAGTGGACTATTGATGGTGAGGTTGTAATTCAAGGAACCTTCACCACCACGCCTCATTCTTTCATGGTCTTTTGCTGAAAGATCATCATACTTGTCAAATACCAAAATTTTCTCGGCATCTGGAGGATAACAAGATAGTCGTTGCTTGATACCCTCAACTAGAACAGAGACATCACCACCATGAGGCCAGGTGATGTGATACAACAGCTGTTGAGCATCCACTATGATGATGCCTGCAGGGGGAGCCCTCTGTTCGACCACTCCAAGGCGATTGGCAAGCACAGATTTGGTGCCTTTGCGCAAGCAGCCATACTCGTCAATCAGTGCAGAAGGCACTGCACACAATTCATACCGAAAAATGTCTTCTAACTGCATCTGCCGCCGTCACAATTTTGAATTGACCTTCTGACTCTGGTACGAGGTTCTTCATTCACTGAAGAGGGGAAACCATCTCTTCTTTTCTTGGCCAAATACTTTGCGATGTTTTGCTTTGAGGTGTATGAACAATAACAGTTTTTATGACACTCTATGGTTGCACTATCTCCTGTTTCAAGTAACATCTCCAACTTCTGATGGATATCATCCCCCCTATCTTTACTGCTTTGGATTATTTTCTTGATTGCTGCAACCTTGAAGACTTGTAAGGATCCCTTCTCACAGCAGGATGGGAATATGCACCTTGAGCTGGCCATCTGTGAAAAAACAATACCATGCAAGACACCATCACCGCAAACTACAGCAAGATAGGTGCAGTTAACAAAGCAAGTGACTACTCTATCACACTAAAAACCTAAAACTATAAAGCAAGCCAGACAAGTGCAAAAGAGCAAATGACATACAAAGAATAAAATCTATAATTGATGTTATGGTTGAAAAATGTACCTCTACCGTTGTCCTCTTTCCACTGCAATTGGGTGCTCATTCATATCACATGCTTTACCTTGGCCATTGGGAGACATATATATCTTGTAATGGTGCAGTGGAAAAAGCACATCCCACAATCCATCTAAGAAAAAAGATTATATTATGCAAAGCACCATCACCAAACGTATGGTATAAAGTTTCAACAAACTAAGTGCATTAAATAAGGTGCAAAACAAAATATCAAATCAACATGCTATAATATATGTTTCATGACAATCATATCAAAATAATGATGAATCAGTGTTTATATTCATACAATTAAATTGATTAGGAATTGTTTGAGATGCTTGAACATAAATCTTAAATACTATGTGCTTTACCTCTACTGTGCTACAATGCCTATCATGATTGAGATTTTCTCCGGTCAGAACTTGATTCTAACGGGTACTCGTACACTTGTGGCCTGTCAAAAGAAAACCCTACATTGATATTGTTACAGACACGACTTTGATGTTATGGTGGGCCGAGCGGAATGGCCGCCGTCTCCGCACAAGTTACCCGATTATACTCGAACCTTGGCCGAGTCGCGCTACGCTAGATCAATGAAGGAAAAGGACACAACGGCTGGGATTAAAATGACACGACACCAGGGATACGGTTCTCAAGACCTCCGGAGGAGGTTATATTATGGCGGAAGGTTAGATTACAGGAATGAGAGGGACAGCATAGGAAGATAGGCACTTAAACACGGTCTTATACTAGCCCTGACAGACGACAGATAAACAGGACAAAACTGACTCACACGGGGATTGATGGCAAGGAAAGCGGGCAGTCGATGGCTCAAGGTGCACCTTGGCTCAGGGACAGAATCGACCCGGTCCGGTCCAGAGATGCGGGAGGTCTCACTCAGCGCTCGGAGGTGGTGACTGGCTCTTCTTCAAGCTCGGGGCGCATCTGACGTCACGTCCGGTAAGTCGCTGCGTATATCCGGCGGGGAGTGACACGCCCTCGGCTAGTTAGCTCCGCCCCAGATGGAATCGGTCCGCCCTTCTTATTGGGTGCGGGGGGGGTTACCGGCTCCGCCCCTGACGAGGAGCTGACAGCCGGCCCCTTCGTTGTAACCCCGTGGAGCGCATGGGCAATGGCGGCTAACCACGCCGGAGTGAGGACGCACACTCCCCGCGCCGCGCCGCCCCCAATCTCCTCTGTTGTTGTAGTTGTTGTTGTTGTAGTTGTTGTTGTTTTATGGGGAAGATGGGAGGAGGTATGGGGAGGTCCTAAACTCACTACTGGTGCCATACAATCACATTCTGGTGCAACGAAGAGTCAGAATTAATGGAAACGAGTCCTTAACTGACATAGACTAAGAATAACTAGCAAGATGTCCGAAAGTTGTCTACGTGAGATGCGGTGGACCTGGGCACGACATTTAATGGGGGAAAAAGGGGAAGGTCAGTTCTACAGAGTGTTATTTACAGGCAATGGGACTAGGGAATGGGGGATTGGGGATAGTTGGGGAGTATTGGGGAAATAGGGGAATATTTACAAGCGGATATGGAGGCCAAATGCCATATCCGCAACATTGCACCCTTCTCTACCCTCGGGGTGTCCCGACCCGATAAATTTTTACCTATTTTAGTGTGGCACTCAGATGTAGTTCCCTCTACTATTAACTCTACCCTGAGTGCGACAGTTTTACAGATATTCACAAATGAGTAAATATGTCCCCCTGCGACGTTGCACCCTTCTCCTCACAGAAACACACCCACAGGATAACCGAATCCGGAAAGAATTCGCAAACTAAACATACAGCCGGTAGGGAGCATTATTTACAAGACTACGCTGATATTTACACTATGATCCAGGACCTGTTTTTGGAGGAACACATGCAGATGTTATGCATAGAGAGAGAGCACGCCTGCCAGCATCGATACACCAACCCACGAGTGCTCTGTGGCCTTACGGCCTTTAATAATGTGCAGAGCACCCCTTCCCAGCACCAAAAGCACCACCCCATCACACAGTCAGCACCATCCGGTGCAGTCACCATTGTTCAATGAATAAAAATAAATTCAACAACCCCTAACCCTGCAGGTGTCTCTTGCTCTTCGTGTGGTGCACTTGGCCTTCTTG
This sequence comes from Myxine glutinosa, assembly GCF_964187855.1. NCBI lineage: Eukaryota > Metazoa > Chordata > Myxini > Myxiniformes > Myxinidae > Myxine > Myxine glutinosa. Next base: position 230,321,839 of record NC_136261.1, read on the forward strand.
GCTTCTTTCAAAAATAAAGAAAGGCGCCAACCGCGTCCATTTCTGTATTGTGGCCTTCAGTGGTGTCAACTAAAAGTGGTTCACCTTGTATGGCATAGGTGCCACGTTGACCCATAGGTCCATCCATGGGTGGTGCTTGGCCGCAAAAGAACTGCGGTCCATTGTGGGTGGCCACAAACATTGCGGTCCATATGGTGTATCGATCCAGGCAGCAAGCAGCGAAAGTGCAGGCCCACAACTGCGGATCCAGCACCTCTCTCTCCTCTCTCTCTGCCCCAAAACCAGATCCTCGGAGGTGGGAGACAAAAGAAGCAGACAAGTGAGTAAGGTGGTAAGGGCGCAAAAGTGCACGCAATGCAAGGTAATGCACACTGGGGGCACATGGGAACCAGGTGAGACAGGTACGTTCCTACCGTACGCCCCCCCCCCCCCCCCCCACCAGGTAACCTACATGGCCCCTCCCTTACCCCTTACTGTATCCACAAAACACAACACTACCCATAAACATCTACTTTACAAATCAACAAACATCCCTACTGTCTTCCCCGTTCCTCCCATAAACCAAATTCGTCTTCTCTCCCTCCTAACCAATCAAATTTGCCATTTTCAACTTTCATCAAAATTTGCCATTTCCAACTCAACATCATAATTTGTCATCACCAATTCATCATCAGTCCCTCCTAAGGAGGGAGAGATGGAATCACCCCAATGTCTCATCCACGTCGTGATGCGTCTCACAAATCCTCACAGCAATTCTCATTTCCTGCAACACAACAAGGAAAACACAGGTGTGGAGTCATCATCATCACCACAGGTAAGTGGCTGCGTATGGTGCGACAGGTTCATCAATCCTAACTATTTCCTAAATGACTTTAACAACTCTACACTACCCGGGGTCTTTCTCCGGCCAAACCATTGGCCCTCTTACACTATGGGTTCTAAAAACCAATTCCCATTGGCCAAACTGTGGTGCTTTTCAATTTGGGGTCTCACTCCCCCGATTCATCTCCCGGTGCCCTCGCACAATTTCTGGGCTGTGGCGTGTACCTCTCCCAGCGGGTCTACCCACCTGCACACCTCCACCACTGCAGTTGCCTCCGAGCTTACCTGCTCCTTACCCTAACCTAACTACCTGGGGAAGGCCCTCTGGCGCTCTCCCCACTCGGTGCCCTCTCTGGCACTGGGCTACCCGGGTCCGTCCTCCGGATCCTCGGGCCCCATCCACAACTACCGGCTCCCAGAGCCCACCTGCGGCCTCACCTGGCCGACATCCTCACAGTGGTGGAGTGCCCAACCAACTACACACGCTAACAGGCTACACGCCCAGCCATTTCCACAACACTAATGCACCCATCCACAACACCATTCTGCAACCGCACCACAAATGCCAATATCCAACCACAATTTACCTATACCCTCTACCTAACACTTACACTACCCGCCCCGGGTACTCGTGAAAGGGGTCCACTCTTCCCCCATCCACACCTTCGCACCATGCACACCACTCCGTACCACTTACTCCAACTCTCTCCACACACCTGTACTTGCACACCTGTGCTCTCACTCCTGGTGCCACCTGCACCCTTCTCTCCCCAAGCGCATTCGCGCTGATCCACAACACTTACTACTCATACACTGCTCCACACACCTGTCCAGTTGCACACCTGTGCGATCACACCTGTTCCATTCTCACCTGTTCAATCCTCACACACACGGCATCATCTCAGCTAACTACTCCCCTCTGAAACTTGCGCTTCCCAGTCGTCCCTTTAAACTATTGCGCTCCCTCGTCATTATCATCCACACTAATCTACCTGCGTCCCCACTACAGGTATCAGTCACTAACTAAACTTAACGTTACCTAATGTCATCTTCGCTAGATCCCTATCAATATCCTAACCCACCCGGGCTAGTTTTCACTGCCATCAACCCCATAAGCTATTGCGCATTTGCCCCACATTATGGGAAGGGTGGCAAGGATGCCACCCTTACCCACCGGGCCCATCGCTCACTACCAATTTTGCACATCAAATTTCAACAAATTAAAAATTTGGCCAATCACTACCCATCATCTGCCAATCACTACTGCCAATCCCTTGCCAATCATCAAATTTTGTTTTTCTCTAATTTTGGGTCCAAAACACTAACCTCATCACCCAGTCTACTCACTAATGCCTCTCGGTGCGCCAATTCCCGTCCAAAGCCCGGCTTTGTAAAGCCAAGCCATGAATGCGGGTTGTTCTGTGCCAGCGGCTGGATGCGTCCGGCACTCGGTGCAGGGACGGGGGCTTACCCGGGCCGAGATCCCACGCACCATCTCGGCGTGGAGCCATCCAATGTCCCGATCTCGACCTGCCGGAATGCCTCAACAAAAAGTGGTCGCCATGACGACTCTTTCTATCGGGCCGCCCGCTCCGCCTAGTGGAGCACGGACGCGGCCGTTCAAAGCGAGGCCCAGCACGCACCGAGGGCCCGATTCGGCTATAAGTCGTTCTAAACTCTACCCCGTCTAACGTCGATGCTTCACCTGGACGCTTACACCCCGCAGCCCGTTCCTTGCTCACACATCCAGCCGTTTCCATGCTCCTCGTACCTTTCCTTACACACCTCGGTACACCCATTCCACTCACAGCCTTGGTCACACACCTGACCACCGAACACTTTGGCACACATTCGTTGGTCGCACACCTCACCAACACACCTCTTCGCGCCCCCTCCTCTGTCACCTCCTCTGTGACAATCACAGGTGTGCTCTCATTCGCACACCCAACCACGTGCCTCACCACCAACTCCAGCGTGCATTCCCACTCACGCTCTACCATTCCAGGTGTGCATCCTTCCATCCCAGGTGTACATCCTCGCTCACCTGTCACAACCAACTCACTCTCCTTGTCACTCTCACTACTCTCACCTCCATTCTTGACAGCACACTCACCCTTACTCCCCATGCACCTGTCCGTCACACACCTTTCTCGCACACCCTCCTGCGCACACTCTCCCGTCACACCCTCTGTAACACTTACCACACCGCGCTTCCATGTGCTCCCTCGCACACGCGCTATGACCGACTCACTCTCGCCAGCACCCTCACTCCTTGGCACACACTTTTTCCTCACACACCCCAGAGTCGGACTTTCTCGCACACCTCCTTTTTCGCACACCAGACCTGTCGCACACTTCACCAACGGCCTCTCACGAACACCCGGGTCCATCTCGACCCCCAAGCTCCTTAAATCCCCTGGCGCATCATACGCACGACCATATTGGTCACCACTTACACCGGGTCCTCTTTCTTTTCGCTTCTCCTCCATCACCTGCGAATCCCTCATCCGGTTAATGAGCACATCATCACGATTCGAACACAGACTTTGGACCAATTCTTTTACTTCCTCCTTTATCTCTTTCTTATCCTCTCTCCGTCGCTTTTTAATTTCGCTCACCCCCTCTTCCACTTCTTCTAATTTCTGCTTCACCTCCTTCATCTCCTCGTGCGCCCCTTTAAGTTCTTCCTCTAACTCCACTTTATTTTTTTCTATGTGCTCCCGCACCTCCCGCTCTTTAACCTCCATCACCTCTACCACTTTGTTCATTTTTCTCGTCAAGTCCTCATGTACCGTCTGACACTCTTTTTTAATTACCCCTACGTCCTTTTTCATCTCCTTCTGCGTCGATTTTAACCCCTCTATTACCGCTGTGTTCTTCTTTACCTGTTCCCCCAACTCCTTTTGTCCCACTGTCAGTTGTTCTACTCCCAGCGTCAACTCCTCTATACCACTTTGCAATTTTACAGTCCCCTTTCTCACCTCCTTCTCCATGCGCTCCTTACAGTGCCTCACCTCCTCGCGCACTCCTCCGACCTCCTCACTCACACCTCTTCTGATCTCCTCTCCCATCACTTGCATCTCCTGCCCAGATGCCACCCTCATCTGCTCCATTTCCTCCCTGTGAGCATCCAGTTTGGTTTCTACCCCCATTCTGACCCCCTCTATCTGCTGCCCCATTTGGTTAACTTCCCTTTCCGCTTGGTCCCTCATGTCCCTCAATTTGCCTTCCATCCTGTTTTCTAACCCCTCTAACCCATTTTTCACTCCCTCTATCTGATTCTCCTGGGCAGCCATTCTATTTTCTACCCCCTCTAACCCCTTTTGCATCCCTTCCATTTGATTCTCTTGAGCGGCCATTCTGTTTTCTACCCCCATTAACCCATTTCTCACCTCTTTTATCCCGTTGTCTAACCCCTCAAAATTATTGTCTAACTTCTCACCGGTACCCCTCGCTTCGTCCCTCATTACCCCCATTTGGCTTCCCATTACCCCCAATTGCTCATTCTGAGCCTCCATCCGGTTCCCCATTTGTCCCATACTGCTTTTCAAACCTCTAATTTGGTCTCCCAATTGCTCACCCATTTGTTCCATAAGGGCCCTCATTTGCAGGAGGAAAAGGTTCGAATCCACCAGGGGCGCTGCCACGGTCGCGGGCGCGGTGACCAGCGAGGCGCCATTTTGCGCGCCCGCTACGTCGGGCGCAACGACGCTATTTTGTGCGTCTGCTACCCTCACTGCTTCGCTCTCCTCACGTCCCTCAATTTGGTCCTGGACCGACCCTGCCTCACTCTCCCCTACCGGACCCCAGCCGACTTGGTCTGCCATAGCGCGACTTTCAAAATTCGGGTTTTTATATTTGGTAAAACACAATCGAATTTCGCCGTTATAATTTCGAGCGCGGGAAACGCGCTCCGGATCGAATTCTACCTCCCAACACCAATTGTTACCCTAGTGGTACAATTGGTGTTCCAAAATTTGGGCCTAATAAATTTAGTCCCAGGTCCGAATCCCACATTCCTGACACCAATTGTTACAGACACGACTTTGATGTAATGGTGGGCCGAGCGGAATGGCCGCCGTGTCCGCACAAGTTACCCGATTATACTCGAACCTTGGCCGAGTCGCGCTACGCTAGATCAATGAAGGAAAAGGACACAACGGCTGGGATTAAAATGACACGACACCAGGGATACGGTTCTCAAGACCTCCGGAGGAGGTTATATTATGGCGGAAGGTTAGATTACAGGAATGAGAGGGACAGCATAGGAAGATAGGCACTTAAACACGGTCTTATACTAGCCCCGACAGACGACAGATAAACAGGACAAAACTGACTCACACGGGGATTGATGGCAAGGAAAGCGGGCAGTCGATGGCTCAAGGTGCACCTTGGCTCAGGGACAGAATCGACCCGGTCCGGTCCAGAGATGCGGGAGGTCTCACTCAGCGCTTCGAAGTGGTGACTGGCTCTTCTTCAAGCTCGGGGCGCATCTGACGTCACGTCCGGTAAGTCGCTGCGTATATCCCGCGGGGAGTGACACGCCCTCGGCTAGTTAGCTCCGCCCCAGATGGAATCGGTCCGCCCTTCTTATTGGGTGCGGGGGGGTTACCGGCTCCGCCCCTGACGAGGAGCTGACAGCCGGCCCCTTCGTGGTAACCCCGTGGAGCGCATGGGCAATGGCGGCTAACCACGCCGGAGTGAGGACGCACACTCCCCGCGCCGCGCCGCCCCCAAGCTCCTCTGTTGTTGTAGTTGTTGTTGTTGTTGTTGTTTTATGGGGAAGATGGGAGGAGGTATGGGGAGGTCCTAAACTCACTACTGGTGCCATACAATCACATTCTGGTGCAACGAAGAGTCAGAATTAATGGAAACGAGTCCTTAACTGACATAGACTAAGAATAACTAGCAAGATGTCCGAAAGTTGTCTACGTGAGATGCGGTGGACCTGGGCACGACATTTAATGGGGGAAAAAGGGGAGGTCGGTTCTACAGAGTGTTATTTACAGGCAATGGGACTAGGGAATGGGGGATTGGGGATAGTTGGGGAGTATTGGGGAAATAGGGGAATATTTACAAGCGGATATGGAGGCCAAATGCCATATCCGCAACAATATAAAACAAGATTTACAACAAAGTGCATAATTTTGATCATTTCAAATGTACATGCAGGTATTTATCATCATCCCAATGTCTGTTCGTTGAAATCAATGATCTGAAATTGAACCATTAAGATCCACAATTTTACATCAAAAAATGGATCAATTCGCATGATATGTCAAAATACATAGTTTTTTTCATCTGATGACATTTAAAATATATTTAACATAATCCTTGACCCTGAAAACATAGGTCTAGACATCATTTTCATGAAATTATCATGAATAGTTTTGGAGATATTGAAGAAAGTATCATTTCCAGTAATGGCCGCCTTAATTTGCATATAAAAAAAATTCCCCGAGGTTGTCCGGAGGACAACCAAGCTGAAATACTTTATTAACCCCATGGGATGACAAATCCATCAAAAAACCTTATACTATAAAACATTTCTAGGTACCCCTCTCTGGCAACTCGACTATTAGGCATGAACAGCCGGTTCGTGAAGGACTTGGGCAAAATAAACAAATAAAAACTTGAACGAATGTTTCTATAAATGGTCAAGGGCGAATCCACAAATGGTGGAAATCCTCACATCATTTCCTTTAAACTCAATACTAAACCATTAATATAACAAAAGGCAATGTTACAAACACCCGTGAGGTAAACGATATAAACGAGGAAAAAAAACACAGACACTGCAAGGACTTCCAGGAAACAAGTCGGTATTTCAAAAAAGTGTACATGGGGTGAATTAATGGGGGTAGAAAAGATCAAGGTTTTGGATGGGGGAGGATAAGAGACGGTGGTGAACAGCTGCTTTAAAGACCTGGAGGGAGGAGTGGGATTGAAGGGAGTGAGGGAGTTTGTTCCAGAGGTGGGAGAAAAGGGGAATGAAAGAGTGAAGGTGAGCAGAGAGTCTTGATTTTGGCAGTTTAACCATAAGAGGGTTGCTGGCAGATCTTGTGCGACCTGTAGGAATATTTGGGGGGGACAGAGCACAGAGAGAGCTGGGGGATGGGGGGTCAAGGCCGGAGAGGAGTCGGTAGAAGACGGAAAGACCACCAAGCTGCCTGCGGTGAGTGAGTGAGAGGCCCTTGGAGTTAGCTTCATCGTGGGAGATTCCAATGATTCTGAAAGCTTTGGTTTCAACAGCGAAGCTGAGCTGTGTGTGAGGCAGGAGCACCGGCTCAGAGGGGAGAACAGTATTTCATTGGTGGGGCTAGCCCCAAAACTGGGGGAGTGGTTCATGGACGGAGGACGGATAATCCTGTTTTTTTATTTAGACTAGGGCATGCCCGTACTATATCTATATCTAAAATTATATCCCCCCCCTCTATTTACATGAAATGGTTTGGTCCAAAGCGAACGGCTTGCGAGTGGTGACAATCCCCCCCCTCTATTTACATGCAATGGTTTGGTCCAAAGCGAACGGCTTCCGGAGTTTGGTAAAGAAATCGCCATCGCGTGCACAAACGCGCAGGAAAGCGAATGAATCGCAAATTCGTTTTTATTAGTTTTAAAACATAGTTTAACGCCAACATAGTTTGCAAACGTGAAATAAATGAATACGCTCTCAAATGTGCCATCCGAGGCAGAGTGTGCCCGCCACGTTCGGCACACGCGATCGTTCGCTGCTCTCTGATTGGTTGAATCGTTTTTTGGACATAGCTCGGTAAGTAATTGTCCGATTAATATGAAACCTTGAAAAGGCACATCCTCGGGTCCCCAGCAATATACCTGGCAAGTTAAAAGTATATCGGACCCGTGGTTGTCGAGAAACAGCGGTCACAGACAAACGTACAGACAGACAGAGATTACTGGAATTATAGATAGATAAATCTATTTTCTAATTGGTACTTGTATTGGAAAATTTGACAACTACGGAGGTATTGCACTGTACTTGCCTTTGATTTGTCTATCTGGTTTAGATAATTAGCTCAACTATAAACTGTCTGGCATTTTATAGGCAGGTGTTGTATCAGTGGGTGGCCCCTTTGTTGTCCCCCGTCGCACCGCGGAGCGAAAGGGGGACAATGGTTTTCCCCTCCGTCCGTGCGTGTGTAAGCGAAGGACCGAATTCTAATTTGGTGTGCGGGTGCAATCCACGTCAAAATCCAAGATGGCCGCCGCCATGTATGTCTGAACCTTGTGAGCGGAATATCGTGAAAAAAAAGCGAAGTACCAACTTCTAATCTGGTGTGTGGGTGTATCTACGCATAAGGCAGAACGCTATTGAAAATTGGGTCGCCACGGCAAAATCCAAGATGGCCGCCACCATATATATGTCTGAACCTTGTGAGCGGAATATCTTGAAAAATAAACAACTACTAACTTCTAATCTGGTGTGTGGGTGTATCTACGCATAAGGCAGAACGCTATTGAAAATTGGGTCGCCACGGCAAAATCCAAGATGGCCGCCACCATATATATGTCTGAACCTTGTGAGCGGAATATCTTGAAAAATAAACAACTACTAACTTCTAATCTGGTGTGTGGGTGTATCTACGCATAAGGCAGAACGCTATTGAAAATTGGGTCGCCACGGCAAAATCCAAGATGGCCGCCACCATATATATGTCTGAACCTTGTGAGCGGAATATCGTGAAAAATAAACAACTACTAACTTCTAATCTGGTGTGTGGGTGTAGCTACGCATAAGGGAGAACGCTATTGAAAATTCAAGATGACCACCTTGCGTCTTCCACTTTGTCAACTCACATCACTTCAACGACGGGGGACCTAGGCGTAACGGTTGTTGGACATTAATCTGCGCTACCATCTGCTAGCATTGGATGGTGAGTGCTAACGATTCCATGGTCTTTTGCAAGAGTAGGCAAGTAATTTCTGGCACCCTGAACAAGTATCCACTTCCACTGACTAATGTCGGGAAGCCAAAGGCAAAAACCACCCAATAAAATGCTGCCTCGATATTGAGTGCCACTGAACCTGCTTTTTGTTTGAACATCGGTGAATTTTAAAAACATTTTGGTTGCTTTGACCTATTGTGTTGGTCATTGTATATTTGCAGGATAAGTAGCTCTTTCACTGATGGCTAGACCGTTTGGGATCATTATGTTGAGTTGGTTTCGATGTTGATGTCTAGGAATTTATCAGTGCCCTCTTGGATCTTTATTAATCAACAAGAGCATCAACTTGGATCCGTATTAACCAGCACCAGGACCACATTATCATTATTAATCACCACCAGTGCCAACTTGCATCCTAGCTGATCAAGACCACAACTTATTTGGACTTTGAGATCTCCACACTGCACCAGTGCACCATGGTCATGAGGTGGGTCAGTCCAGTCGGGTTGCATAGATCTCGACCCTCAGTGTTCCTCTGATGAACTCTTGAATCCTGCGCCGAGTTCCAGGTTTGGGGTACTGCTGCTCCCGAGGCATGTCCAACTACGTCTGTCCTGGTCAACTTGAGTTGGAGTTCAAAACCTACCTGTATTTGTGACGTCACACTCACCATTCATTAGCGCTCCGTCGATTGTCTGCACCGCATTCGGCACTGTGGAAACTTCGCATTCGTTTACCTGTGAGGTGACTGCACACTGGACCATGCATGACACGTGGCCATGCCAGCTCGATCTCAAACCACGATCCTGCTCAAACTCCCTGACATCATGAACAAAGTCTCCCATAATCCTTATAGCCGGCGAAGCCGGTGTTGTCAATAAACGCGTACGTATTATGTCGAAAACCAGATTATGTCTTGGCTTGAGAATTCCGAAGCGCAATGGAGGCCGCCATCTTGCGGATGCGGAAGTATGCAAAACAAATTGAAAACGTTCAATAGGAGTTTCTTTCACCCGTCTTTGTTTGATTCACAATCTTATGCACCTCTAATTTATTATTAAAATACTTTAAGACCAACCTCGGCCCGCACGGGCCTGGTTATCTTCAACGAAAAGCGTCACCAAACACCGGAACCAATGAGATTCGAGCATTTGAAAAAATATTTATAAAACCAAATCACGCAATGGAGGCCACCATCGACCGGATGCGGAGGTTTGCAGAAAACAATTGCGAAACAGTTCAATAGGAGTTTGTTTCACCCGTCGTTCTTTGATTCACAATCTAATGAACCTCTAATTAGTAATTAAAATACGTTAAGACCAACCTCGTTATCTTCAACGAAAATAGTAATCAAACACCAGAACCAATGAGATTGGAGCATTTGAAAAAAATTTTTTTTAAAGCTTATTACGCGTTTCAGAGGGTGAAAACGGCGTCAAATATTCTAACATTGACGAAGAATTATTTTTTAGAAATCTCGCGGCCGTATGGGATAGTTTTTCACGGCCAGAAATACGGTATAAGCGGTTTACATATTTAGTTTAGAAATACGGATAGTTTTTCACGGCCGGAAATATCCGAAGTTGAGACGGAATTCACCGAATTAATCACTGCAAGCTAACTTCTTCTGGTGGAGGAAGCCGCAGTGCCCGGAGAGAACCAGCCCTGACCGACTGAAGTTAGAAGCCTACACACATACTGTGAAAACGTATTGTTACAGACGCGGTTGTGGATGTTGGTCTACCGAGCGGTTTGGTATGACCGCGCCTGCACGTTTACCCGATTATACTCGAACGTTGACTAAGTCGCGCTATGCTAAATCAATGATGGAAAAGACACAACAGCTGGATTAAAATGACACGACACCAAGGGTTCAGTTCTCAAGACCTCCGGAGGAGGTTATATTAGGGCGGAAGGTCAGATTACAACGACAAGAGGGACAGCATAGAAAGGCAGGCACTTAGACACACTCTTATATTAGCCCCGACAGACGACAGATAAACGGGACAAAACTGACTCACACGGGGATTGATGGCAAGGAAAGCGGGTAGTCGATGGCTCAAGGTGCACTCTTGGCTCAAGGACAGAATCGACCCGGTCCGGTCCAATGATGCGGGGAGGTCGCTCTCAGCGCTGGAAGGTCGCGACTTGTCTTCTTCAGTCGGGGGCGCATCTCACGTCACGTCCGGTAAGTGGCCACGTATATCCGGCGGGGAGTGACACGCCCTCGGCTCGTTAGCTCCGCCCCAGATGGAATCGGCCCGTTGCTTCTCATTGGGTGCGTGCGGGGGGGTTACCGGCTCCGCCCTTGACGAGGGGCTGACAGGGAGCCCCTTCGTGGTAACCCCGTCGGAGCGCATGGTCAATGGCGGCTAACCGAGCCGGTGTGAGGACGCACACTCCCCCGCGCCGCGCCGCCCCCATTCTCCTCTGTTGTTGTAGTTGTAGTTGTAGTTGTTGTTGTTGTTGTTTCATGGGGAAGATGGGAGGAGGTAAGGGGAGGTCCTAAACTCACTACTGGTGCCATACGATCACATTCTGGTGCAACGAAGAGTCAGAATTAATGGAAACGAGTCCTTAACTGACATAGACTAAGAATAACTAGCAAGATGTCCTATAGTTGTCTACGTGAGATGCGGTGAACCTGGGCACGACATTTAATGGGGGAAAAAGGGGAAGGTCGGTTCTACAGAGTGTTATTTACAGGCAATGGGACTAGGGAATGGGGGATTGGGGATAGTTGGGGAGTATTGGGGAAATAGGGGAGTATTTACAAGCGGATATTGAGGCCAAGTCCCATATCCGCAACATTGCACCCTTCTCTACCCTCGGGGCGTCCCGACCCGATAAATTTTTACCTATTTTAGTGTGGCACTCAGATGTAGTTCCCTCTACTATTAACTCTACCCTGAGTGCGACAGTTTTACAGATATTCACAAATGAGTAAATATGTCCCCCTGCGACGTTGCACCCTTCTCCTCACAGAAACACGCCCACAGGATAACCGAATTGCGGAAAGAATTCGCAAACTAAACATACAGCCGGTAGGGAGCATTATTTACAAGACTACGCTGATATTTACACTACGATCCAGGACCTGTTTTTGGAGGAACACATGCAGATGTTATGCATAGAGAGAGCACGCATGCCAGCATCGATACACCAACCCACGAGTGCTCTGTGGCCTACGGCCTTTAATAATGTGCAGAGCACCCCTTCCAAGCACCAAAAGCACCACCCCATCACACAGTCAGCACCATCCGGTGCACCAATAAAGTGTTTATAAATCACCGGTGGTGTCGCAGCCGGCCGATGTTCTGCCGCTGGTCTTGCCTTCATGTGGTGCACTTGGCCTTCTTACTTCTTTCAAAAATAAAGAAAGGCGCCAACCGCGTCCATTTCTCTATTGTGGCCGTCAGGGGGCCAACTGTTAGTGGTTCACCTTGTATGGCATAGGTGCCACGTTGACCCATAGGTCCATCCATGGGTGGTGCTTGGCCGCAAAAGAACTGCGGTCCATTGTGGGTGGCCACCAACATTGCGGTCCATATGGTGTATCGATCCAGTCAGCAAGCAGCGAAAGTGCAGGCCCACAACTGCGTAGCCAGCACCTCTCTCTCCTCTCTCTCTACCCCAAAGCCAGATCCTCGGAGGTGGGAGACAAAAGAAGAAGACAAGTGAGTAAGGGGGTAAGGGCGCAAAAGTGCACGCAATATGAGATGATGCACACTGGGGGCACATGGGAACCAGGTGAGACAGGTACGTTCCTACCGTACGCTCCCCCCCACCAGGTAACCTACATGGCCCCTCCCTTACCCCTTACTGTATCCACAAAACACAACACTACCCATAAACATCTACTTTACAAATCAACAAACATCCCTACTGTCTTCCCCGTTCCTCCCATAAACCAAATTCGTCTTCTCTCCCTCCTAACCAATCAAATTTGCCATTTTCAACTTTCATCAAAATTTGCCATCTCCAACTCAACATCATAATTTGCCATTACCAATTCATCATCAGTCCCTCCTAGGGAGGGAGAGATGGAATCACCCCAATGTCTCATCCACGTCGTGATGCGTCTCACAAATCCAACAGCAATTCTCATTTCCTGCAACACAAACAAAGAAAACACAGGTGTGGAGTCATCATCATCACCACAGGTAAGTGGCTGCGTATGGTGCGACAGGTTCATCAATCCTAACTATTTCCTAAATGACTTTAACAACTTTACACTACCCGGGGTCTTTCTCCGGCCAACCCATTGGCCCTCTTACACTATGGGTTCTAAAAACCAATTCCCATTGGCCAAACTGTGGTGCTTTTCAATTTGGGGTCTCACTCCCCCGATTCATCTCCCGGTGCCCTCGCACAATTTCTGGGCTGTGGCGTGTACCTCTCCCAGCGGGTCTACCCACCTGCACACCTCCACCACTGCAGTTGCCTCCGAGCTTACCTGCTCCTCACCCTAACCTAACTACCTGGGGAAGGCCCTCTGGCGCTCTCCCCACCCGGTGCCCTCTCTGGCACTGGGCTACCCGGGTCCATCCTCCGGATCCTCGGGCCCCACTGACACTAACGGCTCCCAGAGCCCACCTGCGGCCTCACCTGGCCGACATCCTCACAGCGGTGGAGTGCCCAACCAACTACACACACTAACAGGCTACACGCCCAGCCATTTCCACAACACTAATGCACCCATCCACGATACCATTCTGCAACCGCACCACAAATGCCAATATCCAACCACAATTTACCTATACCCTCTACCTAACACTTACACTACCCGCCCCGGGTACTCGTGAAAGGGGTCCACTCTTCCCCCATCCACACCTTCGCACCATGCACACCACTCCGTACCACTTACTCCAACTCTCTCCACACACCTGTACCTGCACACCTGTGCTCTCACACCTGGTGCCACCTGCACCCTTCTCTCCCCAAGCGCATTCGCGCTGATCCACAACACTCACTACTCATACACTGCTCCACACACCTGTCCAGTTGCACACCTGTGCAATCACACCTGTTCAATTCTCACACACACGGCATCATCTCAGCTAACTACTCCCTTCTGAAACTTGCGCTTCCCAGTCGTCCCTTTAAACTATTGCGCTCCCTCGTCATTATCATCCACACTAATCTACCTGCGTCCCCACTACAGGTATCAGTCACTAACTAACTTAACGTCACCTACTGTCATCTTCGCTAGATCCCTACAATATAACCTAACCCACCCGGGCTAGTTTTCACTGCCATACACCCCATAAGCTATTGCGCATTTGCCCCACTATGGGAAGGGTGGCAGGGATGCCCCCCTTACCCACCGGGCCCATCGCTCACTACCAATTTTGCACATCCAATTTCAACAAATCAAAAATTTGCCAATCCTACTCATCATCTGCCAATCACTACTGCCAATCCTTTGCCAATCATCAAATTTTGTTTTTTCCTAATTTTGGGTCCAAAACACTAACCTCATCACCCAGTCTACTCACTAATGCCTCTCGGTGCGCCAATTCCTGTCCAAAGCCCGGCTTCGTAAAGCCAAGCAATGGATGCTGGTTGTTTTGTGCCGGCGGCTGGATGCGTCCGGCATTCGGGGCAGGGACGGGGGCTTACCCGGGCCGAGATCCCACGCACCATCTCGGCGTGGAGCCATCCAATGTCCCGATCTCGACCTGCCGGAATGCCTCAACAAAAAGTGGTCGCCATGACGACCCTTTCTATCGGGCTGCCCGCTCCGCCTAGTGGAGCACGGACGCGGCCGTTCAAAGCGAGGCCCAGCACGCACCGAGGGCCCGATTCGGCTAAAAGTCGACCTAACCTCTAACCCGGTTACCTTCGATGCCTCACCTGCATGCTTACACCCCGCAGCCCGTTCCTTGCTCACACATCCAGCCGTTTCCATGCTCCTTGTACCGTTCCTGACACACCCAGGTACACCCATTCCACTCACAGCCTTGGTCACACACCTGACCACCGAACACTTTGGCACACATTCGTTGGTCGCACACCTCACCAACACACCTCTTCGCGCCCCCTCCTCGGTCACCTCCTCTGTGACAATCACAGGTGTGCTCTCATTCGCACACCCAACCACGTGCCTCACCACCAACTCCAGCGTGCATTCCCACTCACGCTCTACCATTCCAGGTGTGCATCCTTCCATCCCAGGTGTACATCCTCACTCACCTGTCACAACCAACTCACTCTCCTTGTCACTCTCACTACTCTCACCTCCATTCTTGACAGCGCACTCACCCTTACTCTTGACAGCGCACTCTTTCCTCATGCACCTGTCCGTCACACACCTTTCTCGCGCACACTCTTGCGCACACTCTCCCGTCACACCCTCTGTAACACTTACCACACCGCGCTTCCTTGTGCTCCCTCGCACACGCGCTACGACCAACTCACTCCTGCCAGCACCCTCACTCCTTGGCACGCACTTTTTCCTCACACACCCCAGAGTTGGACTTTCTCGCACACCTCCTTTTTCGCACACCAGACCTGTCGCACACTTCACCAACGGCCTCTCACGAACACCCGGGTCCATCTCGACCCCCAAGCTCCTTAAATCCCCTGGCGCATCATACGCACGACCATATTGGTCACCACTTACACCGGGTCCTCTTCCTCTTCGCTTCTCCTCCATCACCTGCGAATCCCTCATCCGGTTAATGAGCACATCATCACGATCCAAACACAGACTTTGGACCAATTCTTTTATCTCCTCTTTTATTTCTTTCTTATCCTCTCTCCGTCGCTTTTTAATTTCGCTCACCCCTTCTTCCACTTCTTCTAATTTCTGCCTCACCTCTTTTATTCCCCGGTACGTCTCCTCAAGCTCGTCCTCCAAGGCTACCTTGACCGTTTCCATGTGCGTCCTCACCTGCCGGTCCTTCGTCTCCATTACCTCTATCACCTCGTCCAACCTCGTTGTCAATCCCTCACGTACCATCTGACATTCCCTCTTCGTCGCTACCAAGTCGTTTTTTATGTCGTTTTGTGTCGCTTTTAACCCTCCTAATACCGCAGTGTTCCTTTGAACCTGCTCCGTTAGTCCTTTTTGTCCCTCCGTCAGCTGTTCCACCTCCTGCGTCAGGTCCTCTATGCCACCTTGCAATTTTACAGTCCCCTTTCTCACCTCCTTCTCCATGTGCTCCTTACAGTGCCTCACCTCCTCGCGCACTCCTCCGACCTCCTCACTCACTCCTCTTCTGATCTTCTCTCCCATCACTTGCATCTCCTGCCCAGATGCCACCCTCATCTGCTCCATTTCCTCCCTGTGAGCATCCAGTTTGGTTTCTACCCCCATTCTGACCCCCTCTATCTGCTGCCCCATTTGGTTAACTTCCCTTTCCGCTTGGTCCCTCATGTCCCTCAATTTGCCTTCCATCCTGTTTTCTAACCCCTCTAACCCATTTTTCACTCCCTCTATCTGATTCTCCTGGGCAGCCATTCTATTTTCTACCCCCTCTAACCCCTTTTGCATCCCTTCCATTTGATTCTCTTGAGCAGCCATTCTGTTTTCTACCCCCATTAACCCATTTCTCACCTCTTTTATCCCGTTGTCTAACCCCTCAAAATTATTGTCTAACTTCCCAATTTTCTTGTCTAACTCCTCAAAATTATTGTCTAACTTCCCAATTTTCTTGTCTAACTCCTCAAAATTATTGTCCAACTTCCCAAATTTCTTGTCTAATCCCTTAAAATTATTGTCTAACCCCTCACCGGTACCCCTCGCTTCGTCCCTCATTACCCCCATTTCGTTTCCCATTACCCCTATTTTGCCCTCCAATCGCTCACCCTGAGCATCCATCCGGTTCCCCATTACCCCCAATTGCTCATTCTGAGCCTCCATCCGGTTCCCCATTTGTCCCATACTGCTTTTCAAACCTCTAATTTGGTCTCCCAATTGCTCACCCATTTGTTCCATAAGGGCCCTCATTTGCAGGAGGAAAAGGTTCGAATCCACCAGGGGCGCTGCCACGGTCGCGGGCGCGGTGACCAGCGAGGCGCCATTTTGCGCCCCCGCAACGTCGGGCGCAACGACGCTATTTTGTGCGTCTGCTACCCTCGCTGCTTCGCACTCCTCGCGTCCCTCAATTTGGTCCTGGACCGACCCTGCCTCACTCTCCCCTACCGGACCCCAGCTGTCTTGATCCGCCATAGCGCGACTTTCAAAATTCGGGTTTTTATTTCCGTAAAACAAATCAAATTTCGCCGTTATAATTTCGAGCGCGGGAAATGCGCTCCGGATCGAATTCTACCTCCCAACACCAATTGTTACCCTAGTGGTACAATTGGTGTTCCAAAATTTGGGCCTAATAAATTTAGTCCCAGGTTCGAATCCGACACTCCTGACACCAATTGTTACAGACGCGGTTGTGGATGTTGGTCTACCGAGCGGTTTGGTATGACCGCGCCTGCACGTTTACCCGATTATACTCGAACGTTGACTAAGTCGCGCTATGCTAAATCAATGATGGAAAAGACACAACGGCTGGATTAAAATGACACGACACCAAGGGTTCAGTTCTCAAGACCTCCGGAGGAGGGTATATTAGGGCGGAAGGTCAGATTACAACGACAAGAGGGACAGCATAGAAAGGCAGGCACTTAGACACACTCTTATATTAGCCCCGACAGACGACAGATAAACGGGACAAAACTGACTCACACGGGGATTGATGGCAAGGAAAGCGGGTAGTCGATGGCTCAAGGTGCACTCTTGGCTCAAGGACAGAATCGACCCGGTCCGGTCCAATGATGCGGGGAGGTCGCTCTCAGCGCTGGAAGGTCGCGACTTGTCTTCTTCAGTCGGGGGCGCATCTCACGTCACGTCCGGTAAGTGGCCGCGTATATCCGGCGGGGAGTGACACGCCCTCGGCTCGTTAGCTCCGCCCCAGATGGAATCGGCCCGTTGCTTCTCATTGGGTGCGTGCGGGGGGGTTACCGGCTCCGCCCTTGACGAGGGGCTGACAGGGAGCCCCTTCGTGGTAACCCCGTCGGAGCGCATGGTCAATGGCGGCTAACCGAGCCGGTGTGAGGACGCGCACTCCCCCGCGCCGCGCCGCCCCCATTCTCCTCTGTTGTTGTAGTTGTAGTTGTAGTTGTTGTTGTTGTTGTTGTTGTTGTTTCATGGGGAAGATGGGAGGAGGTAAGGGGAGGTCCTAAACGCACTACTGGTGCCATACGATCACATTCTGGTGCAACGAAGAGTCAGAATTAATGGAAACGAGTCCTTAACTGACATAGACTAAGAATAACTAGCAAGATGTCCTATAGTTGTCTACGTGAGATGCGGTGAACCTGGGCACGACATTTAATGGGGGAAAAAGGGGAAGGTCGGTTCTACAGAGTGTTATTTACAGGCAATGGGACTAGGGAATGGGGGATTGGGGATAGTTGGGGAGTATTGGGGAAATAGGGGAGTATTTACAAGCGGATATTGAGGCCAAGTCCCATATCCGCAACAGTATGTTAAGCCCAGTTAAAATTTCTTAAAATAGGCCTTAAGCTAGCACATAGTATAGTTACTTCCTTAAGCTTCTTGTGACATTTATTGTATGCAGGTATTGGGGAGGACTGCCTGCTCTTCTCTTTTACCAAGTCTTACCAGGTACCTACTACAGTCTACACCTACCTACTACCAACTACCTAACCTACTGATGCCATAGTGATGGGTAAAATAGTGGCAAGAGGCTTTGGCTTCGCCGGCTCATTGCGGCTTTGCAGTCGGTACTTGTAGCCGGCGAAGCCAGTGTTGTCAATAAACGCGTACGTATTATGTCGAAAACCTGATTATGCCTTGGCTTGAGAAATCCGAAGCGCAATGGAGGCCGCCATCTTGCGGATGCGGAAGTATGCATAACAAATTGAAAACGTTCAATAGGAGTTTCTTTCACCCGTCATTGTTTGATTCACAATCTTATGCACCTCTAATTTATTATTAAAATACTGTAAGACCAACCTCGGCCCGCACGGGCCTGGTTATCTTCAACGAAACGCGTCACCAAACACCAGAACCAATGAGATTCGAGCATTTGAAAAAATATTTCTAAAACCAAATCACGCAATGGAGGCCGCCATCGACGGGATGCGGAAGTTTGCATAAAACAATTGCGAAACAGTTCAATAGGAGTTTGTTTCACCCGTCGTTCTTTGATTCACAATCTAATGAACCTCTAATTTGTAATTAAAATACGTTAAGACCAACCTCGTTATCTTCAACGAAAATCGTCACCAAACACCAGAACCAATGAGATTCGAGCATTTGAAAAATATTTTTTTAAAGCTTATTACGCGTTTCGGACGGTGAAAACGGCATCAAATATTCTAAAATTGACGAAGAATTATTTTTTAGAAATCTCGCGGCCGTCGGGAATAGTTTTTCACGGCTGGAAATATCCGAAGTTGAGACGGAATTCACCGAATTAATCAAGAAGTAAATTTTATCAATTTTAATCTCATCCAGAATGCAAATGGTACCTACTACACCTACTACGCCGACGGTACCTACTACACCTACGTACTACCAACTACCTAACCTACTGATGCCACAGTGATGGGTAAAATAGTGGCAAGAGGCTTTGGCTTCGCCGGCTCATTGCGGCTTTGCAGTAGAGTCATATTAGCCGGCTAAGCCGGTGTTGTGAATGAACGCGTATTATGTTGAAAAGCCAGATTTTGCTGGATCCTTTGAGAATTTTGAAGCTTTGACGTACCAAATCGCTCCATGGAGGCCGCCATCTTGCGGATGCGGAAGTATGCATAAAAAATTGCGAAAAAGTTCAAAAGCAGTTTGTTTCACTCGTCTTTGTTTGATTCACAATCTTATGCACCTCTAATTTATAATTAAAATACTTTAAGACCAACCCCGTTCCCCGGGCCCGCACGGGCCCTGGTTATCTTCAACGAAAATCTTCACCAAACACCTGAACCAATGAGATTCAAGCATTTGAAAAAATATTTTTAAAAAGCTTATTACCGCGTTTTGGAGCCTTCGGAGAGTCTTTCGGAGACTTAGTTTCGGAGGCTGAAAACGGCGTCAAATATTTTAAAATTGACGATTTTTTTTTTAGAAATCTCGCGGCCAAAGGGGATAGTTTTTCACGGCCGGAAATATCCGAAATTGAGACGGAATTCACCGAATTAATCAAGAAGTAAATTTTATAAATTTTAATCTCATCCAGAATGCAAATGGTGTCATTTCGGTCTGAATTTGCGAAATTTTGTGAGCTGACCAATCAGCGATCAGCTTAGGTCAGCCAATCAGCACCATCGACACAGGACATCTTACCAGGGCGTCATCTCCGACGCCGGGAACGAGGTTGGCGCAAAACAACCGAATCACGCGTAAGCATACGCTGCTCGAAATAGTTCTCATCATATGCTCAAATTTCCAAAGCTAAAGCCATATTTAATCACTCAAATTGCTATCCAGAGGCTAATCAGGGTTTAACAGGTGACATTATGCAAATATATTCCTTTACTGAGATAAATTTTAAGAAACTAGGTCAACGTATTCCTCCACTGAATGTTTGTAAACAAACTAATTTACGAATTAATAATTTATTGAAGCGCGGTGCTACGCGCGCTACTTGTTTAGCAAGGAGGAAGCGGACAACGCGGAAAGTTAAAAGAGTCTTTATTGCAAGAGCTCCACTGTAGCACTGGAGTGCTCCGGGCTCCGTGCCCCGTGTATATCCCGAGGCCACGCCTACCCCTCGGGCGTGGCCGCCACCCACTTGGTGCACGGAATGATGCCATCAAGCCAGTGAGGGTTCGTGTCCGCCACACGCGCCCCCCCCAGAATTCCCGCGCACCTGGAGGGCGAGTTCGCGGGGCAAACGGCTGACCCGGCCAAAGCGCCCTCTGGCGACTGGCGGCGTCTGGGGTGCAGGGATGCCAGCTGGGATGCCTCCGGCTGCACCCGGGATGGGTGCAGGACCGGGGGGCAGTGTGCCGGCGGGACTGGGCGGTGCCAGGGGTCCGCGCGCAGGGGGGCGGCATCGACGCGGGGGTCGAGCCACCGGCGGTGGGTGGTCCACGTCGAGGTGGGCCGGCTTGAGGCGATCCACTGAGACGCGGTCAGGAGTACCGCCGATGTCCAAGGTGAAATGTTTCACCCCGGTCTCCAGCACGCGGAAAGGCCCGTCGTACGGGGGCCACAGTGGTGTCCGGTGGGCGTCGTGCCGGACGAAGACGTACTCCGTGGTGCGAAGCTCCGGGGCGACGTGCGTAGGTGGGTGCCCGTGGTGTGCCGTCGGCACCGGGGCGAACCTCCGTGCGGTCTACTGCAGCGCAGAGCGCTCCTGCGCCGCGGACCATGGTGCCGTGGGGTCGGGGAGGAACTCGCCCGGCACCCGCAGCGGTTGGCCGAAGACCAACTCCGACGCGGATGCGCGCAGTTCATCCTTGGGCGCCGTCTGGAGGCCCAGCAGGACCCAGGGGAGCCTGTCGACCGAGCCGCCATCGCTGAGGGTGGCTTGGAGCGCGGCCTTCAACGAGCGGTAGAACCGCTCGCACAGGCCGTTGGCCTGGGGGTGGTAGGCCGTTGTTCGGTGCAGCTGGAGCTGGAGCCTCCGCACGACCGCCCCCCAGAGCTCCGAGGTGAACTGGGGGCCACGGTCGGATGAGATGTCCGTGGGGGTGCCGAACCGGGCAACCCAGGTGGCGATAAAACGCCTGCGCAACGTCCGCCGCCGTCATCGCCACCAAAGGCACGGCCTCCGGCCACCGGGTGGTGCGGTCCACCATTGTGAGGACATGGGTGAAACCCCGCGAGGGGGGCAGAGGTCCCACCAGGTCCACGTGAACGTGGTCGAACCTACGTTCCGGCACCGTAAACGGGGCCAATGGGGCCTGGGTGTGTCGGTGCACCTTCGCGCGCTGGCACGCGAGGCACGTCCTGGTCCAGCCGCGGACGGCCTTCCGGAGGCCATGCCAGACAAACTTGTCGGCGACCAACCTCTGGGAGGCCTTCGTGCCCGGGTGGGACAGGCCGTGGATGGCGTCAAAAACCCGGCGCTGCCAGCCCGCAGGCACGATGGGGCGAGGCCGCCCGAGGGAGACGTCGCACAAGAGGACCGCGCCATCGAACGGCACCTTGGTGACGCGGAGGCCCGTGACGGCGGTCCGCAAGGCCTGGACGCCGGGGTCGGCGGCCTGGTCTGCCGCCATCCGGGCATAGTTGATGCCGAGGTGGACTGCGTGGGCGATGGACCGGGAAAGGCAATCTGCCAGCGGGTTGTCCTTCCCCGCGACGTGCCGGATGTCCGTCGTATATTCGGACACGGCCGAGAGGTGACGCTGCTGCCGGGCCGACCACGGCTCGGTGACCTTGCCCATCGCGAAGACCAGTGGCTTGTGGTCGACGAAGGCCGTGAACGCACGGCCCTCGAGCAGATGGCGGAAGTGCCTGACCGCCAGGTGAAGCCCGAGCAACTCGCGGTCGAAGGTACTATAGCGGCGTTCGGGCGGGCGAAGCTGCCGGCTGAAGAACGCCAGCGGTTGCCAGGCACCAGGCACCCATTGCTCGTGCACCGCGCCCACCGCGTAGTCCGAGGCGTCGGTGGTGAGGGCGATCGGTGCATCGGGCGCCGGGTGCGCGAGCATGGTGGCGTTAGCCAAGGCGAGCTTCGCGCCCGTGAACGCCGCGTCCATCTGCTCGGTCCAGGTAACGTCACCTTTGCCCGGCTTCCCTCGGAGGGCCTCGTGCAGGGGGCGCAGGAGCTGGGCGATGCGGGGCAGGAACCGATGGTAAAAGTTTACCATGCCCAGGAACTCCTGGAGCCCCTTGATCGTGCGGGGGTGCGGAAACCCCTTCACCGCCTCCACCTTGGCCGGTAGGGGGACGGCCCCGTGCCTCGTGACGCGGTGCCCCAAAAAGTCGATGTCGACGACGCCGAACCGGCACTTGGCGGGGTTCACGATGAGGCCATGGTGGCCCAGGCGTTCGAAGAGCGTGCGGAGATGGTGGAGGTGCTCTTCGCGGGACGCGCTGGCGACGAGGATGTTGTCCAGGTAGACGTACACGAAATCCAAGTCGCGCAAGACGCTCTCCATTAGTCGCTGGAACGCCTGAGCCGCATTTTTCAACCCGAAGGGCATCCGAAGAAATTCGAAAAGTCCGAATGGCGTGATGACGGCCATCTTCGGGATGTCCTCCGGCCTGACGGGGACCTGATGGTAGCCGCGTATGAGGTCTACCTTCGAAAAGAAGGGCATGCCCGCCAACCAGGCGGAGAAGTCCTGAATGTGGGGGACGGGGTAGCGGTCGGGGGTGGTGGCGTCGTTGAGGCGCCGGTAGTCCCTGCACGGTCGCCATCCCCCGCCGGGCTTTGGCACGATGTGGAGCGGCGACGCCCAAGCACTCTCGGAGCGCCGCACGATGCCGAGCCGCTCCAGCGTAGCGAACTCCGCTTTAGCTACCGCGAGCTTCGTCGGCTCGAGGCGGCGTGCCCGGGCGTAGACCGGTGGCCCGGCGGTGGGGATGTGATGTTCCACCCCATGCTTGACGGCCCCCGCCGAGAAGGTGGGCCGCGTGAGGGCCGGGAAGCTGGCAAGGAGGCGGGCGGACTCGTCCGCCGCCGGAAGCGTACAGATCGACCTCGCCGGCACCGAACCGTTCAGCAAGCCGCTCGGTGAGCCACTCGGTGAGCCGCTCGGGGAGCTGCTCGACGAGCTAGGCAGCGCGCAAGCGAGCGAGCTGAACGTTTCAGCCTGGATAAGGCGTCTGTGCTTGACGTCGACCAACAGCCCGTTAGCACACAGGAAGTCCGCGCCGAGCAATGACATGGGCACGTCGGCAGTGACGAACGACCACCGGAAAACTTGCCCTCCGAACCGCAGGGAGAGGCAACGTGTTCCGTACGAGCGTATGGACGTACCGTTGGCGGCAAGCAGCGCGGGGCCCCAGCCCGCGGTTTGCTTGTCCGAAGTACCGGCGGGGACGACGCTCACCTGCGCTCCTGTGTTGCACAGGTAATGGCGCCCGGACAAGGTGTCCTTGATGAACAGTAGGCTGTTTGACCGGCCGGCGCTCAGGGACGCTACCGAGCGCCGGCCCGGGAGTTTCCCGATTTGTCGAATGAGCAGGGCGGGCGACACTGCCGAGCCTCGTGGCCGAACTGGGCGTGGAAAAAACACCAGGTTGGCGGCGGAGGCGGCGGGGGCCGCAGAGGCCGTGGTTTTCGCCGCGGCGGCGGTGGTGGGCGGGGCGTGGCGGCGGCCGCGAGGTGTGCATCAGCATCAGCCACGAGGTGTGCATTAGCCTCGGGATGCGCGACGGCCGTGCCAAAACTCGCCTGTGTGTCCAAAGCCGCGAAGAACTTGTCGGCCTCGGCAGCGAGAGCTCGGGGTTCCGTTATCGCGGAACCGGCCAACGCGAGGCGTACTCGTGCCGGCAGCTGGCGTCGAAATAGCGCTTGGAACAGAAAATCCGGGGTTTCGCCGCCCAGCAGCGACAGCATATGGTCCATTCGGACCGACGGTCGCGTGTCACCGAGCTCGGGGAGGTCCAGGAGGCGGTCGGCCCGTGCGTCCACCGTGAGGCCGAACGTGGCGAGGAGGAGACGCTTGATCGCCTCGTACCTGCCGTCGGCCGGTGGGTTCCTCAGGACCGACACGACGCGGGCGGCCGTGCCGGGCCCGAGGGAGGCGACCACGTGGCAGTACATGGTCTCGTCCACCGTGATGCCTCGAAGTCGGAACTGGGCTTCTGCCTGCAGGAACCAAACTTCAGCTTGAGCCTCCCAGAACTCGGGGAGTTTGATTGTGACCGCGTTGGTTGCTATTGCTGTGGCGTGTTCGGGTGGTCAGCGACGGCTGACCAGAACGTCGGAGGTCACCAATGAAGCGTGGTGCTACGCGCGCTACTTGTTTAGCAAGGAGGAAGCGGACAACGCGGTAAGTTAAAAGAGTCTTTATTGCAAGAGCTCCACTGTAGCACTGGAGTGCTCCGGGCTCCGCGCCCCGTGTATATCCCGAGGTCACGCCTACCCCTCGGGCGTGGCCGCCGCCCACTTGGTGCGCGGAATGATGCCATCACGCCAGTGAGCTTTCGTGTCCGCCACATTATAATAATTTAGGATTTACGATCTACGATTTAAGTCTACACTTTAACTGTACACTGCTAAATTTCTTTAAAGTGTAGAAAGACCTTTGAGTGCTCGCACCAGCATATATGTGTTGTTGAGGATGTTCAAGAGTACTTACAGGTCACTATCAGCATCAATCACCTTCTTTTCGCGATAAAAAAGCAATGTTCTCACGAAACGTAATTGGAAAGTAAACCACTCTGGGGCATTTTCGAAATTTTTCTCTTCTTTAGTGGTAGACCTAAAAAGCCGAATTAGGCTTCAATCCCATGCTCAGTAGGTTTGTCTGATTTATGATGTTGTCCTGCACCTACCGGTATAAGCGGTTTACATAAAGAAAGAAAGCTCGGTTTGATTAACGACAGTCACACATTGCCGTTGAAACGGCGCTATCGTCTGCTCTGTCGGCACTGATCTTACTGCAAGCTAACTTCTTCTGGTGGAGGAAGCCGCAGTGGCCGGAGAGAACCAGTCCTGACAGCGACTGAAGTTAGAAGACTACACACATACTGTGAAAACGCATGTTAAGCCCAGTTAATATTTCTTCAAATAGGCTCTAAGCTAGCACATCGTATAGTTACTTCCTTAAGCTTCTTGTGACATTTATTGTATGTAGGTATTGGGGAGGACTGTCTGCTCTTCTCTTTTACCAAGTCTTACCAGGTACGGTACCTACTACACCTACCTACTACCAACTACCTAACCTACTGATGCCACAGTGATGGGTAAAATAGTGGCAAGAGGCTTTGGCTTCGCCGGCTCATTGCGGCTTTGCAGTAGGGTCAAATTATTATGGTCTGCTAGTGGCACAGGTCGCAATAACTAAACAAGAAAAAGAGCAAGCAGAGATTGCAAACCCTTGCCAGGATGTATTTTCAGTGGTTTTTAAGGCTTTTGTGTTAAAACAAATATGGCAGCTGAACCACGTGACCGATGGCGTCATCATTATTTTCTTTTCTGAACCAATTTATTCCTAGATTTATGCTCCAATTTCACCTTGATTTGATGAAGTTTTGTACTTGTTGGTTCTTCCAAGATAGCGGCCGAACCACGTGACTGATGACGTCATAATTTATTTTTTTTCTCCACCAGTTTATGCCGACATGGCGCTCACGAAATTTCTTCTTGATTCGATGAAGTTTTGTACTTGTCGAATTATGACGTCATAATGGAGGCACCTATGACATCATCCTTAACGTATTTTATTCCCCATGGAGAGTTCTTTGCAGAGCAATGTCTCAATTTTTTCTATTCAGCGCTTTCGGAGATAAAGAGGTGCAAATTTTTTCGATTTTCCAAGATGGCGGCCGAAGCACGTGATCTATGACGTCATAATTATCATTAAAAAAATTCTACAGGTGAAGTTGCACCTATGGTGAAAATTTCCTGTCAATCGGACCAACGGTTGCAGAGAAAATCATATTTATTCTGTGCGGACAAACAAACAAACGGACTCAAATGCAATACCCTCTCTTTTGGCGAGGGTAACAAGCGATTAGAGAAAAATCTGTATTAATGAAAATATGGAGAGTGCACAGGGATACACAAAATGAGCCCGACCATGCTACTTGGGGTAATTACAAGATAACTGATCTAAACATATTTGGAGATTACCTCATTAACCTATTACCCACCCTCCCATCCCTAAGGCATTTTTGTTACAATATGTTGATTTATTGATCATGCTTGAAATCTGGGGTGTGTTCCATTACCAATCAGCTTGCCAAGCCAGCCCTTCCTTATCAACCTTTTCGTTGGAGTGCTCTACAAACTGGTAGTGGACCACACCTGGTCAAGTAACACATATGTCAGTCTGGTTGGATTTCCTTCTCAAATTCTCCAAATCATCAGTTCTGTGCATTCTTTCAAACCACATCAGGGGAGGTGTGTTTAAACCAGGGGAGGGTGTGTTTAAACCAGGGGAGGGTGTGTTTAAACCAGGGGAGGGTGTGTTTAAACCAGGGGAGGGTGTGTTTAAACCAGGGGAGGGTGTGTTTAAACCAGGGGAGGGTGTGTTTAAACCAGAGGAGAGTGTGTTTAAACCAGGGGAGGGTGTGTTTAAATCAGGGGAGGGTGTGTTCAAACCAGGGGAGGTGTGTTTAAACCAGGGGAGGTGTGTTTAAACCAGGGGAGGTGTGTTTAAACCAGGGGAGGTGTGTTTAAACCAGGGGAGGTGTGTTTAAACCAGGGGAGGTGTGTTTAAACCAGGGGAGGTGTGTTTAAACCAGGGGAGGTGTGTTTAAACCAGGGGAGGAGTGTTTAAACCAGGGGAGGGGTGGTTAAACCAGGGGAGGGTGTGTTTAAACCAGGGGAGGTGTGTTTAAACCAGGGGAGGGTGTGTTTAAACCAGGGGAGGTGTGTTTAAACCAGGGAAGGTGGCTGCCAATGTGGTTAGTCAAGGCCGATGAGAGGAAACCTTATTTTGGAGGTGGGCACCGTTTTCTCTCATATTTCTGATTAGAAAATGAAAAAAATAAAATATATATATATTGTAACGGATTTGGGAAACCGTGCACTGTGTGTAATTCATTGTAAATATACCCCCCATTGTAAATAATGTAATGATTCCTGGAAATACCTCCATTTGTGTAAAGGTCAAAGGTCGTCCCTTTAGCTAGTCCATCGTATACATGTAGAAAATCATAGGCCCTTCTAAATAGTTATCTCATTATTATATGTCAGTATAAGGCTCTGTTTTTTCCACTAGTTCATTGCGTTGCATCAAATGAAATAAGATAGATCCCCTTTTCAAATTCCCCAAAACCTCCAATTCCAACGGCATTATTGCCCACTGCATTTGCCTCCATTACGGTGTGGTCAACTCGGAGAAGAAGGGTGTGGCCCCACCTCATCATCGGGAGGAGGAGTGAGCCAGCCCCGAACAACCAACCCAGAATGAGGGGTTTGGCCTGAGAGGGCAGAGAGAGAACGATCGAGGAGGTTCGCGAAAGTTCCAAGGGCGTGGTTATATAACCCGTCGCGCGGAGCCCCCACCTCAGTCCAGTTGAGAAGGAGCTGAGAGTTCAGTTGAGGAGGAGTTGAGGAGAAGCTGAGAGAGGTTTTTGAGGGAGGTGCGCTGGACCAGAGGCAGATTCTGTGGAGTATTAAGGGAGCGTCGGAGACGCAGGAGGCGGAGGACGAGTGAGAAAGCTGCTGGTGTGAAACCGAATACGTGGAGCTGCCGGCTCCTCGCTGCCAGCCCGGAGCGTAGCTGTGTGCCGGGTTCCGCCTCGACCCCAAAAGCGTGGACCGAAGCGCGAGCTTGGAGCCGGACCTCGACGCCTACCATCTGCCGGGACCCTCCTCTGCCATCCCATACCATTCCTGCGGGCAATTCCCTTTTGTGTACGTGAGTTTGTCATGTTTGTTCTGTCTGGGGAATAAGTTAAGCTTGTTTTAAGAATTGCACTGTGTCTTCTTCTTCTTCTGTAAGTTACTTTCGTTTCTTTCCTTCTCCCTTGGTTTCTTTGGTTTTGTACATAATTAGTAATAAATACCAGTGTTCTTTCTTTACCTCTTTTGCTTCTTCACATTCGGTCGCTTTAGAGATTTCCACATTGAGTTCCTGTGGTGCTATTTCGGCCAACGCATATGAATCGGGTTTAGTCTTTGGTAATGGTTCGAACCGCGGGCTGCTAAAACCGCTCGGCAAATAACATCTTGCCCGTGGTTTCGAGCAGAGTTACCCACCTGCCTTGTGGAGGGATTGCCGGAGGTGTACGGGAATCCCTTGACCAATCACTTCGGGAAATCCCACCCCACAGGGGAGCGGGGTAGCTTCAGGATCGGAGACGGCCAGTGCAAATTGAAGGGGGATTAACCCCGCCCCCACCGCTAAGGGGAGCGCCGTCCTCCGTTTCCGTAACAATATATATATATATATATATATATATATATATACATACATATATATATATATATATTGTTGCGGTTGTGCCATAAAGGCAAATCCCCTATAGTCAATTGTACGACAACATGTAGCCTGCATTAGTTAGTTATGTCTTATTGAATGTAAAGATTAGCCCTTCCCATTGTGTAGTGAAAAAAGACCAAATATGCGTTGAGTTAGGCAGGATGGGCCAAATGGCCTCTTGTGAAAGATAAATTAATCAGGTGTGGATAGAGCACGGACATGATGGGCCAAATGGCCTCTTGTGAAAGTTTATTAATCGGGCGTGGCCAGAAGCACAGGCCCACATGACCAGTGAGGGGGCGGGAACACCTCGCCATGATGCGACAAGCCTCAGCCAATGATAGGCTCTGGAACATTTTGAGGGGCGTGGGCAGATCTGGTAAAAGCCCACGCGGATCCTAATTTCACTCTCTTTTGCCTGGGATTTTGCCCCGTGGACGACACGATTCTCTTTTGCCTGGGATTTCGCCACGTCGACGACCTCCTGCTCTGTTCTCTCTTTGCCTCGTGGACGACATCACTCTCTTGCTTTTTCACATCTCCCACGACACATGTTTGGCCTTTGTGTTCTTGTTCTTGGCTTCTGCGCCGATCTCTTGCGCCATCCGGCTGATCTGCAAGCGTTGGCTTTGTACAAGACACACCTGCGCTGAAGTTCATCTACCTGCGCTGAAGTTCATCTACCTGCGCTGAAGTTCATCTACCTGTGCTGAAGGTCATCTGCCTGTGCTGGTTTGTCCGTGCTAACTTTGAGGCGGCGGTTCGTCCTTCAGACCTGACCTCGTCCAGGCTGCACGTGAGGATCGAACTGCGCACACCAGACCACATGGCCAATTGCGAGGCAATCCCAGCACGTACATCGGTACGCCCTTAACCAGAGTGTCCTTTGTCCCTATGAGTGTGTGTGTGTGTATGTGTGTGTGTGTGTGTGTGTGTGTGTGTGTGTGTGTGTGTGTGTGTGTGTGTGTGTGTGTCAGAGTGTGAAGGCACCAAGTCGGGGTTATTATTAGGTAATATTTGTTAAGGTAAATCTTCGTCTCTTTCTCTGTGTCTTCCAAATAAAAGGCCATACATTTTGTTCTTACTTCCAACCTGTTCGTTCGGTACGACCTTTCACCAATTGGCCTAGCATCATCCAAGACAGAATTTGGCTAGACTCAGGTCCATAAATCTCGTGGGGGTAACACCGCTTTCCACACCGTGCAAAACCGCTCGGCATTCCATAAGGTGTGGGAAAGTGAGGGTTCGGCACGCGCGTGCACCTTGACGTGTGCTCGGCACCTTAAATTTGGAACCCTCCCTGTCCCTCGTACTTCGGTCGGCCCGGTCGACTCGCGACCGTAACAATATAAATTTTTGATTTTCAATCTAATCAAATTTTGTAATAAAAAAATCTATTTTGAAATTCCTTGGTTTGATGTGTAAATTAAGGATTAATGTTTTCTCCCTTTTGTCTAGATTTTGCACGTCTTAAACCAATGTCGGTGTGACAAAAACGAATAAAACAAATAAACAATGCCAAATTCATTTTATTGTGCACAGAACTCTAATTCATTTGAAATCATAAGATGCACAAGTTGCATAAATTAACCACTTTGCACAAATGTATTGCAAAACACCATCTTTAAAATCTCACTTTGTATATTTCAAGCATTTGCATAACTTTTATGATGTGGACAAACAAATAAAGTTCAACATCTCCGATGAGGTTAACGTAACGTTACAACTTTAAAAAAATATGCAGAATCTTACATCTGTGAAGGAAAACATTCTTTGTGCAACTTAAGAAATGAGAATCTATTGAAGGAAACAAATTTACATACAGTCAGTCACATGCTCAGTGCTCACATCAACAATGTCTTGTTCAGAAAAGGAAATCAAAATGAACTTTACACCTTTACTTGTTCCTTCTCCTATTTTATTTTTTAAAAAAACTAAAAATACTGCCATGTTTCCAAGAAACAACAAGAAAGAGCAACCAAAGATTGCAGACCCTCGCCAGGACGTGTTATTTGTGGTTTTTAGGGCTTTTGGGTTAAAACAAATATGGTGACCGATGACGTCATCATTAAAATAAATTTCCCACCAATTTATACCGAGATGACGCTCAAGAAATTTCATCTTGATTGGATGAAGTTTTATACTTGTCAAATTATGACGTCATAATGGAGGCACCGATGACATCATCATTAACATTTTATTTCCCATGGAGAATTCTTTACAATGAGCCACGTCTCAATTTTTTCTATTCAGCGCTTTCGGAGATATAGAGGTGCAAATCTTTTCGTTTTTTCCAAGATGGTGCCATAACACGTGACCCATGACGTCATAATTATCATTAAAAAATTATACAGGTGGAGTTGCACCTATGGGGAAAATTTCCTGTCAATCGGACCAACGGTTGCAGAGAAAATCATATTTATTCTGTGCGGACAAACAGACAAACTGACTAATGCAACAATCTCTCCTCTGGCGAGGGTAATAACAGAAAACGTTAGACTGAGTACAGCAATGGAGATGTTCCTCTGGCTCGTCCTCATTGCTGTGACCGCTGGCTTAGGCGATTAAAAGAGTCCCTGGCAGAAAGAGGTTGAGAATATACAATAAGTGAAATGGAAAATGTTAAATATAGAGCTTTTATAATGTTCTACAAGGGTTTTGCCTCTAGATCTGATCGAGAACAACGGATGAAACCAACAGGACATTGATGGAGGCCCTCTTTTGCTCCGACGAAGGGGTAACACCCGAAATGTCAACTTCACCTTGCTTTACGTGCCTGTTGGCATACCTCAATCGACGTCCTCTTGATTTCATCCATCATTCTACTTATCCACCGACACAGATAGACACCTAGCCTTTTTCGAGCAAGCATCACTACCCCACGTGCGTAGCAAGGTTAACCAATCAGTTCGCTCTGTCTGTCAGTCATTTCTATGATCGAGGATCTTCTTAATTTGAATTGAATTTTATATTTTGAACACTACAGAACATGAATCAGAACAGGAACCTCCAGTTTAGCAGTACTTTGGTTCAGAAGTGAACGGAGTCTCATCCTGAGTGCGCATATGCACAGTGCAGTAAAGCAATTGCTTTCGTTTTTGTATCTATTGCAGGCAAACAAAATTGGAAATCTTTCCAAAGAGGAAACTTTTAGGGATGTCATAAAGGATACAAACTACAGGCAGGATGAACTAATTTAATGCGTTAAATGAGGTGGTGTAAAAGATGATGCATCAACGGCTGTAAGCTTCCGATTGTTATTTGTTTGTGTGTGTTTTTTTCTACAACCTTTAAAACTTTTATTTTATTTCAATTGAATTATATATTTGAACATCGCAGAATACAAATCACCTTGTTTGCATTTTCGAAAAACCCTTAGTTTTGTTGAACTCTGGTAAAAAATGTACGCAATCTCAGCCAATGAAATTTGTCATAACAGCAAGATTCAGACAAAATGTTGGTGCCGACTGAAGCAATGACAGAGGTAACTTTGTCAAAAATGTCTTTGTTTCGTGCATCTTTTCCTCAAAGATCGTTCCGAAATCGTCAGTTTCTCCAAGAAGAGTTGGCAGAAGGTTTAGCTCTGGACTGTTCCGTTTCACTCACCGAATTCACATGGTTCCAGTCACGCCTGCCATTCAAAGTTCACGGACAAAGCTCAGAAATGCAAATGAAGAATTGAAAACATCCTCCCGAAGCCCTTTTTCTCAAGACTATGTGAGTAAGGTGTTCTCCAAACTCCAGCTGTAACATGAATTAGCTACCTCTTATCACACATCACGGTCTACCTGATGAACTACTACAATATGTGCTCCAACTACTTGAGGAGACATTACACTTTTTACATTGAGGCGAGTGGCGAGTGGAGCTTGTACATAAATCACATGTATGCAGTACAAGGCCATTGGTAGACCTCAGTATATAGTTTTACATGAATCACGAGAACATTAATGGACAAATGTGGAATATGGGATTTGAACCTTGTTTCCCTACATAGAGTCGTGTTTAGATGGGAACATTATCAGGCCAGCCCTTCGAGAAGATATCTGCACTGCAAATTTCCCATATATGGAGGTGTTCACATCCATCCACCCACCACAACCCTTTCCGCACTGTGGTGCAAAGGTGTGGTGGTATTTAACCTGCCATTGCTTGCTATGACATCTAATCCATTAAGGAAATTGTCAATTTATTTGCGCTTGCTCTAAACTAAGCTGACAATCTCCGACGTAGAACCTCGTCAAGAGCTTGCTAAACAAATCTAGATCATGTATATCCTTTTGCGCTGGCATTATCCACCCAAATAGTTCTCTCCGACAACATAGCGCATCCAATACAACACCTTATAAGGAGTGGATATATAATTAATTACATGTGTACAAATGAGAGATGTGATAGGTAGTCATACCTGCTCCGAATACCTTCAAGTGGCTTGTACAGGTCAGGAATTTTTGCTTCCAACATTGGCTTCACAGCCTCCAGGAGGTTATTGTAGTTTCTTTCCAGTTGTTTCTGGTAGTCGTGTTGGTCCATCGCTATCAAGTGCTTGTTTTTTCGCAAAGCATTGTGGGACCTGGAACCAGTGTAACAATATTGTATTGGTAAAGGGTTACATCAAATATGTTGCATTGGACTATTGACATAACCATTTAGTTGCAACTTTACGAGGTGATTTCATGCAAATCGTTCATTTCTAGTCATCTCAATATCACTTCAACTTCGTGGGAACTGAATTTTTTATTTTCCATTGATTAGGACGAAACCTGGTGTTGGCTTAGAGGTCAGGGTGCCAGCTTGGGATCCTAGGATCCTGGGGTTGAATCCCGGTCGATCGCTGAATTAACGCCAGGCGAGTTGACAGCCTGTCATCCTTCCGAGGTAGGCAAATTGAGTACCAGTTCACTGGTAATTCCCTGTGTGTCGCAAGAGCGACTAACAGGGTTGGCGGCAAGAAGGGCATCCGGTGGTAAAACATTGCTTCAAAAAGGGGACCACGGTGCCCAAAAAAGGGGACCACGGTGCCCAAAAACGGGGACCACGGTGCCCAAAAAAATGGGACCACGGTGCCCCAAAAAGGGGACCACGGTGCCCAAAAAAGGGGACCACGGTGCCCCAAAAATGGGACCACGGTGCCCAAAAAAGGGGACCACGGTGCCCAAAAAAGGGGATCACGGTGCCCAAAAAAGGGGACCACGGTGCCCAAAAAAGGGGACCACGGTGCCCAAAAAAGGGGATCACGGTGCCCCAAAAAGGGGACCACGGTGCCCAAAAAAGGGGACCACGGTGCCCAAAAAAGGGGACCACGGTGCCCAAAAAAGGGGACCACGGTGCCCAAAGAAGGGGATCACGGTGCCCAAAAAAGGGGACCACGGTGCCCAAAAAAGGGGACCACGGTGCCCAAAAAAGGGGACCACGGTGCCCAAAAAAGGCCAACCCCTGCTCTATAGGGAAAAATGGCCTCTAAAGGTGGTTCCATTGATTAGGACACTGTATGTGTGTGAAATGATTGCATGAAAACACAAACACACAACAACAAGCTGCAATCTTGAAGGGGAATCCAAAAAGCTGGATTCATGTTCACCCTGGGAATCTATCTCTTTTGCTATTGTGGAATTCAGAAATGTGACCTTTTTTTGTCTAATTTTCACATGGAAAATAGGAAATTCTAAGTGAAAGTCATTTTTCTCTCCAACCCTTGATTTCCATGATTTATGAGCCCAAATGGCATCACAGCATGAAGACAATCCGCCATTATTGTTTTCCTGAACTTGGAGGCACATGACGGTGTTCCTCCACACAATTGGAGGAATGCTGTCATGAGACGAAATAGATGGCTACATCTGCAGATTCCAACTCTGTTTGAAAACTAATTTATGTTCAACTAGTCGAGGATTCTGCACCAGTTGTTATATTTCAACAACTGGTGCAGAACAAATGACAACAGGTCCCAAGTGTGAGAGCTTTATGGTGCGAGAGGGAAAAACGAGCCGTCATTTATGTCTAATGTTAAAGAAAATGGTGGAAACAATCCACCTCGTCTTTCCTTGTGACAACTTCAAAATCAAAGATAGTTTTATGCTTGATCATCATCATTTTGTATGCAGCCTGTGGCTGCTGCTTGCATCATTGCTGTGAGCACGGCAGCACGACTGATGCACTCACTGCCCCTGTTACCGTCAGCGGGTACTCTTTTTTCTGACCTCAGAAGGATGACAGGCTGAGTCAACCCACTTGGTGTTATTTAACGGTGCTTACGAAACCAGCAGAGCCAACTACTTTGGAGGGGCGTTAAGCTGGGTGTCCTATCTGCCAGCATTTTCTTTTATACTTGAGCTAAGGCTCGTAATAGAGCTGACGGACACAAACACACAGACACAGACACACACGGACACAGACAGACAGACACACACACACACACACACACACAGGCACACACACACACACACACACACACACACACACAGACAAACACACACACGGGCACAGACACACAGGGCACACACGCACACACACACACAGGCACACACACACACACACACACACACACACACGGGCACAGACACACACACGGGCACAGACACACACACGGGCACAGACACACACGGGCACAGGCGACACACACACGGGCACAGAGACACACACAAGGGCACAGACACACAAACACACACACGGACACAGACACACACAGACACACAAACACACGGACACACAAACACACGGACACACATACAAACACACACACGGACACACATGGACATGCATTCACTCACTGACACACTGACGAGACAAACACTTAACAGCCACATCACTTGGGAGAAGTGCCGTCACCAACACTACTTCCCAGAATACTCTGGGTACCAGCGACGTCATAACAATGGCGCAGCTTTTCTCACCATACTCAGTGGGGAATTTCCTCCTCCCCATGGATGCCATCCAATGGGGATTGTCCGTGCTCTATTCTTTTCAAGCAAGGAAGCAGCATGTACCATTTTTAAAGCATTCATTGGAAAAGATTGAAAATTAATGAAAAAAAAAAATTGTTTATAATTACACTACGGTTCGATCCCGAACTTCAGTATTCAGTCGGTGTACTTTTACCAAGTAATATTATAAATAACCAATTACCTAGTAGGTAACCCTCCCGCCTCTCCAACCCCCTCGTACGCCCATCCTCCTTTCCCCATACCCACATACCCACATAACGTCTGACCAGACATTCAAAACGACTATTCAAATACATTTCACCGATTTTCTCAACTTTTGCTGAAACTGAGACAAACCATCCGAGCGACTGAAAAATGAAGTCAGATGGTGAATTAGAGTCGAGATAAAGCTGTGAGGGAATTTTGATGGACTTTATATTACAGGCCTTCATTTCATATTAACTATATACGGTAACTTTTGTCAAATTTTCCTCCTGTTTTTTTTTTGCAACTGAGTCTAAAGCCGTCCTATTGACTATGGAAAATGAAATCAGATATCAAATTAGAGTCGAGATAAAACCGTGAAAGAGTCGAAAGCGGGAGCCTAACAAAAGAGGCCTCATAGGTATGCGGTTCAAACAAAATGATGGAGATTTGTTTTTGAAGCCGCTCCCAGAACGGGTGTCAAAGGTGGAAGCCACATCCATGAACGGACAAACGTCGGACAGACACACTGGAGGAGAGTACTGTATTATAGTGATAGTAATATCTCAACATACCATCAAAAGTAACACTAAAAAACAAACGATAAAAACACAAGTGTTTATTTTGGTGCATTATTGATGATTAATGCAGCCTTCATCCTCCTTGTTGCTGAATGAAAATGTTTTACCCATGGTCTTGGTTCAGATGAGACTAGTCCAATGGGATGGTGCAGAAATTCGATTTTTGCCCAGAATTTATACTGTCAGGTTGGTGCTTCACAGACAGGGAGTTGCATCATAAACTACACCATCCCTTGGATGGATATTTAGCTGGGCATCCCATCTGGCAGCATTCGTTAGTGGAAGTTAAAGATCCCATTGTGTTGTTCATGAAAAGTAGGCGAGTCATTGCTGGCACCCTGATCAAATTTCTGGCCTGAGAAGGCAAAGGCAAACCATTCAGTGTAATCTCTGCCATGAGACTGCTCTGCAGTACCAAATCGAGAGGTTGTTGTTGTTGTTGTTGTTGTTGTTGTTGTTGTATAGCCTCGGACAATTCTCTCGAACAAGCCCACGACATTGGCACAGACGATCGATCTCCCAGGAGCGACCCAGAGATCCAACATATCCAGGATGGTGTATGTGCCAGTATGCCACCTTCACGAAGTCAGAGCCATGATGGAGTTAGAGAGAGAAGAGACAGACGAGGGAAAAGGCCGGTTCATGGAGACTTTTCCTTTGAGAAAAGTCAGCACTTTTGTATCTCCAAATCCCAGTTTTTCGGGGAGACTTTTCCAATGAATGCATATTTTCCTGTTGTTAAACGATCTTATAAGATTTAAAAAAAGAATTGCTCATTAAAACATTAACAGCAAATAAATAAAGTGTAATTTTTAGTGCTATTTGGCCTTTTATCTACGTTTAAGGGACATACCTCTTTTTTAAGGTTAAAAATACATTCCTGTTTTTGTTTGGTCCACAACAACAGCTACTGCTGCTGCATGAAATAGAGTGAAATTCCTGCAAGAAAACACACCTGTTCATGAAGTCCTTAAAGCAGAGGCGTAGCTTGTTGTGGTTTTGGTAAAGCTTCGGCTCTGTCGGAAGCTCAGAGAGAAAGACCTGAGCAATTTCCAGTGGTCCCTGTAAAAGAACGATGGAGGTGATTGTTTGAAGACACATGACAAACCAAATAAACCCATCACCGCTTTTATCTCCCCCTCCCCCCACCTCTCCATCATTTTTCTTGTTTCAATTTGTGAGTTTTAAATTTTCCACATCAGTGAAAGATCAAAATCAGTCAAAATAGAGAAAATAAATTGTTTCCTGAGAATGGAAAAAACCCTAATCTAGACGATGTTTTTGACTCATGCTTTGTTTGGACAAATCAGTTCTCAATAGGTAGAGCTCAGTTATTCAATTACGTCACATGGATCATCTTTGATACAACTGCAATAATCCTCAATGGTCCCACGATAATGTTTACTGAATCCTTGTGTAATCTATTACTAAAAGAAGAAAAGTGTGTGTTTTTTTTTTTTTTTTTCATGGACCAAGTTATGAAGTTTTGTGGTTGTCAATGTTTTGTTCCCAGACCTATTTTCAGGATCATCACCGAGCCCCAGGTAGCCTCCAACTGTCGTCCTTTTTTAAGTAGTAATCTCAGGGATGGTTTTTAAGATCTCTGTGTGGTTCTTTGTCATACCTGTAGATCCAATCATCTTGCAGGCTCTTTTCACTTCATTCTTGAGGTTGGTGATTTTGTTGATTTCTATGTTATTTAGTCCTAGTTTTAGTCGTAGCCTGGTGTTGGCTTAGCGGTTAGGGTGCCAGCTTGGGATCCTAGGATCCTGGGTTCGAATCCCGGTCGATCGCTAAATTAACACCAGGGGGGTTGACTCAGCCTGTCATCCTTCCGAGGTCGGCAAATTGAGTACCAGCTTGCTGGGATGAATGATCCTGGTGTGTACCCCGATTTAGAATAGGTACACCGTATCCCTGCGCATTGTAAGAGGCGACTAAGGGTTGGCGCCAGGAAGGGCATCCGGCCATAAAAACATTGCCTCAAACAGGGAACCATGACTGTCATGGGGCCCGCAAGGCTAACCCCCGCTGTAGCGGGGAAAATGGCCTTAAAACGATCATTCATATGTTATTTAGTCCAAAATCGCTGGGTACTGAAAACTCAATTAGCAATGCCGTTTTTTTCTTCTTTGTACCTGAGTACTATATCCGGTCGCAATGCTTTGTTTTCTATGTTCACGCTCGATGGGATCATCAGGTCGTACATGAACGTTACTTCCTTGTTTTCAGGGATATTTTTGAAGGTTCATGTTTCCACGAGTTCTGTGGGACTGGGATATTGAAGTTTTTGCAGATGTTCCAGTGGATTGCTCCACATACCTTGTTGTGCCTTTGTGTGTACAGCTGTTCTGACATGAGTTTTTTTTACATCCCAATAGGAGGTGACTCATATTTTGTTTCTATCTTGCAGAACCTTCACCTGTCCGATTGTCTCAGGCCTGCCATCTTCTTAAAGCCATTGGTAGTGTTCTTGGTCTTGGACATTTATAATGATTTGTTATCAATCCCAGTTGAGCTGATCTCCCTATTAGCCATTCCAATGAGCTTTCTTTTTCTGTGCCCAATCTGCCCATGTCTTTTTTAATTTTTTTATATACCTTCCTGCTCTTTTATCGTTTTCTCAGTTGTCGGTGTATATCTGTTGACATTTTGTCTTGTATTTTTCCTTTGTCTTTTTTTTGCTGTCATTGGGCCTGGATTTGTTACTATTTCGGTTTCATGCATGGCATCTTCCATTCACACCTGTCTTTGGAAAATTTTGGGATACCTTCACTGGTTTGTTGTCTTCATGTTTGCTTACAAATTGGATTTGGTGGTCTGTTGCACTTTTTACGTATTGAGCCAATCCTACTGCTGTCATTCCGTGCACTTAGTTGGACTCCACCAGGCCGCTACCACCCTCTCGTCTCAGCAGATACATCCTCAGGATGCATTGATTTTTGTAAAACATTTTGTGGATAGTGAGGAGTTTCCATGTTTTGATATCCACTTCATTGATTTCCGCTTATGGCCAGTTTATTATTCTGCAGCTGTACTGGAATACTGGTAATGTGAGTTGGTTTATGGCTTTGATTTTGACTTGGGGAAAAGTTATGTTTTCAGGATCAGCCTCGTTCTACCGCAGGTATTCTCTGGTAATTGTTTGCGCATTTGTTTGTGACACATTTGGTGGCCCTCTTCTACGCCGAGGTTTGTATGGTGCTTTGTTGTCTAGTTCCGGAATTGTATTTAGTTCGGTTTTTGTGTTGTCCGTTTTTGTTGATTTACCCTGTACGAATGTGCACTTGGCCCACTTATCTAGGCCAAATTACATTTTAATGTTTCAGTTGTTCTACCAATTTTTCATTGTTTCGTGCAAAGAGTTTTAAATCATCCATGTACAGGATATGTGTCACCTTCCCTATCTCTTTGTATGTTGTGTTATTCGTGTGTATCCATGTCCTTGCTCATTGATGATGGGTCCAGCGCCAGGTAAAACAGGAGGGGCGAAATGTTGTCTCCCTGGAAGATTCCTCGACGTATCTTCACTCCTGGTATTTCAATCTTTCCTTCCGAATGCTGTAATATCGATGTGGTATTCCAAAGCCCCATTGCTTTCTCTATCAGCGTGATTATTGGGGGGCTGGTTGATCTTGGACAATTGCATGCATTGTATCATCCATGAATGTGGGATACCATCAAAAGCTTTTTTGCAGTCTGTCTATGCTGTGGATAATTTTGTTCTTCCCATATTGCAGTTTTTGTGTATGGCCTTGTTTAGTAGTAGGTGGTCTCTTCTTCCGTAGCATCTTCTATTGTATACCTTCTGTTCTGCCTATAGGCCTCCCTCTTGTGTTAGGTGGTGGTCCATCATTTCTGTGATGATTGCTGTCAGAAGTTTGCATTTGTTGGTGGATATGTTATTGGTCCATACTTGTGAGATAGTTGGATTTCTTCAGATTTTGGGATGAGGAAGGTGTGATCTACTAATCCATTACCTCCTCCCCTGGATAGGTTTGTTGAATGCTCGAGTGTAGTGATTGTGGAGAGTATCTAGTTGCTTCAACCAGAACTTTGGTATTCCATCTGGGTTTGAGCTTTTAAAGGTTGGCATTTTTGCAAGTTTTTTTTTTTCTTCCTCATCGAATGGCACTGCAGGTATTTCCTTTCGATGTCGTTTCTATTCCTCCAAGTTTTGGATCCAATATGCCTCTTTGTTGTATTATTTTGGGTCTTCACAGATTAATTTCCAGAAATGTTCAAAAATCCTCCCCTTGTTGACTTTGTCATTGTCTTTATAAATCTTTCTTTCTATCACTTTTATTTTGAGGTTACTTTCAGCAACCATTACCTCTAGGTCTTTATTTCCAATTTTGTGTTTTTTTTTGGGGGGGGGGACATATTTTTGAACATATATTTGAACAGAACATATTTTTGGGGGAACATACCACCCCCCCATGTTTGCAAAACATCTTCTCTACTCATCCCTGGATCAATCAAGTTGGTTCGACTTTTAAAATATATATATATATATTATGTCCTTCCTGCCATAAAATATGAAGAAGAACCGTTCTAACCCACTGTGTTTAATTATAAAGGGTTCTAAAGTGTAATTCGAGAGGGTTCTAAAGCTGGGTAATTCTAATGGGTTCTCAAGGGTAATTCTAAATTATAGTAATTCTAAAGGGTAATTCTGATGGGTTTCGTTTGTTTCTAGGCTTTGCCAATTTCATAATGCAACTAGAACACTCTTCGACGTCACGACATCGACCACTATGCCTCCGCCCACACCACATTATCACATCATTATATATACTTTTGTATCAAGTTTGATTTAAATCTATTCAGTTGTTCTCAAGTATTACATTTTTACCTGACATGACCTCTAACCTCACCAAAATCACAAAATCACCTCACTCCTTACCTTTGATGCCAAAATATAATCAGTTCATCGATGCATCATAATATATATTAATACCAAGTTTGGTCCAAATTCCATCAGCAGTTCACAAGTTGGTGAATGAATGAATGAATGAATGATCGTTTTAAGGCCATTTTCCCCGCTAGAGCGGGGGTTAGCCTTGCGGGCCCCATGACAATCATGGTTCCCTGTATGAGGCAATGTTTTTATGGCCGGATGCCCTTCCTGACGCCAACCCTTAGTCGCTTCTTACGATGCGCAGGTATACGGTGTACCTATTCTAAACCGGGGTACACACCGGGATCATTCATCCCAGCAAGCTGATACTCAATTTGCCGACCTCGGAAGGACGACAGGCTGAGTCAACCCCCCTGGTGTTAATTCAGCGATCGACCGGGATTCGAACCCAGGATCCTAGGATCCCAAGCCTGCACCCTAACCGCTAAGCCAACACTAAGTTGGTGCAGCAACATAATATTTACTTAACATGACGTCTGATCTCTTGACCCCAAAATCTAATCAGTTCATGTTTACATCATCATACATACCTCTACCAAGTTTGATTTAAATCCCCTCAGCTGTTCCCAAGTTATCACATTATTACCTGACATGACCTCTGACCTTTGACATCTTGACCCCCAAATCGAATCGGTTTATCTTTGCCTCATAATATATAATTATATCAAGTTTGGTGAAAATCTCTTCCCTGGTTCCCTAAGTTAGCTCGGTAATATAATTTTTACCTGACAGGATGTCTGACATTTGACCTTTGACCTATTGACCCCAAAATCAAATGAGTTCATCTTTGCATCATAATACATACTTTTCCCAGCCTTGTTCAGAATCCCATCACTGGTTCACAAGTTGTCACGGTAACAGGATTTTTACCTAACATAACCTCTGACCTTTGACCCCATTACCCCAAAATCTACAGTTCATCTTTACCTCATTATACATGTGTCGGCGACTGTCGGCGGAGTTCCTTCAGACACATGTGCGATTTTTACGGCGTAGCCCATAGGTGAAAGCCATCTAGAACAGTGTTTGTCCGTATGTATGTATGTATGTATGTATGTATGTCTATATGTATGTATGTATGTATGTATGTATGTATTGTTGTTTGTGGGTTAGTGATATGTAGAGTGAGGTAGATTTGTGTAGGTATCATGCTCCGGATGCTGGGTAAGAACCATCACCATGTAATAAGTTCTGTTTACCCGAATGTCAGAGTAAGGTGTATCTTCGTCCCCGTCACGAGGGGGTGGGGCATGCTAACTAGCTTAGGGGATAAGGATAAATTATCCCTTGTATGTCTTACCCTATGTGATTTATCCTTTGGCTCTTTTGGCACTGCACCAAAGCCGGCCGCTGGTATAAACACTCTATGCGGTTGTTTAGGGCCACAACTGCTAGGGGGGCCACACACGGCTAACTCAGTAACATGTAACGCTGGGGTAATGTTGCCGTCAACGTTTTGTTGTTATGTAGCAGCGCCATCGCCAGCACCTGCCTTCTCTCTCCCAATCTCCCATTCGCAACTTATTTTGACCAACAGAGTACACAAATGGCTCCTAAAAGAACATTTACAGTATGTCTGGCGCTCAAGGGCGGAAGAAGAGAAAATTGGAGATGGTAAGAAGAACACAGGATGAAGGTATGTGATTGTTTGTTTGTTTGTTCTGATTGAATGAATCTGACAGTCGTTTTTCTTGCAACATTAAAGTCGTCTTTTAAAATAACCAGTGCAATGCCGGTTCAAAACATGCCTGTTCC
The DNA here is from genome assembly GCF_964187855.1 of Myxine glutinosa. Lineage (NCBI taxonomy): Eukaryota > Metazoa > Chordata > Myxini > Myxiniformes > Myxinidae > Myxine > Myxine glutinosa. The sequence continues at coordinate 230,364,974 of NC_136261.1, forward strand.
AAATAGGCATTATTTGGATAAACTGACTACATATAAATAGGCCTAGAAGATACATATAACATACCCATGTAATGTCTTCCAGCCTATATAAAATTAAAAAAAGATCTAATGTATAATCTTTTCAGTGGCGTTGTTGAAATATTTTAGAGCAACCTCCGCTGCACCAGGACCATCTACCTCATCAGCTGACATGACTGCTGCTGAGGGAACATCGTCAGATTCAGAGACTTCAGGGGCATCTACTCCCTCCTCTGACGTGACTGCTTCTGCTGCAGAGATCGTAACTGAGGTTCCACAGCCTTCTACATCATCCACTGATATTCCATCTGCCACCTCTCAATATCCAGTTGCAGCACAACCGCAAGATCCATTTGACTGGCCATCCATCCTGTCAGATGCAGACAGGACAGATATTGTATGCAGAGGGCCGTTTCAGATTGACCCAGCATTCACCTTTCCCAGAAGGCAGGACGGTAGACGTTTTCATCACCACTACACATACAGGACACTGGTAAATGAGGAAACAATTAAGCGGAGCTGGCTCGTCTACTCCAGGAAAAACAATGCAGTTTACTGCTTCTGATGCAAACTGTTCTCCAGCAAGGCATACAAGTTGGTTAAAGAGGGACTGTCAGACTGGATGAACATTGGGGCCTTGTTGAAAACCCATGAAAACAACCCTGATCACACAAAGCATATGGTCACATGGAATGAACTGGAGCTTCGACTCAAGAAAGGGAAGACAATTGACCAGGTAGAAATGTCCCTTATAGAAGCATCACAAAAACGCTGGAGGGAGGTTCTCAATCGCCTGGTCGCCATTATTCAGTCATTAGCAGAAAGAAACCTGGCTCTCAGGGGAACTGTTGACACTTTGTACAGTCAGAATAATGGCAACTTCTTGAAAGAGGTGGAACTTTTAGCCAGGTTTGACCCAGTAATGAGGCAACACGTCAGCCAAGTTGAAAGTGGAATGAATTCTCATGCCACCTACTTACGCAAAACAATCCAAAATGAACTGATTACTTGCATGAGTGACAAAATGATGGAGAGAATGGTGGCTGAAATTAAACTGTCCAAATATTATGCCATAATTTTGGATTGTACCCCAGATCTCAGCCACCTGGAGCAAATGTCTGTTGTGATCAGAACAGTCAAGCTGGAAGAAACACCTGAGATCAAGGAGCACTTTTTGGGCTTCCTGGTTGCACCCGAATCGACAGGTCTTGGGTTGTCTGATCTCATCTTGAGCAGCCTGGAAGAGCTGAACATTCCCTTCAGTGATTGCAGAGGGCAATCATACGACAATGGTGGCAACATGAAGGGCAAAAACAAAGGAGTGCAGGCAAGGCTTTTGGTGAAGAACCCTCGTGCCCTGTATGTCCCCTGTGGGGCTCATACATTGAATCTTGTTGTGGAAGATGCTGCCAAGAACTCTATAGATGCTACCAGTTTCTTTGGCAATGTTTACAAGATCTACACTCTATTCTCAGCTGCTCCCCAGAGATGGGCCATTTTGAAACGGCATGTCATCATTACTGTAAAGTCCTGGAGTGAGACGAGGTGGGAGAGCCGTGTCAACAGCATCATCCCTTTGCGCTACCAGGCATCTGGCATAAGGGATGCATTGTTAGAAGTCAGGGAAAAGGCAACAGATGCCATCACAAAAATCGAGGCTCAATCTTTGGCAGAGGAGGTTGGGTCGTTCAGATTCCAGATTTGCACAGTTGTGTGGCATGACGTCCTCTCCAAGATCAACAGTCAGCAAGCTACTGCAGTCTTCCACTATGCAGTTGGATGTGGCAGTCAACCTCCTGGAGAGTACTAAGAGCCATCTGTTAAGCTACAGAAACGATGGCTTTGCTGCTGCACAAGCTTCTGCAAAAGATGCATGTGAGGAAATGCATGTGGAGACCGTACTCAAGGAGAAGAGACTGCGAAGCACGAAGACTCACTTTGCCTATGAAGCACCAGATGAGCCAGTCAGCGATGCCCTGAAGAGGCTAGATACCACATTTTTCAATGTGGTCGTCGACTCTGCCATTGCATCTTTGGACGACGGGTTTGAAACACTTGGACAAGTTAAAAGCAAGTTTGGGGTACTGCAAAACTTCCCAACCTTGGATGATGAAGCACTGGAGAAACAATGTGAGTAGCTTGAGAACACACTGAGGAGTGGAGAGGAAGCCGACATTGATGGGAGAGAGCTGGCCATGGAAATCAGGAACCTTCCTCAGTTACCCACAAACAGGATGACTGCATTTGAACTGCTGGACTTTGTCCACAAGAAGGAACTGACAGAGTTGTATCCAAATCTTTGGATATCCCTGAGGATTGCCTGTACCCTGCCAGTGACAGTGGCATCAGCTGAAAGAAGCTTTTCAAAGCGTAAGCTGATAAAGACATACCTGCGATTATCTATGGCACAAGACCGCCTCACTGGACTTGCCATCATTAGTATTAACCATGAGGTTGGCAGGCAGGTGTCTTACGATGATGTCATTCACGATTTTGCTTCAAGAAAATCAAGGAGGCAAAGATTTTGAGGACTTTCTCACTGATGTTGGATGGTGGTGAAAGGATGGATAGCTATAGTTTCTACACTCGCCTATAGCTGTTGTTTTGTACAATAGTTAACACTTTTGTAGTGTTCACTTTATTTATTTTGAATATTTTGCACTCGTATTGATTGTTCATTGCTATATAATTGTCAAAATATTTTTGTTTTTATTGGTGTTCATTTGTCGTTGTCTACTTAATTGTTTCTCAACTTCTCAAATCTTTATATATTTTTAATATACATTGTTTTCAAATAAAGTAAGAGATTTGTTGTTAATTCATTTGTCCATCTCCATTGCGTGTGTGTGTGTGTGTGTGTGTGTGTGTGTGTGTGTGTGTGTGTGTGTGTGTGTGTGTGTGTGTGTGTGTCCATTTAGTTATGAGCAGTGTGTGATTTGGTGGTTGCGCTGGGAGTGTTTTGGGGTCACCAACAAAATCTTGTTTAGGGCTACCAAAATCCTAGGGCCGGCCCTGCACTGCACCATAGACACTAGGGAGGAAATGCCCATTAATTGCACTAAATAATAACCATAAAACCAACCAGAAGCCAGATCTGAGCACGGCCATTTGGACGCACCAGCTACATCGCCACGGGAAACAGGCAGGCCGAAGCCACGCCCCGAGGAGCCGTGATTCGCCAGGGCGGAGCAAGAAGCTACCCACTGATTGGTGGAAGGAAGGCCGAGGAGGAAACAGAGCACCGATTGGCAAGGACCACCGATGACGTCAGAGGCGAGCAAGAAGCGGTGCGCTGATTGGTGGAGAAGCGCTGATGACGTCACGACCCCGACGATAAAAGATCTCCAGGACGGACATTTTCTCTTTTGACTTTGCCCTTCATGCCTTCATTTTGCTCTTCCTCGCCTCTCGCATCTTTCTCTGTCCCTCGACGTTCCTGCCCCTCGCTCACCCCTGGTGCTCGACACTCTTGCTGACACCATTATTTGGCATGCAATGAGAACAGAGGCCGACGCGGCTGGGGAGGCAAGCTGCACACCTGCCGTCCGAGACGGACTGTGCAGTGAGGCCTGGCTTTGTGCGCGTGCGCCAAACAACGAGCAGTTTCCTGCCAACACCGAAGCCACGTCAAGACTGCGCGATGGGGCCTGGACGATTGCTGATGAGGCACCAATTTCAGTTGAGTGCCACAATTAAATTACACACCATTATTTTCCAGTTTTATTATTCCCCATTTGTCCGTGTTGTAAGTCTGGTGTGAAGGATCTCCGAGGACTTTAGTTTACCGTCGCGTTTCTTGTTATCAGCATTTCTTTTAATAATTCCATTTGTTATTTTCTGTACATTCTAAACCTGGTTTTTGTGTGAGTTTATTTTCAGCAGGTTGAAGACTGCCCAGCGGGATCGCTCAGGTAAGCGCTTCAGCTTCCTCCCCTTTCTTCCCCCACATAGATAAAGTCTGCAATTGAACTGAATGCCTTTGGAGTTTAAAGCTCGCTATTGGCCATTCGTGATCCCTGTGGTGTTCACCTGAGGGAATCACATGACAGTATTTATGTATGTATGTATGTCCCCTGAAACGTATACCAATCAGAGCTGAGGATGTGGTCACATGACAGGGTGATGTGATTATGTCTGATGTCATTACGGCGGTTGACTCCCCACACACCGCCATTTTTGATTTATATGCCGTTCATGCCGAACATATCATAGAACCTGTCATATATCGCAATCGCCATGCTCTACCTTTACGTTTTTCATTCAGTGTGAAACACAAACAAACCGATTGTTAAAATGACCATCAAATATCGAAAGCATCGGCGTTAGATCTCTTCCAACAAAACGGTACATACCCAACGCTTGTGGGGTATCATCTAGATTACAGTAGATCTTCCCTCAGTTCTGTAAGTAAAACTTACCTCACGGATGTCTGGATTCCTCCAAATTTATTTGTTTAAGGTTATAAATAGCATTAGCGACTGTTTAAAAAGCTAATCATATGTGTTTGTGGTTTATAATATTTTACAAGCCCGGCTACGCCGCTGTTAGACTTTCGGTCTTGTTTTTTATAATACACACTCTTAGCACTCTAATACAGTTTATATTCAAAAGCACTCTTATTCAAAATAGTGATTACCCAAAATCACTTCAAAGATTATTTTTGTTGAAATGAAAGAAAGAAAACTGTAGCGACTGTAGGAACTTGCCCCCACAGAGCCGGGAAATAACAGTCATTATCTCTGTGCAAGGATGCTTCAAATTTGACCTGGACTATTGTACTCATGACTAAACTTGCATGTATATGAGAAAAATGATACTTGCATTGATATTTTCAAGGTATTTTTTCCCAGTTATGAACAACCACAATTGTCCAATTTGAATGGAAGCTTTTGTATACTCTCAAAGCGCAATTCTTTAGGAAGTTCATATTGACACTGTTCTACTGTTCTAGACTCACCTTCACTCCTTCATTCCTCTCTACTCCCACCTCTGGAACAAACTCCCCCACTCTCTTCAATCCCACTCCTCCCCCCAGGTCTTTAAAACAGCTGTTCACCACCATCTCTTGTCTTCCCCCATCCAAAACCTTGATCTTTTCTACCCCCGTTAATTCACACCAGATCCACTTTTTTTTGAAATCCCGACTTCTTTCTTTCCTGGAAGTTCTAGCAGTGTCCATGTGTTTTATACCTTTCCCACCCTCCCCCTACCCCCCCCCCGCCTTCCCATGCCTCCTCCCCCCCAAGCCCTCTCCCTCCCACTGATCTCCCGATGTCACTGTTCTCTGCTGTTGTACGTGTGTGCTTCCCTCTCTCTCCCCATCTTGTCTCCCGCTCCCTTTATTATATGTTTTGTGTGTCAGTTTTTTTTTTTTGTGATTGATGTTAGCTCTTACACGAGCCTCGATCTTGTATACAAAAAAAAGAAGAAAAAAAAAGTGTACATATCCAGCGCAGGACATCATTATATTAATGGCCTAATCATCAACAATCTCTTGCCTGCAAGGAGCTCATTAATAGTGGTGTCCTTGAATGGCAATCATCACTATACTGCAGCTAATCATGTGTAAATTTCAACAGGCTTGATGTTTTTGTTAAGCAGAGATTTCATAATTATTTGCTGTTGCATGTCCACCCTCTTTGTTATCACACAAATTGCTGCAATCTTGATTCTCAGAAAATGTATCGAAGCAGAGAATGTGGTTATAAGTGTTGATTACCAATAATGAAACGGAAGAATGATTACTCCACATGTATTACACTGCCTTGTATAAATAAAAACCCAGGAATATTTTTTGATGTGGAAGTCACATTCATTATAATGCCTTCAATAAGCGGATCAACGAGGCATTCAAATTGTATGAGCCTGGCAAGTGCAGAGTTTATATTGGTAGTTTGTTCGTGTTGGTCTGAAAGAGACAACAACCGATGAAACCACGGCCATTAGAATGTCTTCTGCAGGTGTCTGTTTAACAAAAAAAATATATATACCCAGCCAAGTAATTCCATTCACTTATATACTACTCAATGATGAGACTTGTACCTGATTCACTGTAGTACCGATAGATCCCTGCAATACCATCTGTAGTCCCTTGGGATCAGGTGGGTCTCGATTGGTGGCAAGCACCAGCTCCTTTGTCTTCTTCTGCATATCCTCGATAGCAACCTCGATGGGGCTCAGGACATTCTGCATACGTTTATGGTATTAGCTTGATGTACATCAGACAGGTTTTTAATGCTCTGATTCGTAAGAAAAAAAGTGGAGCATTCAAACAACTGCCACATGTTTGCAAAATGAATGATGCATTCAAGTTGGCAGGAGCACGGAATGTAAAAACTTGCTTTTTAGTGCAACATTCGTGTCGGGTCACTTGCAACTGTCATGGTTGATAACATGGCAGCGGTGGTGGGAGGTCGGAATCGAAAAGGGGCTTTTTGCAATCAATTATAATATCAACCAAGTTGGAGACAAAGTCTGGCATATCGAAATAATAGTTCACAAAGTTAATTCATCTTCATAAGGGGGTTAGACGAAAAAGGTCTGATTGAAGAAACAACAATGGCAGTCGACAACACAGCATGAAAAAAAAGAAAGGAGAGTATAGTATAAGAAATGAGGGAATGCCACAAGACCCCACAGTTATATACTCCATGGATTCACGTCTCAGACCAGGTGAATTCCTAATGAGTTTAATTCAAGTAAAACACAAAGGATCGACGTGGTACAGTACGCACAAAAGCAAATTTTTAGTAGCTGTTTTTCTTTTTCCCTTTGTATTCTGCTTTTCCATTGATATGTCTGTGGAGAAATGAAAGCTCATCCTTCTACAAACCCCCCATACTTGCTAGACAGTTCTATATGTGGAAATAACCAGATATCTCTCAAACCTTGGCAATCTTTCTACAGAGCTATAGATTTTAGTCTAGAACCACCTTTAGAGGCCATTTTTCCCCGCAGAGCAGGGGTTGGCCTTTTTCGGGAACCGTGGTCCCCTTTTTGAAGCGATGTTTTATGGCCGGATGCCCTTCCTGCCGCCAACCCTGTTAGTCTCCTCTTGCGACACACAGTGAATTACCAGTGAACTGGTACTCAATTAGCCGACCTCGGAAGTATGACAGGTGGAGTCAACCTCCCTGGCGTTAATTCAGCAATCGACCGCGATTCGAACCCAGGATCCTCGGATCCCAAGCCAGCACCTTAACCGCTAAGCCAACAACAGGCTCAGATTTTAATCTAGCTACAACATAATTACTTGTACCCTTTATAACTCTACCTCCAGCACAAACATCTCACCTCACCAAACATAAGAAGAATGAGGATATAAAGTACTTTAGAAAGTCCAACTGAGGGCAACTAGACTGCTACCTGTCACCTGACCTTCGACACTTAAAATAATCGGACAAATTGAGAGCACTGACGTTGCTTGCACTAGTCTATCCGAGACAACGGGCTGAACTTATCCAGATCTTCAAAATTATTAAGGGAATCGACCAAATTGATGTGCAGAAATTTGTGATGGATGAAGGCTCAAGAACTAAAGGGCAGGACATGACAATAAGGAAACAGCACTGCTGATCTAAAGTGAGACGAAATGCTTTTTCTGTCAGCAGCGTCAACAAATGGAATGCACTACAGGGATATGTTGTCAATGTGACTGTTAATAACCAGTTACATTCCGTGCTGGAGAAACATTGAGCTGACCATCCACTTAAGTAGAGTCATTACCAACGAAGTTCAAGGAGAGCAAAGAGGGCCAAATAATCCTTCACGTCTCAACATTCAGTAAGTTCACTGTACCATACATTGCGTAACAGATGGAAGGGAAAAAATTGTGACAAGGAGAAAAATACAGCAAATGAAGGAAGAAGAACCCAGAGGTATGGAAAACTCACCTCCACTTTGTGCACAACATTGATGCGAGTTTTGATGTAAGGGAAGGCATGAGAAGTGGTGAGCACCGTCTTGCGCTTGAATTGCTTGTTAAGCTCACCATGCGGTCGTCCATCCAGTGTGAATGGCGTATCGAACATAAACCGCCGCAGATTGTAGCTTTTATCAAAGTGAGTTAGGCGATCTTTTGCCTCATACCGCTCAAAGTATGGCTCCACAAACGTAATCTGGATGTAAGCCTGGAACCCAAAAAGGTGGGGAGAAAATGATCCTTTGAGGCCTATCAGAGATGGCCTATATTAATTTGTTCAGCTTATATCTTTGCGCAGATGAGTAGACATAGTCCGAAACGGGGGCTTATGGATTGGGTCTCGTCTGTCCGTCCGCAACCATGTCTCTGAGATGTATTGACCGATTTTGTTCATACTTGGCACAAAGACAATACATAATGGTAAAGCGCGGTGTTACGCACGCTGCTTGTAAGCAAGGAGGAAGCGGACAACGCGGTAATTTGTAAGAGTCTTTATTCAAGAGCTCACTGTAACCCTGAGCTGCTCAGGGCTGCGCGCCCCGTGTATATCGTGAGGCCACGCCTCTCTCCCGGGCGTGGCCCACCCCCACTTGGTGTGCGGGGTGATGTCACCACGTCAGTGCTTTCGTGTCCGCCACACGCGCCCCCCCAGAATCCGCGCGCACCTGAAGGGTCAGTTTGCGGGGCAAACGGATGACCCGGCCGAAGCGCCCTCTGGCGACTGGCGGCGTCTGGGATGCAGGGATGCCATCTGGGATGCCTCCGGCTGCCCCTGGGATGGGTGCAGGACCGGGGGGCAGCGTGGGGGCGGGGCTGGGCGGTGCCGGGGGTCCGCCCGCAGGGGGGCGGCCCCGACGCGGGGGTCGGGCCACTGGCGGTGGATGGTCCACGTCGAGGTGGGCCGGCTTGAGGTGGTCCACAGAAACACGGTCAGGAGTACCGCCGATGTCCAGGGTGAAGTGCTTCACCCCAGTTTCCAGCACGCGGAAAGGCCCGTCGTACGGGGGCCGCAGTGGTGTCCGGTGGGCATCGTGGCGGACGAAGACGTACTCCACCGTGCGAAGCTCCGGGGCGACGTGCGTCGGTGGGTGCCCGTGGCGTGCCGTTGGCACCGGGGCGAACCTCTGGGCGGTCTCCTGCAGAGCGAAGCGCTGCTGTGCCACGGACCATGGTGCCGTGAAGTCGGGGAGGAACTCGCCCGGCACCCGCAGCGGTTGCCCGAAGACCAACTCCGCCGCGGATGCGTGCAGGTCCTCCTTGGGCGCCGTCCGGAGGCCCAGCAGGACCCAGGGGAGCCTGTCGACCCAGCCGCCGTCGCGGAGGGTGGTCCGGAGCGCGGCCTTCAATGAGCGGTGAAATCGCTCACACAGGCCGTTAGCCTGGGGGTGGTAGGCCGTGGTTCGGTGCAGCCGGACCCCGAGCCCCTGCGCGACCGCCCCCCAGAGCTCCGAGGTGAACTGGGGGCCGCGGTCGGACGAGATGTCTGAGGGGGCGCCGAACCGGGCGACCCAGGTGGCGATGAAAGCCTGCGCGACGTCCGCCGCCATCGTCGACGCCAAGGGCACGGCCTCCGGCCACCGGGTGGTGCGGTCCACCATGGTGAGGACGTGGGTGAAACCCCGCGAGGGGGGCAGAGGTCCCACCAGGTCCACGTGGACGTGGTCAAACCGGCGTTCCGGCACCGTAAACGGGGCCAACGGGGCCTGGGTGTGCCGGTGCACCTTGGCGCGCTGGCACGCGAGGCACGTCCTGGCCCAGCCGCGGACGGCCTTCCGGAGGCCATGCCAGACGAATTTGTCGGCGATCAACCTTTGGGAGGCCCTCGCGCCCGGGTGGGACAGGCCGTGGATGGCGTCAAACACCTGGCGCTGCCAGCCCGTGGGCACGATGGGGCGAGGCCGCCCGAGGGAGACGTCGCACAAGAGGGCCGCACCCGCGCCGTCGAACGGCACCTCGGTGACGCGGAGGCCCGTGACGGCGGTCCGCAAGGCCTGGACGTCAGGGTCAGCGGCCTGGTCCGCTGCCATCCGGGCATAGTCGATGCTGAGGTGGACTGCGTGGGCGACGGCCCGGGAAAGGCAATCCGCCACCGGGTTGTCCTTCCCCGCGACGTGCCGGATGTCCGTCGTGTACTCGGACACGGCCGAGAGGTGACGCTGCTGCCGGGCCGACCACGGCTCGGTGACCTTGCCCATCGCGAAGATCAGCGGCTTGTGGTCGACGAAGGCCGTGAACGCACGGCCCTCGAGCAGATGGCGGAAGTGCCTGACCGCCAAGTGAAGCCCAAGCAACTCGCGGTCGAAAGTACTGTAACGGCGTTCGGGTGGGCGAAGCTGCCGGCTAAAGAACGCCAGCAGTTGCCAAGCTCCACGCACCCATTGCTCGTGCACCGCGCCCACCGCGTAGTCCGAGGCGTCGGTGGTGAGGGCGATCGGTGCATCGGGCGCCGGGTGCGCGAGCATGGTGGCGTTAGCCAAGGCGAGCTTCACGCCCGTGAACGCCACGTCCATCTGCTCGGTCCAGGTAACGTCGCCTTTGCCCGGCTTACCTCGGAGAGCTTCGTGCAGGGGGCGCAGGAGCTGGGCGATACGGGGCAGGAACCGATGGTAAAAGTTCACCATGCCCAGGAACTCCTGCAGCCCCCTGATCGTGCGGGGGCGCGGAAACCCCTTCACCGCCTCCACCTTGGCCGGCAGGGGGACGGCTCCGTGCCTGGTGACGCGGTGCCCCAGAAAATCGATTTCGGCGACGCCGAACCGGCACTTTGCGGGGTTCACAATCAGGCCATGCTGGCCCAGGCGTTCGAAGAGCGTGCGGTGGTGGTGTAGGTGCTCTTCGCAGGACGCGCTGGCGACGAGGATATCGTCCAGGTAGACGTATACAAAATCCAAGTAGCGCAGGACGCTGTCCATCAGCCGCTGGAATGCCTGAGCCGCATTCTTCAGACCGAAGGGCATCCGCAGGAATTTGAAGAGTCCGAACGGCGTGATGACCGCCGTCTTCGGGACGTCCTCCGGCCTGACAGGGACCTGATGGTAGCCGCGTATGAGGTCCACCTTCGAGAAGAAGGACATGCCCGCCAAATGGGCGGAAAAGTCCTGAATGTGGGGGACGGGGTAGCGATCGGGGGTGGTGGCGTCATTGAGACGGCGATAGTCCCCGCACGGTCGCCATCCCCCGCCGGGCTTCGGCACGATGTGCAGCGGCGAGGCCCAAGCACTCTCCGAGCGCCGAACGATGCCGAGTCGCTCCAGGGTAGCGAACTCCGCTTTTGCTACCGCCAGCTTCGTCGGCTCGAGGCGGCGTGCCCGGGCGTAGACCGGTGGCCCGACGGTGGGGATGTGATGGGCCACCCCGTGCTTGACGGCCCCCGCCGAGAAGGTGGGCCGCGTGAGGGCCGGGAAGCCGGCGAGGAGGCGGGTGAATTCGTCCGCTGCCGGAATCGTACAGATCAACGTGGCCGGAACCGAACCGTTCGGCAAGCCGCTTGGCAAGCCGCTCGGTGAGCTGCTCAACGAGCTGGGCAGCGCACAAGTGAGCGAGCTGAACGTCTCGGCCTGGACAAGACGACTGTGCTTTACGTCGACCAGGAGCCCATTGGCGCACAGGAAGTCCGCGCCAAGCAATGCCATGGGCAAGTCGGCGATGACGAACGACCATCGGAAAACCTGCCCTCCGAACCGCAGAGAGAGGCAGCGTTTTCCGTACGTACGGATGGGCATCCCGTTCGCGGCAAGCAGCGCGGGGCCCCCGCCCGCGGCGTGCTTGTCCGACGTACCAGCAGGAATGACACTCACCCGCGCTCCCGTGTCGCACAGGTAACGGCGCCCGGATAAGGTGTCCGTTATGAACAGCAGGCTGCTCGAACGGCCGGCGCTCATTGCCACTATCGAGCGCCGGCCCGGGCGTTTCCCAACCTGTTGAAGGAGCATGGCGGATGACACTGTCGAGCCTCGTGGCCGAACTTGGCGTGGAACCAGCACCAGGTGGTGGAGCTGGAGGAGTGCGGCTGGCTCCGCCAGGCCGGTGGAGCCGGCGGTTTTCCCCACGGTGGCGGTTTTCGCCGCGGCGGTGGGCGGGGTGTGGCGGCGGCCACGAGGTGCGTATCAGCATGCTGCGTATGCTGTGTAAGCTGATGCTGTGAATCAGCATCAGCCTCGGGATCCACGAGGTGGGCAGCAGCATCAGCCTCGAGGTCCGCGACGGCCGCACCGACTCTCGCCCGCGTGTCCGAAGCCGCGAAGTACCTGTCCGCCTCGGCGGCCAATGCTCGGGGTTCCGTTAGCACGGTCCCGGCCAACGCGAGGCGTACCTGTGCTGGAAGTTGGCGACGGAAAAGCGCCCGGAATAGAGAACCGGGGGCTTCGTCGCCCAACAGCGACAGCATATGGTCCATTCGGACCGACGGGCGCGTGTCGCCGAGCTCGGGGAGATCCAGGAGGCGGTCGGCCCGTACGTCCTCCGTGAGGCCGAACGTGGCTAGGAACAGCCGCTTGAGTGCCTCGTACTTGTGGCCGTCCGGTGGGTGGCGAAGGATGGACACAACACGAGCGGCCGTGCCGGGCCCGAGGGAGGCGATGACGTGGCAGTAGCGCGTGTCGTCGCCGGTGAGGCGCCGAAGCTGAAACTGGGCTTCGGCTTGGACGAACCAAACTTCGGCCTGGGCCTCCCAAAATTCGGGAAGTTTAACCGACATCGCGTTGTTGGCCATGGCAATGGCGTCGTGTTTGGAAGGATCGCTACGGCAGATCCAACGTCGAGGTCACCAGTAAAGCGCGGTGTTACGCGCGCTGCTTGTAAGCAAGGAGGAAGCGGACAACGCGGTAATTTGTAAGAGTCTTTATTCAAGAGCTCACTGTAACCCTGAGCTGCTCAGGGCTGCGCGCCCCGTGTATATCGTGAGGCCACGCCTCTCTCCCGGGCATGGCCCACCCCCACTTGGTGTGCGGGGTGATGTTACCACGTCAGTGCTTTCGTGTCCGCCACAATGGTATACATATGTGTAGTGAAATCGTATCCGTACTGAACCCGGGTGGGGATGCTCGCTGCTCGCTGTCATTGTTGTCACCGCTAGGGGCGTGACTATAAGACCCGTTGCTGTGTCAGTGCTCCGAGACTTCTCCCTTGTGACATGTTACATCGGTAGCCTTGTTAATGGTACGCCTTTATAGAATATCTAGCTTGCTTGCATTGACTGATATGAATGGCTTTATGAGATGTCGCATCGTATGCTTATTGTGTATTTCTACTTACAGGAATGATGTGATGATCTAAATGCAATTAAACCAAACCGTTGGACTAAAGTTGTGTGGACCTGAATGGTTTTCCACAACACTTAATTGCATTTAAGATCTGCTGACATGGCTGGCAACAAGACGTTGACGGTGTCCATTTTCAGCGCCGACCCACAAGCCACGGACGGAGGCTTGCAACTCAAGCACTGGCTCCGACAACTGGAGCATCTCTTTGATGAGCCTGAGACCGCTCCGACGCCTGCCGCGAAGCTGGCGATATTACACTCAAAAATCGACTACCGGGTCTACCACGCGGTCGCTCAATGCACGACGTATGATCTTACCATCGCGGAGCTCAAGCGGCTTTACATAAAAGAAAAAAGCCCTGTGTATGCGCGTTATTTGCTGCAGACGCGACGGCAGCAGCCCAACGAGCCTATGGATCATTACGCCCAGGAGCTCCGGCAGCTCATGCTGGACAGCGTCAAGGAGCCACGGACTCCCGAGCAGGCTAAGGATGATCGACTTTTAGATGCCTTCATAGCAGGGGTCTCCTCCCAGGAACTACGTCTCAAACTCTTGGAGAAGACCGACCTGACCTTCGCTACGGCGGTTGAGCAAGCGACGGTGTATACCGAAGCGCGGATGCAATCGAACGCCTATGATCGCACGCGCCTTTTGGCGGGCACCTCACTACACGCCCGGCCGGAGAGTACCACTGACGAGGACGTGGATCCGCCTGCTGAACTCCGGGATGCTCCGGAGGATGACCCTACCCTGACAGCTGCCGTTACGACCAGCAGACCCAAGGCCTTGCGCGGGGCCGCATGTTTTTTTTGTGGAGGGCCTCGTCATGCCCGAGTCGTGTGTCCGGCACGTGACGCTATTTGCCATTTGTGCTCGCTAAAGGGACATTACGCGAAAGTGTGCAAGAAAACGGCACGCGGCTCGCGGCCGCGCGGGCGCAGCAACCTTGAACGGGCTCGTAGCAGAACCCACGAGCCCAGCGCCTTACCCGACTTCGAAGGGGAGGGCCGCTCTCTGCGGCCCGCTGGGCGCTCAGACGACCTTGATTGGCGCCACCGGACAGCCACCGCCGTCTCATTCTCCATCGGGGACAAAGGCCGCGTCCTTGGCCAAACCACGGGCCACACTTCACCAAGCCCCTCGTACTCCTCGAGTCGCCCACGAGCTAACGGCGGCCCCCGCCCCGTCAAAAGAGTTACGGCAACTTTCGAATACTACGGAAGCCTTTTGTCAAAGCGACCAACAATGTAAAAAGGCAATTTCGAATACAACGGAAGCCTCTTGTCAAAGCGACCAAAAATGTAAAAAGGCGATTTCGGATATTACGGAAGCCTTTATCTGCCAGGAGTGTCAAAAGGCAATGTCAAATACTACGGAGGCCTTTTCTCGTCGGATTTTGAATCGCGAAACACCGGAATGCTGGGGAAAGCCCTCTGATGACGATAATGGGATCCCCATGGCCAACACAGCCTCCGGCCACGCTCGCAAAACTGCTGCTGGTGTAGGATCCACCCGCGAGGCTGGACCGACCCATTCGGGGGGCTCAGTCCCGCTCCCAGCTGCCTCGTCTGGCCTGGCTCAAGCCCTTATTCCCCTTATGGTTGAGGGCCATTGTGTTCAGGCCTTGGTGGATACCGGATCTACGGATAGTTTTATCGACCAACGACTTGTGCTCAGGCATGGATGGCGGATCGGGCGGTCTACGAGACGGATCTTCATGGCTTCCCAGGGACTGCGGCTCAGCACGAAAGGGGAATGCCGATTGAAACTCGTGCTAAAGGGACGGGTTTTCCCTGATGTACACCTTATGGTTTTACCCGCATTATGTGCTGATATTCTGCTAGGACACGATTTTCTTAAGCTGCATGGACGTCTGGTAATGGAGTTCGGTGGGCCTGACACTCTTGTTGTGGGGCCGGACGACGCGCTAACGGTGTGCGCCCTAGCGCAAATGGACGTCCGGCCGCTTTCGCTGTTCCCCAATCTAACCTCCGACTGTACCCCCGTCGCGGTAAAATCGCGACGCTACTCTCGCGCGGACATGCAATTCATTGCGGACGAAACGGCTCAGCTCTTGAAGGACGGCATCATAGAACCTAGCAGGTCGCCGTGGCACGCTCAGGTCTTAGTGGTGCGCAGCGAGGCCCATCGCAAACGCATGGTAATCGACTATTCCCAAACGATTAACCGCTTTACACAGCTGGATGCCTACACCCTTCCGGGGATGGACGCGCTAGTGCAACAGGTATCCCAGTATTCGGTCTATAGTACTCTCGATCTCCGTAGTGCGTACCACCAGATCCCTATCTCTAGGGCGGATCGTATCTATACCGCTTTCGAGTCGGGGCAGCGGTTGTACCAATTTACACGATTGCCTTTTGGGGTGACGAACGGGGTCGCTTGTTTCCAGAGGGCCATGGATGACCTCGTTGCGCGGGAGCACTTAACCGATGTTTTCGTCTACCTCGATAACCTTACGGTTTGTGGATATGACCAAGGGCACCATGACGCTAATCTGAAGCGCTTCCTTGAGGTCGCGCAACGGTATCACTTAACTATGAACGAGGATAAGTGCCGATACTCCCTACGCACCATAGATCTACTGGGGTACACCGTGACCCATGGCTCTGTCTCTCCGGATAAGGAACGTCTGCGACCTTTGCTCGACATGGCCCCTCCCTGCGATCGGGCGTCCCTGAAACGCGCCCTTGGGCTGTTCGCCCATTACTCCAAATGGGTGCAAAATTTCTCCGCGAAACTTCGCCCCCTTGTGGCCTGCGACACTTTTCCCCTGAGTTCGGCCGCATTGACGGCCTTTGAAGGTCTTAAGACCGACATCGCCCGAGCCGCCGTAGCGACCATCGACGAGAGCGGCTCGTTCGTCCTCGAAAGTGACGCCTCGGATCAGGCCATCGCGGCGACCCTCTCCCAAGGGGGACGTCCCGTGGCTTTCTTTTCACGGACTCTTACCTCCGCTGAGCGGAGGCACTCGTCCGTTGAAAAGGAAGCGTATGCGATCGTCGAGTCTATTCGGCGATGGCGCCCGTACCTACTCGGGCGGAGCTTCCAAATCATCACGGACCAGCAAAGCGTTGCGTTCATGTACGACACCTTACACGCCCAGCGCATTAAGAACGAGAAAATCACTCGCTGGCGTATCGAACTCGCCGACTTCTGTTACACCATCAAATATCGCCCAGGGAAGGATAACCAGGCCGCCGATGCCTTATCACGCCCGACTACATGTGCTGGTATCACCTCGTTGGAGGGCCTACGGGTGCTGCATGCTACTGCGGGCCATCCCGGCGTAACGCGTTTCGCTCATTTCGTGCGGAGTGGGAATCTCCCTTACTCGATTGACGATATCCGCCGTATCTGTCGCGACTGCGCTATCTGCGCGGAAATCAAACCGCGTTTCTATAACCCCCCTATGGGGACTCTGGTGAAGGCTACACGCCCGTGGGAACGCTTGGCGATGGATTTCAAGGGCCCTTTGCCGGTGTCGAGCGGCTCTCGCTATCTGCTCACTATCGTTGATGAGTACTCACGATTCCCCTTTGCTTATATGTGCGCGGACATGACTGCTGCCACGGTGATGCGATGCTTACAGAACTTGTTCTCAATGTTCGGTTACCCGGCCTATGTCCATACCGACCGGGGTGCAGTCTTCTTGTCTCAGGAGGTGCGCGGCTATCTGCTCCAAAACAACATTGCGTCTAGTTACACCACGCCGTACAGACCCCAGGCTAATGGGCAGATCGAACGCTTCAACGGGATTATCTGGAGGGCCGTCATGCTCCATCTCCGGACCCACGGCCGGGGCCTCGATAAATGGGCTTGGTCGCTACCTGCGGCGTTGAACTCAATCCGGGCACTCCTGAGTACGGCAACTAACCAAACTCCCCACGAGCGACTTTTCCACCACCCCAGGAGCTCGGGGTGTATACGGTCTTTGCCCAGTTGGCTCGCTGGGCCCGGGCCGGCCTACCTTAAACGGGCGGTTCGCGCGAGCAAGTACGACCCCCTTGTGGACAAAGTGCAGATTCTCCAGGCTAATCCTGAGCATGCTCGTGTGATGACGTCTGATGGTCGTGAGACTACTGTCTCCGTTCGTCATCTTGCCCCTTGCGGGGTCGACGACCTTAGTAGGGAATCGGACGAACCGGTCGAACCCATCTATGAGACTATGGCCTCTCCCGACGCTCCCATCGCCGACAGTCCACCGACCCTCCCCCCGTCGAGACTGCCCGGGTCCGACGACTTGGCGTTACCCCCTTCATCACCCGACCCTGTTGACGCCTCTGACACCGGGGATACAGGGTTACGAGACGCCGTACCCGGGGAATTTCGAACGCGTGCTGGCAGAGAAATTCGCCGCCCGGCCCGATACGGTTGGGCCGACTGATACTCCGCGCCCTATTCATGCTGACGCTCACTCGCTTTTAGCCACGCGGCCGTATAATTCTGACGGGGGGGGGGGGGGGTGAATGTAGTGAAATCGTATCCGTACTGAACCCGGGTGGGGATGCTCGCTGCTCGCTGTCATTGTTGTCACCGCTAGGGGCGTGACTATAAGACCCGTTGCTGTGTCAGTGCTCCGAGACTTCTCCCTTGTGACATGTTACATCGGTAGCCTCGTTAATGGTACGCCTTTATAGAATATCTAGCTTGCTTGCATTGACTGATATGAATGGCTTTATGAGATGTCGCATCGTATGCTTATTGTGTATTTCTACTTACAGGAATGATGTGATGATCTAAATGCAATTAAACCAAACCGTTGGACTAAAGTTGTGTGGACCTGAATGGTTTTCCACAACAATATGCACATCATTTTGTTTCGCGATTAAATCAAACATGGCCGACTGGCGGCCATTTTGTTATTTAAACGTGTTTCCAGCCATTTCTTGAATATGCATGTTCCAATTTTGTTCAAAATTGGCACAATCACAGTACATGACTGCATGCAAGTGCACCTCACTTTACTTTGTGATCTGATCAAAGATGGCCGATTGGTAGACTGGCGGCCATTTTAGTTGTAAAAAACCCGATATTGAACACGTCCTCAACCATTTCTCGGAAATGCATTTACTGATCTAGATCAAACCTGGCACACAGATAATGAATGATGGCTTACATATGCATGCCATTTTTTTCGAGATCTGATCCATGATGGCCGACTGGCGGCCATTTTGTTGCTTAAATGTGTCCCCAACCATTCATTGGACATGCATGGACTGATTTTGTTCAAACTTGGCACAAAGCAATACAAGAGAGTATATATATGCAGAAGATTTTGTTTTGTAATCTGACCAAAGATGGCCAACTGCCGGCCTTCTCCGTACAGCAAAATTACTAAAAGCATGGGCTGTTGTGACATTTTATGTGTTTTACTTCTTGTTTCATAAAGCATAAAGAATTCTGCTTATTACTAAGTTTCGGTGAGCTTTCCCAGGTCATAATTTTTATCAGGTAATTCATTTACCTTATCAGCTTCCAGCTTGCTGCGGTCCACAGAACTTGAATCGTTAATGACTTTCATGACACCATTACCCAACCTCTGTTCATAGAAGGCCTGTAGACAAGAAAGTTTAGCAGTCCTCAACATGCAAACTGCTGCCAAAATATCATGTAAACTTGAAATGCATTACCAATATTAAAATTGACAGAATTATAGTGGCAACCATACACCTGGATGTGATTGAAAAGCAGGGAATATGAGTCACTGAGCCTTATTAACAAAATACCACTTGCAGCATCAATGCTGACCTGTGTCGAGTTTCCACTGTACAGGACTCATTGCTTACTGAATCTACATCCAATCAAGGATGGCTGGCCATGACCTTCATGGCTCTTTATTTGAGGAAAACATTCAGCCCATAGTAATTTATGGCCTATAGAAGGCCAGCAAATCATGCTCAAGACTACATAACATTACACAAACAATGTACCTGCAGTCGATGAGAGATTTCTGGAAGCTTGGTAATGGCAGGCTCCTTGTATACAAACTCCTGTCCATCAAGGCCTTCAAATTTTTCTCCATAGAAAGCCACACGAAAATATGTCCCAAACATTCGTTTTGTGTCCTGAGCACATACAAGTACATTTTCCAGATTTAACTTTGGCTCAGCTATAACAATTACCTTTTGTACCATCACAGCCATCTTTCTCAGCTTGACATTTACAATAGGTGACTGGAAATTGCATAGTCAACCTCCGTGTGTCATGCATGGCTGTAATGTTGTCTGCCATTGGTCAATGAGGTCTCAGATTTCATTTACTCAATCAGTAATAAGCCAGAAGCAATCATCCACTATAATCTTCTTCTTCTTTTTGTATGCAGCATAAGGCTGCGGGGTAGCATCCTTGCTTAAAGGCACGAATGTATCACTGATGCAATGCCATCTACTCTTTGCGAAGGGCATCGTGGGATCTTTAATGTCCAACACCTAATGCTGGTAGACGAGACGCCCAGTTTAACGTCCATCCGAGGGATGGTACACGTTGATGAATCACCCCTCCTATGAAACACTGGGATGACAGTTTATTGCTGGGCTGAGATTCAAACCCAGGCTAGACAGCTTCGAGGCAAGTGTGTGTGTGCGTACCTCTAGATCATCCTGCCAGCCCAGCCACTATAATTTGACAAATAAACTACTACTACGAATACTAGAAAATATTTTCCCAAAATATACTACTTCAACCCCTTCCCATGCTTCCTCCCCCCAAGCCCTCTCCCTCCCACAGATCTCCCGATGTCCCTGCTCTCAAATGTTGTGTTTGTGTGCTTCCCCTTCTCTCCCCATCTTGTCTACCACTCCCCTTATTATATACTTTGTGTGTCTGTTTGATTTTTTTTCTGTGATAAATGTTAGCTCTTTCACGAGCCTCGATTCTGTATACAAAAAAATATAAATAAATAAAAAAGTCCCTCCTACTACTCCTACTATGACTACTACTTCTGCAGCAGTGAACATTCTAAGCATAAAACCTTTAAAAGTTGAAGGTAATCCACAGACATTTTTATTATTGTTCTAGATGATGAATGATTATGAAAATGCTACAGCAATGGAATTTTTTTACATGGCATAAATGGTCACCTATAAATGTTCAAAGGGAGCTGAAGGAGGTGCCAGTACAATTCAATACAAGATATTCCGAGATAGTCATCCTTAACATGTCACCTTTCATTCACTCTCACATAGTCTGATAATTCATTAATTCCATGTGGAAATGTGACAATTGATGAGACCATTACCTGCGTGTTGATCTTCTCAAATGCCTGCTGAAGTTTCCCGTGCAATGTGGCCAGTTTTTTAGTGTCACGGTGTGCCTCGTGGATGGGAATGAGAATCTTGTAAACCTCGTTCACTGCCTCAAACATCTGAGCCTGGCCAAGGAAATTATTCAATTAACTAACTAATTTTCACTCCTTTCCTTATCGTGAAGGATAGGACAAAGTAAACCGACGTAACAAAGAAAGCTAATGCTGATTATAATGAAGGCTTTTTAATGATAGCTTTTCACTTAGAAAGGAAAAATTTAAAATAGATATTAGAATTCATCATACCATTGAGAATAAGTTAGCAGATTGCTCAAGCAGTCCCACCAATCCAACCTCAGAGAAAAAGCTCCCAGAGCAAATGCCTTCCTCATCAGGTGAAAGGATGTCATCGGAGACGGCCGATTCTTCAAGAACATTTCCTGAGATCCTCTGTGAAGCAAAGCAACAGCGCACTTTCATCACAGCTACTGTTATAAACATTCTCAGCACTGTCTACTTCTATTATTTCATGGTTTGCTTCCTCAGCCTCCACCATTCTTTCGTTTTGTTGCTCTTTTAATTTTCTCACGATCCGTACTTCTTTCTTTTTGCCCAATGTTTTTTTTCTAACTCCTAATGATTTTCTACTTCCACGGTGCTAAAAATATGGTGAGCTCTTACTACAAATCTACTGCCTAATATCTACAATCGACATCTTTTTCTCAAATTCCACGGAGCATTTTTTTATTCACATATTTCTGTCAATCATTTCATATCTTTTTATTGCTTTTCTGCACTGATAAATCTTTGTGTCATCTCATTCAATCTCACCTGGAAACTAACACTGCCGACGGGAAGGTATGTCTTGTCCTCAAGCATGGCTAGGTATTCAGAAACGAGCGCAGCACCATGAACCATGCAGTGTGCGGCCTCAGCGTTATTGCGTCTCTCAGCGTGCTTCCGTGCCATGTTCTGCAACCATGTTAGCCGGAGATCTGGGGATGTCTGATAGCCCTTTGCGATCCTAGATGACAGGCCAAAAAGTAAGAAATAATGAGGAATGTACAAACAAGAACTATCTTTATTCATGAAATATCTTCCAATAAGTATCTTTTTTTGGTTTACACTCCATCATAAATTAAACCAATTTGCATACCTGTACATGAGGTCCACAAGCATCTCTGGATCCTTCTTGTATGCTTTCATTCTGACTGTGTCAGACAGGATGGTGTGAAGGTTCACGACCAGCTCCTTTACCTACATATAGGTAAAACAGATTAAAGCACAACCGTATTGATATCAATTTGGCACCAAGAAAGCCTATTAGGGAGCATGCTTGCTTTTGAGCTGTATAGTATGGGATTGATTGGTGACCAAGCTACAAACTGTTACCTCAGTGTTTTTCAGGCCGGAGTTATGCTGTCCTTCAGATGGCAACTTAAATCCACTACCCTATCTTATCGGATTATTTTTCGACACGAAAACTATCATGGCACCTTTAAACTAAGTCTACGATCACAAAGCGATCGCCATGAGTAAGCCTCCCCCTTACCTTTGGCGATCGCCCACCACTTCCTTTTGGCACACTGGCAAAATATGCCAAAGATGGCATATTTTGTTTGGACTGCCATATGACCTTGACCTTTCAAATTAAAGGATAGGGTGTAAAATAAGAAAATTTGTCCCCATCTACAGTCTATCCATCAAACTCAACATATTGAAAATTGAAGGAATTTTTTTAAAGTTAGGATTTTAAAAAGGTGCTTTCTGTTAATTACGTCACAATCCAAAAAAAGTAGATCAAAGACACAAATCAAATATCAGGTGCACAACTTCAATGCAGGTACATTTGTTATGATGCAAGAACATATTGGAAAGCCAAGCGGTCTTTGGGATTTCACATTGGAAAAATTGAGTGATGACAAAAAAACATGTTTTTTGTTTTTTTCAAAACGCCATTTGACCTTTTGCAAGCCTTGACCTTTAACTTGGAGGGGAATGATTTAAATTAAGCGTAAATGCACTTCATTTTGTAAATAATGCACCTGCATTATTTACAAAATAAATTTTATAAACAATGCAAAAGGCTATCTAGACTATCTTGAGAGTGTAATTTATTTCCAATCGAACAAATCTTAGTGGAGTTATGATGGAAAAATTTTAAATGGCAATAATTGGGTCATGTCCTTAAAAATTAGGTCAGGGTCAAAAAAATGTCAACCACGCAAACTTTTTATTCCAATTATTGTTGCAAAGTTTCATTCTGAAAGTCCCAGCCAGCTCCATGATACAGCTCGGACATTGGCAAAAAAGGGAGAAAAGGCTAAACGGTGGTTTAGTACTCCAAGGGGTGTAAGAACTTGACCTTTCACCTGGAGGGGTATGATGTAAATTAAATATAAATGCACCTTAATCTAGGCTATCTAGAGGGCAATTTCCTTCCGATCGAACAAACTTTAGTCGTTATGGTGAAAAATGATGAAAGGTCTATACTTAGGTCATGTTCAACTCTAATATTGTCTATCCACATTATTTATTGAAAATTTCATTCCGAAAGTCCCGAATGGGACTTTGGGATTCCAACCGGAAGGCCTATCTTACAGGGGAGGCTTAATTATAGTTTAAAATAGTTGTTTACATAGTATGGTGATTAAATGCAGACATGAACATATGTTCTCGTGCAGGTTTTCAGCTATGACCAGAGATGATAAATTAGAAACATATTATGTGTCTCATGCAAGTAAAATGATTAATATTATGTCAAGCAGGATGACAATTAATAATCTAAGCAAAGCTCTGATGAAGGTCGATACAAATACAACAACAACACCAACAGGCATTTTAAGGCCATTTTCCCTGCTAGAGCGGGGGTTAGCCTTGCGGTCCCCATGACAATCTTCTCCATTTTGCCCTATTTTCTGCATCTCCCCTTGTTAACCCCCTTGCCCACATTTCTTCTTCCACCATCTTTAGCCACGTCTTTCTCGGTCTTCCCCGTCCTCTACCTCCTTCTACATTCATTTCCATCACTTTTCTCAACCAGTCACTTTCATCCTTCCTCAACACATGACCAAACCATCTCAACCTGTTTCTCTTCACAGCATCAATCACAGGCTCTATTCCCATCATCTTTCGCAATTCATCATTTGTCTTCCTCTCTCTCAACGATACTCTGCACATCCACCGAACCATTCGTATTTCCACCCTTTCCAGCCTTCGTTGCTGCTCTACGTTCATTACCCATGTCTCGCTCCCATAAATCATAACACTTCTCACACATACAGAATACACCTTTCCACAAATAAAGTGTGGAAATAGTTCCAGACATGTGAAGCCTTAAAATGAAAGATTATTCATAACCAGAGCCTTTTGAAAATGTTAGACTGTGACTAAAGGAATGTCCCACTCTTCATTACAAATATTATGACGCTGTGAAGTTCCACAAAGCACTGAGCACATGAACTATAGCAGTGCTTTTATTTCTTTATTCCAAAAAGAGATTCTGAAACTGCAATGGGTAGTTATGGATGCAAAGTTATGGCGCAAACCCATAATCTGTTTATAGGTAACAACTTTTAATTAGAGAAATTGTAACATGCGAACTTTTTGAAATCATAAGGAAGTAGCCTTTCCATTATAAATTGTTTATAATGAAGCAAAAGTAAACAAGCATTCTGAGTATTGCGCTGCAATACATGTCCCCTACCAAAGTTCAAAGTGCCATAACTTTGTCAAAAATGATCGAATATGCAAATTTATGCACGGTTGATGCTGGTTTTCAAACTTGATCTGAGGTATGCTGAGACACATGCGTGTCATGCCTCACCTCGTTGATAAGCCCGCTAGGTCGCTCTTTGGAGCGGCCTGCACGTATTGCACTGTGTGAATTATATAATTACCAACTCACAGTCTGAGGTACTGGCGATTCAAGAGAGGTCCATTTTTAAAATATTTTCGTTTAATTAACGATATCTGCCAAACCACGTGCCCTATCGCAAATTCCAAAAGGACATTTTAGTCGACTGACATGCTGAACAGATTTGTGAAGTTTCCCCTCGATTGGATCAAAAATGAGGGAGGAGCTCAATTTTAAATGTTCATGCTTAAAAACGTCATAACTCTGAAACCACGTGACGCATGACGTCATGCCCGCTGACTTTTTTGTTCGTCATGGGTATGCGATTCTGCCTGCAAAGTTTGGCCTCGATCTGTTCAGCCGTTGCAGAGGACAAAGGTGTTTTCGTGTTTTCACGAAAAATAATATGGCGGCCGAACCACGTGACCTGTGACGTCATAATTACCATTAAAATATTCTACAGACCGAGTCCCCCCTACGGTGAAAATTTGATCTCAATCGGTCCAATTATTGCAGAGAAAATCTTTTTAAAAGGAAATTAAAACTTAAAATGGCACTGAGTTAAGGATCATCAGAATTATCAGAATTCCAAAAGTTCAAAGTGCCATAACTTTGTCAAAAATGATCGAAACGTCGTGAAGTTCGAACTTGATCTGAAACTTATCATGAGGAAACTATGTACCCAGTTTGAAATCATTAGCATTAAGAGTTTAGAAAAAAAGTCCGGAAAGCTGTTCTTTGCGTGACGGACTGATAGACTGACGGGCGGACTGACGGACGGAGGAACGGCGTGCAAACCTATAGTCCCCTCCGGTGTACACCGGTAGGGGACTAATAAAGACCCACTTCCCCCTACCTCCCCCATCCCCTTCCTCACCCCAATTAAACCAAGCCATGCAGCACCTATTGATATCTTGTTGCGGTTTTGAGAACCCACACAGGTAACATCATTAAAGGTTAAAGGTTGCACCCCATAGTTAGGCCACATGCAACACGTAGGTCACCTTAGAAGGTTAGTTATTTCATCGTATGTATTTAGGATAAGGCCATTTCCAATAGTTGCATCTGCGTTGTGTAAAACAAATAAGAGTAGGCCCCGTCCATTTTGCAGCCTCCCTCCAACCGACTCCATTGCTCACTATCCTGTCTGCACCCCATTGCCCCTCGCAGTTTGTTACGCGTTGAGCCGGTAGCCTTTTATTAGTCTATTAGACTTGGATAATGAGCATGCTTAAAGGATGTAGTACCTGCTGGTGCAGGCTGGAACCCTGCATGTTGGAGTCCAGTTCTGAGTAGGCAAGAATGGTGTATAGTGAGCGGCGGAGCGATTCTTCACTCATGCTCTCTGATGTCCCAACAAGCGACGCCAGAGACATGGTCACCTGCATCTTCACTCTTGCAAAGTTCTGCCAGGAAATTGAACCAGCATGGTGTGAGTGTAAGGCTTTAGTGAAACTGAAGAATAGAAGAACTGTGAAATCGTAATGACTGCACTCATTGTATTGAAGTGAGAATTGTAATTTCATCCTCTTTTCCTGTAAAGCAATTGAAGTGTTAGGTCTTGGAAAGGTTCAACTTATAGAAATTCTTGAGGATACATAAAATGACCCTTCCCTCACTACATTTATGGTGGTGGTGAAAACAATCTCTAGGAGAGAGCATGGGGGTGGGGAGGGAGGGGAGTAGAGGGGGTGGGGAAGGGCTCACAGGTCTTGAATGCTTCCAAAGTAAAAGTCAATATTCAAAACAGGATGCCACTGCATCTCAGAAGTGAAGAAAATTCCACTGAGCAGCAGTGTGAAGAGAACTCGTACGAGTGAGGACAACGCAATAAGGCTTGACCAACTCCACCACAGAGTCTCTCTTGGCCCTACTGGATTCACCACTATTTCAAATTCACTGCAACTCCAAACTTCCACCTGAGTTCTCCTTAGTCTCTTAAACCCTTCTCTTCCAAAGTGAATCCCACAAGAAATAAATTTCATGAAATCTATATTATAAAAGAGTGTCTGTCTGTCTGTCTTTGTCTGTCCGTCTCCAAACTACTCCCTTAGTTTTGGGGCAAGGCGCACCAAACTTTCTGTGGAACGTTTTGGGGTCCCAGCGGATGTCGTAAGGTAGGTGGGAGGTTTCATAAATTCCTCAATACAATTACGATTTTGAGTTTCGATTGATACAAAGCTGCTCCCTATCCAGAAGAAAACACATTCACAGCCTCAGCAGAAACATTTGCTGGTTTGATAATATCTCAGTATAATTGTGATTATGAGTTTCTACCCAAACAACACCGCTTTTATCCATACAAAGGTGGGTGGAAGGTTTCATAAATTTCTCAATACAATTATGATGTTTATTTTCAAACCGTATGAAGCGTTTCATATCCACCCTTTTTCGCTGGGAGATTTGTCTGTATTGGTTATCATGTTAGAACATAATTTATATTTGTTTACCTCACGAGTGTTTGTAACATTGAATTTTGTTGTATTAAGGGTATTCATTTGTCATTGGAATTATGCTGTTTGCAATGAAAATAGAGAGAGATTGAGTTTAAAGGGGAACGAGGAAATTATGTGAGGGTTTCCACCCATGACATTCGCGGATTCGGCATTTGCAGTTTTGCCATAGACTGCGTGAAAAAAGTCAGCTGCAGTATGTTTTTAGCCCAAATCCTTCACAGTCTGGCTGCCAATGGCTGACGGTTGATTGAAGGTGGCACGGGATTTCCGGTTTGGCATTTGGCATTTGCCATTTCCATATTGTCTGTTTGCTCCTGGATTGCCACCCGTGTGTAGCACGGGTACCTTGCTAGTCATGCTATAAAGAGCAAAAACCAATGACTAGTGTCTTAACATTAAATGCTTCTTCAGTATGGCGACCTGAATTATGATATACTGTGTTTGTATGTATGTATATATATTGTTGCAGTTCTGAGAAATGTACATATATGATTAATAAAGGTTAAAGGTTTTGCCCCCATAGTTAGTCCACATGCAACACGTAGGTCACCTTAGAACGTCAGTTATTTCATAGTATATGTGAGATAAGGCCATTTCCAATAGTCATACCTGGGTTGTGTAAAATAAATAAATAAGAGTAAGCCCCGTTCATTTTGCAGCCCACCCTAAAATCGACCTCGTTGGGCACCATCCAGTCTGCACCCTATTGCTCCTCGCATTAGGATGCTCAAACCAGCCAAATGCCACGAGGTAGGCCTGGAAAAGGGGGCGGAGCGCGAGGTCGGGGGGTGTGGCCACGTCAAGCAGACGTCAAGGGCGGAGCCGGTAAGACCCCAACAACCAACCAGGGCTCCGTGGGCATGGCCTAAGGGGCATGGTGAGAGCGCGTCTGGCAAATTCGAGAGGGTTCGCTGGGCGGCACTATATAAACGCGCATGCAAAGCCCTTCCACAGGACTGGCCAGAAGGAGTATATGCGCTTTACCAAAGAGAACTGTCACGTTTGGCATTGGTGAAAGGACTCGCTGGGGGAACTTTGATTGTGCAAGGGCTCGAAGACTTCGTGTGGGAAAGTGCCATTGTTGAGGACTGGTTGGGAGAGGCGCTGTTATACTGACTGATTGCAAGGACTCGTTGCGGATTTGGCCATGGGCTTGCTGGGAGCGCATATAAAGCGCCGGTATTTCTATTACGCACGCGGCCGAGACCGCCAGTATAACCGCCCAGCCGGTTCGTTTATTACGTACGCGGCTAAGCCGTGAAATAACCGCCCAGCCTAGCTCACCTTTCCCCGATAATTGTCTGATCCGTGCCAACGACACGCGGCGCCTGCCGTCCGTCCTACCATTTCTTCGCGGTACAAGTCGGGGACCCGGAGAACGAGCTGTGGACATCATCCCTGGATCTTCAACCCCAACCTTCTACATCCCCGTGTGAGTGTGTGTGTGTGTGTGTGTGTGTGTGTGTGTGTGTGTGTGTGTGTGTGTGTGTGTGTGCGGGCCCGTTTGTCCAGGGGATAAGTTAAGACTGTTTTCAAGGCTTCACTTTGTGTACTTCTTCTTCCTGTGTAAATAATTAATAAACCAATCTGTTCTTCCTTTCTTCTTAATTTGACCGTATCAGTCTTTTCTTCCATTGGGTAAGCGTGGCACGATTCCAACCGCTCAGATCGGGTTTAGTACCTGTTAACGGCCCGAATCGCGGCTCGCTATCGCTCGGCGTTTCCACTAAAACCGTGGTTCGGGCGGGGTTATTTCCTTGCTTCCTGGGAGGCGCTGGTAATTAGGTAATAGGAATAATTCGGCCTACCACCCTATTCAGCGCTGACCGGAAGGAACGTCATAGCCCCGGATCGCGTCGGCTAGATAAAAGACAAGGGGATTAATCCCCCCTTGGTAAGGGGAAGGCCGACGTTTGAGATCCGCAACAATTGGTGTCAGGAGTGGGATTGGACCCGAAGTGCGCCGAACACACTCAAAATTATGAGCAGCCGAAATTTTGTTACATCCAAATTAAGATCGTGCCATGGATAACCAAGATGGTCGGATGCCGGTGGGGGTAGAAGATGAGGAGGTAAAGGAATTAGAATCAACCCAGGACCCCCGGGAAGAATTGGGAGAAATGGAGGATGTGATTGATGAGGGTGCGATGGCAGAGGTAGCAAGGGAAGAAAATGGCGGCGCCTCGCACATGGCGGCGAGGGCTGCGCCCGCTGCGCAAGTGGGGGTGGTCGACATGCAAGCCTTCATGGCACAATTCATGGCGGAAATAAAACAAATGAATGACAAATCCACGAAAGAAATAAAGGACGAAACCCGGAAAATGAAGGAAATAATGGGCGCCCAAAAGAATGACATAAATAAAATAAATGGGAGAATGGACATCCAAGAGAAAAAGATGGATGCGCAAAGTAACCAATTGAGAGTAGAGGGGGACAAATCAAGGGCAAAAATGAAAGAATTGGAAAACAAAATGGGAGAGCAATTGGGAAATCAAATTGAAGGGTTTGGAAACAGAATAGGTGGCCAAATAAAAGAGATGGGGAAAGACATTGATCGCATGTTGGGCGTGGAGGGCACATTGGTACGCAACGGGGTAACGCGATTTGAGAAACACGGGAAGAGCGAGCCTGAGCCGGGTGCAGTTAAGTTGACCGGGGTAGAAATCGCGACACGGGGTGTGGAAAAGCCGACGGCCGCCGAATTAGAAAATTTTATTTTATTAGCACCGGCGGTCGTCGAGGAAAAAGAAATTGAAATAAAAGAAATAGTGGAAATTGGGGTTGAGGAGACGGCAGACTTAGAAAATCAATCGCGGGAGGAAAAAATGGAATACGTGCAAAGTCTGCATTCGCATTGAGATGTCGTGCTGTCTCACCCCAATCAGAATTTGCAGGCGCTGCTGCGGAAAAGGGTCCCGAAGGTAAGCAGGATTGTGTATGGCGCGAAGAGGTTTGGTGCGAAAGTTTGTGGGGCGAAAAGATTTTTTGCGCGCTTGGGATCGTGACGTCACCCGGGCGCTTGTGGAAGGTCCATGGTGAGCTGTGTGAAAGTAAATGGCGCGCGTGTGAGGGAAAGGTGTGCGCCGAAGCGCGAGTGTGAAACAGAGTATGAAACTGAGAGTGAGAGTGGGTGCGACACAGAGTGGGAGATGGATGAAGAGAGTGTGCGAGGATGCACACTGGAGCATGTTGGAGAGAGTGTGCGGGGATGCACACTGGAGCAGGTGATTGGGTGTGCAATAGAGTGCACACCCATGGTTGTTAAAGAGTGTGTAATGGAATGTGCGAATGGCGTGAGTGCGCCTGAGTGGTGTGCACCTGAGTGTGCGAGAGAAGAGTGTGCACAGGAGAGTTCAGTAAGGGAGTGTATGGGATGTATGAGTATGGGAAGGGTCGCGTGGTGTGAGAATGCGACTCGGGCATCGACGCAGACCGGGGCAGCGTTTAGGGCGACGTACAGCCGACACGAGCTCTCGGGGCGTGGTGTGCTTTGTGTGCTGCGGGGGCCGGCGGGGATCGTTGCAGCGGCAGCGTGCACGAATCGGGCCGGGCCCCGCCCTGTATGGTCGGTGCCGTGCCGTGGCGCAAGGGGAAAACAGCACGGTTCGAGGGGAGGAAGGAGAAGTCGGACCTTCACCCCCTGGCGGGCGCGGTGCTCCAACCGGGGGTGGCTGGGCCATCGTGCTGGACACCGAAAGGCTCCGCGCCGAGATGGCGCCTGGAACCTCGGCCCAGGCATGCCTCCTCCCCAGAATCGAAAATGCCGGACGGACCCAACCAACAGGAGACCAACCACCCATATGCATTGCTCAGCTTTGCGAAGCCGAGCTGTGAAAATGTATTTCCACCCCGAGAGGCTCAAGAGTAGTGGACTGATAGTAATGGTGATGGCAAATGGTATCCGGTGTAGAGGGATGGTAGATCTACCATCCCTCACATTGTTTTTTTTGGGGGGGGGCAAAGGAGCAGTAGATTTATAGGGAATGGCAGTGTAAACTAGCCGAGGGCGGGCTAGGATAATTGTTAGGGACTTAGAAGTGACTTTAGGAGACCGAGATTTAAGTAGTGACTTTTGTACCGGTAGAGGGGACGTAGAGAGATTAGATGGATGTTAATGACGAGGGATGTGCTTAGTATAAGGGAAGACGGGGAAAGCACCAGTATTAGAGGGAAGTAGTTAGTTAGATGATGCTGTGTGTGTGAGTATGGGAAGGAACTTGGTGAAATGAGGCATTGGTCGAGAATGGTTGTGTGTGTGAGTATGGGAAAGAACTTGGTGAAATGAGGCAATGAACTTGGTGAAATGAGGCATTGGTCTGGGATGACCAGAGAAAGTGTATGAATGGAGTATTGTGGACATGTGTAATGGTGTTGAGTGAATGACTTGCATGGGGTGCAAGTGAATAAATTGTGTGGAATAAATGGTGTGGAGTAAATGGAGTGTGGAATGAGTGGTGTGGAGTGCATGGTGCGAAGGAGGGAATGGGGGAAGATGGACCCCTTCACAAATACCCGGGGAGGGTAGTTTAAAAGTTAGGTAGAGGGAGTAGGTAAATTGTTTGGATATTGACATCTGTGGTGCAGATAGTAGGAATGTGGTGCTTAGAGGGGTGCATGAGTGAGTGGAATGGCTGGGCGTGTGGGCTTAATTAGTGCGTATGGTTAAATGGGCACTCCGCCACTGGTAGTCTGTCGGCCAGGTGAGGCCACAGGTAGGCTCTGGGAGCCAGTTGTGTAGTGTTCAGTGGGGCCCGAGGATCCAAAGGAAGGACCCGGGTAGCCCAAAGCCAGAGAGGGCATTAGCGGGGTGAGAGAGCCAGGAGGGCCTTCCCCAAGTTAGGGTAGTCGCAGGAGCTAGGCAAGCTTGGGTGGCGACTTCAGTGGCGGAGGTGCGCAGGTAGGTAGACCTACTGGTAGAGCCACACGACCCAGCCCCGAAATTGTACGAGGGCACAGTCGGAAAAAATGGGGGAATAATAATAAAAAAAAAACACCGTTTAGAGGCCATTTTTCCCCGCAAAGCGGGGGTTGGCCTTTTCGGGGACCGTGGTAGTTGTTGTTTTTTGGTCCCCTTTTTGAAGCAATGTTTTTTACGGCCGGATGCCCTTCCTGACGCCAACCCTTTTTGCCGCCTTCAACGACAAACAGGGAATTACCAGTGAACTGGTACTCAATTAGCCGACCTCGGAAGGATGACAGGCTGAGTCAACCCCCCTGGCATTAATTCGGCGATCGACCGAGATTCGAACCCAGGATCCTAGGATCCTAAGCCGGCACCCTAGCCGCTAGCCCAACACCAGGGATTAAATGGGGGAATGGGGAAATGGGGGAATCGGAAAAAATGGGGAAAAATCGGAAAAAATGGGGGAATGAGACCCCAAATTTGGGAGGCACCACGGGATGGTCAATGGGAATTGATTTTTAGAACCGCATAGTGTAAAGAGGCCAATTGGATTGGCAGGGCAAGACCCCGGGTAGTGTAAGTGAGTTAATGTCAATTAGAAGGATAGCTAGGATGAAAATCTCTTCGCACCATCCGCATCCACTCACCAAGGTGACAGGACTCCACACCAGGTTTTTGCAAATGTTTTGAATGAAAGACGCATCATGACGTGGGTGAGACATTGTGTGTATTCCATCCCTTCCTTCTTGGGAGAGATTGGATGACGAATTTGGTTTAGGGGGAGATATGGGAGACAAGACGGTAGAGACGGAATTTGTAAATTGTAAATACGGGGAAGGGCAAGGGTAGAGTAGGTGACATGGGGGGTCATGTACGGCTAGGGACGAGCTGTCTCCGCTCGCTCTCCCGCGCCCCTCATGTCGCATTACCTTGTGATTACGTGTAGCCTTGCGCCCTTGCCCCCGCTAACCTCTGCTTTGTCTTTCCTCCCCACCCATGGACCCGTTATCTTTTGTTGAGGGGAGTGTGCAGGTACCCTGAGCTGTGCGGCTGCACCTTTGTGCTGCACCCTGCTGCCTGCACCGGTACACCAATGGACCACACATTCTGTGGCCTGGCACCTTTGCTGGGGCAGACAATCGCGGCAAACGTTATCTTGCCCTGCGGACCACTGTGTTTTTAAGTGGCATCAATGCCATGCAGTCGGACCACCTAAGATGGCCCTGCTGGCCGGAATAAAAACGGACACGGTTTGTGCCTTTTTATTAATTCCTTTGGTGTGTCAGGAAAAGAAGACTGTAAGCTTTGATGATGGCACACCGAAGATGAAGTAAGAAGACGTCGCAGCCCAGCAGCCAGCCAAGCACAAGACATCATTGATTAATTTGAAATCTTTTTGTGCCTTTTTTATTATTTTTGTGCATATGGGTGTATGGTGTATTGGTGCAGTGCATTGCATTTGTGTTTCCTCTTTTCAAAAATTATATTCTCTTCCCACAAAAAGAACAGGTCCTGGGTTCTAGTATTGTAAATAATTAGTAGTCTTGTAAATAACATGCTCCCCACCGGCTTTATGTGTAGTTTGAGGATTCTTTCCGTAATTCGGTTAATTGTGGGCGTGAGTCTGTTAGTTAGTACCAACGCAGTAGGTGGGACATATCTAGTGTTTAAAACTGTCGCGCACAGGGTGTTACGTTAAATGTAGAGGGAAACTACACCTAAGTGTCACACTAATTGTTAAAAAGTAGTCCTGACCCTTGCATCCGAACCGGTCGGGCTCACTGGTGTGTGGGTTCGGCTCGGGGACGAGCCTGGCGAAGGAGGGGTGCAGCGTTGCGGTTCTGAGAAATGTACATGTATGATTAATAAAGGTTAAAGGTTTTGC
Organism: Myxine glutinosa; assembly: GCF_964187855.1. Classification (NCBI taxonomy): domain Eukaryota; kingdom Metazoa; phylum Chordata; class Myxini; order Myxiniformes; family Myxinidae; genus Myxine; species Myxine glutinosa. The sequence goes on from NC_136261.1 coordinate 230,398,538, forward strand.
CCCCATAGTTAGTCCACATGCAACACGTAGGTCACCTTAGAACGTTAGTTATTTCCAATAGTGATACCTGCGTTGTGTAAAAGAAATAAATAAGAGTAGGCCCTGTTCATTTTGCAGCCCACCCTAAAATCGACCTCGTTGGGCACCATCCAGTCTGCGCCCTATTGCCCCTCACATTAGGATGCTCAAACCAGCCAAATGCCACGAGGTAGGCCTGGAAAAGGGGGCGGAGGGCGAGGTCGGGGGGTGTGGCCACGTCAAGCAGACGTCAAGGGCGGAGCCGGTAAGACCCCAACAACCAACCAGGGCTCCGTGGGCATGGCCTAAGGGGCGTGGTGAGAGCGTGTCTGGCAAATTCGAGAGGGTTCGCTGGGCGGCGCTATATAAACGCGCACGCAAATCCCTTCCACAGGACTGGCCAGAAGGAGTATATGCGCTTTACCAAAGAGAACTGTCACGTTTGGCATTGGTGAAAGGACTCGCTGGGGGAACTTTGATTGTGCAAGGGCTCGAGGACTTCGTGTGGGAAAGCGCCATTGTTGAGGACTGCTTGGGAGAGGCGCTGTTATACTGACTTATTGCAAGGACTCATTGAGGATTTGGCTTTGGGCTTGCTGGGAGCGCATATAAAGCGCCGGTGTTTCTATTACGCACGCGGCCGATACCGCCAGTACAACCGCCCAGCCGGTTCGTTTATTACGTACGCGGCTAAGCCGTGAAATAACCGCCCAGCCTAGCTCACCTTTCCCTGATAATTGTCCGATCCGTGCTAACGACATGCGGGGAGCGCCTGCCGTCCGTCCTACCATTTCTTCGCGGTACGAGTCGCGGACCCGGAGAACGAGCTGTGGACATCATCCCTGGATCTTCAACCCCAACCTTCTACATCCCCGTGTGAGTGTGTGTGTGTGTGTGTGTGTGTGTGTGTGTGTGTGTGTGTGCAGGCCCGTTTGTCCAGGGAATAAGTTCAGACTGTTTTCAAGGCTTCACTGTGTGTACTTCTCCTTCTTCCTGTGTAAATAATTAATAAACCAATCTGTTCTTCCTTTCTTCTTAATTCGACCGTATCAGTCTTTTCTTCCATTGCGTAAGCGTGGCACGATTACAACCGCTCAGATCGGGTTTAGTACCTGTTAACGGCCCGAATCGCGGCTCGCTATCGCTCGGCGTTTCCACTAAAACCGTGGTTCGGGTGGGGTTATTTCCTTGCTTCCTGGGAGGCGCTGGTAATTAGGTAATAGGAATAATTCGGCCTACCACGCTATTCAGCGCTGACCGGAAGGAACGTCATAGCCCCGGATCGTGTCGGCTAGATAAAAGACAAGGGGATTAATCCCCCCTTGGTAAGGGGAACGCCGACGTTTGAGATCCGCAACAATATATATATACACACTACTCACAATAAGTTAGGGATATTGGCAGGTTCTTCGGTGTGGTTGATTTTGTGTATTAATTATGTTGAAAAAAGTTGTTCGTCCTAATTCTATGGTTATTAACGAGTGTGAAAAAACACAGCATTCTTGATTTCAATACCATAACCCTACCCCCTATAAAAAAATTAACTCACTCCCACAATATCCCTAACTTATTGTGAGTAGTGTATATATACAGTCACGTGAAAAAGTAAGTACACCCCATGTAAAGTTTTGACTTTTTCAACATATTTCAACATACAGCTATTTGATCTTCATTTCAACAATATTGATAGATAAAGGTGATGTAATATAACAATTATGAAACATTTACATTTTTTTACATTTACATTTTACATTACATTTACATTTTACATGTAAACATTTACATTTTACATTTACATTTTTACATGTAAACATTTACATTTTACATTTTACATGTAAACATTTACATGTTTACATTTACATTTTACATTTACATTTTACATGACATTTACATTACATTTTACATTTACCAGATAAAGGTGATATAATATAACAAATATCATGAAACATTTACATTTTGTAGTCCATTGTATAATTTAAATAAACATAAATGCAAATTTCGCATGTGGAAAAAGTAAGTACACCCTTACATTTATCACTACTTCAAATACCTAAAATTAGAATCAGGTGCACCAGCTCAGGTGCAAATGATTAGAACATCGTTAGAGAGGATCTTGGAGGAACCTGTCTTATTTCAACCTCAGACATTTAGTTTGGTTTGCTCTTCCAAACTTACAAGATTTATATAAACATCATTTGACAAACGCTAGTGAGCAAAAGTGACAGGAAAACAGTGCAGGAGTGATTTTTCAATGCAGACACACGTTTCCAATCTCAAAATTTTGCCTCATGAGGAGGTAAAGAGAGGCGCTGGCCTGAACCCTTGTGCCCTCAACACCAGCGCTGCAGTGACGTAAAAGACGAAGACACAGGTCAGCACATTGCTCAGTCTCTTCCTCGAAGAGAAGCTCTGGGAACTGCACAAGAGGGCAGAGAAATGAGAAGATAAGGAGGAAGGGTCGGGTTAGATCTGAGAGTTTAAGTAATTCAAACAAAATCAAGTTCTTCAATGTGAACATGCCAGCAAGGTTGCATTCATTTGTTGTTTTTCCCCTATTATTGTTTCAAGGTTACAATATGAACATGTTGCCACCAGGTATCTGTTCTTGGTACACTTTGTTTTTATCTAGCTTCATGTGGTACAATTTTATGGGATTTTGCAGTCATCGTTCACTGGTATATGCTGATAATTCTCAGATCTACCTGTCCTTGAGAACTTGATGATATCCTCTCTTTCATTACTTTTAATACCACTTCTCTCTGTAATTCAAACTTGGATGCCCATGAACGTTCTCAAACTCAGTGATGCTGAGACCTTGGCACCTCATCCATCTTTAAAAAGCTTCAACCACAGATAGTGAAATTTGGGAGATCACCACCCGATCTCTATTTCCATGGTTTCACTCTGGAGCCAAAGTTTTCAACTACTCTGCATATTGCGAAAAACAAAACACGTAAATCTATTTCCTTCAATCTGCACAATTTATCCAAACCCACTCATGCTTAAATCAGAAGACATGTGAAACTTCCATTCATGTTCTCACAAGGTTACACTTGGATTACTGCAACTCACTGTTACATTTTTACTTTTGAATGGAGAGTAATATCTGACTTTATTAAACTAGAGAGTACATAGAACACGTGACCCCATGCAGCGTTTAAGTATATACTTCAATTTTCATAAAATAATGACATTAAGGATCGTTCAAAAAAAAAAAAATCTGGAAGTTTAGCGCTACTGAAGCAGTCTTATATACCTCACCCTAATACACTGTAATAAGCCGATGTTGAGTTGCAGTTTAGGAGATGGAGGCTTTAGTGATCACCATAGAACACAGCATCAATCGGCATCAACATATCGCCATGTCAGCGGCCTCTTCTTCACCCTCTCACATGCAACAACCTCTATGCTACATATAGATATATAGTACGGTTATTGGAAGTATTATGAAGGCGATTTGTGTTCTACAGTATTCAGGTATATAATTCAATTTAAATTAAGGTTTAAGGCGGTTTAAAGGCGTATAAATAAATTAATTCCGAGTTATACCAGTGTTTTACCAAGTGTCTATTACACCGCCCTAAATAACACGTTACATTAGTTATTCATCCCAGTGGTTTGTGTCCGTTATAACGTCCATAAAAACAGTAAGTTTTCTGTTTGGAAGGATTTTCAATTTTGTTTGACTGCCAGGCAGACAGGGTGAAATATCTCGCTCGTCTCCGCGCATGCTCGATCGGGACGAATTCAGAGCAAAAGTACAGTAAAACGGCAAACTTGTCTTCATATTCATGTTATAATTCGTGTTTGAAATCTAACATTCAATTTAAGTTGTTGTTCCTCCATAATAAACTAACGATCATAAACTGATAAGACGTACGGACGGATATGAACCGATTGCTTAACCTTGCTTTTCCCATATACATGAAAACATATACGGTACATATACATATACATATACATGAAAATCATCAGAAAAAAACAGTTCTGGCCCCATCTCCACCAAATTTCATTACATGAATGCATCAATAACGTGAGACAATTTCAAAAACAAAAGTTGGTGTTACAAAGAGGAAAAATAGCGTTGAAGGTAAGGCCTGACCTTGCAGACTATGGCACGCTGTGTTGCCAGACAATTCTGCAGGAACTGCGAACTCTGGTTGCAAGAGAGGCTGTGCAGCAGTACTTGCAGCAAGCTCCCCACCACTCCATCTTTGTTTTCCATGATACCAGGCGTCTGATGGGAGCACGGGAGAGTGCGAGTATAAGCAGCATGGTAACATTGCAAATGAGCAGCATGCAACAGAGTGCGCAATAATGCCTTTCAATGGTTCTGCCTTTTCTCTGAATGGATGATTAAATCAAGCAGAGCTCTTGTGTTGCCCCAAAGCAATCAATTATTTTGTGACCTGCTGTCCTGATCTAGAGGTTAATGCAACATCTCGCAATCTTGGAAGTTTCACAAAAATCAAAGAAAAGTTGATGTCAAAAAATCAAAAAGTCTGGCTATTAAGGCTGTACTATTTCTCCACCCCAACACAAAACCACAAAAAATGTGTCACAATAACTATAGGTAATGTAATTGTTTGCCTAGGAGACAGACAAGCCACAACATTTAACACGATAAGTTTTATCAACTGAGAGCCGACTAAGGTATGCTACCCAAACTCAGCGTATTAAGCATGGTGAAGCTGACATTTTGGTCATTAGCCATTCGTCCAAGCAAAAGCAGTGGACACGAGGTTGAATGCCCAAAGTGTCAGCTTCACTTTGCTCTCCATTGAAGTTAGCATACCGTTGCCAACTTTCAGTTGATAAAACCTATTGCAAAATATTGTCTGCCAACACAGACTGGCACTTGTCTTGACAAAGAATAAACTTCCTCTGCCTCATCCTCTTCTTCTTCCTCAACCAAACTTAATAGTCTGACAGGATGTAGGGGGTTATAGAGGGAAGTTGCTGTATTTTATGAAAGGTGACGAGGGGAGAAGAGGTGGCACAGGAAGTATGAATGAGAGAAAGGGCGAGTCTAATCAGTGGAAGGGTATACATATAGAGGACCAAATGTTTAGCTAAGCTGCACTTTAATGTGAGCAGGTTTAGCATTGTTGTCAAAATAAAATTGTCAAACAATAGTGGCAAAGACAAAACTTTACGATGTCTTCAAAATTGAAATATTAAACATTGGACATACTAACCTGTAGCATTAGCTCCAGTGTATCGAGAACAATCAGGTTAGCTTCAGTTGCGAGGTTACTGTCCACCAGCACTTCATGCTCTATCTCAGCCTGAGACCTGGAAAACAAGACGTGGAATAGAGAAAAATAATGGGAATTTAAAAGATGACAACTGTATGCTCACTTATAGTTTACTTGTAGTATTTTACAGGTGTGAGAAGGCATAGAGGCTTTTCATCACCGATCTTGAACATTTCAATTGGTGAAAATATCCCTGGACACATCACTACTCTATCACAGACTAATGCTGAAAAGCTCTCAATCAGGGAAGGAATTTGGATTTTTTCCAGGATACAATCACACAGTTGCTTACTACTTTTGAAACAAATGACAGGTTCTTTAATTCCCACAGCTAGCTGAAGATTCCCACAGCTAGCCCGGAGAATAACGGCAAATGTATTTAAGCAATGCCCTTCGTGCAACGCACCAGGTTGAAAGTTCATAATCAGTCCAGGAAACAAATGCAGACTAAACAGATCAAAGGCAAGTTACTGAAAGGAAAACAAATATCAAGTTTTAAAAACGTAATTTCACAGATATGCATATCTTATCAATTTCCCTTTGCATTGCTTAAAAGAAAAAGCCTGGTGAGTTAGGGTGAGTATCTTAGCGGTTAGGGTGCCGGCTTGGGATCCTAGGATCCTGAGTTCGAATCCCGGTCGATCGCTGAATTAACGCCAGGGGGGTTGACTCAGCCTGTCATCCTTCCGAGGTCGGCAAATTGAGTACCAGCTTGCTGGGATGAATGATCCCGGTGTGTACCCCGGTTTAGAATAGGTACACCGTATCCCTGCGCATCTTAAGAGGCGACTGAGGGTTGGCGTCAGGAAGGGCATCCGGCCATAAAAACATTGCCTCAAACAGGGAACCATGATTGTCATGGGGCCCGCAAGGCTAACCCCCGCTCTAGTGGGGAAAATGGCCTTAAAACGATCATTCATTCATTGTTTTAAAGAAAAATCCCACCAGCAAACCATCCTCTTATATACGACAGAGATCCATGGTGCGTGCCATGTTTTAATTAATATCTCATAATTTAAAATGATTGAAGCAAATCATGTTTCCGGTCTCAGATGCAAAATGCATCAACTGTTTTGCGATTCAACATTTATACATTTTGTTTATCACCATAATGATCAATGTACTTTGCTTTACCTTTCACTACGCTCAGACTGCTTGAAATGTGTGAGATCCTTTCGCCAGCGCACACGGTCAAGGCTTGCTGAAGAGGAGGCCTGACAACGATCACCACCTGAAATAAACCACATGCACACAGCTCAACCATTCTCTTGGTTTTATATCCACACTCAAGGTGCAAATACCGAAAGGACTGTACAAGTCTGGCTTCATTGGATGCATTTGCAATAACTCTCTGGCACCTTGCGCTCGCCGAATCATGTCCTGCCGAGCTCCGGCGCCCCCCAAAATGGCCGATTCCAAACGAGCTTTCATGTCCTGGGACTTAAGGAAGACCGCCTGGTTTATTTGCTTGTTGTGTCGCACCTGTGAAAAAACAAGATAATTATACAGCATGAAAAGAAGGAAGAAGTGTAGTTTATTATATGACAAAAGCATATGGTGACTAACTATGGATGCTCTGGATCTTTCTGCACTGCCTGTTGCATCTAGTGAAGTCTTGCAGTTTGTATAGAGTTGTACACATACAGGGTACCAGACTATACAAAACAACAGTGTTCATTTCATTTGGATGATTGCATGTCAGTAGAGTATTTCCACATGTACAAGGGAGGCACGCAATGGGTCCACTTGTGAATTGCCACCGAGACGCGAGGTTTGGCCCCAGGAAAGCTGAATGGTGACTTGCCGGATCCAATTATGTTCCCATGCAAACCCAATGGTTCATTCCTATACACTTCCCACTAAAGGCAAGCATTGACAGGGATAATTAAATGCCGTTTTACTGAATAACACCATGGACATGAGGCATGAATCCACACAGAGCCTCAATGGAAAATGACACAGAACACTTACTTAACAATCACTAATATTTGTAGACAAACCTCCCCACTACGTACAAACCAGTATAAAGAGAAGGGCCTGGTTGGAAGTGCATGAAGTAGACACAGGAATGAACTTGCAAGCTGGGATAAATGAGAAGGGAGATATCGAGGGAGAGGAAATGGTGCATCTCAACTGATGGCGATGCAGGAAATGGACTTAGTTGGACTGGAGGACTGACCAAACTACTTGTACCCAATGAACTACTCGTATTCATGCTCTGGATCGATCCCATGCTTCGGGCTGACACAAAAACGGGACAAGTGCCGTCGTTCTGTCTTTTTGACAGTCCCGGCTTCACTCTTTGACCCAAAATGGTCTCTGCTGATGGTCCTACCAATGAGACAATCTTCCAAGAACTCCTTTTATACAACGACACCACACCCCTATATCACAGCCTGGCACAGTATATTCCTCCACCGAGGATCAGGTGGTTGGCACAAACACCACCCATGCACTACGGTTAAAGGAGACGAGGGTATATAATTAATGAAGAGGTGACAAGACCAAGTTAATGTGGCTTCTCTATTCTAATTATTCCCAAATAAGGTCCGGCCTCACGTATATCTATATCGTACAACCACTGAAATGGTATTCTTGCTTTATGTACAAATACACACGAATATCAACAAATGGTGATTCCTTACTCTTCCCTGTGCACACAACAGGATGAAAAAATATCTGTTTACAGAGAAACAAATACAGACATTATTTGTGCATTTATTTATCTTCCTGTTCATTCTTTTTATTATTTCCAAAAACAAAAAAAGATTTTTAAAAATTATTATTTGTATTATTTCTTATTTTATGGAGCACAGAATTATAATAGAGATGTACGAGCAACTAAAAACAAAACACTGACAGAAGAGAAAGAGAGAAAGCACCAGCAGGAGGCTTCCTGTACCACCCACGACATGAAAGAAAAAGAGTGAAACCAGAGGTAAAAGGCAAGCATCAAATACAGGAAATGATGAACAGAATTGCGATGCAGAAGCAGGAAAGGAGAAAAAGAGAAGTAAAAAAACATAATGTAAATGGTCAAAGTAAACATATAAATAAATAACATACTCCATAATGAAATGGTCAAAGTCTGAATGATAAATAGTTCTGTCAGTTCTGTGTAAAGTGCTTCACTAAAATGCAAACAGCACACCTTGTACTCAAAGCATGATATGCAGAGTCGACACAGGTGCAGTACACGCCACAACTGTGCCACAGAAAGATCTGCGAACCAGCGCTGGAGCAGAATCGGGTCTGCGTGTTTCAAAACCCACAATGCCATGGCCAAGAGATTACGACTCATTTCTGCGGACAGCAGCGGTGTCGGTCGCCCACTCTGCAGTGTCTGCACACACACCAGGGCTTCAGCAGCGGGTTCTGCTCTTCATGTGTAATAATAGTAATAAGGTGAGTTTTAAATATATATACATTTGGGAGTATTAATATTTCTGCCGGGTCCCCCCCCTCCCCCCTTCCCCTCCCACCCCCCCTCCCCCCTCCCATCCCTCACCCTCCCCACCCCCCTCTTCCCTCTCCCCTCCCTCACCCTCCCCATCCCCCCCCTCTTCCCTCTCCCCTCCCCCTCCCCCTCCCCCCCTCCCACCCCCTCCCATCCCTCACCCTCCCCATCCCCCCCTCTTCTCCCCTCTCCCCCTCCCACTCTTCTCCCCTCCCCCCCGTTCCCCTCCCCTCCCCCCCGTTCCCCTCCCCTCCCCCCCGTTCCCCTCCCCTCCCCTCCCCTTGCCCGCCCGGCAATGCCGGGTACTTCTGCTAGTATTATATAATAGAAAGTCCCATTCGAAAGTTCCTCCACCATCCCTTTTCCTCAGCATTATGTTTACAAAACTTACAGCGCTCCGTGCAATAGCTGGTGTGCCTGCAATTGCAACTGCCACCGACTGACTAATGCTCCCAGATTCTTCCTCGTCATCACCTGCCGTATGCTGAGTACGCATAGCTGGAGAATCTGAAGACAGATGTGGCAGGAGAGATTGAAGGGTGGGAGGGAGAGTGAAAATATAATTACCTGCGCCACCGAAGGAGGATGGACCTTCGCCACCGGTTTGTCTGTCTGTTTGTGAACAAGACATGTCGAAAAGTTGTGGACGGATTCGGACGAAATTTGGCGGAGAGGTAGCGTATGTGACGAGGACGAAATGATTCGACTTTGGTGAAGATCCGGATCTGGATCTGAGAATTTTAAAGTGATTTTTCACCATTGAGAGAGAGGGGCAAAAATGATGTCTAGCAGGATATCTCAAAAAGTTGTGGATGGATTCGGACAAAATGTGGCGGACATGTTGGGTGTCTGACAAGGCCAAATAGATTCGATTTTGGTGAAGATCTGAATATGGATCCGGACATGAGAATTATTTAATTTTTAAAGTGTTTCTTCACCAATGAGAGATGGGGCCAAAACGATATGTAGCGTGATATTTCAAAACGTTGTGGACAACTTATAACAAAACTTGGTCCATGAGTTGGGTAAGTGAAAAGAACAAACAGATTAGATTTTGGTTCAGGTCTGGATCCATATCTGGCCTATCAGTGGGATACAAAAGGTAAACTGGACCATTGAACTCAATGTTGAGCAATTTCAAAGCAATAAAGTAGAAATCCGCTAATTGGAGGCATGATGTTGTGGAATATGATGTGAAATACACACAGATGTGAAAAGGAAAATAAAGGCCATGTCAAACTCGACCATGGAAAATGGCCACAACTAATGGTGGGTGTGTGTTCACCACCAAACAAATTACTGCCTAAAATTCCAACTCAGGAAATGGTGAATTATACTCTCACTACCAATGTTAATCTGTTTGTCCTTCCGCTGGTTTTAAGGTGCCGTGTAAGTCTCTGTCACACAATATATTGCTGCGGTATTTCGACGCCAGTAAATGGAGCAAGTTAACCGGCTACTCGTGCCCTCGATTCCAGACCTTGATCACGTATGGTGATCTCCGACCCAAGAACTATCAAAGCCTGAAACCATGACCTTTTTCAGAATGCAAAAATAAATAAACATATTGGCCTACCGCTGAAGTCATGCAGTTGAATTGATGCATCAACTATGATGGACAGCAAGGGAAGATACAGCATGGCAATGGCTCTTTTGACTTCTGTGCTATTGTAGCGAGGGTCCAGGTCTTGACTGGCAATCAGTCCACACACTGTCGTGATTGCTTTCCTCTGCAGTGGAAAAAGCCTGGTAACGAGAAACAGGCTTCACTTAGCTCTGTTTGAAGCTATTGTGAACTAAAATACTGCTTTACCCTGTTGTACACGAATATCATAAAACACGCACATACACTAATTATTACTCCCGCCAGGGAGAAATGCATTCGATCGTGTCCGTGTGTGTGTGTGTGTGTATGTGTTCGTGAACAAGATATCTGGAAAGGTTCTGAACGGATTTGGATGAAAGTTGGTGGGATGATTGCCCTTGGGATAAGGAAGAATTGATTAGTTTTTGGTGAAGCTCAGGATATTATTCCGGATCCAGGAATTTTTTGAAGGATTGTTTACCATTGGAAGATAGGGCTCATTTTTTTTTAACATTATCTTCTATATTTAACATTGTGATATGAACATAGTTTTAATATTTGTTGTAAATGTAGTTTAAACTCGTGGTTATGCGTTAGAGCGGTGTATTTTGTTAGCACCGTTGTCTTCAAGGTTCTTTTTTTTTCTTCTTCTAATAAAGACATATTCTGTCATTTTAAAACCATCAAAGTATGTATTCGGTTTCCCCGTTTCATAAAATGTATCGTTTGATACGTACGTATACTGTTTTTTTTTGTTTGTTTGTTTTTTTTACCTCAGAAGAGATAACAAACATTTACCTCAGCAAATGTCAATAGCGGTATCAGTATTTGATGAACCTATTTGACTTAGGTGACTTATAAGTGTGACAAGCATGTGCACGGGATTCTTCCCAGAAGAATGAGTGGTCGCATTAGCTTGTACGACTTAAAATGAGCGAGTTTTGTTTTGACGTTTGGGCCAGTTTTACATGTTGTATCCCTAAGGAATGAAACGAACGTTTTTTCCTGGCTTACAATTTTATTTGAAGTCACACATGCCTCAAAATACACTCACCTATATAGAATTGAACGCTGAATCCGAAAATGTAAGTGAAATTGCCTTGTTTTTTTTAAACATTATCTTCTATATATTCTAAATATATATCTGTGCAGTGTCTGTCTTGTGTTGTCTTGTCTTGTCTTGTCACTGAACTAGTCCCTCAAACTTTTGTGAAATCGTACTATTCCAACTTGACCCACGGCGGGAGTATGCGCTCTACTGAGTGGCGTTCTACTTCTAGTTATAGATATGTGACATTGCAGGGGCAAGTTTGAGTCATTTGTTCACCACATAGTACAGGACGTCCTCATATGTGGTGCGAGTAATCCGGTTGCTCCACTACAAGAGTGCACGTTACGGTGCAATGAGGAGTTATCAGATTTTTATTGGTGAAGGTGTAAAGTCTTGAATATTTTTTTGTTAAATTCTTCGGAAAAAGGCTGCACAGTATGGTACAAAGTATATATATCGTGGAAAGATACGTACGGATGATGTGAATGATTTTGAAAAGGATAACCGAGTGTGTGTTGCCAACAATGTCTTGGCTGACCAGGGTCTGCTGCGACCAATACCCCTTTCACACCTCAAAATCTCGGAGGTAAATCCAATTCTACCCCACCGATACCTCCGCAAATTCGCAGCTTTTACACCACACTTATCTTCCCCCGAGAGAAGGAATTTTTAGGGCCGATACCTCAGGGTATTTTAATCCTGCTCAGAACCAGAGTTATCTCGTCATTAACACTGCACTCGGACGAGGAGCGGAGGAGTGAGGTTAGAGTGAGATATTAAATGGAGTGTATTGTGTTAGTATTAGATGGAGTGTAAAACGAGTGGGGTTTAATTGTGAGGTAAACGTTTACGTACTAGTGTGTGGTCAAAGGTCAAAAGTATCATTTACTTGCGCTCTATCAAACTGTAACGTGTTGTCCATAAAATCCACGGACAACAAGCAAAAAAACAAGCCACTGCTGGCTTTAGCAAGCCGCAAACAATGCTCCAAATCTTTGTAATAGTCAAAGTGGTCGACAGCATCTGGAACATATTATACTTCTTCATTGAATTTTTTTTTTTTTAACTCAAGAGAGAAATGGCAAGCGCAGCTCCGGGAACAGGCGCCATTTTCTGTGCTGTGACAGAACGATGAATGCTGCCACTGCAAAGCAAAGCATTGTGGATTCAACTCGATGCATGGTAAGGAAACCACTAACATGTAGTCTGAAAAGGCACTGGGATGCCACGGGGATGCTTGTGCAAGATGAAGCAAACCACAGGGTTAGCGAAACCGGTGTGAAAGGTACGGAGGGGCAAAATAATCGTGGGGTAAGAATTTTTCCCCAGGGTAAGTATACCCCAGAGTAAGCAGCGCATGGGGTGAAAGGGGTACGAGATTGATATGCGAGGATAGGTGTGTTTGAATGAATGAAATAGCTGCCATCGTAGATCTGTGTCATGCTACGGTACATGCTGCAATTCACAAGAGTCTGCGTTTCCACAAACGTTTTCAGCAATGATGACGAGGTCCAAGTAACGGCGCAGAAATGGATCATAGGCCAAGCATCTAAATATATATCTGTGCAGTGTCTGTCTATTACAATGGCATCCATAACCTCGTGAAGCGGAGGCAGAAGTGTGTGCATGTGCAAGGAGACTTTGCCTTCCCCATCAGGGAAATGCACTTAGTGGGTAATTAATAAACTCCACTTTACCTATTGACTTACCCGAGTATATTTAAAACCCTTTAGGTCTGACTGAATGGCAATGCACTTACCTTTGAGCTGTCCAGTCTGTGTTTAATTCCAAACCCAAATACAGACTTGGCATTTAATATGGAATATTTTTTTTGTGGGGGTGAACTTACTTTTCAAGATGACTTAGAACCAAAAGTTCATTGGAATTATGTTGAAATTATTCTAGATTTTGTTAATGTGACCTTTAAAAGAAACAAAAACCACATTTGACATTTCGAAACAAATAAATTGATCCTTGAAAGTGATGTAAACTGATATCGAACTCAATTCACGGACAGTACTGTGTTAAACTTCTGTGCGTTTTCCAGAAGTATCTCTTTATTTTGCACATTAGCCAAAAAATTTTTAAACAAAAACAAAAGTGAAATTACGACTGGGATTACGGACAGTAAAATTACAGTTCAGTACTTCATGTAACCCCCACGAGCATTCAGGAGAGCACGTACATGTTGAGGCATGCTGTTCACGAGATTTGCCAAGGTTTGGACAGGAATCGCTTGCCAAGCAGTGACAATAGCCTGCTGCAATTCACGCACAGAGGTCGGCTGCTGGTCCAAGTTGTCGATTTGACGCGTTAATTCTGCCCACAAGTTCTCTATCGGATTCATATCCGGGGACACGGCAGGCCACTCCATATGCTCGACACCACGGTCAGCAAGAAAGTGTTGGATCATGCGAGCACGATGAGGCCGTGCATTGTCATCTTGGAAGACAAAGTTTCCTCGAAAGGCTGCACGAGCAAATGGAAGCAATGTTTCTTCCAGAATGTCCCTGTACTTGAACTGGTTCAGGTTTCCATTCAGAACAACCAGGTCAGTTTTGCGCCCTGCATGAAAAGCAGCCCAAACGGTCACCCCACCACCTCCAGCTTGGACTCTTGGCACTATACAATCTTTGTTGTAGGCTTCATGCACTTGTCTGTGCACTCGGACGCGGCCATCTTGACGATAGACCAGAAATCTAGACTCGTCACTGAAGATCACATGATTCCAGTGTCCTGGCTGCCATTGACGGTGCCCTCTGGCCCACTGCAATCGGCGCTGGCGGTGTTGTCTGGTCAGGCGTGGCTTTCTCAGGGAACGCCTGGCACGATAGCCTGCTTGAACCAGTCATTGGTTGACTAGCCTTCTGGATACAGGCACATTTGTCAGTTGCTGCCACTCAGCCATAAGCCGATTAGCTGACTTGGTACGGCCATTGCGGACTAACCGGTGCAGCTGGCGATCATCCCTCCTTGTGGTTCTGCGGGGACGTCCTGGCCTCGGTGTTGGAGTAGGGACACCCCTCTGAGCATTTCGTTTCAGGATCTTTGACACCTGACCTTGAGTGATGCCATACTGCCAAGCAATAGCACGCTGTTTCATGCCGTAATTTCGTAAAGCCACCACTCCATGGCAAACAGCATTGTCGAGTTGACGGACCATCTCCAGAGGAAGCGGCAATAACCTTTGGAGACGGGCAGCAGTTGTTTTCCACTAATACAGAACGCAACAACCCTTGTATACCCGACTGTGAAGCCAATCATCAAATGCACCTGTCCGTACATTTTGCCACGCCACCTGTGATATAATCCTGTTGTTGACTTCTTGCTGCGACAGACAATCATTGACATGGTTCTTTTAACAAATAAATCACCGAAGTGTAAAAGAAACTCACCAGATTGATATACTGAGTGAAGAAAGTAAACCCAAGTCAAGAAAAAAAAAATATTCCATATTAAATGCCAAGTCTGTATAAACCGTCGGATTGGTGTTTTGCAGGCAGGGTGTTGCATTACAAAGTGTGCCGTCCATAGCCGGACGTTAAGCTGGGCATCCGTGCAGGCACCCTGAACATATTACAAATTCGTCATCTAACCTACAGGGGGCACTGCCTTTCTTCTCCTTCCCCCCTCCATGGGTCTGCATATGAAAGAAGAAGAAGAATAAAGGGGTATTCGGTCACTGAGTATAGGAAGAGGGATTAGTGACCCTAGTTTTAGTGACCCTAAGCCTAACCCTAACCCTAGCCTTTTCTGCAAAAATTGACTGAATGCAGTGTCTCCCCCATTGTTATCGTATATTTCAAGAGTGAAGAATGAGACGAGGAACATGTTCCAGAGACAGAATTGACCAACTGCTCCTGGATTTTTGTGGATGTTGAAAGATATGCAAGTTTGGACCTCTGCTGAGCCTGGTATAGTTTCCTTTTGGATCCATCGAATGGTGCTTTTGGAGGTCTTCAAAACAACCTTGATGCATTTTGGTTCTTTAGCTGTTACTTTATTTTGTGTTTGTGGTATGGTCATGTGTTGAGGAAGGATGAAAGTGACTGGTTGAGAAGAGTGATGGAAATGAATGTAGAAGGAAGCTGAGGACGGGGAAGACCGAGAAAGACTTGGCTAAAGATGGTGGAAGAAGAAATGCGGGCAAGGGGGTTAACAAGGAGAGATGCAGAAAATAGGGCAAGATGGAGAAGATTGTCATGGGGACCGCAAGGCTAACCCCCACTCTAGCAGGGAAAATGGCCTTAAAATGCCTGTTGTTATTACTTTATTTTGTTTGGTTGTTTCCATGTTTCATATAAGCACCACTTTCACCTCATTTTTGGATCCATTTATATGTCTGTGTGCTGGTGGGAGATTTAAAAGGGGAAAGCCGGTTGGAAAGGTGCTGACAGAAGCACACAGGGAGCGAGAATTGGGAATAACAGATTAGGGAAGGGGGAAAAGGTTGAAATGTACTTTTCAGCCAATGCTTTCAGTCAAATGCATGACTGCAGTTGTGAATTATTAGCCTTTAGTAAAGTGTAAGGGCCCTGGTGTGTCAGCAGAATGTAGAGACCTACAGCTGGTTCATGCGGAGAAGGTCTGATGGCTTACAAAGGACAGGAATTGCCACAATGGTGGTATGGTAATGTTGACACTGGTAAAAAAGCATTGAGGGAACCAAAGGCAGTGTCAGCAGCGTGTATACATAAATAGCAGATGAACTGCAGACTCTTGAATAGATGGAAATGCTGCCAAATAACAACCACCACTTCAGGCCCATGCAGCACCGAATGTGCACGACCGTGCTCGTGGCTGCCACATGGACTGACTCCAAAAGCTGGATGTGACTCCTCCCCTCAGTCTCGACTGCACTGCTGCGATTCCCTCACGGCTAAACTTTCTCCGAATCTCAACTTCCACGAGGGCCTCCCCTTAACTTCTCTCTTCCTATGTTCCATCCACAGTTCCTCTTTCTCCACCAATCAGACCACCATTCAGTGAGGCCAGATCAAGCGACAGCTAGTACAAACCAGCCAAAAGCAGCATTCATGCAAATGCATGTTCATATGTCCAGCTCACCCTCAGCCTGGTAGCTCCTCCAGGTAGTGGGGAAAAGTCTAAAATAAATAAAAAACGTACTCCATAATTAAACTGCACCTGATAGCCATCTAACACTTACCCTACATGACCCAGTCATGTAAGATTTTTTATTCTTAATGGAATTATCATTTCAGAAGTAGTCCACGTCATATCACTATATATACACAGTACAGGAAATATTTTTCTCCATTTTTTTTGCAACAAGAAATATATATAACAAATAAAAATGTAATTGTCTAAATTGTCACCACACACATACACATGAAACAACCGATCTTACATCTTGGTAATAACTTTGAGAAGCCAAAATAAATAATCTGTATTCCTCGGACTGCCTCTGAGACTGGTGTGCAGCTGTGTCACGTCCTTGTTCACCAGATCTGTATTCCTCGGACTGCCTCCGAGACTGGTGTGCAGCTGTGTCACGTCCTTGTTCACCAGATCTGTATTCCTCGGACTGCCTCCGAGACTGGTGTGCAGCTGTGTCACGTACTTGTTCACCAGATCTGTATTCCTCGGACTGCCTCCGAGACTGGTGTGCAGCTGTGTCACGTCCTTGTTCACCAGATCTGTATTCCTCGGACTGCCTCCGAGACTGGTGTGCAGTTGTGTCACGTCCTTGTTCACCAGATCTGTATTCCTCGGACTGCCTCCGAGACTGGTGTGCAGCTGTGTCACGTCCTTGTTCACCAGATCTGTATTCCTCGGACTGCCTCCGAGACTGGTGTGCAGCTGTGTCACGTCCTTGTTCACCAGATCTGTATTCCTCGGACTGCCTCCGAGACTGGTGTGCAGTTGTGTCACGTCCTTGTTCACCAGATCTGTATTCCTCGGACTGCCTCCGAGACTGGTGTGCAGCTGTGTCACGTCCTTGTTCACCAGATCTGTATTCCTCGGACTGCCTCCGAGACTGGTGTGCAGCTGTGTCACGTACTTGTTCACCAGATCTGTATTCCTCGGACTGCCTCCGAGACTGGTGTGCAGTTGTGTCACGTCCTTGTTCACCAGATCTGTATTCCTCGGACTGCCCCCGAGACTGGTGTGCAGCTGTGTCACGTACTTGTTCACCAGATCTGTATTCCTCGGACTGCCTCCGAGACTGGTGTGCAGCTGTGTCACGTCCTTGTTCACCAGATCTGTATTCCTCGGACTGCCTCCGAGACTGGTGTGCAGCTGTGTCACGTCCTTGTTCACCAGATCTGTATTCCTCGGACTGCCTCCGAGACTGGTGTGCAGCTGTGTCACGTCCTTGTTCACCAGATCTGTATTCCTCGGACTGCCTCCGAGACTGGTGTGCAGCTGTGTTATGTCCTTGTTCACCAGATCTGTATTCCTCGGACTGCCTCCGAGACTGGTATGCAGCTGTGTCACGTCCTTGTTCACCAGATCTGTATTCCTCGGACTGCCTCCGAGACTGGTGTGCAGCTGTGTCACGTCCTTGTTCACCAGATCTGTATTCCTCGGACTGCCTCCGAGACTGGTGTGCAGCTGTGTTACGTCCTTGTTCACCAGATCTGTATTCCTCGGACTGCCTCCGAGACTGGTGTGCAGCTGTGTCACGTCCTTGTTCACCAGATCTGTATTCCTCGGACTGCCTCCGAGACTGGTGTGCAGCTGTGTCACGTACTTGTTCACCAGATCTGTATTCCTCGGACTGCCTCCGAGACTGGTGTGCAGCTGTGTCACGTCCTTGTTCACCAGATCTGTATTCCTCGGACTGCCTCCGAGACTGGTGTGCAGTTGTGTCACGTCCTTGTTCACCAGATCTGTATTCCTCGGACTGCCCCCGAGACTGGTGTGCAGCTGTGTCACGTACTTGTTCACCAGATCTGTATTCCTCTGACTGCCTCCGAGACTGGTGTGCAGCTGTGTCACGTCCTTGTTCACCAGATCTGTATTCCTCGGACTGCCTCCGAGACTGCTGTGCAGCTGTGTCACGTCCTTGTTCACCAGATCTGTATTCCTCGGACTGCCTCCGAGACTGGTGTGCAGCTGTGTCACGTCCTTGTTCACCAGATCTGTATTCCTCGGACTGCCTCCGAGACTGGTGTGCAGCTGTGTTACGTCCTTGTTCACCAGATCTGTATTCCTCGGACTGCCTCCGAGACTGGTATGCAGCTGTGTCACGTCCTTGTTCACCAGATCTGTATTCCTCGGACTGCCTCCGAGACTGGTGTGCAGCTGTGTTACGTCCTTGTTCACCAGATCTGTATTCCTCGGACTGCCTCCGAGACTGGTGTGCAGCTGTGTCACGTACTTGTTCACCAGATCTGTATTCCTCGGACTGCCTCCGAGACTGGCGTGCAGCTGTGTCATGTCCTTGTTCACCAGATCTGTATTCCTCGGACTGCCTCCGAGACTGGTGTGCAGCTGTGTCATGTCCTTGTTCACCAGATCTGTATTCTTCGGACTGCCTCCGAGACTGGTGTGCAGCTGTGTCACGTCCTTGTTCACCAGATCTGTATTCCTCGGACTGCCTCCGAGACTGGTGTGCAGCTGTGTCACGTCCTTGTTCACCAGATCTGTATTCCTCGGACTGCCTCCGAGACTGGTGTGCAGCTGTGTTACGTACTTGTTCCCACCGGGAAAAAGGTTAAGATTAAGTTGAAAAAACAGGTTAAGTGGAAAAAAAATACAATAATATCAAAAATTATCTCCATTGTGTGCTGGATGTTGAGTGTGTCCATGACAGACTTATATTCCCGTTCCTGCGACAAACAAATTATTGTCACAAAGAACACACCAACCAGGCGTGCCCACACTTGTCCATCTTTTTGAGCCAAGTTTCAAATGGCCAACCTTTTCATTCCATCTTGCAGTCATTCCCAACACTACAACATCAATGTCTAGCGACGAGTTCACAGTGCATTTAACAGGAATCAGTCATGTAATACGTCTCACGAATTTTGTAACAACGGCTGAATGAAAATCTCCCGCTAAGCTGATTTAACAGTGTTGTACAAGGGAAGATGTTCTACTGGCACTATGAGAATACAAGGCATAATTTGCTGGAAAAAAATAAAGAAATAAAGAATTAATCAGAAATCTATAAAAATAAAGGTACAATAAATAATACCATAAATCTGAGAAAGAGTTGGGTTAATTAAACATGGATAAAATTAAAATGACAAGACCACTCACCCTTCCACGTCGGGGTCAAGTGAACGTGCAAGTTCAGCCAAAATAACTCCCGAAAGGAAATGATGACGTCGATACTCTACGGAGAGCTCGAATACCCTTGCAACATGCAGGTCTACAGTCGATGTCCCGGAACCCTGCCGCACAACCCGAGACTATGTCAGAATCCAACATAAAAGTCAAAACTGCCATATTCTGACTTGATCAAAGTTTGATGATCCAAAATGGCAAATCTTTGCATGCAATGCTCATTTTCATACAAGGAAATAGATGATAACATCTCTGCAAGCTTTCTCAGCAGTGCACACAATTCACTTGACACCACCCATGAAACTTGGAAAATGTACCTACAAATGATAAGAGGAGGACAAAAAGTCTAAACATTTGACCATGGGACTATCACATGCCCTTACGTGATGATTCCCTTGCTAAATTCACATTCCATAAACTTCATCTATCATTTTCATTAAGTTTGTGTGTAATTATGCTTCACTTAAATATCCATGTTATTCGATAAACAGAGAATTTACCAACGCTACTGCCTGCCACATAATGGCCTACTCTGTTCAAAAGATACCTTGTGATCTTCAATCTAAATGGAGATGCAACAGCGATCTTTATGTCCATATTCAAAGGACGTGCTTAAAAATTTAGCGTTCCTTGCCGTGTCACATTTTTCTGGCAAAGTACCGTATTTATCGACACACAAATCGCTACTTTTTTCTTTTCCAGGAAGTCCAGTCCTCGACAATGGCTTACGACTTTTTGGTCTAGGCTCGTGGATGAGCGAGGACACAGAATAGATCAAGACACAACATAACAAAGGGAACAGCAGGAGAAAGGGGAAAGGCCAAAAGCATGGCGGAAAGAGAAAGTAGACTGAGATGGACAAACAAGGTATGGTTCTGGATTTAGGCAGTTTCACTAGGGGTGGGTTTCTGGTGGATCGTGTGCGTCCTGCAGATACCTGGGGACACGAGGGGGTGAGGCACGGAGAGGGCAGAGGGTGCAAGACCAGTAATGAGGTGGAAGAAGACAGGGAGACCACCAACCTGTCGGCAATGGCAAAGTGATAGGCCCATAGACTCAGCTCCATCAAGAGATACCAATGATCTTGAAAGCCTTGGTTTCCATGGCATCAAGGTGAGTAAGGTGTGAGGCAGTGGGGCCAATCCAGAGGGGATAGCAGTACTCCATCAACTGTGGATGAAGTCCTTGTAGGTGGATAGGAGCTCAGTTGTGCCAAGGAAGGACTTTGCACGACGGAGAATGCTCTTGTAGACAAATTTGAAATCTGTGATCACAACCATGAAGACATATTCTGAGTGTTTGACCAGTTGGTGATTTTGTCAAGGTCTGAGGAGAGGGAAGAGGCTGCTGCCTGTCTGTCAGAAGAATGAGGGATGTCAAGGCAGATAGTGGAGTCATCATCAAAGATAAAGAGGATTTTCCAGAGTCAGTGAAATCATTGATGAAGATTAGGGATAAGATGTGGCCTAGAACACGGCCTTGGGGTACTCCAGCCTTGACAGAGAGAGAGAGTAGAAGAAAGGATTCCATTGAGAGCCACGCTTTGGCTACGAGAGTGGAGGAAGTCAGTAATCCAATAGTGGAGTTGGCCTTGGATTCCATAGGCAGACAGTTTGGAGAGCAAGGCAGGATGCCAGACTGTATCGAAAAGTTGAAATATGTCCAGAGAGACAGCCCTGAACTCATGTTTGATATTGAGGGCCTCCATCCATTGTTGGGAGAGTAGAAGCAGCATGTCCAAGGTAGAGTGACCAGGTGTGAATCCGAATTGATGATCTCTGATGAGGCTGTTAGAGAAAAGGAAGGTTTTTTAAAATGTCAACTGTGATGATGGATTCCATGACCTTGATGATGTTTGCAAGCAAGCTAATTGGTCTGTAGTTAAGGGGGTCAGTTTTTGCACCTTTTAATGTAATGCTGTGATGTCGGTTAATTTCCAAGAAGGAGGATGACGACCTATGGTAAATGACAGGATGAAAGGGGCAGAATGAGGAAGTGCAAGAGCAGCATGCAGAGCAGGTTTTTTGGGCACATGAGCTGATGCCGTCTGGTCCAGTTATAGAGTCAAAGTTGAGGGTTGACAGAAGCTGTTCCACCTTCTCCAGTGCAAAAGACAGTTTCAGGAGCAGTTGGGTATGATTGGTATGGGTGGGTACAGAGAGAGAGGGGTTAGGGACACAATACTTTGAAGCAAACACAGAATTGAGGCATTCGGCCTTCTCATGAGTCCGTCGGTTGTGGTAACATTTGAAGTGAGATTTGCAAGGCAACACCAGTTTTAGGGGAGGGAGACAAGTTTGAAAGTTATTTCATGAGATTGGACAGATATTGTTTTCTGGTTCTCCTGAGATAGACACACACTTGTTGCAGGCTTTGTGGAAGGATCTGAGGTTACCTTTGGTTGGATTTGCCTTCCAAGAGGAGAATGCAAGTTGCTTTAAAGCAACTGCCTCACCACAGTATTCAGAGTACCAAGAGTGGGACGATGGGTAAGAAAACTGAAGACGAGATGGGTTGAATCTGTGCATAAAGGAGAGTAGGTTTCTGTGGAAGAATTTCCAGGCTGAATTAATATCAAGGGCGGTAGATATAGGAGACCAGTCCTGAAGTGTGATGGCTGCTTGCAATCCCTGCCAGTTTGCTTGAGTGAACTGCCAGACTCGCTGGGACTGAGGCTGTTCTCTGAGAATGGCCGGAGAGATGTTGATCTTCACAAACACACGATCAGATGAGCCAATCGTGACAGAGGACGAGCAAGATACATTGGCGGGGAAGTTGGTGATCACCAAATCCATAAGGGAAGTTTGTCAATGGGAGAAATCTGGGTGGGAAAATTCATGGATTGAGTCAGTCCCATGGAGTCAGAGAAGTCCTTTGCAGAAGTGCCATGGCTGGTGAGAGAGGCACCAACACCAAGCCAGTTAGCATGGCGCCAACTGAAATCACCACATATGAGGAAGAGGGAGTTGGGTTGAGTGATTAAAAGTTGGTCCACGTCGTCTGAGAGAGATATGAAGATGGAGGTGTCACTGTTGGAAGGACTGCACAACACACAGACAAACATGAAGGCGGGAGTGAAGAGGAAGTCTCAGCCAGAGGTACTCCTGGGGTATAGGAGGTGTAAGAACAGTACAAGGAGTGAGAAATTGAGTTTTTGATGTACATCGCAACTCTGCTACCAGGACGGGGTTCAGATCTATCAAAGCAGAAGAGACAATCACCAAGGAGAGACACGAAGGGGTCAGGGATGTCCTGTGGGAGGAAGAATTGTGTTAAGTATATGATGTCTGGTTTATCGACAGTGGCTTGGATTGAGAAGTTGGAACGGTAGCCCTAGATGTTTGAGGTTCACATAGTTAGGGACAGAGGGAGAGGAGCCGCTGATAGAATGTGGGGACATGGAAATGGGCAACGAGAGGGCGTAGAGCGAAGCTGGGAGGGGGAGCATCGAGGGGAGCAGATGAGAAGTGGTAGGATGAGGTGGAAGTTGACAGGGGGCAGGAACGAGTGGGGAGCAGATCAGGGGGATGGTACTGACAAGGAGGGGGTGCGCAAAATTGACGCCTCAGGATTCCCAGACTGGATAACCTGCGACAACTTTATTGGGTGGGGTGGTGGTGATTGAATTGCATAAATGATAAAAAAAATTGCAAGGTGTGATATTTTCTGAAATAAGTTGTATAATTATTTAAAACACACTACATAAATCACTGCCTGAAAGGTTTGCCAATTTGGTGAATAATTAAACGTTAATCTGTGTTAAATTATCCAATCAATAATGAGGTCAGAATAATAGCTCAACAATTATGTTTGGTCCATTCCTTTCAATCCTAAGCATATGTATCCATCCTTAAATGCCTCCAATGAAGTAATGCAAATCGAACACGGCAATTTTAAAGTTGGAAAGTGTCAAGTTCGCTGAGGAAAATGGTGGGAATATGGCTGCGCACAGAAAATACGTTGTCAGCAATAAATGTGTTCGGGACTGGCAAAATGTAATGTGCTATGAGCCAGTGCTGATAATGATTCTGTAGCTTGTTTTAAATACTGTACCTCTATGTGATAAACATGTGCCCATGTGATAAACATGTCCCACCTAAAATGTGCCTTATGTGATAATAAACATGTTGAAAACTTCTTTACTTTCCTTATATATCCAAAAGGACCCCACAAAATAGTTCAAATAAGACCAAAAAAAAATAATATTGCTTGTCTCTGGTCAGACCAAAGTTCCAGAATTGATGCGGCGATGCGGTTTTTTTTCTTTTTTGAAAAGCATGGATTGCACATACTACGTATAAAGGTGTTTTTTGTGTCCTCATGCCTTGCGGTCCTCCTCATCTGCCGTGGCGCCGTCCAGAGAGAAATTAAAGACAGCAAATGGGACAGGTCGGCCTTTTTGTAAATAATGAACACAAGCTTAATAAGTTATTTTAAAATGTATTTATTCTGAAAATCATTAAGTTCTTCAAGCATATTATAGATTGCCATTTCGTTCTCGAGATCGCCTCGCCGTACCGTTAAACATTCCAATGCGTCGATCGCGTCAACACTGCGCATGCGCAAGTGGTCTAACAGGCGATTGCCAAAGCATTTGAATGCTGAAAAAACCGCGCATGCGCAAATGACTACACCTCTGGACCAATCTTCGTGTACGGGATGACGCTGCATGTGTATCAAAGCCGCGCATGCGCAGATGGGCTGTGTGGTGTGGTTCAAATCGGCGCATGCGCAGCTGGGCTAAACGGCTAACGCGGAAGCGCTTGAATCCATATTCCATGCCAATGGTCTCCCACGATCTATTCTCCGAGTCCACCAGATTATCACAGACACTTACAACTTCATGACAAACGAGATAGGATCCAGGCCTAACTAACGAGACCACCCGCAGCTCTCTAGGCCTTCTGGTTGCTTCACAGAAACCCGACAAAGAACGTCTTCGTTTCAATAAATGACAATATCCAGCCGATTGGATTCATGACTTCACGGCACACAAAACTACTCATATCTTTGGAAAGGCTGGTTGGATTTGGACAGACGAAACGTAGTTTTGTAGGGGAGAACCGTGCGCGAACGTAGATACCAATGGCGACCCTCAAAGACCCGTATTCCCCGAGATAACGCGCCGGCCCGGCAACATGCATACATTATATGGCCCCTCACGCTCGAAATCGCGTTTTCGGCGAGAACGTGACGTCACGGCTCACTTAATTGCAATTATCTCGTCTCGGCGCTGCCTCAAGTATACGCGAATACTTGAGGTGACGTGGCATTGTTTATGTTTAATGGGCTCTATAATTTATGATGTGCTCTATATATATAGAGACGGCGCGCGCTGTTGTAGGTACCGTTGGAATTAAAAAAAAAAAAATGTTGACGCGCAGGGTCAAGATCGATGCGCGCGCTGACCAGAGACCGGAAATATATTTTTCTCGGCCTAATATGCACAAAACATCTCATTAATATTCATGAACCTGGAACTACCACAGGCAGCGAGGATCGAAGATCGATTTTGCCTCGTCTCTTACTCCAAATCGACTTATCTACAAACTAGAACGGCATTCTTCGACGTCACGACGTCGACCGATATGCCTCCGCCCACATTATTATATCACGATACATACCTGCACCAAGTTTGATTTAAATACATTCAGCTGTTCTCAAGTTATCAAATTTTTACCTGACATGACCTTCGACCTTTGCCCTTTGCCCCAAACATCTAATCAGTTAATCTTTATATCATTAAACGTATATACCTGTACCAAGTTTGAATGAGATCACTTCAGCCGTTCTCAAGTTATAGACATATTACAGAGTTTGACCTTTGACGTTTGATCTCTTGACCCCAAAATCTAATCAGTTCATCGTTACATCATTCTACATAATTGTACCAAATTTGGTCAGAATCCCATCACTGGTTCACAAGTTATCGCGGTAACAGGATTTATACATAACGTGACCTCTGACATTTGGCCTTTGACCTCGTGACCCTAAAATCTAATCAGTTCATCCTTACGTTGGTAAACATACTTGCACCAAGTTTGACTAAGATCCCTTCAGCCGTTCTCAAGTTATCGCGGTAACGAAAACCTATCATGGATGGACGGACGGACAATCTGAAAACATAATGCCTCCAGCGACTTCATCGACAGAGGCATAATGAAGAAAAGAAAAATGGGAAAATTAGCCAATTAGACTTATCCTCATAGACTTTTATGCCAAAAATAGTGTAGTTTTCATCAGATTTCACTACATAAGGGAACAACGTCGACGACCAGACAGCTGAGAGGTGAGCAGGCTATCAACTGAGTGATTAGAAGCATTGAGCCTTAAATAATGAAATCTGAATAAAAAATACAACCTCATTTACCTGCGGTGTTCTGGCAATTATGCCAATTTTCTAATCCTTTTGTGCTGATATCCTGAATGTCTTCAAACATCCTGGTCTGAGACAACTACTGTACATGTAATGGACAATGTCAACTACAAACAATTAGATCTCTTGCACCACAGTATAGCCAACAGGTAACAAAACATCCTCAAAGTGCAGACGAACCTGTGAAGCATTACTGGTGAGCGAAGGTGAAGGAGATGGTGAGGCAGGTGGGGAGAGTGAGGCAGTAGGTCGGCACAGACAGACAAAGTGCTCGTGACTGCATACAACGTGAATCAGATCAAGGCGCAGAGTCGAGATTGGGGTGACGAGTGTCGGGTTTGGAGACGTGTCCAGTTTATTCCAAAGCTAAATCGGTGAAAAGGAAGAAAAACCCAACATCTTATTGCACAGGTTACAGGTTACAGTTTTTTTTTAACAAATAGGAGAGAACACAATCTCACATGCTTACCTGCTTACAGTAGTTGTTTATGAGTCGAAAGACAAAGCCTCGGTCCATGAGAGACAAGAGATCGTTGAAAAAGAAGGCCAGGCTAATATTCAGACGGTCCACCAGCTCATGCTCCGACTCCTATCACATCCATCGAGGACAGAAAGAATATCACTACTGTTAGTTGAGACCCATTTGTAATCTGTGATGACAACCAAAATTATCTGAAAAGAAAATTGCATGAGAGATTTAAAAAAATGTTTTTTGCTCCATTAAATAAAAAATGAGAACAATGCGACTGTGTCGCCAATATGCCTCCGCATAGTCCCACAACGGGTAGATGCCATCACTCTACATATGTATGGGTAGCGGATCACGTTTGTAAAGTTTCGTGTTGATCGGATAAGGTTCGTTTTTCTATCCAAGATAGCTGCCAAACCATGTGACCTATGATGTCATAAATTTAATATTTCAATACAAATGGGTCACAGATCATGTGCATGCAATTTCAGATTTTTAGGATAAGGAATTCAATGAAAACATTTTTGGCTGGTATACCACTTCACCTATGACGTCATCATTATCATGCATTTGTTCCCCATTGGGAGTACTTGACAATGTGCTAAGTTTCAAATTTTTCTATTCAGCGGTTTCCGAGAAATAATTTTATAATTTTTTTTTTGCGTTTAATTCTTTTGATCTGTGATGTAATCACAGAGAACAATGCAACAGAGAATACAAAATACAGCGGGTACCACGTGACCCATGACATCACAATTATCATAAAAACATTCTGCATGGGTGTCACTCCTACCCTGAAAGTTTTGTCTCAATCGTACATGTGGTCGTACGGACGGACGTACGGACGGACAACCCGAAAACATAATGCCTCCGGCGACTTTGTCGGCGGAGGCATAATAAATCAAACTCAAAGAATCCTCAATTATTTAGGAATAATAACGTGCAGATCATTTGTTGCATAACCTTATGAAGCTTTTCCAGCAGCTCAGAAGTGATGCTGGCAGTCAGCTTGCTGATGTCATCACAAAAACGCTCAGGGAAGCGTATCTTGCGTGGTGCCTGAAGCTTGTTGGTGAAGTGAAGATACTGGGCCATGCTTTTTACCTATGGGCAAGCATAGTTTGAGAGGATCAATCATCAATCTTAATTTCTTCCGCCATTTTTGTACAATTAATCAAGGCACATTGAGGTGCAAAAAATACAGTGGGTGTGGGATTCAGCACACATATCGACAGCGGGATCGGCAAAAAGAGGATGAGCAAATGAACAGGATCTGTGCAAGGACAGAAATAAAGTGGAGATGAGAGAAAGGCCAAGACCTTCATTAGTGTAGGAAGGGTTCAGTAAGTTCAATGAGTAATCCATATGAGCAAGATTTCATCTAGCCACCATTGACCCTCCCCAGGCCACCATCTCAGATCATCTAAAACCATGACCGTTACCTCCCCTTGTCCTTATTCTTCCCCACATCCCTTATTTCTCCACGTCTCCCTCTATTTTGTCCCTCATCCTGCTGTTGGTGTGTTTCCCCCCTCTCTTTATAATGTTCCTTTTGTTCGGTTACATGCTGATCCATTCCATGTTCTACCTTCTCCACGAGCCTCAACATTGTATACAAAATGTCTGTCAGTTATTTTATCATCTTCAACCAACTCTCAAACTTTTCATCTTTTATGTACTCACACTTTGCATCATTTTATAATCCATAAGAAAACTTCGCATTCACACCAACCTTTCTACCTTTATATATAAAAAAAATTAGGTTTTTCTTGAATTTTGCCTCCTGATCTTCCCTTTTATGAGGTGGTCCAAGACTGGCATGGATCTTTTTATTTTATGTGAAAAATAATGGTTAATGCAAAAACTTTGTGCAAAAGGTTTTCCTACTCTGAAAAAAATTATAGAGAAAGTTACGTCAACACTGTTAAAAGCATTTTGCATAAAAACAATATAGTGACCAAACATCATGTATGTTATGAAACATGGTGTATCGTCAGGTTCCTTGTGAAGTGCAATTAACAGAAGATTGGCTGCACAATTTGCTAATGCACGTTTTTGTACATCGCTCCTTTCCTATACCATCTCCAGGTGCTGCATGACGCCATTGCCGGGCACCGAAGGGGACCTGGCAATGACGCGCGCTGAAAGGGAGTACTCAGTTTTCACTCCGGTTTCTTGTTTGTTTGTTTTCTTGTTTGTCCGGGCGATATCTCACCCATCCTTTGAGCTAAGAAGCTGAAATTTGGACACAATAGTGAGCAAGTGCTTTGGCAAAAACAGTATGTTTTGATTAATCAATGAATAAATTAATTAAATGTGTAATTATTATCAATAAATTAAGTACTTATTTATTTCCTTTCTCATCTGGGCAATATCTCAGGCACCTTTTAAGTTAGGAAGCTGATATTTGGACATAACAATGACCAAGCAATTTGGCTGTAAAGTGTATTTTTGATTTATTGATTAATCAATTCATCGATTAATTATTTAATTAATGACAGCTGATTTTTTTTTTTTTTAATTACAGATTGGGATGAAATGGTGGTGGTTTGGTATTATATTAGCCAATTGATTAATAGTTTAATTATTTTACAATTATTAATTATTTATTTTTGGCTTTCCACTAGATGTTGGAATATTGCTGCGGGGTTTGCTTCCATTCAGCCACAAAAGCATTAGTGAGGTCAGGCACTGATGTTGGGCGATTAGGCCTGGTTCGCAGTCGGCATTCCAAATCATCCCAAAGGTGTTCGATGGGGTTGAGGTCAAGACTCTGTGCAGGCCAGTCAAGTTCTTCCACACCGATCTCGAAAAACCATTTCTGTATGGACTTCGCTTTGTGCACAGGGGCATTGTCATGCTGAAACAGGAAAGGGCCTTCCCCAAACTGTTGCCACAAAGGTGAAAACACAATCATCTAGAATGTCATTGTATGCTGTAGCGTTAAGATTTCCCTTCACTGGAACTACATGGCCGAGCCCGAACCATGAAAATCAGCCCCAGACCATTATTCCTCCTCCACCAAACTTTACAGTTGGCACTGTGCATTCAGGCAGGTAGCGTTTTCCTGGCATCCACCAAACCCAGATTCGTCTGTCGGACTGCCAGATGGTGAAGCACGATTCATCACGCCAGAGAACGCGTTTCCACTGCTCCAGAGTCCAATGGTGGCGAGATTTACACCACTCCAGCTGACGCTTGTCATTTGCGCATGGTGATCTTGGGCTTGAGTGTGGCTGCTCGGCCATGGAAACCCATTTCCTGAAGCTCCCGACGAACTGTTGTTGTGCTGACGTTGCCTCCAGAGGCAGTTTGGAACTCGGTAGTGAGTGTTGCAACCGAGGACAGACGATTTTTATGCGCTACGCACTTCAGCACTCGACAGTCCCGTTCAGTGTGCTTGTGTGGCCTACCACCTCGCGGCTGAGCTGTTATTGCTTCTACACGTTTCCACTTCACAATAACAGCACTTGCAGTTGACCAGGGCAGCTCTAGCAAGGCAGAAATTTGACGAACTGACTTGTTGGAAAGGTGGCATCCTATGACGGTGCCACATTGGAAGTCACTGAGCTCTTCAGTATGGGCCATTCTACTGCCAATGTTTGTCGATGGAGATTGCATGACTGTGTGCTTGATTACATATACCGGTCAGCAATGGGTGTGGCTGAAACAGCCAAATCCACTAATTAGAAGGGATGTCCGCATACTTTTGGCCATGTAGTGTATTTAGCATGGGGGCGGTGTACTTTGAATTTATCTGTACTTGTTTCTATTTAATTTTGATGTACCATACTCTTTACAGAGTGTCGGTGCTGCCTAAGCAGTTTCTTGGGAAGGATTATACCGGGTGGCTTGCCATTGCCTTCCCAGCGTTGATTGTCTGTGCTCTATCCTTTTAAATGCTGAATGTCAAGCAAAGAAGCAGCACGTACCATTTTTAAAGTCTTTGGTATGACTCGGTCAGAGTTTGAACCACCAATCTCCCAGAATCTGAGCAAACGCTCTAACCATTACTCCACCGAGTCTGGTTGTTTTTTGTATAGTTGTGCTTAAATGGTGGAGCGAGTTAAAAATGATCGTCAATTGGTGAGCAATCTTGATAATTCTCCCGTGCCAGGAAGTAATGTCATTCAAGCAAACATTTAACTTATTAAAGTTAATTTTGGAGAATCACCAGATTGCTACATGAAAATTGCAGAATAATTGGATGGTCAATATTAGAAGTGCAGAAGCAATAATTAATTTTCACTCAAATTTCAACAAGGCTCATGAAGGATGGGCAATGAAGGATCTAAAGTTTGATCAAGAGGAAACTTGTCATAATCGCATGGTGGCAGGGAGATGATTTATTGATGACGATTGTATCATGTGATGAGACCCAGGCCCATAATTTCATGCACGTATCAAACCAAGCCAGTTTTGAGTGGAGACATTCGTGGTGCCCACCATCAAAATAAAATTAAGGTTCAACAATCAGTCAGAAAGCTTATGGAGATAGTGTTTTCGGACTTCAATAGTTTGATGAGTGTGGAATTTCATGAACAGGCAACAACAACAACAACAACAGGCATTTTAAGGCCATTTTCCGTGCAAGAGCGGGGGTTAGCCAATTTCATGAACAGGCAAAAAAAATAATCAACTTTTATGCAATAAAGTCCGACAAACAATAAGCAAACAACATCCAGTTGTATCTCGGAGAATGACTTTACCGCACAATAATGCTTGGCCACTACCTTTTTAATGGAGATTGATTGGGAAGTTCATAGGCATCTCCCATATTGTCCAGATATGTGAACTTGTAATTTTCATCTTTTTGGATCAATCAAATGGGTAGCAATAGGTTTATGGATGATAAAGATGCCAAAGCTTGCATAATGAATGGCTGTGTATCTCTCCCAAATATTTGTATGCAGATAGTATCAAGGCACTACCCAATAGGTTGTGACAAGTGAGTATTGGTAGCAGAGGGAAACTTAAAGTTTAATTCAAAAATAAGTATAGTTTCTTCAACTTCCTATCATGTTTGATTTTCTAAAAAAAAGTCCACATCGTCATTCATTAACTTTTAACTCTTATTTGTTTTGCCACTGCAGCAGAAGTTTCTGGAAGGTTTTTGCGCTTGATATTCAACTATTACCGTTGGATTTTGTCTTACATTTCTTATCTTTTATTATGTTTGTGCACTATACAATAATCAAATTTTGTCAATTCTAGTTTGGTATTTACTGCTTGTATGTAACTCAGTGTCAGCATCTACTAATGGAAAAATCTGATAATGGATGATTTATTTATTGGCTGTCTAATTAAAGCATGTTGTGATTGAGAAAGCTGATCAACAGAACATAGCTGAAGTTGAATAATCCCAGGAGTGAACACAAATAATAAAATAAAAAGACAATAAAGGAAACACACGAGACTTACCATCAGCTCAAAGAAGAACCAGGCATGTTGCAGCACTGTGTCCCGCACTGAGCCTTTACTCACTACCCACTGCAGGGCCAATTCTTCATGGAACACCTGCGGGATTAAGATTCATCACATGACAGTCCCACACAATACAATCTGCATTATATTTCAAGCTATTTTTAGATGTACATTTGAAATGTTAGCATTTGGACAAATGTCCACCATCTTTGAAAAGTAATGATGTTTCTACATTTTTTTGTATGCAGAGTAATACTCTTGGGTGAGGTGACATTTCTTTCTGGCAAACTCCTGACATGTCATATTTCAACTGGAGATATTTAAATTCACAACAGATTAATTTTTATTTGATAGATACAGTGTCCTCCATAAGTATTGGAACAGTGAAGTCAAATTTGTCATTATTGCTATATACAGTAAAACCTCGAATACCACGGGTTCTAATATCGTGGATTTCGACTAACTGCGGGCAACCTATTGTATGTATTCCTTTTCCACCTGGAAAGCAATTCCCAAATCAAAACCTGCAAGTTGACTCAAACCCACAGCCAACTTCAAGCTCACCTGATCTCTGAGATCAGAGGTCCACAAAATCTTTGATGCAGTCAGTCAATCCCACTTCTGATGCATGTTCTTCATCTTCACTCTTAAATAATGGCGTCATGCAAAGGCTAGGTCCCTTCGTCCAGTTTTTCCGAGAAAGCCAAGATCAATAATCACTCTTCCAAATACTCATTGTACCCCCATCCCTCACTGAAATCTTCCTCCAGCATGTAATATTCCTTATTGTAAAGGTGGATACATTTCTATCCACTCTCGAGTCATCCAATGCCAACAGACTTGATGCTATCAACACTTTAATAATCAAGACTTTGTGGCATAATGGTTAGCACACCTGGGAGGTTGAGTATGGGAGGTTGACAGTTCAAACCCAGGCCGAGTCATACCAACGACCCTTTAAATGTTAAAGGATAAAGTACAGAAAAAACCCCATATGTTGGCATCCATTGGGAGGAGGAAATTCCTCCTTGATTACCCCACTGAGTATGGAGACAACAACAACAACAACATGCATTTTAAAGGCCATTTTCCCTGCTAGAGCGGGGGTTAGCCTTGCGGTCCCCATGACAATCTTCTCCATTTTGCCCTATTTTCTGCATCTCTCCTTGATAACCCCCTTGCCCGCATTTCTCCTTCCACCATCTTTAGCCAAGTCTTTCTCGGTCTTCCCCGTCCTCTACTTCCTTCTACATTCATTTCCATCACTCTTCTCAACCAGTCACTTTCATCCTTCCTCAACACATGACCAAACCATCTCAACCTGTTTCTCTTCACAGCATCAATCACAGGCTCTATTCCCATCATCTTTCGCAATTCATCATTTGTCTTCCTCTCTCTCTCAACGATACTCCGCACATCCATCGAACCATTCACATTTCCACCCTTTCCAACCTTCGTTGCTGCTCTACGTTCATTACCCATGTCTCACTCCCATAAATCATAACACTTCTCACACATGCAGCATACACCTTTCCCTTCAGCTTCAACGACACTCCCCTCCTCATCAGCACGCCAATCAGTATGGAGAGAAAAGCGATATCAAAAAGATGATGTTGTTGGGACTCAGAGTGCTCTTGGAAGTGACATCACTTCCTCCAATCTCAGCAGCTGTGATTGTGTGTGATAGTCAAGTCTGGTGTTGTGTCGTGTACCTGGCTGCATGTGTGCGTGATTTGTGTCACAGCTCCTCCATGAGTCTTTGAACCTGTCAAAATTAATTTTAAAAAGGTCTTGTTCATCAGCCATGTTTTCTCCTCTCTCTGTGCTCTTTTTCAGTTCACTCTCTGAAGGCAATCTGCCTACATCACTTGGCCATCATCATCACGTCAGCAATAGATGGATGCTCTCAATTTGAAACAATAGGTCAGGGCCATCTCACTGGACATCTCCCATATATTGTATCAAATCTGGAAGCCTTCCCCAATTTCCAAAATGCCAGCAATTGTTATTCAGAATCCCTTCCCTTGGCTGGCTCTCAGATTTCCTTTGTATTTACAATTTGGATGGCATTCTCTCCCATGCCCTACACATCTAGAGGGAAGCAACTCTCCAGCTATTGTCCTGGGAATGATATTTTCCTTGGTCTATTTCAATGAATTCTCTTCATCACTTCATTAGCCTGGTGTTGGCTTAGCGGTTAGGGTGCAGGCATGGGATCTTAGGATCCTGAGTTCGAATCCCGGTCGATCGCTGAATTAACGCCAGGGGGGTTGACTCAGCCTGTCATCCTTCCGAGGTCGGCAAATTGAGTACCAGCTTGCTGGGATGAATGATCCCGGTGTGTACCCCAGTTTAGAATAGGTACACCGTATCCCTGCCCATCGTAAGAGGCGACCAAGGGTTGGCGTCAGGAAGGGCATCCGGCCATAAAAATATTGCCTCAAACAGGGAACCATGATTGTCATGGGGCCCGCAAGGCTAACCCCTGCTCTTGCGGGGAAAATGGCTTTAAAACGATCATTCATTCATTCATTCACTTCATCACTGTTCAGCATAGTTCCTCACTGATCTGCCAAGCAAACAGAAAAAATGTGCAGCATCCATCTCTGGCAAATTATGAGATTAAAAGCAATTGGCCATCTAACTGAAAAACATCTTCTACAGAAGGAAAGACTAACATTCTCACATTATCTCTCCATAAATAATGGCTGGGAAATCCCAAAATATATTTATGTGGTCAGCCTCTGGGAGTGGTACAACCTCTGAACCTCTTACACCACACCATCAGCTATTAATCTATGTTAGGCAGGTCATTTCTCCAAGCTGGACTCCAAAGACAGCTGCTGCCTTGGAATTCTCCAAGGGCTCAAGGTATCCCTCTGTCATCTGTAACTTAAAACATTGTACATGGTCTTCATCAGAAGCATCATGAAGCATGGCTCTTCACTGTGGACTGGTCAAGCTGCTTCCCATCTTGCTCCCCTTGAGGTTATGGAATCTAATGTCCTACTGTCATTGTAACCTTGCAGCAGGGACATGAGTGTGGGGGTCTGCTTATAATGACAGGAGGATATCTCAGGGTCTACATCTTGCTCACTGCAGGCAGGTTGACATATGTCATCACAGCTATGTGCTCAAATAACCTTCACCAAAATCCGACAACTGCCACCTCAAATAAATCAAAAATTATCAAAGGTTGGTTATTTAAAAATATAACAGCAACGGAATACGCGACATACACTACTTATCAATGTGCATAGTTTTAAGTTTCAACTCCTTCCTGGTTACGACGAGAATGATTCTCACACCCTCTCCCTCGTACATTCTTAAACAGACCTTTTTTGCAAGCGGCCGTCCAGAGTGTACAATTGTTGACTCCGTGAAAGTGGAAACACGACAAAGACTTCGGTCCTTCTGAGACGGCTGAAACAGATTTATAAGTTGATGATCATAGCAAAGAGATATAGGAAGCAAAAAAATTCAAAGGTATAAAAATTAGACGAACAGACAATGAAAAAGACACAAGTACAAAAAGACTGTTCCAAAACCAATTCAAAGAAGGTAACATTATAACATGCCTTGCCATGCAAAATGGTATGGACCTCATCATCTGGTGAGTGAGGTGGTGCACTGACGTCGGGGTTGCTGCTGCTCATGTTTTTTGAAGTAAATACAGTGCTCGGTCGGGGGCGGCTTGAGCAGCGTGACAAAGTATTGTAGCGCACAGAAGCACTTGAAGAGTAGTCTGGTACTTCTGTGAATAAAATGTGAATCAAATATTACAACATTAAAAATGAGCCAAACTATGCAGTGTGTGTTTGTGGACAGGTCAGTCTTTTGAGACTGCCACTGGTAACATGTATCCCAGTGCTACCTGCAGCATGGTCGGGTTGTCGGCAACTAAACCGACACCCTTCACTGACTTCGCTAGTGGGGAGGGAGACCGTGACACCCTGCCAGGATCAAAAACAACACCTGCCCGTAGGGAGCCAACAGCTATCCAGTAAGGAGATGGTGTCTCTGAAAAATCACCCATTCGGTTTGGACCGGTTCAAGTCATACCAAAGACTTTAAAAATGGTATGTGCTGCTTCCTTGCTTGAAAAGGATAGAACACGGACAATCCCCATCAGTTGGCACCCATGAGAAGGGGGAAATTCCTCTTGAAGAAATGCCCCACTGAGAAAAGCGGCACCATTTTTATGACGTCACTGGTACCCAGAGTATCCCAGGAAGTGACGATAGTGACGGCACTTCCCCCAAGCTCAATGGCTGTGTTAAGTTTTTAGCTTGTCTGTATGTCCGTATGTGTGTGTGCGTGTGTGTGTCAGCTCTATTACAAGTCTTAGCCCAAGTATAAAAAAAAAAATATATATATATATACGTAGAGGCGTATGTAGACGCTGAACAGTTAGTTGTACCATGCCAATTTGATGCTGTTTGAAACATGATTTGAATATGGCCTTATAAAGTTGAGTCAAAAATGCTCAAGTGACAATAGTGAGTAGCAAGAAAACAAGGAAAACAATTAGTTAGAAATCAAATTTGAGGTTTTAAAGTGTTTTGATACCAGAGAACGAGCGGTTGATATTGGGAGAGTGCTTGGGCTGGCCTATTAACTCCACCACTCTCTCCTCCACCCAACCCCACCTCTATAAACAATCTCCACAACAATCACTGGCGATTGTTATCTTGATTAAATACTGTATATATTTATTTTATATTTTGAAATGTATTTATTTTAAAAAGTTATTTCGTTGAGGAATGTGCTATACATGTAGAGTATTTCAAGTTAAAGCCTATTTTTTCTGACTATAAATGTTCAAAATAACCTAACTCCAGTTTATACATTCATTCATTCTTATGGTGATTCACTCAATGTTGTTTCACTTCATCGCATTTTTCGAGGACGCAAATGTGACGTTAAGTGAGGACCAATTGTGTGCAATTGTTATTGTAACGTAACAATGGGCTGTTGGGAATAATATTCAAGGGATTCCAAAAGGAGTTCTCCAACCTCTAGTTGTATCAGCCGACTCAATGTTTCGACCAGCAACACAGGGTTAACCATGCCTCCACCACCCTTTATCAAGAGCAATTTTCCTGTTAACCACCTCCCAGATATACCCGAGGTGGAAGGGTGGGCCTAATCAGCTGACCAAGCACAAAGCTGCGTTGTGAGACCTCGTGACATTTATAGCCTTTTCAAACATCAGCCAATGGGCAAGTCTGTCTCATCGGTGCTTTGCATCTGTTAAGGAGGTACATTAAATTACATCTTGTAACCTAGTTTTCTGTTGTGTTTTTAATGATCCCATGAAGACCATCATGGCCCACTTTGTCTCTGTCCTCCTCCAAATGGAACGTCTCTGGTGTATTTGTCTACAAGTGGACCATATGCCTGCGCTAGAGCTACAGTCTCCTCTGTCAGAGGCAAACTCGTTTGTCCAGTGTGTCAAGCCTCCAGTTTTCGCCTCCAACAGGCAGGTGGTTGGACGGAGTTTGGGGTGAATGGGTGGTGAGAGGGGGGTTGGGAAATGCCAATGTGTCTGACTTTTGATCAAACCCATAAGCGAAATGACGAGCAGGATCCGTTGGCTATCACCATGCTGTGGGCCAGTTTGTGCAGAACACTTTTCTGGAAGACCGTGCAGTGAAGGATCTCTGGCTCGCTCCTGCAAGTTTGATCGGCTATCTTACGAGAATGCAAACTGCCCTTGAGGCATACGACAAACGAAGCCACCATGACCCACCGAACAATAATCGACCTCAGGGCACTTCATAAACTGACGAAATATTCCCACATGCTGATCGAGTCTATCGTGATCTACGGACTCAGAACAGATGCAATGAACCAATATAGCAATTTTTGGCAAATAAGTCAACTAATTGGTCTGTCAGCGAAGCGACAGGTAGGCTCTGTGAGTATTCTAGTAACATAGATAACTACTTGAGGACTAGCTTCCTGGCTAGTCCTGGCTTCAAATCAACATGTAATTCTTGCCTGGTAAGTGTTGGTATGGCATCATGTTTCAGAAATTTCTGAGGCTTGTTTCGCAGGTAGTATGCCTGTTGATCAAATACAAATGCTGACTCGAAGTGGTCTTCGCAAACAACACGATATTTTGAATGAGCATACATTTTGATGTTTCATTTGGGTGATCCTAGGTTTTTCAACCATAAAGTACACGATTGTTGATCTTTTTGTGGGTCAGGGATGCAAAAAAACGACTTCTGAGTTCTGTGGGCAAATTTTTCGACAACTCAAACAGTTAAAAGCTTGGCACATCAGCATCTTGAACGTTACAATAACTTGTGATGAAACGCAGATGAACACATCCAGCAATGAGTTGTTCCTCCATGACGTCCCATGAATCAATGGAAGTAGCTTATTTGTATAACGGAAGTGAAAATAGTCAGATTTTAAAACACGACCTGGCTTATTATTCTCCCAAAAATATATTTTTGTGCTAATGGGTCAGAGATGATATCATTCACTAAAACATATCTCCAAAACATTTCATCACTAAAGCTAGCAAAGCAAACTAGCAAAGCATCAAGGCAAAACATCACGCTAAGTGATGACCTCACTTAGCTCTTTCACGAGCCTCGATTCAGTATGCAAAAAAAAAATACAAAAAAAATCACTGTGTACCTTTAATACATGCAAGTCTATGGGAAATTAGACCCCGCTTAACATCGTGTCCTTCTGGAATGCATCTAAACGCTAAGTGAGGTATTGATATATATACAGGGTGAGTCAGAAGTAGCGCCCGATTTCTGTTTTTATATATACATATATATATATATATATATTTCTGTCAGTTGATTGTTTGTTTGCCATTTGTATTACAGTGTACAAGAAGGTAGAAATAAATGAATGACATGTTTATCTAACCATTTATTCAGGGGAAAATTATTACGGAAGTGTAAGTGGCTCCCGCTTTTCAAAGCTTTTTTGAGCTTTTCAAAGAGCCACAGCTTTAAAAAGGACATTACTTTCCAGTACACTTCCAGCAGTATGCATGTATATATATATATATATATATATACACATATATATATACATATAAATATATATATATATATATATATTATATATATATATATATATATATATATATATATATATATATATATATATATATATACTGTATATATACATATAAATATATATATACATATATATATAGTCACGTGAAAAAGTAAGTACACCCCATATAAAGTTTTGACAATTTCAACATATTTCAACATACAGCTATTTGATCTTCATTTCAACAATATTGATAGATAAAGGTGATATAATATAACAAATATCATGAAACATTTACATTTTGTCGTCCATTGTATAATTTAAATAAACATAAATGCAAATTTCGCATGTGGAAAAAGTAAGTACACCCCGACATTTATCACTACTTCAAATACCTAAAATTAGAATCAGGTGCACCAGCTCAGGTGCAAATGAATAGAACGTCGCTAGAGAGGATCTTGGAGGAACCTGTCTTTTTTAAACCTCAGACATTTCGTTTGGTTTGCTCTTTGTTGTTGAAGTGTGCGTCGTCACCATGCCGAGATCAAAAGAGCTCTCTCTCTGAGGCCTTCAGAAAGAAGGCTATAGATGTCTACGAGTCTGGGAAGGGATTTAAGAAGGTCTCCAAACAATTTGAAATCAATCATTCGACTGTCCGGAAGATCATCTACAAGTGGAGAAGATTCCAAACAACTGCCAACTTGTTCAGGCCAGGCCGCCCCAGCAAGTTCAGCCCCAGAGCAGACCGCAAGATGCTGAAAGAAGTCTCGAAGAACCCCAGAATGTCATCACGGGACCTACAGGTAGCTCTTGCCACTGTTGATGTCAAAGTGCACGAGTCTATCATGAGAAAGAGGCTGCACAAATTTGATCTACATGGGAGGTGTGCAAGGAGGAAACCTTTGCTGTCCAGAAAGAACATCAGGGCAAGACTAAAGTTTGCCAATGAACACCTAGGCAAAGACCAGCACTTCTGGAACAATGTGCTCTGGACAGATGAGTCAAAGGTAGAGCTATTTGGCCACAGTACCAGAAGACATGTTTGGCGAAAACCAAAGACAGCATTTGACCACAAGAACCTGATACCAACTGTAAAGCATGGTGGTGGAAATATTATGGTTTGGGGCAGCTTTGCTGCATCAGGGCCTGGGCAGCTCACCATCATAGAATCCACTATGAATTCTTAATTGTACGAGAGGGTGCTTGAGGATAATGTGAGGCCATCTGTCGGAAAGTTGAAGCTCAACCGAAGGTGGGCCTTGCAACATGACAATGACCCTAAACATATCAGTAAATCCACCAAGGAATGGCTGAAAAGAAAGAAATGGAGGGTTCTGGAATGGCCAAGACAAAGCCCGGATCTAAATCCCATCGAGATGTTGTGGGGGGATTTGAAACGAGCTGTGCATGCAAGAAACCCCTCAAACATCGCACAGCTGAAAGAATTCTACATGGAGGTGTCGGCAAAAATTTCTTCCAGTCAATACCAGAGACTGGTAGACAGTTATAAGAAACGCCTACTTGACGTTGTTTCTGCCAAAGGGGGCAATACCACCTATTAGAGCCAAGGGCAATACCTCTTTCATCCGCAGCTCAATGGAATACTGTTCCCCCCTCTGGGCCGATGCTCCTGCCTCACACCTAGCTCGGCTTCACGCTGTTGAAGCCAAAGCTTTCAGAATCATTGGAATCTCCTGCTATGAAGCTAACTCCGAGGGCCTTTCACTCACTCACCGCAGGCAGGTTGGTGGTCTTTCTGTCTTCTACCGGCTCCTCTCCGGCCTTGCTCCCCCAGCTCTCTCTGTGCTCTGTCCCCCGAATATTCCTACAGGTCGCACAAGATCTGCCAGCAACCCTCTTCTGGTTAAACTGCCAAAATCTAGGCTCTCTGCTCACCTTCACTCTTTCATTCCCCTTTTTTCCCACCTCTGGAACAAACTCCCCCACTCTCTTCAATCCCACTCCTCCCTCCAGGTCTTTAA
The DNA here is from genome assembly GCF_964187855.1 of Myxine glutinosa. NCBI lineage: Eukaryota > Metazoa > Chordata > Myxini > Myxiniformes > Myxinidae > Myxine > Myxine glutinosa. The sequence goes on from NC_136261.1 coordinate 230,439,446, forward strand.
AACAGCTGTTCCCCACCATCTCTTATCTTCCCCCATCCAAAACCTTGATCTTTTCTACCCCCGCTAATTCACCCCAGATACACTTTTTCGAAATTCCAACTTCTTTCCTGGAAGTCCTTGCAGTATCCATATGTTTTATACCTCTCCCACCTCCCCCCAAGCCATCTCCCTCCCACAGTTCTCTCGATGTCCCTGCTCTCAAATGTTGTGTTTGTGTCCTTCCCCCTCTCTCCCCGTCTTGTCTACCGCTCCCCTTATTTTGTGTTTTATAAGTCGGTTTGTGTCGGTTTGACTTTTTGTGTGATTAATGTTCGCTCTTTCACGAGCCTCGATATTGTACACAAAAAAAAAAGAAAAAAAAAGAAAAAAAGGGGTGTACTTACTTTTTCCACATGCGGAATTTGCATTTATGTTTATTTAAATTATACAATGGACAACAAAATGTAAATGTTTCATGATATTTGTTATATCACCTTTATCTATCAATATTGTTGAAATGAAGATCAAATAGCTGTATGTTGAAATATGTTGAAAAAGTCAAAACTTTACATGGGGTGTACTTACATTTTCGTGTGTGTGTGTGTGTGTGTGTGTGTGTGTGTGTGTATATATATATATATATATATATATATATATATATATATATGTGTGTGTGTGTGTGTGTGTGTGTGTGTGTGTGTGTGTGTGTGTGTGTGTGTGTGTGTGTGTGTGTGTGTGTGTGTGTGTATATATATATATATATGTGACTATTTAATTTACAAAATATACATGTGCTAAATTGATGAAAAGTCTTGACATACAACATTTGTTTCCAGGTAGAAGTCGTCAAAAGGCAGGAAATTGAAAACGATAATAAAATAATGCAAAAAAGATGTGGATCCAAACCTGCTGCATTTGTTGGCACGTCATCTGTTCTAGGCAGGTGGAACATAAAGTGAACGTAAGCAGCCAACAGGTTAATGCGACCATGTGAGTCTTGGCCTGACTGTACACTTCGATGTACTTTCTTGGCAATCGTACACATCGCCTCAAATGCTGCCTGACTGAAGCTTACTGTGAAAAGAGCCAAGAAAATATAAACAGGTCTGCTCAATGTTATCAATATCACCGAGTGCAGATTGATTGTTGAGAGTAGAATACGAACCCATTTGCCCTCCAATAATGGGAGGCCTTGCTGTGAGCAGCACAAGCCGGTCAAGTAGCACAGGGCAGAAGCGTACAAGTGGGCCCAGCTTTACATATTGAAGTCTAGCCACAGACCTCCGCAGGTCACTTTCAAGATCAATCTCTGATGTTCGTGCTCGAGTGATTCCCTCATCAATAGTACCACAAAGAGAAAGGAACCGATCCAGCTCTGGGTCCTGGAAGAAGAGACAGGAGTGACTTAGAACAAATGATTATATCCAGTACTATATATAGATATATCAACATACAGTCACGTGAAAAAGTAAGTACACCCCATGCAAAGTTTTGACTTTTTCAACATATTTCAACATACAGCTATTTGATCTTCATTTCAACAATATTGATAGATAAAGGTGATATAATATAACAAATATCATGAAACATTTACATTTTGTAGTCCATTGTATAATTTAAATAAACATAAATGCAAATTTCGCATGTGGAAAAAGTAAGTACACCCCTACATTTATCTCTACTTCAAATACCTAAAATTAGAATCAGGTGCACCAGCTCAGGTGCAAATGATTAGAACATCGTTAGAGAGGATCTTGGAGGAACATGTCTTCTTTAAACCTCAGACATTTAGTTTGGTTTGCTCTTTGTTGTTGAAGTGTGCGGCGTCACCATGCCCAGTTCAAAAGAGCTCTCTGGAGCCTTCAGAAAGAAGGTTATAGATGCCTACGAGTCTGGGAAGGGATTTAAATAGATCTCCAAACAATTTGAAATCAATCATTCGACTTTTCCCGGAAGATCATCTACAAGTGGAGAAGATTCCAAAGAACTGCCAACTTGTTCAGGCCAGGCCGCCCCAGCAAGTTCAGCCCGAGAGCAGACCGCAAGATGCTGAAAGAAGTCTCTAAGAACCCCAGAATGTCATCACGGGACCTACAGGTAGCTCCTGCCACTGTTGATGTCAAAGTGCACGAGTCTACCACTAGAAAGAGGCTGCACAAATTTGATCTACATGGGAGGTGTGCCAGGAGGAAACCGTTGCTGTCCAGAAAGAACATCAGGGCAAGACTAAAGTTTGCCAATGAACACCCAGGCAAAGACCAGCACTTCTGGAACAATGTGCTCTGGACAGATGAGTCAAAGGTAGAGCTATTTGGCCACAGTACCAGAAGACATGTTTGGCGAAAACCAAAGACAGCATTTGACCACAAGAACCTGATACCAACTGTAAAGCATGGTTGTGGAAATATTATGGTGGCCAAACAATACAAAATAAAGTGCATTCAAAAAATCTCGTGTGCATGCTGGACTACCCTTGTGTTCTGAGGAGGAACCAAATAATGCTCTAGAAAAGTTCATCCAAAGGGGCGCCAATTTGATTCATACACCTGCATGAAGAAGTAAATGTATTTTATTTGCCAGATTTAGGGCGCCCCTTTATATGAACTTATCTCTTATTTTCTGATATGAACTTAAGTCTTATTTTCTATGTCTCTTATTTTATATGGTATGCCACATGACACATCCCATATAAAGGGGCCTTCTCTATGCCCCTGGCATTTATCACAAGATGCATTTTAAATACGAACAAAATGCATTTGTTCATCGTACAAGACTTTATTCAAGATGATATAAAAGACTTGAAAAAGTAAGGGGAAAAAAATATTCAACCCAAACGGGATGCAAACCCACAATCCCCCAGCTTGGGAGTCTGATTCTTTATCCATTAGGCCATTGGGCCAGGATGTTAGATTGGTGTAAAAATATGTTGAAGAGTTATAAAGTGTGTATATATTTTTATGTATTTATTTATGTATATATATTTATATATATTTAATTTTAAAGGAAAAAGTGTAGCACTTAGGAGGAATTTGTTTTGAAAGCTATTAACTAGACCTATTGGACAATGTATATTCCAAGTTTCAGCTAGTTTCAATGTATAGTCCTTGAAATATGAGCACCAACACATTTTGGGCAGACGGACGGACAGACACCAACGTGATTTTGAGGGTTTTCTAAATATAACTCAAGAATGCATAAACGGATGTTGCTGAAATTTGGAACATATTACCTCAACGTATAAAGCATTTACTTCTGAAATTTGCAGCCAATTTCGTCCAGTAGAAGCCGAGAAACGTATTTTCAGTCCCCATGTAAAAGCTGCATAATAAAGGGATATATAAAGGGAGGAGCGCATTGCCCCTCCCTTTGATATATATATATTGTTGCGGATCTCACCATCGGCCCCTTTTCCCCTTACCAAGGGGGGATTAATCCCCTTGTCTGCGACTGACCGATGTGAGTCCTGAAGCTGCCCAGCTCCCTCCACGAGGCAGGTGAGCAACCTCGTTCGAGACCGTGGACAAGATGTTATTTTGCCGAGCGGATTAGCAGCCCGCGGCTCGAACCATTAGCAATACTAAACCCGATCCTAAACGTTGGCCAAATCGTGCCACAGGTATTCAATGGGGAAATCACAAAGATGATCGGATGTGAAGGAAAGAAGGCAGAGTAAGGAAGAACAGGGATTTATTACCAACTATTGTACAAGACCAAAGAAACCAAGGAGGAAAGAAACGAAAATAATGACAGAAGGAGAAGACACAGTGCAATTCTACTTATCTATACAGGCTTACTTATACCCCAGGGACAAGACACACAAAACAAACTCATGTACACAAAAGGATGGAATGGCAAGAATGGGTGGAGGGATGAGAAGGTTCAGGTCCGTGCAAACGGCATGGAGGTGACAGCTCCGACTCCTCGCACTCTGGTTCACAGAACGGGCGACAGGGAGATTCGAAGACCGCGCGCGGCACGTCGAGGTTTGCGTGCCCGCACTGGTTGTTCTTCAGAGTGCTGGTTGGTATCGCGAGCAGGGCGTGCCGATTCGCATTCGCTTTCCTCTCCAGAACTCACTCTCTCCTCCTCAACTGAACTCTCTCAACTGGGCTCCGGTGGACTGCGGTCGATGGACTGCCGTGGGAGGCTCCGGGCGACGGGTTATATAACCACGCCCATGGAACTTTCGCGAACCTCCTCAAACGCTCTCTCTCCGCCCTCTCAGGCCAAACCCCTCATCCTGGGTTGGTTGATCGGGGGCTGGCTCACTCCTCCTTCTAATGACGAGGTGCAGACACGCCTTTCTTCTCCGAGATGACTTCGCCGTAATGGCGGCGAATGTAGTTGGCAATGCGAATGGCAATGACGCAGTTGGGCAATTGAAAGGGGATCTATCTTATCTGATTCGGTGCAATGCAGTGTCAATTAATGGGAAACAGAGCCTTAAGCTAATACACATAATAAGAAATAACTATTTAGAAGGGTATATGATTTTCTACGTGCATGCGATGGATTAACTAAGGGGACGACCTTTGATCTTTACACACAAAACGGAGGTATTTACAAGGAATCATGACATTTACACAGGGTGATATTTACAAACAAAGGATTCTCAAATCCGCAACACTGCACCCTCATCCTCCAGGCACGTCCCGGGCCTATAAAACTTTACTTAGTGTGACACGACACGTAGGTGTAGTTCCCTCTACAATTAACCTGACCCTGAGTGCGACAGTTTTAAAACACAAATAAGTATGTCCCTCTGCTGCATTGCACCCTACCTAACAGATTCACGCCCACAGGATAACCGAATTGCGGAATTGTTTTCAAACTACACATGAACGGTGGGGAGCATTATTTACAAGTGACGCTGATTGTATTTACACTGCAACCCAGGACCTGCGATTTTTCTTTTTTGGGGGAGGGGGGGTGGTGGGGTGGGGAGGGGGGGGGGTGGGGGGGGGGGTTGGGGAGACAGCATGCACTGCAGCGATGCACCAGCACCAATAAAGAGCACCAAAGCACCATAAAGCACCAGTCAGTGCACAGTCACCACAGTTCAAATAAAAAAACAAAACCCTGTTGGTGGTCTTCCTCTTCGGCTCCCTCTGCTGGCGGTTGTTTTTCCAGATGTTGTCAACTTGTTCTTCTTGTTTTGCTGCCTATTTGATGGAAATAAAAAGGCACACAACGCGTCCATTTTTATTTATGGCCCACAGGGGCCGACTATGGGTGGTTCACCTGTGGGCTTGGTGCCACCTCACCGGGTCCGCAAGCAAGATCTTGGGCCATCGTGGCCGGTCCCAGCAGAGGGACCATGCCCCAACCCGTGGGGTCCATGAGTGGTGCTCAGCCACAGACATGTCGTCCATAAGTGGTGCGTGGATGCAGGCAGCTGGTTGCGAGGATTCGGGCACACCGACGCGGTCCCCCCGCACGCTCCCCTCAGTGCCCAGAGAGCACGATCCATGGGTCGGGGAAGGAAGACAGAGAGGGCAGGTTAGCAAGGGGTAAGGGCGCAAGGGTACACATCAACACAGGTAATGCAGAACAAGGTGCGCACGGAGAGCGAAGTGAGAAAGCTCGTCCCTACCGTACGTCACCCCCCCTGTTACCTACTCCACCCTTGCCCTTACCCATATTTACAACAATCTACACATTTACAAATCCGCCACTACGTCTCGTCCTCCCCATATTTCCCCTATACCAAATTCGTCACAATCCCATTAATCCAAAATTTGCCATCACCAATTCATCATCAATCCTCATAAGGAGGGAGAGATGGAACATCAGCACAATGTCACACCCACGTCATGATGCGTCTCACATTCCAAACATCTGCACAAAAATAACAAAAACACGGGGCATGGTGTGGAGTTTTTGTCACCTAAGGTGAGTGGATGTAGATGGTGCGAGGAGATTTCCATCCTATCTACCTTCTAAATGACATTAACACACTTTACACTACCCGGGGTCTTTCCCTGCCAATCCATTGGCAATCTTACTCTATGCGGTTTTAAGAACCAAATTCCCATTGACCAAACTGTGGTGCTTCATCAACTTGGGGTCTCACTCCCCCGATTCAACTCCCTGTGCCTTTGCACAATTTCAGGACTGGGTCGTGTGGCTCTCCCAGCAGGTCTACCCACCTGCACACCTCCACCACTGCAGTTGCCTCTGAGCTTACCTGCTCCTTACCCTAACCTATCTACCTGGGGAAGGCCCTCTGGTGCTTACCCCACTCGGTGCCCTCTCTGGCACTGGGCTACCAGGGTCCGTCCTCCGGATCCTCGGGCCCCATCCACAACAACTCTACCGGCTCCCAGAGCCCACCTGCGGCCTCACCTGGCCGACATCCTAACAGTGGCGGAGTGCCCATTTAACTACACACATTAACAGGCCACACGCCCAGCCATTTCCACGTCACTAATGCACCCATCCAAACACCATTCTTCCACCACGCACCACAGGTGCCAATATCCAACCACAATTTACCTACTCCCTCTACCTAACTCTTAAACTACCCTCCCCGGGTATTCGTGAAAGGGGTCCACTTTTCCCCCATTCACACCTTCGCACCATCCACTCCACTCCACAGTTTCCACCATACTCCCTCCACACCATCCATTCCATACTCCATGTATTCCACACACCTGTTCATTTGCACACCTGTGCAATCACACCTGGTGCCACCTGCACCCTCCTTCCTCCCAGGCTTCTTCAATCATTCAATACAATGCACAACCACAATTATTCCTCATACACTGCTCCATACACTTCCACGCTCAATACAATCCACAATCACCATCACTCACTCATACATTGTTCCATACACTTTCAACACAAACACACGGCACCATTCACGAGCATTGCCTCATTTGCTCAACATGCTCACCGGCAAAGATTCTCACACACACGGCATCATCTAAGCTGACTACTCCCTTCTGAAAATTGCGCTTCCCAGTCGCCCCTTATACTATTGCGCTCCCTCGTTGTTATAATCCAAACTAATCTACCTACGTCCCCACTACAGGTGGAATGTCGCTACCTAAATCTCCAGTTACCTATGGTCAATCTTCTCTAGATCCCCATCATTTTATCCTAACCCTCCCGGGCTGGTTTTCACTGCCATAACCCCATAGCTAGCGCTCATGTGCCCCCATTGTGAGGGATGGTGGATTTGCCATCCCACCACATCGGGCATCTCCTACTATTAATTTTGCCCATCCAATTTCCTGCAAATCAAAATTTGCCAATCACTGCCAATCATTCTACCAATCATTCTACCAATCATCAAATTTTGCCAATCACTTCTGCCAATCCTATTCACTATTCTAAATTTCGGATCAAAACACTATTATCATCACAGTCCGCTATATCTGAGCCTCGGTGCGTCGTTACATCATTAAAACTCGGCTTCGCAAAGCCGAGCAATGAATTCGGGTGGTTTGGTCGCCTGCAGGTTGAATCCGTCCGGCATTCGGTTCAGGGGAGGCGGTTTGGTCGGGCCGAGATTCCACGCACCATCTCGGCGCGGATCCTTGCGGTCTCCGTCCCGATGGCTCAATCTCGCCCGGTCGGAACCCCATCCCCGCCAGGGGGCGAAGGTCCGACCTGGCCCACCTCCCCCAGAATCACGCCGATCGCCGCTCTGACGCGGTACCGACCATTCAGTGCGGGACCCGGCCCGAATCGTGCGCGACGCTCCGAAGAGCGACGCGCTTACAGTCCCGGCCGGTCCTTGCTGCAAACAAAGCGCACCGCGCACACTATCTGTCGCCCTAAACGCTGCCCTGGTCAACGTCGATGCCTCCCGGACATGCTCACACCACTCGTTCCGTTTGTTGCTCATACATCCCATGCACTTCGTCAATTCCACCACCGTACTCCCTGTTACACACCACACCTCTCGCGCACCCTCTTGCGCACACTCGTCGTTCGCACACTTCGTTCCACACCTCTTCTCCGTTACGTCCTCCGTAACACTCACCATGGGCATGCACTCTTGCATCCACCCACTCACGCGCTTCAATGGGCTCTCCCACACCCGCGCCACAACCAACTCAGGTGTGCTTCCTCGCACACTCATCCCAAGCGTGCATCCTCGCACCCGCTCCTCCACCAACTCACTCTCCGGGTCACTCTCACCCTCGCACGTACACTCCGTATCGCTCTCACTCTCTGTGTCACACTCCGTACACTCCGACGTGCATTCCCGCTCGCACTCGGTTTTACTCCCACACTTTATAACACACTCACTCGCCGACGCACACTTTTTCCTCACACGAGTGCCATTTTCTCTCACACCATGCCCCACGGACCTCGCACAAACGCCAGGGTGCCATATCGACCCCAATCGCGCGACAATTCTCTTCGCGCCAAACACTTTGCCGAAAAACCTCTTAGCACAATATACAGCGCGACTCACCTTTGGGATCCTCTTCTCCACGCGCCCCTGCAAATCTTTATAAGGATTAGCAAGTACAGCATCATGATGTGTATTCAGACTTTGTACATTATCCATTCCCTCCTCCAACTGTTGCTCTTCCAAGTTTGTTGTCTCTACAAGTTCAATTTCAACTTTTGCTTTTTCTTTGACGACCGCTGGCTTTATTAAAATTTTCTCTACTTCAGCGGTCGCAGGCTGCCCCATACCCCAGGTCGCGATTTCTACCCTCGTCATTTTCCCTGTGCCTTGCTCCGCCTCGCTCAACCAGCGCTTCTCGAACCGCTTTACCTCGTCGTGCACCCTTGGGACCCTCCTGCTCAACATGCGATCCATGGTCTCCCCACATTTTTGTACGCGGTCACCCATTCTGTCCCCAATTTTACCGATTCGCTCCAATTGGCTTCCTAGCCCACCGATTTGGTTTTCTAATCGCTCCCCCATTCTGTTTTCCAATCCTAAAATTTGGTTTCCCAGGTCATTCCTCAATTCTTCACTCGTCTGGACCATGAGGGCCCTCATTTGCATCATAAAGAGGTCCAAATTCACCGGTGCTGCGGGCGCGGCTGCCGCAGCGCCGCCATTTTGTGCCTCTGCAACCACGTGCGCGAGGGCACCATCTTGTGCACCTGATACCCCCGCAACCACATCCTCCTTGCTCTCCTCCTCTCTCTCCCCCATAAACATTTCCCTGGGGTCCTGGGTCGCTTCTACCCCTTCCATCTCCCCCACCGGCACCCGATCGGCTTGATTATCCATGGCACGATTTTAAAATTTAGGATTTAAAATAAAATTTTGGCCACTCGTAATTTTGAGTGCGCTAAGGCACACTTCAGGTCGGAATCTCGCTCCCGACACCAATTGTTGCGGATCTCACCGTCGGCCCCTTTTCCCCTTACCAAGGGGGGATTAATCCCCTTGTCTGCGACTGACCGACGTGAGTCCTGAAGCTGCCCAGCTCCCTCGAGGCAGGTGAGCAACCTCGTTCGAGACCGCGGACAAGATGTTATTTTGCCGAGCGGATTAGCAGCCCGCGGCTCGAACCATTAGCAATACTAAACTCGATCCTAAACGTTGGCCAAATCGTGCCACAGGTATTCAATGGGGAAATCACAAAGACGATCGGATGTGAAGGAAAGAAGGCAGAGTAAGGAAGAACAGGGATTTATTACCAAATATTGTACAAGACCAAAGAAACCAAGGAGGAGGAAAGAAACGAAAATAATGACAGAAGGAGAAGACACAGTGCAATTCTACTTATCTATACAGGCTTACTTATACCCCAGGGACAAGACACACAAAACAAACTCACGTACACAAAAGGATGGAATGGCAGGAATGGGTGGAGGGATGAGAAGGTTCAGGTCCGTGCAAACGGCAGGGCTGGAGGTGACAGCTCCGACTCCTCGCACTCTGGTTCACAGAACGGGCGACAGGGAGATTCGAAGACCGCGCGCGGCATGTCGAGGTTCACGTGCCCGCACTGGTTGTTCTTCAGAGTGCTGGTTGGTATCGCGAGTAGGGCGTGCCGATTCGCATTCGCCTTCCTCTCCAGAACTCACTCTCTCCTCCTCAACTGAACTCTCTCAACTGGGCTCCGGTGGACTGCGGTCGATGGACTGCCGTGGGAGGCTCCGGGCGACGGGTTATATAACCACGCCCATGGAACTTTCGCGAACCTCCTCAAACGCTCTCTCTCCGCCCTCTCAGGCCAAACCCCTCATCCTTGGTTGGTTGATCGGGGGCTGGCTCACTCCTGATTCTCATGACGAGGTGGAGACACGCCTTTCTTCTCCGAGATGACCTCGCCGTAATGGCGGCGAATGTAGTTGGCAATGCGAATGGCAATGACGCAGTTGGGCAATTGAAAGGGGATCTATCTTATCTGATTCGGTGCAATGCAGTGTCAATTAATGGGAAACAGAGCCTGAAGCTAATATACATAATAAGAAATAACTATTTATATGATTTTTTCGTGCATGCGATGGATTAACTAAGGGTACGACCTTTGACCTTTACACACAAAACGGAGGTATTTACAAGGAATCATGACATTTACACAGGGTGATATTTACAAACAAAGGATTCTCAAATCCGCAACAATATATATATATATATATATATATATATATATATATATATATATATATATATATACATATATATATATAATATTATATATATATATATATACAGACTTGGCATTTACTATGGAATATATATTTTTTCTTGACTTGGGTTTACTTTCTTAACTCAGTATATCAATCTGGTGAGTTTCTTTTACACTTTGGTGATTTATTTCTTTAAAGGACCATGTCACTGATTGTCTGTTGCAGCAAGAAGTCAACAACAGGATTATATCACAGGTGGCGTTGCAAAATGTATGGACAGGTGCATTTGATGATTGGCTTCACAGTCGGGTATGCAAGGGTTGTTGCGTTCTGTATTAGTGGAAAACAACTGCTGCACGTCTCCAAAAGTTATTGCCGCTTCCTCTGGAGATGGTCCGTCAACTCGACAATGCTGTTTGTCATGGAGTGGTGGCTTTGCGAAATTACGGCATGAAACAGCGTGCTATTGCTCGGCAGTATGGCATCACTCAAGGTCAGGTGTCAAAGATCCTGAAACGAAATGCTCAGAGAAGTGTCCCTACTCCAATACCAAGGCCAGGACGTCCCCGCAGAACCACAAGGAGGGATGATAGCCAGCTGCACCGGTTAGTCCGCAATGGCCATACCAAGTCAGCTAATCGGCTTAGGGCTGAGTGGCAGCAACTGACAAATGTGCCTGTATCCAGAAGGCTAGTCAACCAACGACTGGTTCAAGCAGGCTATCGTGCCAGGCGTCCCCTGAGAAAGCCATGCCTGACCAGACAACACCGCCAGCGCCGATTGCAGTGGGCCAAAGAGCACCGTCAATGGCAGCCAGGACACTGGAATCACGTGACCTTCAGTGACGAGTCTAGATTTCTGGTCTATCGTCAAGATGGCCGCGTCCGAGTGCGCAGACAAGTGCATGAAGCCTACAACAAAGATTGTATAGTGCCAAGAGTCCAAGCTGGAGGTGGTGGGGTGACCGTTTGGGCTGCTTTTCATGCAGGGGGCAAAACTGACCTGGTTGTTCTGAATGGAAACCTGAACCAGTTCAAGTACAGGGCCATTCTGGAAGAAACATTGCTTCCATTTGCTCGTGCAGCCTTTCGAGGAAACTTTGTCTTCCAAGATGACAATGCATGGCCTCATCGTGTTCGCATGATCCAACACTTTCTTGCTGACTGTGGTGTAGAGCATATGGAGTGGCCTGCCATGTCCCCGGATATGAATCCGATAGAGAACTTGTGGGCAGAATTAACGCGTCAAATCGACCACTTGGACCAGCAGCCGACCTCTGTGCGTGAATTGCAGCAGGCTATTGTTACTGCATGGCAAGCGATTCCTGTCCAAACCTTGGCAAATCTCGTGAACAGCATGCCTAAACGTGTACGTGCTCTCCTGAATGCTCGTGGGGGTTACACGAAGTACTGAAC